>NC_134411.1:67051491-67761491 GCF_038048845.1 Mixophyes fleayi
ATATCATGATAATACATCATTAAGATTTTTGGGTATAACAATTGGTATCTTTATAGACAAATTGGGGAAACTCTAGAAGATGAAGACAAGAGGATTTTAGTAATTTATCTTTTTCTTCCTTTTTTTCCAGTTCTCCATGCCACGGACCCCCCCCCCCCCCCACACACACACACACACACACCCCCACCTGATCAAAAATCGGAACTATGACTCATATTTTGTAATTGTGAATAGGAATTAGAGATATGGTGCATGACGACTGGGGATTAGATTTTCTACACCCTCAAAATGCAACACTTAAATTTTAAATAAATGTAATTAATAAAACTAATATATAAGGAGTGAAAAGATAATAATTTTAATGACCTTTATGGAACAATGTGTAAAATAAAGTGACAGGAAGAGGGTTCAATTGAAGTATTGTTAACTCCAAATAGCCCACTGAGTGAATTACAATGTGATTAAATAAATTAAAAAATATATATTTTTTAGCCCAACAGAGACATCCAAAGTGAATTTTTTTATTTTGTTGTTAATATAAAATATATCAGTACAACCTATAAATAATAAAATGCAAATTAAGTAGTGTATAAAATCTTATTGATACGTGAGTATTTCCATGAGTGTCTGTGTCATGGTATGTAATATATAACCCCTTGTTTATAATAGTCTCTAACAAATCTTTTTTTATGCCCCCTAAGTATTATTTATCGGGTACATACATTTAATTTACTTACTTCACAAAGGTTTATTTTAATATTGTAGACTGAATATTGGTATTCTGATGAGATCAATTTTGATTTAATATTCTCCTGTGGACATAAGTTAATCTTGCAGATTCATAATATTATTAATTAAAAAAATACCAATATATACTGTATACTAATTATTAGCCACATATAAATCTTAACCAATTATATTCCAAGTGTTCTTCATCTTTCAAGAAAACCTTAGGGGTTAAAAACAATGGCAACTATGACTTGTTATCCCAATAGTATGCATTATTTCATTATTAGTTTTTAACATTATTTATTATTAGTTCCTGGTGAACACCCCAATGTTCACCAGGGACCAAGGAAGTTTTTGATTTGGCTGCGTGACACGTGCAGGTCGCAGCCCTCAATGCCAGTCACCAGCGAGGTAGGTAGAGGTAATAGCAAGCGTGGTCTATGAAGTTGAGGTCAAACCAAGAGATGTAAACTAGGCCAATGCATGAAGCAAGAAAGGTCAGGATAGCCGAGGTTAAACCAGAAGATCCGATCAAGCCAAAATGTGGAGAAGAAGAATCATCATAGAAGCCGGGCCAAACCAGTAGTGCAATTGGAACCAGAAACATTGGGCAAGGTCAGGTCAGGAATGAGTAAAGGTTGGCAGCAGGAATCTAGAAATGGAAATGGAGCCAGGGGAGAACAAGCAGCAAGAAGCACACTGGAACTAGGAACCAGGTAGTGAACTAATACCCTGGCACTAGGTAATGCCAAAGTGCTTCTAAATACCCTATGCAATTTCCGTTGGCCAACTGCACTGACCGCCAGCATAATAACATAAAGACTCATCCATTTTGCCTAGCAATTGGCAAGCAAGCAGGGAGAACCTGGCGTGCACCAGCCTGGAAGTTAAAGCGCCCTTCCCTTCAACGGTGAAGAGAATATGGACTGCGCCTGACAATAAAGTTGTATAGTTTGAAACATTGTTCTGTGAGTTGTCACTATAACAACTGATGATCAGCAGAGTAGAGAGTGGCTAATTAGAGTGATCGTGAAGAAAAGAGACAGCTGATAAAATTATCTTAAGAAAGAGAGTTGATAGGAATCTGTGAGAAAGGTTGAAAGAACAATTATAGAAATATACAACAATCATCATCATCATCACCATTTATTTATATAGTGCCACTACTTCCGCAGCACTGTACAGAGAACTCTCTCATATCACTCCCTGCCCCATTGGGGCTTACAGTCAAAATTCCCTAACACACACAGACTAGGGTCAATTTGTTAGCAGAAAAATTAACCTCTCAGTATGTTTTTGGAGTGTGGGAGGAAACCCATACAAACACAGGGAGAACATACAAACTCCTCACAGATAAGGCGATGGTCGGAAATTGAACTCATGTTCCCAGTGCTGTAAGGCAGAAGTGCTAACCACTAAGACACCGTGCTGCCCAAGACATCACCTGAAACTTATACTGTAACTGAAGAAGAGGGATCATGTATACATCCCATAAAGATATGTGAGAACTCTGAAGACTTGTACATTACACATGCCAAAGATCAGAAATTCTACATGTAAGCCCTGATCAGGTGAAAATATTGTCAGAGTATGCATAGTGTCTAAGGAGAAACTAACAATATGATCAAAACTACACCATATTTAAACACTGGAGATAAAAGTAAGGGTCCACATCTTAACCTCCTGTGAAGTACCAAATGTCATAGTTTGAATTGTTGTGACCATCTAAGAAATCAATTTAATTGTTATTGTTTCTAATGTTCATATTGTAATGATTGCTGTTAAATTACGTTATTGGGTAATTTAAGAATACGGCATATCTTTTTAAAGTAACTTCTGTAAGATTGTAGAAAGTTGTCTGCATTACTTTGTGTAAATTTTTCTGAGATCCTATCCCCAAATCCATCCCTAATAAAAACCTATCCTGATGTAGCAGCAGTTTCCTTCCCTTTATTGTGTTACGGTCCAGGTACCTTAGGCAGTATTTTCGCAGGCTTACCTAGGGCGCGGAGTCTAACGGCCTTCCGGTCTTCACCAAGAACCACCGCAAGGTAGGATGGGTTTTGCTGCGGAAGAAACACAGGTCGCGGCCCCCAGGTTAGCCTACTGACGTAAGGGAAAAGGCTCTAAGTGATGGATAGACAGCAGGAAATATGACAAGGTGATGCAAATAAACGCACTAACCGTGAATTCCAGGGTCTGAAGGTCTGAAGCGGAAGCCGGCTTGGTGCATGGTATCTGTTGTATGCCTTAACAGGAGATGAGTCCAAAGTAGTAGAAACACAGCCGGGTCGGTACACAGGAGATCGTCAGATATACGGTGCCAGGGAGAATCCAAAGAGTAGCCAAGAACACTGCCGAGTCGGTACACGGGGGGTCAGTCCAATACACGGTGCCAGGGATTAGCCAAAGAATAGTCAGGACGCAGCCAGGTCGGTACACAGGAGTCTGAAGAAATATAGGAGCACAGAGGGAGCAGGATCACAGGAGTCAGGTACACAGGGAGAGATAGCCAGGAACAGGAAACACATTGCTCTGACACAGATAGAGTGTCAGAGCATGGAATATGTAGTTTTTGAATTCCCCGCCCAGGAGTCACATGACCACTGCTGCGAGAACCCGGAAGTGCAGCGACGCGATCAGAGGGAGCGCTAACCGCCGGAGAGGACAAGCTGCCAGATATCCGACAGCGCAGCGGAGCGGGGAGCAGGTAAGATCATAACACGTTGGAGTCTCTGCCCAACTGACACGTTGCATGTCTCTGTCTGACACCCAGCTGCACACTCTCCTGAGACACTTGAACCAGCACACCACCTTGCGCTACCCAGATTCGCAACACCACAAAAGATTTAATTTAGCTTTCTTTATATTGATCTTAAAAAAATAGCAAAGCGCAGACCCGAATCCTAATTCTCTGGATTATTTGACTCCAGAGGAAGCAAGGCATATGATGACAGTTGGCCCAAAGTGACTGTACAGGATGAGGCACTGATTACATTTATTTGTGTAGTACCAAATTCAAATGAGTTTTAATATGATAAATAGCTTTGTACACAACACCACTTCACCATATATAAGCAAGTATTCACTGTTAGTATTCAGTGATGAAGGTATGATGTTTTGTAGATTACACCTTAATGCTGTTACAGGAAGATTTTTTAACTTATGATATCACAAAACCACTAAAACCAGCCCATAGTCTTACAAAAAGGGGCGCAGAGAGGGAAGTACAAAGTACAATGTCTAGGTGCCTGGGCCCAGCTGAAGTCACCTCAAGTTTTTTTATTCTTAGGCTCCAGCACGGCTTTTCCACACCGGTGCTATATTTGTACTTATTCATCTGGAGGGGAGGGGGTCAGACTTCAGTGAGTGGCGCATTTCCTGCATGTTTCTGATCTCACCTCTGCTCCAAAGAACCTCTCCACCTCCCACCTGAACATCTAAGATGGACTGATATAAAATGGGTAAGTATGTGTACATATACACATAGTCCTGTAAATTTTCTATATAGTACCATTCTATCCTGTCTGTACCATTGTCTCTGCCTTTCCCCTGCGTGTGCCAGTCTATTTCCAACCACTATGTTTGCCATTCTCTCTTCTTCCCTTGTCTATGCCAGCCTTTCTCTCCTTCCCCTGACTGAACCAACCTCTACCATTCTCATCTACACAAAACTCTCTATCCTTTCTCTGTCTGCAGCAGCCACTACGCCCTTCCTCGGTCTGCTCCAGCTACTCTGCCTTTCCTCTGTCTGCACTAGCATCTTTGTCCTTACCCGTCTGTGCAATGCTCTGCCCCTCCACTGCCTGCACAAGAATTTTTGCCCTTTCCATATGTATGCCAGTCTCTGCCATGCCCATCTCTGCCAGTCTCTCTGCCCTTCCCCAATATACTGTGAGTAAGCAATTAGCATAACATACATCAGGGTAAACACATCAAGATGACATCATTCTAGTGTGATGGAAGGTTAGGAAGTTGGGGAAAACCAATAATAGCAGACCTAATTTAATATTTTATGTGTAACTTTGTAATGAACACCATAGTGAGGTGAATTAAGTCTGTCATGCAGGTTCTTATAGCTAGAACATTGAGCACATGATGCAATGTATGCATCAACATGCTGTCATGTTACAGAAAGAATTACCGATGTGAGCATGTGTATAAATGAAATAAAGTTACATGTTTGAGCATGGATAAACCAATTATTTATATATGAGACGTGAACGTATTAAATCAATACAGGGTCACAGTTAGTCTCAGTCTGGAAATTACTGAGCAACAGATGAATATGAATAATGAATTCAAATAAAATGTTATAATGGTGTGTGAATACAATGGAGTAATACAACTTGCAATCAAGCAAGAGTGGATAGATTTGCTTGGTAATCATCCTTGAGAAGTTGCAACATTAATACTAAATGTACACCAGCTGCTATGGAAACATGTATCTGGCTGTTATTCAGTAATAAGTAACAAAAATGGTATGATTAACTGGACCAAAAAGACTATCTATTGAAATTACAACCTATAATAGCACAGTGAGCACCTTAACAAGAGTATGTGCTTGCAAGTATTAAACATTTTTGTAGAAGGGTAAAAGATCCACTAGAAATTATGTTTAGTCACAAAAAAACAATATTGCGTTATATAAATTGAAGTATTTTTAGGCATAATAATGAGAGAATCTGACAAATTTTGGATGGTCATACGTATATGTGAACATTGTTGAATAAGTCCTCAGTAAACTGTATCACAGTAGCATAGCAAATAAATTGTGTCCCTACTCATTATATTTGGTCATTATGAACCTGTAGGCTAACCTTGAGAAGGTAATCCTGAGCTAATAATAATTAGTTATAATTATTATTATAATATATTAATAATTTCCATAATTAAAGGGATTAAACATGGTAGGCTGTGCCTACATGATAATCTAACTGTATATCAATTGGAAATTAGTTATATCCTTATTAACAATTCAATTTATGAATAATCTCACTGTGACAAAATCTATTTTTGGTCCAGCCCCAAAAAGTACTTGATATTAGATTATAATACTACAAGAGCAACCAAGTATTTTGATACAAAATATTAAAGGCAAACACAATGTAAAAAATTAAGGGTTATTCTATTATTACTAACTTCTAGTGCACAGTGTTTTTCTACACTCTCATTATTCTTCCTTAGTCTATGCCACCATCTGCCCTTCCCCTGTCTACACCAAACTCTTTGCCTACACTATGGTGCTAGCCATGTCCTTCTTGGGCTGACCACACTCCCTTTCTGCCAGTTGGTCATGCCCCTTTAGCTCATAGACCCCTACCACTTTTCTGTTGTTGGTGTATTGGTAGAATAGCCTAAATCTCTATCTTGTGTTTGCCCCCTAGCAGGGCTGGACTGGGACTAAAAATCAGCCCTGGCATTTAAAGTACACAGGCCCACCCCAGGTCCAGAAGGAAAAAAATCGTGAGCCGTCGCGCAGCGGCGGCGCTAAAAAGGGCGTGGCCAACATGGGGCATTGATACATACATTATAATAAAACATTACATTTATCATGCCCTCCCAGCCACATCACACCACCCCCCCAGGCACATTATGACACCCCCAGCCCACTGTACTTATCTATGCTGCTGACATCCATCAGGGTGGGAACTTCCTGTAGAGTGAACAGGGAAGCACTTAGTCTCACAAGATTACCAAATCTTGTGAGACCTAGAGCTCCTCGGCTTGCTCTGCAGGCTGTGTCCTGTCCAGGGACTGGGAGCAACTATCAGATTTCTCCTGCTAACCAGAGCTGGATTAACGCTCGGGGGGCCTGGGTTATTTAAGACAGGGGGCCCCTATTATGTAACATGGTTATCATATTAGACACAATGTTAGACAAATACACAAGCAATACTGTGTGCAATACTGTTAGGTGCCCGCAGCTTTGCCTTCACAAGCAGTACAGTGTGAAGTGGGACTTACCTCCCAACTGTCCTTGTAGTCTGATCAAATCTCACTAAACGAGACAGTCATCAAAATTCGGGACTTCCCCACCTGTGTTCTTGTCACTTACACCACCTGTGGCTGCTGGTGTCTTTAGTTGCTGCTTGTCTGGATCCTCAAATGCTGGAGGCCCTATTTGGAAAAAAAAAATGGGTACATGTAATTTAGAAACCTCCAACCAGCCCTGGTGTTTAATCAATGCAACCCATGTTTTATAATTAGGCCTCCCTCCAGCCTCAGTATTAAAATTGTAGTATTCACGTTTAATAAATAAACCTATATACCTCCCTCCAAACAACCCCAGCAATAAATTAAATCGCATTTACGTTTAAGAAATATACCTATTTCCCCCAACCATCAATGCCATTAAATAATTCCTATTCACATTTAATAAATAGACGTTATTTTTTCCCCAAACGGCCCCACATTCAATTAATAGCCCCCAAATCATATTATGCCACAATAGTGCCCCAGTTCGTACAATAGTGCCCCCAAATTATTTTATACCACAATACTGCCCCCGGTTAATATTATACCTCAATAGTGCCCCCAAATCATATTATGCCATACAGTAGTGTCCCCAAATCATATTATGCCATACAGTAGTGCCCCAAATCATATTATGCCATACAGTAGTGCCCCAAATCATATTATGCCACAAAGTAAACATATTAACAACACTAAATTACATTTGCATAAAATGTGAGGTTATATAAATATCCAGTAGGAATATACAGCCCCCCCTCCCCCCTGTGTGGCATCCTCACTTTTCTCCCCCCCCCCTGCTTTCTGTGTGCCATTCTCTTCCCCCTTTTCCAGCTTTCTGTGTGCCATTCTCTTCCCCCTTTTCATGCTTTCTGTGTTCCATTCTCTTCCCCCTTTTCCTGCTTTCTGTGTGCCATTCTCTTCCCCCTTTTCCTGCTTCTGTCTGCCATTCTCTTCCCTCTTTTCCTGCTTTGTGTGCCATTATCTTCCGCCTTTTCCTGCTTTCTGTGTGCCATTCTCTTCCCCCTTTTCCTGCTTTCTGTGTGCCATTCTCTTCCCCCTTTTCCTGCTTTCTGTGTGCCATTCTCTTCTCCCTTTTCCTGCTTTCTGTGTGCCATTCTTTTCCCTCTTTTCCAGCTTTCTGTGCCATTATCTTCCCCCTTTTCCAGCTTTCTGTGTGCCATTCTCTTCCCCCTTTTCCTGCTTTCTGTGTGCCATTCTCTTCCCCCTTTTCCTGCTTTCTGTGTGCCATTCTCTTCCCCCTTTTCCTGCTTTCTGTGTGCCAGTCTCTTCCCCCTTTTCCTGCTTTCTGTGTGCCATTCTCTTCCCTCTTTTTCTGCTTTCTGTGTGCCATAATCTTCCCCTTTTTTCTGCTTTCTGTGTGCCATTCTCTTCCCCCTTTTTCTGCTTTCTGTGTGCCATTCTCTTCCCCCTTTTTCTGCTTTCTGTGTGCCATTCTCTTCCCCCTTTTTCTGCTTTCTGTGTGCCATTCTCTTCCCCCTTTTCCTGCTTTCTGTCTGCCATTCTCTTCCCTCTTTTCCTGCTTTGTGTGCCATTATCTTCCCCTTTTCCTGCTTTCTGTGTGGCATCCGTCACCCGCTATCTCCCCCCCCCCCACCGTTTTACTGTACTTACCTTTTCATCTTCTTTTCTCCTCCTGTTTCTGTCATCCTTCTTCTTCTGTTCCACGCTCCTCAGACCCGGCCGACTCGACAGTGCAGCGCGCAGCACTGCCCATGTGATCTGGTGGCTGGTTCCTGGGGAGGAGCCAGCCACCAGGCTGTCAATGCACGCTGTGTCAGTGCATGGTGTACGCTGTCAGTACACCGTGCACCGACTGCCAGGGACCGGACCGGCCCATCTGCCCATCGGCCCTTCTGGCATTTGCCAGAAGTGCCAGATGGCCAGTCCGGCCCTGCCCCCTAGGCTAAAATCTGACACTCCCATACCATTTGGGAGTGGCCCAATGTAATCTATTTACCACAATTGTCTGGGTCAGTTGTCTCTTTGGTGGGCGTCATGTGGCTTTCTTTCCACCAGCCTTTGCTCAGTTTCACCAGAGTGGAGCAGTTCTCTTCTCTATGCCCAGCTTTTTTGTAGGTCCAGTTCTTCAGATTTAATAACACATGGTTTGCCAAGTCAGTTGAAGCCACTTTAAACAGTTTTTCAGCTGTATCATTAGGACAGTCGAAATCAAGGTTCATGGGTAAAAGAGCATTTACCAGGTCAACCTGTAATTTCCTTTCATGAACAGTTTTCCAACTTAAATCACATATGAACTTTATACACAGCAACATCGCTGCTAATTTTTTAAACTGCTGGCTGAAATCCCCTCTGTCCTTTACAAAGATTTCTAAGCTTGCTTGTTCCTAGAATTGTCTCGAAAGATAAGGGACAAAAGGATACATGCACATGTATTACCCTTTATTAAAACTTCAGTTAAAACAGAAACAATTTTGCACTCACATTTATAATAGACAATAAAATCTTGGCATAAAAGTGTATCCCCTTGAATAGAGATAATTGGCTCTACCTCAAGTGTGCCCTGTATTCAGTGCATAGCGCTGATACAAGGTAAATATCAAGTTATATCATATTGACAAATGGATTTTGTTATCTTTAATAAGGATCTGTTGCAAGGTCCTTTCTGTACTTTGAATTTTTACATAAACACATGTATGGAATACTAATTTCTGCCTGTATATTTAACCCAGCGCCAGATTTTTGTTTTTTGTTTATATTCAGAGTATATCTTCTAAGATGAAATCTATGTAGTTCCTGTGATCCCGCAATCTGTGATCACCGCAAGTATTGTTCTATCTTATTGGTAAAGGCAACAAAACTTCTCAAATATAATCAGCATACAGTTATATATTTCAACCCGCTCTGGGTCTTTATCAAGGAGGTGCGGATATATACTGAATTTAAGTTTATATTCTACTTTCTTCATGCTAATCAGCATCAGAACCTTTGTATATTATTAAAGAATAGATAAAAAAACAAAGTGGTCATCATAAGTTTATATCCGCAAGATGTGGAAACAACCAATCACGGTTTCTTGTAAAGTTTATTACCACTGAAATTAAACAGAATTATAGGGTATAAAACGTATCTGTAGCTGTTATAGCATTAGAAAATAAGTGGTAAGAGGGCACTGCTCAGGATGCTTGTTATCCCTCATTTAAACATGTTTTTCCATATTTTTCTCAATTACATGTATATTGTCCAGTCCAAGGCAATATCAAGTTTTTTCAGATGGCATTTATTTTCTTGCTGTACTTTATTAAATCATTCTTTCACAGTAACACTAAAATCAGTGTCTAACATCACATTATCCCACTCCTTTATTCCTCATTCATGTTAACCAGTTTTGGTTTACATTTGTGGTATTGGTTATTGGTTATTTCTTACATTTATGGCAGCTGATATGCAACACATCCAAAGCCATTTAGCTCTTTTGTTCATTCAGATATGCAAATACATTGGTTCCAACACCAACAACAGGGGCAGACATTGTTTTAATGTTTATTTGAGGAGCAAGCTTACAGTCTTTTTCAGGTTGGAGGTGCTGAAAAAGATGAATTAGCTTTCATACACTTTTTTTTGTGAACAGACACACAGCGGAATCAGAGATAGTAGCCCATTTAAGGGTAAATTTGGACAATTTTATGTTAAATTTGGAAACCATGGTATTTACTAATGGCCAAAACATACAAGATAGTTTTAAAACCACCCAGTTTGAAACTGTCATCCCGATTATTTAAATGGTACACAAACTATGCAATTTATGAACGTGTGGTTTTGAAAAGAATAACATAAACACAAACATGTGGTTTGAGCTATCTTGCTATTCTGAACATAAGTGAAGGCACCATTGTCTTTTTTTTTAACTCTTTTTATATTCAAGAGGAAAACATCATTAAAAAATACAAACAGCAAACAAAACAGAAGATTATAAGTTCACAAGGTGTCTCCTCTCTTTTTTTTAAATTAACTAGTGGGGGGGAGTGAAAGGTCAGGGGTGGAGGGGGATTAGAGGGGGAAGGGGAGGGAAAGGGTGGGTGGAGGCACGTATATTGTCATAACTTTTACTAACTAAAATATAAACAACATGTCTGAGGATTAATGACCTATGTATTTAATAAGTAAATATCAACACGTATGGGTCTCTTACCCATGAAGCACGACACCCAACCTGGAGGATCCAGAGGCGGCGCAGAATCTATGTGCTGTTAGAAGGTGGGGAAGCTATAGAGGGTAAGCAGCTACGGCTTTCCTGTAGATACCATGGGGCCAAAACCTTATCAAAGTTGCATGATTTTTCATGACGGTAGCATGTAATACTCTCCATGCTTGCAATATGCCAGATGTAATTAAGTAACGCCTGCATGGAGACGGGGATTAGGGTCTTTCCAATGTTTAGCTATTAGGGATTTAGTAACAGCCAGTATGTGAGATATCAGCTTGTTGGAGGGAGCGCTCTCATCAGGGATAGGGCGAGAGAAAAGGAATGACTAGGGATCCTTAGTGACCTGCTGCTCAGATACGGAGTTAATAAGTGCAAGGACCATGTTCCAAAAAGGGATTATATGGGGGCAGGTCCAGCATATATGTAGCATCGTGACTCTCTGGCCACATTCCCGCCAACAGTTCGCAGTGGCAGTGGGAAACATTCTCAATAGCTTATCTGGGGTATAGAACCACCTACAGTTTGTATGCAGTTTCTTTAATAAGCGTGGATATTGAGCTCTTGGCAATCTCCTCTCTCACCTTTTCCCAATAAGACTCGTCTGGGAGGGGAGCAGATCTCTCTCCCATTCCCACTCGTGCCGTCCTGGAGTGTCAAAGGTGATCTCTATTAGCCAATTATAAATTCCTTTAGTAAGTGGGGAATGCAAACATATGTGCTCAAAGAGAGTGAGGGGCCGAATAGTGTCAGAGGCGGGCAAGGACATAACGAAGTGTCGGACCTGGAAATACTCAAAGAAAAATTGACGGAAAGGTTCAAACCTGTCATTGAGATCTGACATAGAAACCCAAGTTCCGTTGTCCACCTGGTCCGAGACCACGCGTACACCCTCACGTATCCAGTATTTAAATTGCTGTGTTAGAGGGGAAACAAGGGAGGATAATTATCCCTTCCATATGTATAACTACTATGCATGCTTCCAACATCGATTTGGGGAATGAGGTTCCTTGCAAGACAGCATTGAACAGGGTGCGGAGGTGGGGAACCAGGGTCTGAGAAAATCTCTTATAGTAGGCCGTGGTAAAACCGTCTGGGCCCGGGGCTTTGGAGATTTTTTGTACTTTAATAACCGCCAGTATTGCCTCTGGCAAGATTTCCTCATTTAATAATTAAACTGAATCACAGGAGAGAGTAGGGAGGTTCACTTGTTTCAAAAACGCCTTTATGGTTTCAGCTGGAGGGGTGCTTTTAGGGTTCGAGCTATCTAAATTATACAAAGCAGAATAAAACTTCTGAAACTCTCCTTCTATTTGGTCAGGGCTGTAGATGGGGGAGCCCAAAGCAGGTCTCAGGGCCATAGCGTTGTATAGGGAGGTTTGGGCCCTCAGACGGGTGGCCAATATCCTGTCTGCTTTGTCTTCCCTCTCGTAAAACGTCTTTTTCAGCCATTTCAGAGCCGCGGCTGTGGACTTGGAGAGGAGGAGATTCAAATCACACTGTACTTTTAGGAGTTTATTCAAGGTGGCTACATCTGGGGAAAGTTTATGTTGTCATTTCAGGGTCTGAAGTTGGATGGCTAGTGAAGTGCGTTTAGGAATAGTTAGTTTCCTACGGCAGGAGGCCATGTTAATCAAATGACTCCGTATCACCGCTTCATGGGCTTCCCAGAGGGTCGTGGGGGTAATTTAGGAGAAAATATATTCGACTAACAGGGTCTGCAGTTCAAGGGAAAGTTTCGGATCGTGTAAGATGGTGTCTATGAGGCGCCACGCAGTGAGGCGGGGGCGATAGACTATATCAGTTAGGTCAGGAGATATGGGGGAGTGGTCAGACCATACCATCAGGTGGATATGGGCTGCCTGGATATCGGCTGCCTGGAGCTTCAGGCACAGATCGTAGCTGAGGAAGACCATGTCTATTCGCGAATAAGATCCGTGGACCGGGGAATAGAACATATAATCTTGAGAGGAGGGATCCCTAATTCTCCAGGAGTCAAAGAGAAGATAATGAGAGAGAAGGGTCACCAAGGCCCTGGATTTACGGGACTCCGAGCTGCTGGCGTGGGGGAACCACAGTAGAAGATCTGTCAACCACGTCGTCTACTACAGTATTAAAGTCGCCGGCCATAATCCCTTCTCCCTGGCGGACCTGAGAAAGCAAGGAGTCTAGGGAAGCTAAAAATGAGCGCTGGTTTTGGTTCGGGGGTGTCTAAATTTACTAAAGTACATAAGGTATTGTTGAGTTTTCCCACTAGGATCAGGAAGCGACCATCCGGGTTGGAGTGTAACGACATCATCTCAAACGTTACGTGAGAAGCAGAAAAGGTTGCTACCCCCCATTTTTTCTGTCTAGGATTTTAAGCATGAAAAACAAAGAGGTACAACCTAGACTAAAATTCTGGGTGGGATTGACGAATAAAATGTGTTTCCTGAAGAAAAACTACATCAGCCCTGTGTTGTTTAAGTGTGAGATAGAGTGTTGTACGTTTTTGTGGGCTATTCAAACCTTTGACGTTCAGGGAGAAGGTCCTAAATGTCATCAAAAAGAGAAGAGTGTGCAGTCTCAGGTCCCCCAGCGAGAGTCAGACCTGCTGGAAGAGATCAAACAAGATGCACAGTATTAGCATTGTAGTAATAAGTACCAATAGAGTCAAAAAGTGCCTGAGGACAGAAAAAAGGAAAGGAAAGGACAGGGAAAAAAGGGGGAATAGGGAAGAGGACAGGACCAGTATGTGGGGACACATCTGATTTGTGATGCCGGCCAGGAAAAGTAAGGGGATGTGCCAATGGCAGAGAAAAGGCAGGGCAAGGACAGTAACCCCATTACGGGGATGTGGTCAGGGATACAGTTAGAGGTCCTGTGGTCCCAACTGCAAGAGGTGGACGTCCAAACTACGCCGCGTCAAGGTCAAAGGAGCTAAAAAGAAAGCCAGGTGGAGGAGGAATATCTACTGCTTTGGTCTAGAGAGTTGGTAAAACAGTAGGAGGTAAATCAGCAGAAAAAACAGTTTCTAAAACAGTATATAAGCAACACAGCAAAAACACAGAAAATCAGTGAAGAACAAAGTGAAGCATCAATAGAAAAAATATTGGCACTGATAGATATGTAGAAAATTGGGGTGAGGGCCAGGACGCTTAACTGACAGTTTTTTTGATATCCTCTGAAAAAGTCACCTAGGGTGATGAAACACGTTAGTTAGGAGTAAGGAAGGAGCAGGAAGGAGTACTCTTATCATTCATACATACATGTGTATACACATTAGAATATTTCCATTCATGAAGTTGGATTGAAGTTTTAACAGAACGAAGTTGTAGTGATTGCTGTCCGCCTCACGACCACCAGGAGTCGCTGACCCTAAGAGCAGCATACAACACACACTCAGACCCTCTGGTTAACATCATGCTGTTTTCCATCCGAATTGTCAGCGGCGAACGCCGGGCACAGTGTATCTACTCGAGCGGACGGCCCGTGCAATACCAGCTGCTACCAAACAGGCAAAGATTCACCCGCATGACGGTGGATTCATTACCTGGACTTACCAGTTTCTATTTCGTCCATGAAGAGTACCGTGAGTACCTGACAGGGGCGGATCTAGAAAAACGCTGTACCTGGGGCGATTTAGGGGGGGGGGCGATTTAGGCCCCGCCCCTTTCTAACATCTTAGGCTGCCGCCGGCTGCACACTATGTGCAGGTCCGTCCAGCCATGACAGGCAGGGACAGTGTGCTGCCCGGCTGCTCTGATTGTGTTTTAAACACAGTCACAGCAGCCGGGCAGCACACTGTCCCTGCCTGTCACGGCTGGACGGACCTGCACATACTGTGCAGCCGTCGGCAGCAAGTGTCTGCTAGGGAGGGCGATCGCCCCGATCGCCCCCCCCCCCCCCCTGGATCCGCCACTGGTACCTGACATCCATTTGTACAGCTTTTCATCGTTTTTAATTGCACATTGTATATCCTATTAATCCATTGGAGGCTTTGCATCATAAATACTGGATACGTTTTGCATATGTGCACATACATAGATATATTCCTATTTGTTTCAATACGGATGTAGTCATGTATAACCAACCATAGGGTTGTGGTTACGGGACTGTGACACAGAATAACAGCTGTTCATTACAATCTCTATTTTGCTCCGTCCTGGGTAGGAACAGTGATCCAAATCACATATATTGATATCTGGACTGTGATGTGCATATGATTATCATTGGAGTTCCTATGGGCCGATCACTCATGGGATCATCTTTTTATGATAAAGGTTGTTCATTCATCCGATATTTGTAGAGACATTTTAGCTGTTTTATTAACCACTTATGTGGTCATGTGAATGTTTTTAACATTTTTTATTTGGTCTATCAGTGCACTGATATCAGGAAGTATATACATACAAATATTATTCATTGTGTGTCTTCAGAAACATTATATGATACCATGTGCAATTGTTATTAATATTGTGTGGTAATAAACATTTTTTATACATCATCCTACTCAAGTATCTAGATTGGTGTATGTACCAGTTTCAGCGCTGTGAAATCTTTTGTTTAAAGTAAAGCATCATCCTATTTTTAGGGTATATCACTCCTTATCAAATAAGATTACGTCAGACTTACGAGATTCCCGCAGAATCGCCTCCTTAGTAGTGTAATAATGACATCTGAGGATGACATCCTGGGGCTGGGACAGTTCCTGAGACCTAAGGCGTATGGCTCTGTGTGCTCTGTCCAGGAGGAGATGGTCTTCTGGGGTAGCAGTAGCTATATGAGAAAAGAGTATTTTCAAGTATTAGCCAAGGAGAGATTGGTCAACTTCTTCAGGGATACCTCTGATGCGGAAATTATTTTCCCTTGCTCTGTTTTCCTGGTCTTCTTGTTGTTCTTGCAGGTGAAGCATATCTTGTTGGAGGCGGTGAAGATCTGCCGCTGTATCTCGGTGGGAGGAGAATACTTCACCCATTTTAGTTTTCAAGTGATCTGTCCTGTCTCCAAGGTTATGCAATTCAGCCTTGAGAGAGCCTATCGCTTTTTGCACTTCAGTTTGGACGGCCTGCACCGATCTCCTCATCTCCTTGAATTCGCGGACCAGAGATTGTAAGTCTTTGCCAGTCAGTGGAGAAGAATCCAAGTCATCGGATTCAGAATGAGTTTCATGTCGTGGAGATGAAGCACTCGTATTCTTTGCTTCTGTGTAGGCAAATTTATTAAGGCTCTGAGGAAGATCCGAGCCACCCACCTTCCTGCCCCCTTTCGGCATGGGTTACTCAGTGCAGGGGCTATAGATAGGTCAAGCAGGATGAACCGTTGTGAAAGATTTTGTGTTTAGGTTAAAAGAGAGGACAGTGACACGACATTCCAGGTTAGGACCCTGGCTCGTGGGCCATGCAGGATGTCACAGATTAGTCCATGTTGCGGGTTACATTAATTTCAAACCGTGCTCAGATACATAGAAGTCAGAGATAAAAGCAGTGCAGCAGCTGTTGTCTAATATTATATAGACTGTGTAAAAGTGGCAGTGGTCAGAAGGTATAGTACCACTAATCAGACAGTAGATGGCAGCAAAGCCACAGTTAGAAATTCAAGCAGCAATCAAATCGGCACAAGTGCGAGACACAATCTGACTGGGTGATCACAGCATGTACTCACGGCAGAGGAACGTGGATGAGGCCAGCCTGGTGACTGCAGCACAGGTAGGTCGGAGGAGAGGTCCCGGAGAGGTTCAGTCGCCCAGGGTTCCCAAAGGGCTGCCAGCAGTGCTATGTCCCGTCTACTTATTCTTGCCTGCAGATGTGCAAATGGGGTATGACATTAATTATGAGTACTTTTCACCTGAGAATTGTATATTTCTGACAGACTTTTATTGGCAACACAAGCGTCCTCTACACCAACCTGCCTAATTCTCTATCTTCCTTCTCCACACTCTCAACCACAGAAATCCCTTTCTTTCCTCTCTTCATTGTCTCCCCGTAACAGTTTACACTGAACACAGGAAATAAATATATAAAATAAACTTCACTAACTAACAAAAATATAAATCCCACACAAACAGGACTTAAAGCAAAAACAACAAACAGTAATAGGAACTGTATACTGTACATAACAAGAAAACAGAGAATGACAAAACGGCTGCCAGAACTCCCAAAATATCTACTAAGTACATCTCCAACCTCAAATTCCTTCCCTCATAGCACTTTGCTCTCTCTCGCCCTCTCTCTCTCTCTCTCTCTCTCTCTCTCACACTCTCTCTCAGTCAGCAAGTGAAAACCAGAGTTGAAACCATCTGCGTTCACAATAATGAATGACCACTGGTTTTGTAACTTTACATGCACTTTTATTTTTCAGCCTTCATATTGTTTGATCGTAAGCTGAACACTGCATCCATTGTGTGGTGATTCGCAAATCACCATAGAAGCACTCCTTAATATATTTAAACTTTAGCCTATCATAATTATCATGCTTTAGAAATGAGTCTGGTAATAAACTATGTCAACTCGAATTTATTTGTTATCTAATTTCTAAAAAAAAAGCAAACAATCTCTCTAATTCTTACAAATCTCACAAACACACATTAGTATCTGTTTTTAATGATTTTAGTAGGTGTTATCGGATGTGGATCTGAATTATCATATGTGGGATAAAAACACATTTTAGTCCCTGTAGTGTACAATAAGAGACAATGTAGACAGTATGTAACAGTATGACAGTGAAAGGTCACTGATTGCATGCAATCAATTGCAATGCATACATTTTAGTAATTTAGAGCCACCAAATTAGTTTGTGAATGTCTTAATAAGGTTTAGAAAAACAATCTCAATTTAGAGATTCAACAATAGTCTTACCTGTTTTTTATATGCATGCCCTTTAACATTTTATTGTGCACTAATTATAGGAAATAATTAGATTGACATGTGAGTTTAAATTAGAAACACTGACCCTGGGGAAATAAATTAAAAGTGGTAATGTGTCTGACTGCATCCACTGTTAAATAAAAATAGTGATATACTGATTGGTAAGAATTGACAGCTGTGTGCCATTCTGCAATCATCACCTTAATCCCATTACTTTGAATCATACAATTCAAAAAATTGCTTAAATTGATACAGCAGATATTCTAGATTAAATTTAAACTTGCATCACCACTCTTGGATTAAGTTGATTTATGTTCACACTCGTGTTCTATTCACTAAATTCTTCAGACTTCACCAGTCGGCAACGTTCAGATCATTTTCACTCCTCCTTTCCTGGGTTCCTGGCGACATTTGATGACAGGTGACACATTACAAGACAGTAGATCAGTGCACCTCCACTTTCTAACCTGCATTGATCGATCAGCGTTGATTAAAGGAGTGCAAATTAGTTTTCTGTTTTGCACATAAGTTAAATACTGTATGTTTCTTCATGTAGCACACAAATACTTGATAGCTTATTTGTACACTGAAATTTAAAGTTGATATTTGTGTGCTACATGAAAAACAAACAGTATTTAACTTATGTGCAAAATAGAAAGCTAATTTGCACCCCTTGCATTATAACATGGTTTTGTCCAGGAGACTACTTATTCAATTTTTTTACTTAACTTTCCTTAATCAATCAGGCCCTCATTAAGTAGTATAGCTCTCATATTTTGTATCAGTTATTGCTTAAATTGATAGAGCCACAATTGGCCACATTTTTATCAAGTTCTGTGACTTTTATTTCAAATCTGTAGCCATCAGGATCTAACCTGTCTCTAATAGAGCTTATTTGCATCTAGCTGCCTCCTATTATCACCTGAGAGGCTAAACCTGCCTTTTTGACGCCCTATGAGCTCAGAAGTCAGGACGTTGTGACTAGACCACAAATCCCCAGTTTAAGCCTGAGAACTTCTCATCTCCAGGTCACGTCTCCCACGGCCTTAATATCAAGCACTATACCTCCCTGGCTCCACAAGCTGAGCTCCATGCTCAGGACAAGCAGACCTGTCCTTCATTCCAGGGAACAGTCCTATAAAACCTCCATCCCATCCTTGCTGCTGTGGAAACCCAATCACCGGAGTCCAAGTGGAGAAGCCTTCAGTATTTTTCCTCCACCAGTGATTCAAACTTACGCCTGCTCCAGCCACACTCTACTCAGGTCAACACTTCTCCCACTATTCCCAAAAAATTATCCAAAGAGGGCTCTCTGAAGTCAATTCTGTGACTTGAATGAATGAGAGCTCTCCAGCCTATTGCACTGGCCTCTAGTAGTTCCAATTAGATGCTTCATCCCAGACCCTTAACTGATGGATTTCAAAGTGTGGTATGGTCCTCTAACCTCAGGACTTCATTGGCACCAAGTGACCCCCAGAATAAGTGGTCATATTTTCATGTACTCAAACCTCTCTTGAATCTTATGTTCCTGCAATAAAACCAACTCATACACTTACTGTCAAATCTCAAACTTGTTTGTTCTACTCTCAACCCTTTAACTTGGTTCTGGAACTTCTGTGTCATACACTGTCAAGACGCAGAATCCTTGTAAATGTTCCCCAGACCTCAGATTAAACAGAAAATTAAGGTAATCAGCTAACTTGCTCCATTTCTGCCGTAGTGTGGTTTTGACTTCTCTGGATGGTACTGCATTCTTTACAGCATAACACAGGTGACAAAGCACTCAGTGTTTTATTTATTTCCTTCTAATATTAATTGTTGTGAACATTGAGATCTTACAGTTATTTATAAGTGTTAACCTATCACATAATTGTGGGGAATAAGGCCTAAATCTTAACTGCAGTGTAAATATGGTAAATCAATTGAATCCATTGATAAGCTGAGTTACTAAAGTGTAAAATGTGAAGTCAGAAAGTCTGTTGTATGTGTATTTGATGGCTCTGACATCACCGTTTAGAAAACAGCAGTGTCACCTGTGGCAGCTTCAAAGGGCCCCTGCTGTGAGCTATACCCTGACACAAGTTAGTTTTTGGACACTGTGACAAAAAGTAGTATATCTAATGACTGATTGTTATTTTCTGTTGAATCTATGTATAACACTGTGAATATTTTATGTAACCTTTCAAAGTGTATTTGGTTTACTGACGTGAATCTGACCTAGGCAAGTGTCAATGGTCTTTTGAAAGTAGCCAGGCCCAGAGACAGATATCTGGGTAGTTTGTGTTTGCAGAGGAGTTAGGCTTAGCCAGGCAGAAAGACCAGAGGTGAGAGATTCTCTGAGGTGCCCAAACATATATCTTAGTGATAGATAATTTACTTCGGGAAAATTCTGTGTCAATTTGGGAATCAACCTGACTTCATTGAAAGTGCAAAATTCTAAGGTAAAGGTGAAGAGCCTGTAAGAAGAGTTTAAAATCTTCTGCCGTAGTCTATAAGGTGTGCATTTCATGAGGGGTCTATCAAGACTGAAATGTCCCATACTTTTCTTGGTGTTCCCTCACACACAGCAAGACTACCTCGTAAGTAGTACTCTGATTTTATTTCCTATTTTATTTTTTTAAACTTATATACAACCTCGTATGTCTGTTTATTATCTTTTTGTAAATAAACATAGGAAATATTTTTCAGATTAAACATATTTAATCTAACGTATTTCTCCATGATTATTTGTAAACATACAAAGCCCCAAGGAGGCTCATGCTACATGTGTATGTGTGAAAATTTAATAAGTGGTTTTGGTGAACTTAAGGACAAAATTAATAAATCCTTTGTGGTGGTAGAAAATGTGTATTCATTGTTAATTAACTAAGGTAAGACCAGTCACAGCCAACTGTTCAGATCGCTGTATCTGGGACAGGCTGGGCGTTCGTGACAAACTGGTTAGCAGCCTGGTGGGTTTGAAAATATTTTAATTTTTATCATGAGAACTTAAGTGAATTAGTGGTGTGTGATTCTAAAAAGAGTCAACATCCGGAGATTACGCTCAACACTTACAAAATTTTAAAGGACATATTGAACATATAGTTTATGTCGCCCCCCACCCCCACCCCATTTTTTACTTGTTTTTCTTTTCTATCTTTTATTTGGTGGAAGTGTGAGGTCCAGGATGGCCACTGACTATAAGAAAATGAAAAAGAGCTTTTGGCTTTGTGTGCCGAAAGAGGACTTATTGTCGTCCCTGATAGGAACCGAGAGCAAATGATTCAAGCACTTGTGGATGCTGATCAGAAGCTAAGTGCCAGGAGAGGCCAGGGAGAAAGCATCTCTGCAGGAGAGCAGTTAACACTGGACATTACCACAAATACCTCTGTTGAACCAAGTGAGGAAATTACCCTGGACAGTTACATGCATGCTGCCCTCAAACAGCTGAAGGATACCAATTCTGTAACATCGCTGCAGCTGATCCAGCAACTCCAAGAAGCTGCTGAATGCTGTGCCGCTACAGACAGGGAGGCTGCTGAACGCTGTGCCGCTGCAGACACAGAGGCTGTTGAACGCTGAGCTGACAGGGAAGCTGCAGTACACCGTGCTGCAGCAGACAGGGAGGCTGCCACTGCAGAGCTTCAAGCTGAACGCGAACCACAGCTGGATCTAGCCAGGCTCAACAGCCAGTTGACAGACTGAGGTTCGGGTAAGAAAAAACCCAGACACGATCAATTCCCGGTGTTGGAAAAAGACAGCGACCTTGATTCGTTCCTAAGGAGATTTGAAAGGAATTGATGACAGTTTGAACTGGACTCCAGTGAGTGGGCCAGCTACTTAACCGCGGACTGAGAGGGAAAGCTTTGGAAGCGTTTGCAGACCTTCCAAAGGACCTGGATGGCGATTATGTTGCAATTAAGAAAGCCTTATTACTTCATAACTCCTGAGGTTTACAGACAGAAATTCAAAGACTCAAGGCGCATTCCCTCTGATACCTATGACGGACTGATAGCGCAATTGTTATCCATGATGCATCAATGGATTGAGGGATTGTAGGTGCTGAACTATAATAAGCTAAAGGATCTTTATCTCCAGGAGCAGCTCCTCACACTGTGCCCAGCTGAGCTGAGAGAATGGGTTGTGGATCGTGACCCTAAGACAGTGTAAGACGCTGCAAGCCTGGCCGACAAGTAAACAGTTACCAGGGCTCTGGTAATGAAGAAGAGTTGGGGAGCGCCAGGGCAAACTACGTGGATAGAGAGGCAACCTGGAAGATCACCCCTGAGTTCCCCATCAACCAAACCAGCTGTTGCTGCACCTTTTGGGGGAAGGCAGGGGGAAAACCTGCTTTGGCAACTGTCCGCAGGTGTTTTACATGTGATGAAGTGGGGCACATCAGTGTCAATTTCCCCAAAAAGAAGAAAACCAATCCTTCTCCTGTGGGAGGCCTGGCAGGAAAGCCAGTGTCGGCCGTCCTGTGTGCAGGAGAACCCCAAGAATGCCCAGAGGCAATCTGCAAGCGGTTAAGGTAGGACACCAAGTCGCATTTGGATTTTTAGACTGTGCAGCAGACCTGACTTGTACATCCAGCTCTAGTGAGCCCATAGAGCACTGTTCCCGGGAAGACTATTGCTGTGCAAGAAGTGGGGGGCCTACGTTCTGCAATAATCCTTGCCAAAGTGTATCTAGATTGGGGATCTGGCAGAGGAATACGAGACGTTGGGGTACTAGATAATCTGCCTGCCACTGTATTGTGGGGGACTGATTGGGAAGGATGCACGCTGCTTATATAAATGAAAGTGATGTAATTTCTGATTCACTGGTGCAAACTAACTCTATTCTTCCTCAGGTGAACTCTGCTGACCCGCATAGAATAAGTGGAAAAATATTTAATGAAACTTCATGTGCTACTGAGAATACTAATTCAGATTTTCAGGTACCCAATTCTAAAGGTGTCCCAATGTGTGAAAATGTATCAAATATATTAGCAGTAGTGACCCAGAGAGCAGCACAGAGGAGCTGTGCATTAACCCCGAAAAGTGTGGAGGGAAGTTCACTAGAAACTAATATCCCCTCCCTCACTGTAGTAGCTGCAGATTCAGGCAGTGATTTGAATGAGCTGCCTCTTGCTGTGTGCAACACTGAGCTCAGAATTGACACTTTCAAATCAGAACAAAAGACTGATCCCAGTTTATCTACAATAAGGGGGAGTGTCAGTCAGGACTGTTTGGAAGGTAAGTACGATAGAATTTTTGGGGAATATGGTCTTTTGTACGAGAGAAAAATGTAATTCTGTGTGAAGAACCTGAAATGCTCTGCGATCATTTTGCATCCTGTAATGTGATAAAGTATGTGAGAGTGAGAAGCAGATAAGTGCCAGTGTTTACTCTTGTGATTATGTGGATTTATGCAAAGATCCAGATGTAATTAGGGATAATTTGGAAACCCCTAACAATAGTGAAATGTGTAATGGTGTGAATGTCACACATGCTACTGTGTTAGAATCTGTTGAGAGTACCCCTGTTTGTTACCAGCTACCAGGATATGACAGGGAAAATGTAGGTTCCAATCTGCATGACATGTGTAAGCAAGGATGTGATAAGGAGGATGTAGATCTTAGTATACCTGAGACGTGTAAAATGTCTGAAGCGGCAGTGTTCACATGCAAACTAGCAGTGCAGGCCAAGTCCTCAGAGTTAAACCCTGAGGGGGAGGGAAGGGGGATGCCAGAAGGTAAAACTGACCCTGAATCAGTCTCTCTAACCCCCCTTCCTCTAGCTCCTTCCTCCAGATGATAGAGGTGTCTGATGACAATATGGTAAATTATGTTGTTGTATGTTGTATGTAATCTAACCCCCCTTTACAGCCCCCCTGTCCTGAGATAAGGGAAGCTTGTGTATTAGCTGTGTGTAGCCTGCATGAGAGTGATCAGGAATCTGACCCCTTGGTAGATTTAGCAGCCTTTGCTAAAGAGGCAGGGTCCCTAGCAGATGCTCACTGCAGTGTAAAGCTGTCTGACGATCAATCAGAGCAGCTCGCGGACACACTTAGGCAGTGGATCCCAAACTTTCTCAGTCCGAGGCACCCCTAGGGTCTCAATAATTTTTTCAAGGCACCCCTAAGCCAAAATAATTACCAAGTAGTCCCCGGCCTTGCTTACCACCGACCCTGGCCGTTGCACCACTGTAAGATCGCGGTGGCACCCCAGGGAGCCGTGGCACACAGTTTGGGAACCACTGCACTAAGGCCTTATCAGTCTCATTTCACAGGGAAACCTGGAAAAACACACTTAGTCACACATCATGTAGACACAGGCAACCAGACCCCCTCTGACATCCAGCATATCGTACTTCCCTAGAAGTGCTTCAAGATATTAAAAGGGAGATAGATGAGATGCTGCAGCTAGGGGTAATTCAAAAGTCTCGCAAATCTTCTGTCTTAGTCAATAAGGTGTACATTTCATGAGGGGTCTATCAAAACTGAAATGTCCCATCCTTTTCTTTGTGTTCCCTCACACACAGCAAGACTATCTTGTAAGTAGTACTCTGATTTCATTTCCTATTTTATTTTTTGAAACTTATAGGCAACCTATCGTATGTCTGTTTATTATCTTTTCTAAATAAGCCTGGAATTTTTTTTCAGATTAAACATATTTAATCTAGCATATTTCTCAGTGATTCTTTGTGAAGTTACTGTATCAGGTTGCAAGATTACAATCATGAAATACTAGCACAAAGAAAGAATGATACACTCACAAACTATGTATAAGAAAAAGATTTAATAATTAATATCAGTGGGATTGGAGTACACTTTAGCAATACACAGTGGCACTATGTCTAGCAAATTATAATCCCTTTGCATTTTGCTCATTTTTGTCATACCCTACGATCTGTTGTAATATTATCTAAGCAAAGTGCTTCTTGTGCTGACAACACAACTCTATCCCCTCCTAAATCCCAGATATGTAATAACTATGATAACAAATTATCTCCTTGCTTTTGCTTGAATTTTGCCAACAGGTTGCTCATCTCTCCTGTTTTGTAATTTTGTGTATCTTTTATCATTTGGTGTGACGGTGATTGTGCATGTCTAGTGCTCCTTGAATTGGCATCACAGTCTGATAATACATGTAAACCTTCCCTCCTGCTAGTCTGTGTTATTTCTTCTACTTTCTCACTAGCATGTCTGTTAATCATTGTACATGCTGCTGGGGAAACGATAGGTGGGTGATTTTCATCTAGGTCCATCTCTACTTCTGAACCTTCTGTATACAGGTTATATATGACCTCAGCATCCCAATATTGTTGATGCATAACTGTTCTAACCTGTGCTGTTTGCAATTCATTTCATTCTATTTGCTTTCTGTGCATGTTTACAACATCAAGTGCATATTTTGTATATGATTGCTTTACTTTTTCTTCTCTACACTCTGCTGATCTTAAACATGCTTTTAACATAACTAGTTGATCCTGCGCTGCACTCAGCTCAGTTTCAACTGCCTCCTGTTGCTGTTTAACCTCATTAAGCGCCTCCAGAAACACCCACGCCACTGATGCTGTGGCCTTCTGCTCCATTTGTTTATACATGCTCAAATCTAAGTCCTGTGCTTGCTTTAGGACATTAGATAATAGTATCTCGGTTTGATACTTCAACAACTCTTGCGCAGTACTGGATCATGGGCTAGCTCTAATCCAAGTAGGCATTTGTTGAAGAACCTTCTCCTATGATATGATTCTCAAGCCATTTCATGCATTGTTCAAAAGTATCTCCCATCGTCCCAGCCACATGGCAACACAGCTATTTTGCATGTGTTTGTAAAACCCCACACACAACTCTGATCAGTTTCAGATAACAGTTTTAAAATCTGAGACAAAGGAGGGTGTTGGGACACTGGGAGGGTCACTTGCTTTTTACTGTTGGAAACATACATAGTGGGGAGAACCGACCCAAGAAGCTCCATGTGTGTGTGGTGAATCACCACACACACGCTGTTACTTGGGAAGCTGGGAGTTTTCAAGTCTGGACTATAAAAGTCCAGACCCGGGACCCCCCCCTCTCACTCTTGCTGCCTGCTGCTGCCCTGGAACAACACATTACACTACAGAAAATACACAAGGAACACTCACTAATAGGGACACACTACACTACAGAAAAGATATATATTACACTATACTATTACACTACAGAAAAGATACATTACATTACAGAAACTATATATACATTATACCAAAGAAAACCTACACTAAGCTACAAGAAAGGATTCTATGCTACAGGAACGTTCCCTACATTGCAGATAAAGAATCGGATCGAGGATACAAGGACTTGATAAGTATCATTAATATATATATCCATAGAGCTATATGTGTATTTGTAATGTAGATTTAACTATTAATATACCTATAACTGTGTAGCTATATTGTCTGATATCTGTGATAGTTAAATCAATATTATAAATACTGATTCTTATTAAGGATACATATGTGAAGCAAGGATAGTGTAAGGAATAACGGTGGTGAACCTAGGGTTAATGTTATATTTATATAATATGTTATGTTGAACAATGTTATGATATATGTGTGAATTGTGAATACAAGCTTTTCTGTGTTAACAGTAAGATACTTTGATTTAAATACATACATATGTTGTGAGTATTGATTATTTATAACGAATATATACTGTGAAGTACTGCTCAGATACAGTGATTATTGGATAAATAGTTCTGTAAAACTTGTGTTATTTAGTGTGGTCAAAATATTGAGTAAGGCAACACTGTGTAAGGAAAAGTGCATAAAAGTGCGAGTTTTATAGTGAGTGTATAAAAGAACAGAATAAGAGGATAGCGTGCGCAGGTAAGGCGCTACCACAGGTCCTTTAACAGCATTGGTCTGTCAAGCTCCTCCTTCTCCCCTAACAACCTGTTTCTAAGCTTTTCAAACATTTTCTAGAAACACATATTCTTTAAATATGTACAACACTTTAGTAGTTAAAGGACAAAATCAATAAAAAACATACATATTCTTTAACTATGCACAACACTTCAATAGTAAAAGAACAAAAAGTCACAAAAACAAATTATATGCTGAAAAACAAACAAACATATTCTTTAACTATATACTACACTTCTATAGTTAAAGAACAAAATCAATACATTTTAGCAATAAATGTTTTCTCACAACAAAGTTAAAGAGTCCCTTTATATGTGCAATAATGTAAGCAACACAATTCATAACAATGCTACAAATCACCATTATTCAGACAAACACAATACACAGTTATTGAACATTGCCTCTCTGCGCAGATTTCACAAAAGTAATCCTGCCGACTACGTCATTTGTATCAGATTGCAAGATTACAATCATGAAATGCTAGCACAAACAAAGAATGATACACTCACAAACTATGTATAAGAAAAAAGATTTAATAATTAATATGACAATTAAAATACTTAGCTTCGATAGGTTGTTAGGCACACACGTAATTCCTCGGATTTACAGCATGGAGACCCCACATTCAACAAGCAGACCTCAAGTTGAATCATACATCGTAGAATATGGACAGCTGATAACAGTATCATTCTGAGTAAAACGCTAAGTTTGCAAACTGAGCAATTACATCCATATATTGCTGGTGCTTGACTTCTGATTTTGGAGAAACTGGGCATCAGAAACACTCCTACGTCATAACTTCATTCAACATTACCTTCCCATGATAAGAGACTATATACTTCTCCTGAATGGCAGAAAGTTTTACTTTATATATTGAGCCAGAGTTGCTAACTCACACATTCTACTACAGCAGATTGGTTACAGTAATTTAAAGACTAAGGGCTAGATTTACTAAGAATCAAGTTTGTTGGAAACCAAACCGCCACCCATCGTTGGAGGTTTAGAGGTCCAAACGGCCGCATTTTCTATAGGGCGGCCTGAGGCTTCAATTTAAAATGACTGGCGATGTGTGACGGATTGAAAAAGCTGAACCACCATCAAAACCGCCATCCAAAAGACAGCACAAGACAGTTTTAATACCTGCTTCAGAATGGCTAGATAGCTTAAACATGCTGTTTGAGCTATTTTTCCATTTAACATAAGAGAAGCACCATTGACATTTAAATTATGTTGGCTATCATTATTTATTGATTAAGGGACAAAATTGATTAAATAATAACTGAGGGGAAATTTTTTTTTTTATATTAAGGGGATAACATTATTTAATTATTATATTATTCTGACAATATGTAATGACAAATTGTGCAATATAAATAATTATATCCACCATTAACAATCAGTTAATAATATTATATATTCACATTTCCCACATAATATAATGTAGTGTCCCTTTAAAAAAATATATATAAAAAAAAAAATTCACCATAAGTTAATATTAAATTAACTTTGTCCCTTTATCAATAAATAGTGATTTTCCAAATATTTTACATGTCAATGGTGCTTTCTCTTATGCTCTGAATGGCAAAATAGATCAAACAGCAGCAGTTTCAGCAATCTCGCCATTCACAACCACCTCTTTTATTGTGCCCATTTGGATGGCTGTTTTGCGGCGGTTTTGAAAACCCCAGCTTAGTAAGTCCGGCTGTTTGTATGTTCATCATTGTTAAAATCAGGATTGTTGGTTTTGAAAAATGTGATTTCTGGCTATTTTGACGGCGGTTTGGGCTTTAGTAAATCCAGCGGTTTCAAAACCGCTGAAAAAATAGCCGAAAAGCGTCGGTTTGAGCAAACCGTCCTTTAGTAAATCGAGGCCTAAGTGCTTTGCTTAAACTACAAAATGTTACTTTGCCCATAGGTTGTGTTTTTACAAAAATTTTGTCTTTAGGACCCTTTGCTTATTCCTAGACAACGTTAAATGCTCATGTTGGTTGCAAATTTTTATTCCCTTCCCCACTTTAGCTTAACTAAGTTTGTAAAGAGTTTTCAATATTAGAAAATGTAACTGCTGCTACCTTGTGATCTTGTTTAAAAATGAGTTTCCACCTTATAGGGAGCCGACTTAACAGTTAATGGTATAAATGTTCATTTACTGTTTATAAGAGTGTTATATGCTACATATTGCAAGTTACTTATACTCTTCCTCCATAGAGGCTGGACTGTGGTCACCCCCAGGGCCTGATTAAGGGTTCTGGCCACCCTAGGCTAATATACCTGTAGCGCCCCCCCCTCCTCCCCTCTCCCCAATGTATTGGCAGATGGGAATACTCCTGAATCTGAATGTTCCGGAGTATTCTCCAGCATTCAAATTTAGACAGATTGTACTGTTGTCACTCACCTGTTCTTGCTCTTTTCTCTTGCTTGTTCTTGCAGCTTTATTGTCTTGCTGGCTTCTGGAAAGTTGGGGTCCTGTTTTGAAAATGCAAAAAAATTAAATTGAACTAGAGCTTGGTACATTACCGATGAGGATAAATTATGAGCACACATTGGCATCCGCAGGTCCCTATGGTTACTGTTTGACCATAGGTACACTGTTGTACAGCTCCAGATATGAGGACAGAGATTCATAGATGTAAGTTCTCTATTAATCGCAATTGTTTATATTTAACAAATTAATTAACTGTTAGATATGGCCCATTGCAATGCAATATGGCTGGTAATAACCGTCATTTAACAAAGTACATGGCCTGCTATGTAATAGCGTTGTTTCTGATTCACTATGTGATTAATATAAAGCGCCCAGGTCAAGTCCACCTGTAAGTGGTGTATAGGTGTGTTTATTTGTCCACTCATTTTCTGTGGGGTATTGAATATTTCACAATGCAACCTAACATTATCTGGCTGTCTCTGTGTAAGTGTGAGACAGAGATAACCTTTAGAAACAAGCTAAAAGCAGCTAAAAACAGGAGGCAGAGGAGACCGTTGATATGGAGGAGGGCCAGGAGGTCATTGACTTGAAGGAGGACCAGGAGGCTGTTGCTTTGGAACAGGGCCAGGAGGGCTATTGAAGAATGTAATTATCTTGATGTAATAATGTAGCATTTGTTTGGGTTGGGGGACAGCATTACGGTTATCGGAAAGCCTTGATTTCACACAAGGGATTTACTCTAGACCTAGGCAATTTTGCCATTCCACAGGTATCTGATATAATGGTCATATTGTGTTTAGCATAACATGAACCTTTGCAGAGAGGTTCAATTACTGAAACGGATCAGAACTCTGCTGAGCCCGACAAATGTATAAACACCCGCAGAACTAATATATGTTGGGGGTTTTTTTACAGCTCAAGAAGACATCCATTTTCCCCACACCTCAACCTCGATTTCCAGGCCCCCCTCACCGGGTTTCCAGCCAACCTCATCCAGTTTCCAGCACCCCTCACCCAGTTTGCACTCTCCCAGCACTACTTTCCATTCTCCCTGCACATGTTCTAGTGCATAATAATAAAATATATCAAATAAATGTTGACAAGTTCCAAAAATATTATTTTAATGATGTTATTTTGTTTGTCATGTTTTCAGTTTTGCTATATAAAAATGTTAGTTTATTCAAAACAATTGGAGTGTATGCTTTTTGGTATAAAGGAAAGTGTGCAGTCATGTACATTTCTGGGGGCATTTTGAACATAAACGAATATGTAATATACATTTGTGATATACATTTGTCCCTTTATACTGGATAGTAACTACAAAACATTTTAAACATAATGAAGTGTGTGATGAGGGTACCAGGAATAAAAATTATATGAAATCATCCTCTATTAATGTAATGAACACACTATTATGGGCACAAAGACATTATGCCACTATCGTCAATTTGGATACAGCAAAAAGGTTTCCATAAATCACTAATCTATGCAAACAATAAAGTAAATTAAACAAATAATTTAAAAAAAAATGGTGGGCCAAAACAGCTTAACCAACTGCCAGTCTAGGCTTGTACTAGTAAAATCAGGGGGGCACACAGCATTGGTTCACCCCGATTTCACTATTACCAGTGTAGGCTTTGCCTGCCTTGGCTGGTGGCACTATAGCAGGGAATCCTGCAGCATGTGTTCCCGCTGCCATAATGACGACCAACCCCAGGATGGTCAGTACCGGACTTAATTTCCTAGAGTGATGTGGTCCTCCAAAACCAAACAACCCCCTAGGGGAACCCAGACTTGTGCTGAAAACACTATGGCCCTTTCTACACCCCTGGGCGGTGGTTGTGGGGTAATATTACCAGTATTATGCATAAAAGTATTTTGTTTCTGGTGAACTACAGGTCCCAACATGGCCAGGATGCCATTACGTGTCTAGGCATGCTGACACTTGTAGCACTACAAGCACAAGCATACCCATAGCTGCCAGGCCATGCTGGAAGCTGTAGTGCCCAAAAGAATCATGCACACCCCTACACAACTCACATTTACAATATTTATTACACACCTACATCAAGGGTCTTTCATCTGTTATACATTCCAGGATTCTTTGAAAAATCCTGGTAGATGATGCAAAATCAGCTCCTTAGAGCTCCACTGCAAAGTGAGCTCAAGCATCAATGGATCTATTTATAACAGGCTGGAAATACAAATGCATAGCGTACGCAAACGTACATGTGTCCATGAAGTACCTGACGGACCAAACACTTACACTTACAGATGCAGCTTTTACAGCATGTAAATGTCGCTGACACTGAACTAATCTACCAAAATATCTTGAGATCCATGCCTTGATGAATTCGGGAGTGTGCAAAGCCAAAATATGTGTGTTTAATACCAAATGCAGGTTACACTCAGTATGCGTGTCATGATGAATCAGGCCCATATAGAAAAATACATAGACAAAACTCAAAAACTTACAAACAATGCTAGTGTATGCGAGCTGGTGATAAACTATTCAACAGGCACATAAAATTTAAAATAGGCAAGCACTGGAATGCGACACATTACTATGATACAAATGTGCAAAGACAAATTTAACAAAATTAAAAATAAAACCATTTGTGCAATTTGTATGCAGTGCATCTTTTTTTTATAAAAACAAAGCTTGTTAGTAGAATAAGGTTGTTATATACAATAAGCAAACAAATAGCAATATCCCATTATCAGCAAATTCCATTTGGGTATTAAACAGTGGTGTATAATGTGAGGAGTGTATGCAGGTGTATGCTGGAGGATGGTTCAAACTTCCAATAGATGATGTGAATCTGAAGGTCTATTTGTCCACGGTTATCAGCGGTGACATAGACTAGCGCCCTAGCAAGTGCAGGCTTTCCGTCTGATAAACTGAGCATTCCAGCATGCTCAGGAGTTGGAATCAGACATATGCGCAGGGGAACGCCTTTACTGTCCATTGCCTTCGTGCATCCGTCCCTTTTTCCCCATATTCCCTCCCGAAAATTGTAGGCTATTGTAAGTGTCATTTGCACTCGAAGATGAATTGGACGTTGTTGCGTTCACGGGAGTATGTCACGTTTCTGGGCATGCGCAGACTAGTTCTGCGTACAATTTGCACAAAATCGGCAGATACGTTACTTGATGAGTCAAGCCCTCAGAAGTCAATTTCAATTTTAAATGAACAAATTCAAACATTTATGTATTTTTATCATTAAAAAAGTTGATTCCCTATGTAAAGCTAATTATCTCCCCCTCATAACTGCCTTCAAATCTGAAATCTCTGCCTGGGATGGATCATATATCTCCTGTATAGACCAAATTAAGTTCGTCAAAATGAACATACTCCCCAGATTATTGTACCTCTTCCAGGCTCTCCCTATGAAAATCCCTTTGGGACTCTTCTTAAAAAACTAATCTCATCCTTCATGGATTGACAAGAAAGCAATTAAATATTCTCCAGAGTTCAGGATGTCTGATGGTTTGGATGTACCTAATATTTAAAGGTACTTCTATGCCAGTGAACTTGCACATTGTATTTAGTGGCACTCACCCTTTGGGTCTCGGGTTTCGTTGGATATTGAATCTGCTGATCTTCCAACTATCTCTATCTCTACCTCGACCTCTGCTATTCTTTGGTCCCCCTGGGGCAATTGGCCCCCAGAGACTTGCTCCCATCCAGTTATCTCTCCGTCCCCTACAAGATGGTCCCAGTTCAGCATACCTAACTCTCTGTCTCTGTCTCTCTGTTTCCATCGCCCCTCATACCCTTCTGGTTCAATCCAGATTTTCACCCAGGTCTCTCCCCTGCTGTCTCCATTGACTAGCTTTTCACATTAAACTCCTTAACAACATTGAAAAATGTGGCTCTTTCCCCACTTTCACATGCCTATCATAAAAATATAGTCTCTCAACCCACACCTTTCACCAGCACCTACAAATCCTTCATTACCAGAATCCCTGTTAGACCATTTACAGCATTTGAAACCACTGTCAGCCCCTCTACTGGAGGCGTTATCTCCTTCCTTTACCATACAATGTTATCTTCCACTAAATTTGATAAATCACCATGAATACTCCGGGGAAAGGGACCTTGGTGAGGAACATGATGCAGAGGACTGGTCTTATTTGGTCTGGAGTGGTGAAAGCCTCCATAAATATATGAATCAAGGAGAATGCTTCAAAGATTCTGTACTGATGGTACCTAGTCCCCAAATAATTACACAAACTCTTCCCCTCCCCAATGCTTCCCCCTTCTGCTGGCCCTTTCATCCACATATGGTGGTCCTGCCCAGTCCTTCGTATATTCTGATCTGGTGTCCGGGATCATTCTCATCCCCCACCGACACAAATACCCCCCTCCAACTCTATATATGTTTTTCTTTCCCTACCATTTTCCAGATCTTCCATGATATCAGAATAGGCTTTCAAGGCATGTCCTGAGTGCTGCTGCTCCCCTCATTGCCAGCTCCTGGAAAAGCACAACCGGGTCGACTATTGTGGAGTTCCGGAGAAAGATTTGGCATGACTTTGAGATGAAATTATTTACAAACATATTAAGAAACTCATCTATCTCATTCTATAAAACCTGGATTCCTTGGACCTAATTCAATAATGCTCCTCTCATGATTTTAATTTCACTATCCTCTGCTGCAGGAATCCCTAGAATTCCTTTTAGTCTTTGTTCTGTCAAAGTGGTTCCCCATCCCCTCCCCTCCCTCTCCCCTCCCCCCTCCCCCACACTGTATCAAACTAAAACCTAAACATCATACTGCTCACTTCCTTGCTACAGATTGTTTCTTTTGTTTCATTTATACTTTTCCATCTTTTTTTATCGACTGTTTGTATTTGTTTTTCACTTTGATACTATCAATAAAAAGTTATTAAAAAAAGTGTTACAGCCATTCTGGTGATTTGTGTTTTTAAAGAAATACCTTTTTCTTAATCAGATATATTTTCCTATGTGTGAAAATGAACCCATAACTTGATACTAAAGGGGACTCTACGTGTGTCCAATAGTAGACCTGTTTAAAATCAGTTAACCAACTGATATCGGTTAGCTCATACTTGCCAACTCTCGGAAACAAGTTTCCGGGAGAGGGGGCGTGACTGGAGGGCGGGAGGGGGCGGGATGAGGCCAAACATGTCATTTTGGTCCCGCCAAAATGACGCGAAATGTTTATGTTGGAAACAGTAAAAACAACAGTTTTTAGACTAGCCTATCACCACTTATTTTATTTTGTTCAGACTACCACTTTTAGTCCAGCCTACATTCATTTAAACTTTAAATTGTTTCTCCTAAAACACTGCTTTGGGTTAGTCTCATTTGTGTCTTAAAGTAATCATAAGAGTGACTAATATTACATTATAAATATTAGCTCATTATTGGTGAATGGACCTAGTTGGACCTGAGAAGTCTTGGCTTCATTATAAATTTGTAATATTATATATTTAATTATGAGGATGATGTAACATTCAACAAAATTGTTTTGCAGCCCAGGATATTACAAAAGGATAAAGATTGCATATATTTGAAGATGTGCCTGATTTGACATGACTGTAAATCATTTAACTCGGAACACTCAGGTGTATACAGTAAAGGGCTGGCAGACTTTAGCCCAGGCGGCAAGCACACAGCACTGGCCCATAAGTAGTGGTCCATCCTTAAAAGGTGGTTTTTGGTACAATATATATTTATCTATATAAAAAGAGGCTATTTTAGTGTGGCTTAATAAATATATATATATTTATGCCCAGGACCACAGCTGGATTAAGGTTCTGGGAGGCCTGGGCACATTAGACTGGGTAACATCCTATGATGTAGCATGGTTATCATTTTAGACAAATACACAAGTAATACTGTGTGCACTACTGTTAGGTGCACACAGTTCTGCCTTCACGAGCAGTACATGGTGAAGCAGGACATACCTCCCAGCTGTCCTAAGCGAGACAGTAACCCAAATTCAGGACTGCCCCACCAGATTTAGGACAGTTGGCAGACTGTCCTGCTCTCTCCTACCTGTTCTTGTCACTGTCACCACTTGTGACTGCTGGTTTCTTTAGCTCATTTGCCGCTTGTCTGGATCCTGGAATATTGGAGGCCCTGTTTGGAGAAAAAAATGGGTACATGAAATTTAGAAAACTAACCAATAATAGCATTCACATTTGATAAATAGACCTATTTCCCTTCAACTAACCCTGACATTAAATTATTGGTATTCCCATTTAATAAATAAACCTATTTCCCTCCCGCCAAACAACCCCAGCAATAAATTAAATAGCATTTACGTTTAACAAATATAACCATTTCCCACAACCATCCCAGGCATTAAATAATTCATAATCACTTTTAATAAATAGACCTCATTTATGCCAACAGAGCCACATTCAATTAATAGATCCCAAACCACCCCAGCATTAAATTAAAGGCCCAATCACCCCATCTTAACTTCATAGGCCTCACTATTAAATTAAATTGCCCAATCATCACAACACAAATAAAATAGCAATACACACACACAATACACTGGCCCCTCCCTCACACACACACACACACACACAAAATACACTGGCCCCTACCTCACACACACACACACGCACACACACACAATACATTGGCCCCTCACTCACACACACACACACACAATGCACTGGCCCCTCACTCGCACACACACACACACACACACAATACACTGGCCCCCCACTCACACACACAATGCACTGGCCCCTCACTCACACATAAAATACTATGGTCCCTCACTCTCACACACACACAGGGCCCGATTAAGGGTTCCAGCCGCCCTAGGCTATTACCGCCACAGCGCCCCCCCAATATAAGCATATAGGAATACTCTTGAATATGTATATTCAGGATAATTAGCCAGCATTCAAATTTAGACAGATTGTGCATTCTCTATTACCTGTTCTTGCTCTTTTAAATTAAAGCTAAATATAAATTGCCAAGAGGAACAGTCTAATTTAGAACATCATAATTTCTAAGAGAAAATGCTGTGATCTGTAAGTCAGACACAAGAAGGCAGGTCACTGTATTGATATAAGGCGTCATTCAAAATGAAGTAGAAACTCTGTTTTTGCAATGTCTACATAAAGCAATGTTCCATTTAACTTCAGCCAGCCTTAATTAGACACAGTTTTCAATTGAAGGTTAATTTCCCTTTTTTGTATTAGTTTATAGAATTCTGTCATTCTAACATACATTTTGAAGTAAAAACAATATTTGAATTATTACTTGATCTTGACTCTTATAAATGGCTGATGATTCTAGTTTTATTCAAAGTTCTCACAAAAATAGCCTTAATTTATGTCATGCTAGTGCTAACTGCAGTGTTATATAGCTCAATTACCTATTCAGTCATAATTGGCCTCTCAAATAAGGAGTATATATTGTATAGCTTCACAAAGAAATACTGAAAAGGGATTTGTGAACTGTTTAGGTAAATGTTCATTGATATTCAACCCAGAGAAAAGTGTTGTTACAGCTAAATGTCACATACCTGTAAATATACAGGGTGGTGAGATACCAGTAAATAAACTGCAGACACCTTTGAAAGAAGGCAATTTAAACATATAAAAGAGGATCTCTCCCATATGTCTTCATTTGGATCTCTGTCTTTCCAGTATAGCGCAGCCATAATATTATACAATAAATATGAAAACCAACCGACAAGTTTTTTTTCCTTCTCTGTGTATAGTCTGATCTATTGTGTCCCTAGCTATTTTGATCAATGCTATTAATGTACTTCTTCATGTCCTTACATGAACTATCCATACAAAGAGAATCATAAGATTCTGAAGGATTAATGCTTAAGCATGTAGGGAGCACTTTATAGAATAAGCCTGCTGAGGTTTGAATTTACTGCAGTGGAGGAATACAGATTTTAGTACCTTCTAGTTAATCCTTCTGATGTTATCTCACCATGTAGAGCATCTGTCCCATTGATACACCTCCTCAAGATTAGTGTTTACAGATATGATCAAAGTCCAGTCTCAGAAATGACTTGTATTTAATGTGAACACACAGTACATGACACTGCACAAATCCAAGCAAATCTGTAAATTCTAAGCATTGTCATTGTAGCTTTAAGAATATCTTTGTTTCTCAGTACAATATTAAAACAAAAAGTATGCATATATATATATATATATATATATATATATATATATATATATATATATATATATATATACATAAAAATACAGTATATAAGGTGTGGTATATGGGTAAAATGTTTTGAGTTTCAGCTGTTTTTGGTCCTATATTACGATTTATAGAGCATCAACAATCATTTAAAGTCTAGTTTCTAATGATCTCTTCAAAACTGTCCAAACTTTCACAAACTTTGGCCAAAGTCTGCAGCAAGCTGGCTAGCTAAAATTAGTGACAGAGTAACGGCAAAAATACATGGCAGTTTACTAAAAGATAAAAGGCCTGATTCATCAAGGAATGGATCTGCCGATTTTTGCTAATGATACACGATTCGCCACTGCGTATGCCCAGAAATGGGAGATAAGAAGGGAAATCCATTACAAACTGTTGCGCAAGCTGACATAATTCCTTGCGTAAGATAAGAGTCTCTTAAATTTAAGTGAAATTCCATCACAACTGCATTTACAAAGTTTTCTGACCACTTGAAAAAAAAGGGTGGGGAATGGGAGGGGAATGGCGGAGACTTTAAATAAGTTGAGAAAATTAGGCGTTATTTGTACTGACTTGAGAAGAGTAGGAGTTACCTCCATCCGTGTCGGATAGTTAAGTTGAATTTTATCTCAAATCATTGCTGAAACTTAAGGAAGCTCAGGGTCATGTTTAAATCCAAAGCAGCTAGCTAAATAGCAATAATAAACTGTTTGAAAAGCATCGTTTGTTTAAAACACTCACAACTAAATATGCACAACATACATCTTAATACACTTCACATAAAAAAAAAAAAATTTGGGGGGGGGATTTTTTTTTAGATTTATATCAAACATTAAACATTGCGTACATTTTTTTAAAGCAAACTCTTTTTAATTACAACCACCATTGTTAAAAATTGCAATGTAAAGTGGTTGATGTGTCAACAGTTAGGTGCTGATGATATTTGGGGATTAGGATAAACCCGGAAATGCTGGAATGCCGGAACGCCGGAACGCCAGAATGAGTCAGCTTACTATAGCGCCCTCTGCTGCTTGGTGTCTTGAGTAAAGCTTGTGCTGTGTTTTCTATGCCTGTATAGTGCATTTTGTTCTGCTACACAGATATGTTCTCTGGAATATGTGGAACAACTATATCAGTTCTTCCTGCCTTAATGTATGTCGAAATGGATCGCTAAGTACATTCCCCATCCATTCCGGCTGCCGGAATGGGGCTAAGAGTACCCTAACCGTCCATTCCAGCAGCCAGAATGTATGGTGAATGCACTCAGCAATCCATTCCGGCAGCCGAAATGGATGGCAAGGTACTGCCAGACCCATTCCAGCAGCCGGAATAAAATGTAAAAGTATTTTATATGTAGCTGTAATATTAAACATTGTGTATTTTTAAAAACAAGCAACCTCTTTTTAATTACAACCACAATTGTAATAAATCGCAGTGTAAAGTGGCTGATATGTCAACAGTTCGTTGCTAGTGTTTGTAACAAAACATCTTACAATACGTTAGTAATAATATGCAAAAACATTAAGTTATGAGAATTAAACGGATGATTTGTGCAAACTCAAACCAAGCACAGTCTTACACCATGAACAGCCACACAAATACGAGAAGGATATTTATTGATCCCACAGAGACAAGAGCGTTCATGATTATTTGAACTCAGGTTTGCACTGTTACATGGTGGATTGTCTGCCCGCTACGCCAATGTGCAAGTGGTGAATACAATATGCAAATGAAATAGAATAGGCTGAAAAGCTGAGCAGCAACTTCTGTCATAACAAGTTTTTTTCATGATTAAATTTTAATTAATGTCAATACATTGAAATATTATAGACAGAAATCATTGGTACATGCACAGTTTACATTTTTGGATAAGGAAAATCAGTCATGTATAATAATTAAAATAATACAAATTATAATAATAATAGTTGGACTTTAATTTTTTATTTTAGTTTGTTTGGTTTTTTGGACACTTAGGTTTTTTGGGCTTTCATCTGCGGATAGGTCGTATGTCTTCGCAATCCAGTCTTTTTTAACTGCTGATTCTCTGGGTTGTAGTTGAACACATTTTTCAACATGCCATTTAGTCATATTACCCAAAATTTAGCAGGAATCAAACTCATGAACCCATTGATGCAAAGGGGAAAGTTTAATTACTACACTAACATGCTAGTGGAAACTGTATGTGCATGAAATTGACTAGAAGGAAAAGCTTAACATCACAGTATCTCCTAACAAACAGTTTAACGCCAATAATTTTGTTTCATGTAATAATCAATCTATTAGATGCTTATTATCCAATCTACAATGAAATATTCGAGCCCTCAGTGCTTGGTACATGCACAGTTTCCATTGTTGGATAAGGAAATTCACAACACAACACATGCATTACTGCCAACATGAATGTTGAAGGAGAAACACTAAAGTAGTACACACACACATTATCTTGTTCTACATAGCGAAAAATGTGTCATAGTAAAATTAATAAACGTGGATGTGAATGTAACAGCTAACAATTCGCAATCATATATCTGCACACTAGCCATATTACACAGCAAATCAATACACTAGCGTACTCTTCTATAATTTACATAGCGGTAAACATCCATAGAAGCATGGGAAGATACAAAGTTAGCACAGATATAGGCATAATTCTGGGTTTGAACTCATGAACGTGTTGTTGTCAGATGGAATGGCTAACCACCACACTAACATCCAGACTAAAAAGTATATATGTTTATAGTCTATACTAAAATAATAGATCATGCAACATATCTGTAATTGTGAAACATGATTCTTTAGACAGAAGGAACACCTAAGTATATTAGCAAACAATGTAATCAAACGGACCACATACACTTACATAATTTTTTTGAATCAAATGCAAAAATATGCCTGTTTTTTTTTAGGCAAAAACAAACACACTTGCTCTCTAAACGCACCTGTGTTTATCGTCATCTGACCAGCGTCAGCGTATGCACCTGCAGATAGTTCATTAATTATCCTTCCCTTTAAAATCGCTTTTGCTGCACTGTTTTTTGGTTGGGAGTTCAGTGGATTTTGGTGAGTAACACAGACGAAAAAGTGCAGTTCAGAGGTATTTGGAGCAGTACCTTTCACAAATTAAAGTATGTTTTAAGAGTTAAAATGGCATTGTGATGTGTTTTATTGTTTGATACACCTATGCTAATTTAACTATAAGGTTCTCGAATTTGTGAAGTAAGGGGTTTACATTTGATTGTATAGATTTGAATTTTGATGATAGGAGTAAAGTATATAAAAAAAAAATTATATGGTCGAACTTCTTGCACTGTGTATTGTCACTTTGAATAGGGACTGCATCTTGACAGAATTATTTATAGTTTGTTTAATTTTGTGTCCCCTTTTCTTGTCTATATTTGTTACCTGCTCCCCTCCCTAACAGATTATATGAGAGAAAGTGTAGAAAATTCTTTTGGACTAAGGTGCCTTGGCTTAATTTGTGTGTGGTAAATCACCCACTCATGTCTGTTGGTTTTATCTTTCTGTATCTTTCTGGTGAGGTGGTGTCTGATGTGGTGTCTTTGCTCTTTCACTATGGCTTGAGTATTGTATTCTTTCCTTTTCTTGTATCCTCTTTATTACCTGCTCCCCCTCCCTAAAAGATTAACTGATACAAACTTTAGGGAAGTGTTTTGAATTTGCACAAGGTATCTTTTGTGTTTTGGTGTGTGGTAAGTATACAGTGGAACCCGCTCATGTCTGTTGGTTTTCTATTTCTGTATCTTTCTGGTGAGGTGGTCCCTGATGTGGTGTCTTTGCTCATTCACTAGGGTTTCACTATTGACGCAATTTTTTTTTTTCTCAATAATTACTGACTGTACTTGCCAAACCCAAAATAGAAGATGATTCGTGATTTTGTTGTAAGTATAAGTTTCAAGATTGGAGTCTACAGTGAAAATGGCAAGCTCTAAAGGCCTCACCTAATGATTTTGTTGTTTTGTAAACTCAGGCTTTTGTCACACATACAGGCGATTCTGGAGTTAGACGAGAGAGTGGTACTCGAGGAGGCTGATCTTCCACAACGTCCAAACCAGCAACTGGTACAACATCTCCGTCCTAGGGAGCATGTCTTCAGGCCACATGTCAGCCTCTTTGGGATGTCAGATGCTGAGGTTGTCCATTGCTATCGGCCTACTCCTCATGTCATCTTGGACACCCTGCACATTGTGCAGAGTGACCTTGAGCCAATGCGCCACATCCCGACAGCAGTACCGCCTTTGACCAAACTGTAGGTGGTACTGCACTTCTGTGTGTCTGGGTCATTCCAGACAATGGGGGTCATGGCAGGTATGTCCCAGGCCACTTCAGTCGTGTGCTGAAGGTTGTGGGCATTCCTGTCGCGGCTCTCCCAGTTTATACATCTGCCACTCGATGAGGAGTCCCTTGTGCAGCAGTTTGCCATAATTGCTGGCTTTCCGCACGTCATAGGGGCAGTAGATGGGACACATGTGGCCTTTGTATTGTCGAGTGGGGATGCTTCTGTGTATTTGAACTGGAAGCACTTCCACTCGATAACTGTACAGGCTATTTGTGACCCGTCTCTTCAGATTCGAAACCTGGTTGCCAAATGGGGAAATGGGGGGAGTACCCATTACTCCTTAGGCAATCGGGGATGTGGCACAGATTGCAACAGAGGCAAAGGGGTGCAAGGCCACATGGAGATGCCTGGCTTCTTGGTAATTAGAATAATGTATTTACTCAATTTATTTATATGCTTGTTTCTACATTAATCTACTTCAAAGTTACTGTACTCTGAATGTGATCTTTGTCCTTAGATGTTATGTTTCTACATTGTGTCATATAGTGCATGTGCCCGTTCTTTAAAGTTGTTACAAAACTGTGGATTTTGAAAATGTCCACGTTTAAAAATGCTCCCGGTAATGTAGCCAGCTTTCATAAATAGACATAACATCTAACATGAAGTTTTGAAAGTGTTAGTAAACTCTTCAAGGCCATATGCCTAAGAAAAAAGTTTTTTTGAAATGTGTATTTTCACAAAGGTATTTTATATTTGTTTTTCTTAAATTGTTAAAGAGGTAGTTAGTTTATAAGTATTCACTACATGTAAGCTAGATATTGGTCATGGTATCCCTCAGAAAGAACGTAGAAGACACATTGTAAAAATCTTTCAGCCTCCTATGGTTTGTTTTCCAAAATGTGTTTAGTTTACAATGTTTTGTTTATTTAAGGTACTAATCCTCACTTAGCTGTCAATTTGCCTTTGCAATAATGTACTTGACATACTTGTGAATGGTAGCATTTGGAGGGTGGTCATTTGTTTGTGTTAAAGTGTATTAATGTTTGTTTCTTATGTCTTTCCTCTCATCCTACATAGGAGATAATGCTTATCCCTTATGCCCCTGGTTCCTCACTCCCATGTTGAGCCCACACACAGAGTGTGATGTTGCATATAACTCGGCTCATACAGCCATCAGATCGGTAATTGAAAGGGCCTTTGGCATCTTAAAGGCATCGCTTTAGATGCCTTGACCGGTCTGGTGGAGCACTGATGTATTGGCCAAGTAAAGTATGTGATATCATAGCTCTGTGTGTGGTGTTTCACAATATTGCCATCCAGAGTGGGGCTCCAGGGGTGATGGACGAGGTTGCTGGGATGGACGAGGTGGGGGATCCTGAAACCACACCGCGGGAATCAGACCAAGGGGCCAACTTCAGGCAGTATGTCCTTGATACTTATTTTTGAGGTAAATCACATTTATTAGTACAGTTTGCTTTAAAGGTCAAATGTCAAAGACACCAATGCTATATGATTGAATAATGATCAAATGAAAAATATATGCAAATTTACATTAGAAACAAAGAAATGGGTTGCCAAACATACATGTGGTGTTGTCCTAATGAAATTGGTTCCATTTGCCATACTCCGAAAAACTATGCTAACCTCTAAGGGTACTTGAAAATGCTTTAGGAATTCGTCTTAAATTTGTGGGTTTTTTTTTACAATCATTTGTCCTCCAACAACCAAAATGTTTTGCAGTCAAAAACTACTGGATAATGTGCAAACATCAACCCCCTGTCTTAGCTTTCTGACTTTGAATTTCTGACTTAACTTTCAACTGTCCTAACATGACCCATATGCTGTTTGAATAATATCAATCATTAAATGATATAATGGTTTGGTAAGGCAATGGCAGTTACCTTTCAAATATTATTGACTAACATTGTTAGTAATAATCAAGGTTATTAGTGTTCATTAAGGAGTCTAAAGTATATAATCTAATTTGTAGGCATTAGACTGAAGAAAATGACACATTTGTACAATAATTAATATATTTCCTTTGTAACCACAGGTTGTTTCACCAACATGCCACACTATCTAGGTGCTGGCAGGGCTAAGGGCCCACAGCACTTACCTTTGGAGTTGTCGGAGGTGCCTATCGTGCCGTAGCCAGTTGAAAAATATAAGTATCTATAGTGTTCTGATAAATAATATTTAATATTATTATAAAGTGTGGGTGCTGCATACAATATTGCTGCAAAAAACCTATGGCTACATTAGGCAATCCACATTTTTAATAGCTGATGTTTTTTTAGATACTTCCAAACCACACTTCAAAACCAAGATATAGCTTAAACCCACAAGCCACTATTACAGAGAGTACTGTGTTGAGCCTTACAAGACACTTTGCATGTTAGGTTACAGTGGCCACCTTCATTTGCACCAAGGCAGAAACTAAGTACATGCATTAAAGTTAGATGTGAGCTAATATTGGTGTATTCATTTTTTCCTGTACCCTCAACAGGCAAAGACGACATGCATTTTATAGTTCTGAATTGCGCGTCTTCTTACACGTTGAAGTATTTATCCAATGCTACAACCCTGCTATGTGTTTCTTCAAATGGCCCTGATTGTTTGCTCTTCATCCAAGGAACTTTCTCTCAAAGACCACTGTCTCACTTGATATGTATTGTGCTGCAAATATTTAATAATGTCTGTTAATAATAAATCTGACCCTGCGATAGTGTCAGCAATCAGTCACAAAGAAGTATCTGGTGCTTACTACACTGCTGTTCTTCCTCTTGTCATACACAGCAATCTCTCCATAGTCCTTTGGGGCCCATTTAGGGACATGTATACTTGTACTATCTATTGTAGCCATCCTTGCTTATTTTGACATTAGCCACATACAGCCCTTCCCCTTAACGCACTCTCTATTTTGTGGTTTTGAACCTTATAAGATTAGGGGGTAAATGTATCAAGATGAGAATTTTGCGGTGGGTTTAAAAAACCAATTAGAGTCTAGCTATCATTTAGTTAGTGCATTCTACAAAATGATAGCTAGAATCTGATTGGTTGCTATAGGCAACATCTCAACTTTTTAAACTTGCCGAAAAACTCTCAGCTTGATACATTTACCCCTAGGTAAATTTATGTGTTTAGTATGTATGCTCCCTTTTCTTGGTCCACGTGTTAGGCTTTTGTATTGGGCAAGTTCAACATGTTATGTGAACTTAATCCTATATATTTTTTAGTAGCCTCTGTAAATGTTGTCAAAGTAGGGTCCTTAAATGTTAGAATCGTTGCCCCCAACACTTCTTAGGTTAGGACATGTTCAAACCCAAAAGGCAAAAAATAGACTCCAGACACAATCACCACTTTGCTTGGATTTGTGGCCATAGGCAAATGCAAAACATGTCCACACAATCAAGTCCAATGCCTTTGTGTCATATGCAAGTCGTGCATATGTTGGAGTCCTTATCAACAATACCTTGAAAAGGGATTTTGTTCAGCAGTTAAACAATGACACTATCCACCCATTTCACTCTTGACCGGGTTCCTAAACTATTTTTGACATGCTACACTTCAACTATATTGTTTTTGCTTCATGCATTCAAAGTTCCTTTGCAGCCACACACATATACACTTCTAAACATTCTAAATTGTGGGTGAAGACACAGATTGTGATCCTGCAAACACCTATCATATAAGTAATTTTTATTTTCAAGACTAAATCTGGGAGAGAAGCAGTATTGATCTAAACTCGAATGTTCATATCGGATCTGGGTGTCAGATTTTTACATTGATTTGCAATAGCATTCACATTGCGAATGGTCCCGGAAAGAAACAAACAGACTTAATTCAGAATCAGGATGGAAATATCTGCAAGTAGGATCTGTAAGTGTGTGTGTAATTAATATGTTGGGAAACTTTTTGCAATAGTAAGATCAATGCCTGCTTCAACATGTGTCTAAATGTAACGTATCACAAGTACTTTCAGAGTGTTAGACATAATAGCACTATGAGAATATTGTGCTTGGACATACATCACTAGGCTAACTAGATAATGTTTAATAGTGTATTTACAAGCACAACAGAGTGTTGTTCTGTGCCTGATGTAATCATCTTAATTATGAAATATGTATTGTATTCCTAGGCCTTAATATCCTGAGACACAGCAGACAGTCCACACACCCCTACAGCCTGAGGCTCTTCTCAGAAATATCTGGCTGCTGTAGGAGGTAATGATTTTGGCCAGCTGACGGAGGATGGAGATTGGAAGAAGGACTGCGATGACCCTTGTTCCTATTCGGATAGCTAAAGTTACCCCATGTCTGGTGATTGTGCGCTTGCCAAAGCATGGTGACAGTGAAAGCGGAACAGTAAACTGCTGGCATGCACCTGGTCTTCACACTACTAAGAAAGCGTAAGCCGTTTGTTGGATTTTCAAAGATACCCATAATAGGACCAGTATTGTATTCTAGGTACGACTCTCGTGTCCATTGTGCATACCTGGAATTGATATTCCTGAACCATATGCTGTTTTTGTGCATGTTGTTGGTTTACCATTAATTAATGATACCATTGGTTAAGTAGGATGTCTGCCTTGGTGGAAGTATTTCCACATGTACCTAGGAACACTTTGGTAAACACCGTTCCCTTACACAAACCATGAGACACTGCAGCTGCTGCAAATTATGTCTCTATTTAGAAGCTAAGTTACAGTATGACAGTTTAACCACAATCCACTAAATGTCTCAGGCCTTCACAACACACAATTTACAACCAAAGCACAATACAAGGCCAAATTTTTAGGCCTAAGTACCTACTGGATTTATTTTCTAATTCTCAAATTATGGATCTAAGGGCCGAAACTAATCATGTACATGCAACACAGGCCATAGTACAATAAAACCTTAGCTTGCACTAGATTTAAGTACTACACACATCTCTGGACAACGCAATAATTAACAGACAACACTAAGGGCTAGATTTACTAACAGGCGTGTTTGTAAACCCGCCGACTTTCGGCGGGTTTGGCGGCGGTTTAGCCATCGCCGGATTTACTAAGGCTAAACCCGCCGTCCAAACGGCCAGAAATGATGTTTTCAAACCCGCCTCTGTATAAAGCGCCATGACGGTTTCAACAAGGTTCAACATACAAACAGCTGGATTTACTATTAGGGGGTTTATAAAGCCGCCGGAAAACCGCCATTCAATAGACCAAAATGAAAGCGCTGCTTGTGAGCAGCGAGATTGTTCAAACAGTGTGCTGTTTCAGATATTAGGTCAATCAGAACATAAGAGAAAGCACCTTTGATATTTTAATCATTTGGAAAATCATTATTTATTGCTAAAGGGACAAAATAAATGTAATAATAATTTATGAAAGAATTTTTTTTTATATATTTTTTTAAAGGGACACTGTTATAACATTATATTTTGTAGAAAATGTGAATATATAATATTATTAACTGATTGTTAATGGTGGATATAATTATTTATGTTGCACAATTTGTCATAACATATTGTCCAAATAATGTAATAATTAAATAATTTTATCCCCTTTATATATCGAAAATTTTTTATTCCCTCATAAGATAATATTTTATTCATTTTGCCCCTTAATCAATAAATAATGATTGCCAACATAATTTAAATGTCAATGGTACTTTCTCTAATGTTCTGAATGGCAAAATAGTTTAAACAGCATATTTAAGCTATCAAGCCATTCTGAAGAAGGTATTAAAACTGTCCTGTCCTGTCTTTTGGCTGGTGGTTTTGTGGCGGTTTTGTGGCGGTTTCATCCAAACCACCGGCGGTTTAGCTTTTTCAATCCGCCACACATCGCCAGTCATTTTAAATTGAAGCCTCAAGTCGCCCTATAGTAAATGCGGCGGTTTGAACCACTAAACCGCCGGCGATGAGTGGCGGTTTCAAACCGCCACCAAACACGATTCTTAGTAAATCTAGCCCTAAATGTTTTGAGATTGGTCAGAAATTTGTCAATTAAGCATCCATGATACTCACTTTTAAATGTTGTAGTGTACTCTGACATTGAACACTTGTCCCTGTGGAACAAACTATTTGAGTGTCCTGAAGTATGCCTAGTAGTTTACTATGTACCTTGGAGTTTGGGGGTATTGTCTTGTTGTGGGTGAATGCTTGGGTATGTGGAATATTTCACTCCCCCAAACTTTGCCCATATAAGACATAGGATTAGAGTTTGCAAACACTTTGCAGGACCATTTTGAACTGAAATGTATAGTAAGACACTTGGAAATGAGTGCTTTCAGTGATGTAGACTCAGTGTACTGATGTAACAATGTACTGACAAGCACGAATATGTATAAATTTGTCCAGAAAGACTAATATATCTACAATAACCAGCAGCCAAACAGTTATAAACTCCAGTGTAATTTATTTTTCATTACACATTGGATTTAACAATGTAACAAACTGACAAATGATAAAAATAAATTAGAAAAAACAACATTATTTTTTTTTTCTTTTTTTCCCACATGGCCTGCCTGGCTTCGAGTAAGCCATGATGTGGAGGGTTCAGAGCAAGCATCCAAACTCTCTTGGTCAGCAGGTTGTGACTGACGGCGTGACGAAGGGCCAGGGGGATAGTCAGGGGGATAGGAGTCCAAACCTTGGGATTAGCCGACTTTTGAGTCAGGGTGGTGATGGGGGAGATCAGAGAGGAAAATTGTCTAATAAATTGTCTATAATAGTTGGTGAAACTGATGAAGCGTTGGACCGCCTTCAGGCCTACAGGTCTAGGCCAGTTGAGGATCGCAGAGAATTTCTCCTGATCCATCTGCAAGCCAGAGCCGGAGACAATGTATCCCAAGAATGGAATCTGTGAGACCTTGAACACACACTTCTCAAGTTTGCAGAACAGACGGTTTGCTTGAAGACGGGCAAGGACCTCCTTGACATGAATGCGATGAGAACAGATATACGGTGAGAAAATTAAGATGTGGTCCAAGTATACCATGACAGAGGTGTACAGATGATCTTTGAAAACTTCATTGATGAAGGACTGAAAGACTGCAGGGCGTTGCAAAGCCGGAAGGGCATGACAAGGTACTCGAAATGTGCCTCACGAGTACTAAAAGCCGTTTTCCATTTGTTGCCCTTGTGAATGCGAATAAGGTTATAGGCCACTCTGAGGTCCAAATTGGAGAAAATCTTAGCACCACTGATCCGGTCAAACAGCTCGGAGATAAGTGGAAGGGGGTATCTATTCTTAATGGTTATGGCATTCAACTGCCGATAGTAGATGCAGGGGCGCAGAGTCCCATCCTTTTTCTTGACAAAAAAGAACCCAGCTTCAGCCGGAGAGGAAGACTTCCTGATAAAGCCACGTTTTAGATTTTCAGTGATGTATGGTGACATAGCTAGGTTTTCCGGCAAAGAAAGAGGAAAGATTCTTCGTTTAGGGTTGGGTTTATCAGGTACCAACTCGATAGAGCAATCCCAAGGGCGATGGGGAGGAAGAGTCTCCGATGACACCTTGCAGAAGACGTCCCGATATGGAGCAAAGGCAGGAGGAAGCTCAGACTGGGGAGAGAGAATACAACAGGGAACGGAGTCAATAGGCCTGACTCTAGACAGACACTTTCTGAAACACTGAGACCCCAAGACGTAACTTGAGCCCGACTCCAGTCGAATTGGGGTGCATGAAGTCTGAGCCACGGTAGACCCAGAATGATAGAATTAATGGACTGAGGAAGGACCATAAGTTCAATAGTCTCCATATGGAGCACCCCTACCGTCAGCCGAACCGGGGAAGTAATCCGGGAAATCGAACCTTTGGAAACACTACTCCCATCCACGGCAGTGAGGAAGAGTGGCTGAGGCAATTCTCGAGTGGAGATACGGAGTTGTGAAGCCAAGGTGGCGGAGATGAAATTACCGGCGGAGCCACAGTCCACAAAGGCAGCAGTTACATGATGGCCAGCTGGAGTGTCTAACGAGATGGGCATCAGGAAGTCTGGAGTAGAAGAGATGTATGAAATAGTAAGGTTCACTCCTAAACCGGCCTCCCTGACACCGGTTAGGAGATTTTCCGGGTCTCTTCGTGCAGGTGAAAAGCAAATGACCGGGTTCTCCACAGTAGAGGCACAATCTCTGTTTGAAATGCCTCTCTTTGCGAGCAGCCAATTAATTTTTAACCTGATCCGCCAGGCCTTGCCAGAAAGTTGCCACCAGCGCTTCGTTGTTCCACTTTAGTTTGGAGGATAGCGTACGGAATTGTACCGCATACTGGCCCATGGTCCGAGGGCCCTTGCGTAGATTCAGGAGGCTGGAAGCAGCAGAAGCGACTCGGCCCGGTTCATCAAACACTTTGCGAAAAGCTTTAATAAAAGAATAGGTGTTTAGGAGCAGAGGATCATTATGTTTGCACAGAGGCGATGCCCATGCCAAGGCTTGACCAGAAAGAAGCAAAATAATAAATGCGATCTACACATGTACTGAGGAAAAGGAACCAGAATTACACTCAAAATGTATAAGGCAATGGTTCAGGAAACCTCGACACCTCTTAGGATCCCCGTCGAACTTTTCAGGAACTGGGAGATGTATGGAGGCTGCTGAAGTAATGGCGGGAGCTGGTGGAGGCTGGATAACTCCGGAGGAAGTCATTGCTACTGCTTGAAAGGACGCCCCCGCGGTCTGTAAAGATTTCAGTCTGGCGGCGACTCCTTGAATGCACTCCAATAACTGTGCCTGCTCGGACTCCTGTTTTTCTACCCTGTGGGCCAAGTGCAGCAAAAAATCACAGGCAGAAGGTTCTCTGGAACCGTCTGTAGACATGGCCAGAGTATACTGTCACGCTGATCGTGAGGGAAACCACCTTCTGGTATTGGCATAGCTACTCCAGGAGGCGTGGAGTCTAAATATACCCCTGGTCTTCACCAGGGACCCCCGCAAGGAGGTTTGGATTTCGTGGCAAAACCAGGATAGCCGAGGTCAACCAGGAAGTCACAGAGGTCCACAGGGATATGCCGAAGAGATGTCAGGAAAGCCGAGTCTAAACCAATAGGAAGCCACCGAAACAGCAGGGATGGAGGAACAGAGCTGATGCACTAGGGAGACAAAGATTCTCTGGCATCCTAGAGTTGCCAGAGTCTCCCTTAAATAGAGGGAAGAGGAGGCTCATTGGTGGCAGCGGGGTCGGCGGTCAGAATCAGCTGACCGCCGACAGGAAGCAGAGACGGACATCCCATTGCCTAGCAACGAGGACACCGCGGCTCTGCGCATGTGCCGGCGCCTTCCGGGCATAGACGCGGCACGTTGCTTAGCAATGGGATGCAAGGAGGCAGAGGAGGAAAGCGCCGTCCCCGGCACTTCCTGTAAGTGCGGGGACGGCACCTGACAACTTCCACTACTCATTTATGACTTTATTACATTGTTATTCCCCCGATAGGTTTTGAAAGCAAATACTTTTAAAAATGGTCAAATGCAACACCAGAAAAGAGGAAATAAGTCCACACAATAAAGTTTGGAAACTTTATATATCCAGGTGTCTGTAATTTACATTATCCGCTGACACTTCCCAAACAATTGTAATGGGCCTAAACCCCCTTCTGAGGCCCAGATAAATGAAGGTCAATTGGTCAGTTTCCATTCTTATCACTAACTAATCAGCAGTGTTTGAAACACAGAGAACTCTCCAATTTCCACGTCAGATTCCTGAGCAGAGTTAATGTAGAAAAACCAAATTGGTTAGAAATCTAAGGAGAGGGCAAAAGAGAGGCATAAGGATGATTGAGAGTGAAGACAATATTGTACATACATGCTTTTTGGACACCAAAGATAGTGGCTATATACATTTCAATTCATCAGACCAACAATGCTATAGTCTGCTTACTCTTGTGTTTGTTTTTGGAAACCCATTAGCTGAGTGTTGCTATAAATCTGACACTTTTCCTGTGCATATAGAGCAAAACCACACTATGTGAAAGTTGCCTGCCAGCACAGTAACAGTGCTTTATGCCTAACAAGTTTGGCTCCTATTCTGAAGCAAAAAGGTTCTATCTATTAAAGCATATCTCATCAAATAGTACTTTCTGTAATAATGTTTTAGAAATCACGCCAAAAAATTGCATGAACTATCTACTACCATCCAGAGTCTGCCAGCCAAAAATCGGAAATGAGTAGCAGTAAAGGAAGAGGCCAGATGCATTTAAATGCAGATTTTATTGCTAGGCCAGGTGTACATGAGTGTCATCCTCATTGCAAAGCACAGAGTACTCGTCTCATCGCTCCGTTCTCCATATTTTTGGATTGACAGGCAGCCATTTTACACCTAGGTGTAGGAAAGATACGCGTGCAATGTGAGCTCGCCCATACTTGCTCAGAGAACCAATCAGAGCACAGAGTATTGCAGAGTATGCGATTGAGGTGAAGTAAAATGAGGTTGGCAGTGTTTAGCAGAAGAGAGCTGCGCGTTCTGACTGAGGGCATGGACAGCATGCCCTCGAGCAGATACATCTCAAATGAACTTAAATTGCGGGCCTATCAAAGGGTCCGCAGATACAAGCACCTGCGATTCAACAGGCGCAGGTCAGTGGTACAGCTACAAAGGCGCTGGAGTGACCTCCGCCGCCCTTCATGCCCAGTCCAATGCTAGAGATTGCTATATAATATTTTAACAGCAGGAATATGCTTAGCCATAATTGAAACACATTGGGCCAGATTTATTAAGGAGAGCAAAGCAAAAAAAAAAAGGAGTAACTTTGCACCTTGGTAAAACCATGCTGTATTGGAGGGGGAGGTAAATTTAAAATGTGAGGACAGATTTACAGTTGGGATAGGGCATGTTCTAGATCAACTTTAAATTTCAGTGTAAAAATAAAGTTATTGAGTATTGTGTGTGCTACATGATAAAAAAAAAGCCAGTATTTTCTTTATGTGCAAAATAATCAAATTTTCACGCCTTGTGTCAGGCACCGGCCCTCCGAGTCTGCTCCGGGATGCTTACCTGTCTCAGTTCCTCCTGCCCAGCCATGCTTCTGGCCACTCGGCCGGCAAAACAGCGCATGCACCCCATTGCTAGACAACGTAACGTGATCTTAGATCCGGCAGCTGGTGCAATCACCGCTGCCGGTAGTTAGGGCCAGGCTAGATCTATTTAATAAGACCTCTAACACCCTTTGGGTGCCATAGTATCAGATCCCACCTCTACTCCAGCGTTTTCTGTGTATCTCATTGACTCCTGGTAATTGATTTGTTCCTGACTCCTCTCTGCTTGATCCCTGCCTGCCCTTTCCTTGTAGATTCTGACCTTGTCTTGTTTCCTGAATCTTCTTTGGATCACAATATGGTACCTTCTTTGTCTGCCTGATTCTGACTCGGATTGCTTGACCATTCTGCTTCTGCCTCGCTGGCAGCTGTAATGGAGAACTGCGACCTGCGTGTCCCCCGCAGCCAAATCCAAACCTCCTTGCGGGATCCCTGGTGAAGTCTCTGTGCCTCTAGTTCCATGCACATAAGCCCAAAGTAAATATGCTCCTTGGAGCAAAACCGATACATTGTGCATGCGCAACATTTGCATCTGTATTTAGATTTGCATGTATCTTGTGCTGGAAATGTTTAATCAGAGGTATACAGGTGTGCATAGCAAGACGAGACAAATTTGTCTTATTTTTATGATACACAATATGGTAAGTAGATATGGTGCTAACTTCCTTACAAATACTGAAAATGAAGGGAGTTCTGGATAGTCCTTATACAATTGAAACAAACATAAAAAAATAATATAAGTTCAAAGTCTGTATAGCCAGAATGATAGTAAAATTTCAACAATTTTGAACTTCAAACGCAAAAGCAATGCGTAATAGTGAATATGACCCTTTCAATAGATCGGGTAGCCGGTGTTTCAATTAAGGAAATCTTTAGCAAGATTGCCTTGATAAAGATTTCTTTAATTGAAACACTTCGGCAAGGAGCGGTGACAAGGAGGTACACACACACCGGATCGTTTGGACCTAGTCCCAATTAGAGAAGTCTGTGGATTTAACCAGCCTGGCTACCCAATCTATTGAAAGGGATCAGAGGTTTTTTCTACATGCTTATTTTCATCCTAAATGGGATCTCAAACCAGAAACTGACCCGATTTATCAGGAGAAGTTCTTTATTGTGCCCTTTGAGCCTCGCTGATTCGAAAGTGTCCTCTTCTACTTTGAACATATTCACTATTTGGAGGATACATCGCTTTTCCGTTTGAAGGTCAAAGATTATTGAAATTTTACTATCATTCTGGATATACAGACTTTGAACTTATATTATTTTATTATGTTTGTTTCAATTGTATAAGGACTATCCAGAACTCCCTTCATTTTCAGTATCTTTAAGTTAGTTAGCGCCATATCTACTTACCATATTGCGTATCATTATTCTTTTACATACTTGGATGGATGGTATGTGGGTTAGTGGTGGGCTGCTTTAACCTGTCAGCGCGGATACACCTATATAGATTTTGTTTTATTTTTAGCTAAATGGATCTTGAAATATATTAGATATGAGACGTAAATTTTGCACAAATAGCTGCATGTTTTGGAGTTGATGATGATTACTGTTGCATGTTCGTTTACCACACATCTAGAAACTAGAATAAAGGCTGGACGTATCTTGAAAAGTAGGCAACACAAAATACAGATGTAGAAACACCTCCTACACTCTTCTATCCACCTTCAGTTTATTCTTTACAGTAATTGAATACAGAGATGTCTGCACTCATCTCATCAGCTCAACCTATAACCTGCCCTGTTGACCCTATCTCCTCCAAAATGATCCTCTCCTTCTCACCCATTGCATGCTCACATAAAGATGTGAGCATGCACAAAAAGATCCTATCTCTCTCCATTAGTAATTATCACTCCTCCTTTAAACATGCTCTGATCTCACCAATCCTGAAAAAAAGTCTACCAACCCAGTTTCTCTCCAACTACCACCATATTTTTCTCCTCCCTTTTGCTTCCAAACCACTTGAGTGACTTGTGTATAGCAGCTTATTTCACTATTTTTCCTCTCACTCCCTTCTCATTCTTGACTCCATACTCAACTTCCTGGATCTGCTTTTTTTTCAACACCCGTGATCGTCCTCTTCATACCATGTAGAATTTTCATTCTTTAACCTTAGTCATAGTTGCCAACATTGGCAGGTTAAGTTCCGGGAGGTCCGGGGGTCAGATGGGTGTGTGGGGGCGGGGCTCAAAGAATCACGCCGTTAGCCCCGCCCCCAAAGCTGTCACCACCTTTTCATCCAATAAAACAAGGGGGCGGGGCCACAATGATGCGGCCGTGATGCCGTTAAGCCCCGCCTCCTCCATTCACTTACCACCGCTGCCCAGGAATCGGGAGAATTGCCCAGATTTCGGGAGATTTCGGGAGTCTCCCGGATATTCCGGGAGAGTTGGCAAGTATGACCTTAGTGTCATTGTTCTTTGCACGTTCACTTCCTACCTATCAAACCGCTCCTTCAGTGTCTCTACATTTGGCACATTCTCCCCTCCACTTTCTCTCTCTGTTGGGAGTCGCTTACTGTTCACCTCTATGCTGACAACACAGAAAACTACCTCTCCTCTCCTGATGTTAGGTTTTCATCTGCTCTGCTTTGTGCATGCTACCCAGATATGCTATGTAGATCAGGTGTGTATCCCTCTGACTGTTGTTTGGAAGGCTTCACATTATAAGCTCTCACCTGTCCTCAGAGCCGTAACTAGAAATTTTAGTGCCCTGGGCGAAAAAGAGCACTGGCGCCCCCCCCTTCCTCCTTATGAGTTGAACAAAATTAAACACAGACACAAAGTGGGGGTGAAAATGAGACAGACTGATACAGAGATGCACAGACACAGATAGGGGGGAGCAGAACCACACATACAAAATAGGAAACATAGAGGAAAACACAAGAGGGGAGAAGAGACAGGGTGGGGGACACACAGAGATCAACAACATTAATTAAAGACAGTCACAAAGTGGGGGTAAAAAAGAGACAGACACAAAGATGCACAGACACAGAAAGGAGGGGGGGAAGCAGAGCCACACATACAAAATATCAGACATAGAGGATAACACAAGAGGGGAGAAGAGACAGGCAGACAGAAACACGGTGGGAGTGAGGGGGGAGGGGTATAAGTTTACTTACCGACAGCAGAAAGTCAGGGGAATCTGTGCAGTGCAGGCAGCAGGAACTGTACATCATGTGATGAGGAGCAGAGAGGACAGGGGGCGAGCCTGTGCATTGTGCACATGAAGAGGCCACACCCCCTGTATAATCAGAGTGGTCGCATGCTGCCTCTATGCAGGAAAGGGCAGCATGCGGCCAATTGTATAGAGATATGGGGGAGAGGGGGCGATTTTGCTAAGGGAACATTTCTAGCACAATGCAAATTGCGGGCGGCCATTGCGCCCCATTGGCTTTGCGCCCCCTTGGCTTTGCGCCCTGGGCGGTCGCACCGGCCGCACCACCCTCGTTACGGCTCTGCCTGTCCTGCACTCATTGCCAGTGATAGCATCACAAAATAGCATCTTGTATATGTATACTATGTGATTCTGACCTTTCATCAAGCAGTTCCTGGATCTGCATTCAGCAATCTCCTGGTTCCTGCTACTTGGCTGTGCAATCCATTGTTTCTTTTAGGTAAATCAGAGGATTAATGAGCTGTGTTGCAGTTACATACAATATGGAGTTTATTCAAGTGTTCACAAGTAGATAGAAATGAGCATGGTTTCTGAAGTTTTGCTGCCAAGATGAATAGGCAAAATGTAACTCAGGAATATGACAGTTTGAGGCAATCCAGAACATGATCTAGAACATTGAAGATATTTCTGGTGAAAGTAACATAGTCTTAGGTAATGAAATGTAGAAAATAATGTCTCTTGTTGCAAGGCTAGTGCAAATGTTTACATAGTAACTGCAAAACACTACTGGAGAGCAAAGAATAATTACTGCAGTCCATGTCTGAGCTGATGCAGAGCTGAAGACAGGAGACAACAGAAGCAATGCCAGAAAGAAACAAGCCTAATGAAGCAACTGGGTTTCAATTGTCCAAAATGAGCAAAACCAGCTGCAGCAAAACTGTATGGTACAAGAAACCAGGATACAGTTAAATGTTGTACATGAACCAATGCATGGTCAGAATGCCAAGGACGGGAACAAATAGGTGAGGATACAGGAACCAAGAGCATGAGTGTCAAGAGCTATCAAATACTATCACTGGTAATCAGTTCATGGCAAGTGAAGGTTTAAATAGTGCAGTGTTTCAATAAACTCACGGGGGAAGGCACACATACACTGCAGCTCAGCACTAATTGTAGCAGAAATGCAGAGAACAGCTCTTACAGAGAGAGACATTCCTGTGTAGCGGAAGTGCATGGCAGATCTGAGTACAGAATGCTGATTTAAATCCTAACAGCCTCTTGGTTCCTGATAGCTGGCTTTGCATCTGAATGCTATTCATATACATTAGCTCCTCACAGTATCCTCAGGCACAGACAGCAGTAATTATCATTGCTGTCTCTGCTGGATATTTTCCTTAAAGACTGTGGATATGTCTGCATTGTTAAAAAGACTGAGATGTGCCTGCATTACCATAAAGATTGTGTTACATTCATGCATTGTCTTTTGGCCATGATTCATCCCGGCACTAACTCAGAGTCTGTGTTTCCAACTGGCTTATCTAGATCACTGCAATATCCAGTGTGCTTGTATTCTAACCATAATGATATGCACTGAACTGCAATAAACTCCATTATATTTTTACTAAACATCACTTCATATCCAAAGGAATTCCTAATACCTGACCTGTCCCTTTCTGTCTTATTCTTGCATAGCCAGTTGTCTCTATGCTATCTCCACATGGATGTCCCAATGCTAGATAAAGCTTAACATATCCAAAATAGAGTTTATCATTTTCCTTCCTCCCAGAGTCTCCAATTTCCCTTATATCTTCCTCCTAGTTAGTTGCATTACAATAACACCACTAATTTCTCAGTAACAGAAATTCCCAATAGGGTTAGGGCGCACATTAAAGCAGAATTAGGGGTTAAACCGTTGTAAATATGAGGGAAATGTGAAATGGAGACACCTAACAATAAACAGACTTATTTGCTGCTGCAGAACCACAGTGGGCAGCTCAATCCCACTAATGATAGTAGAAACCACAAACAACAATAAATGAGGGTCGCGCTGCTATAAGTCAGATTGGTATTTGCTAAATAAAAATATCTGGATGTTTTTTCAGTGTTCACCCACTTTTTTCTACAGCCGCGGTTGTGTTTTTTTATACGTGCGTTTTCTACTTATATGTGTGTTTTTTAATTTAGTGTTTTAAATTAGGTTCACTCAAATATAGGGTTTACCTGGATTTTCCAGGATCTTTATCTTCAGTCCAATTGACTGTGGATCAATGACACATATATATTAAACGTAATGTGATACTTATCTGGCATATTGTCGAATGTCTTACTCTGCACGATAGGAGATCTCCCGCTAATTGAGGTTTTTATTTAGCAAATACCAATCTGACTTATAGCAGCGCGACCCTCATTTATTGTTGTTTGTGGTTACTAATTTCTCAGTGTCCCAAGTGTGACACTTGGGGTCACACTTGACATTGCCCTCTACTTTATTCCTCACATATAGTCTTTCTCCCAGCCCTTTAACCATCACCTTAGACAAATTCTCAAACATGCATACATAGATCATTTTCATATCCAAGATACTATGAAAACTTATTTATTCTCTCATCATCTACATCCCTAAATACTGCAATCTCCCCCCATCAGGTATTCCCCTCTCCAATCTACCTGTATGATAGATTGGAAAGGGTAATCCAATCCACCTTAAATGACCCATCAAACTGATATTCCTCTCTCACTGTTCCACATCTGCAGCACCACTATGCAAATCCTTACTTTGGCTTCCTATGTCCTCCAGAATCCATTTCAAACTACTTACTTACAAATCTCATCTCAAAATACTCTCCTTCTCTCCTTCTTTTATATACCTTTGACCTGCTCCTCGTCTAGTCTAACCTTTTACACCCACCTACAAGACTTCTCATGTGTGGCTATTCACTTATGGAATTCCCTACCAGGCCCAATCAGACTATCCCACGGTCTACAAATGTTTAAACACTCTCTAAAAATCCCATCTCTTTAATAGAGCTCACCCTACTCTCACCTGTACTACCCACACTAAAGCACCGTCACAACTGTCCTAATCTCTACTCTGAGCCACATTCATTCCTTCAGATTGCAGATGAGCCCTCTTCAATTAGAATACAAGCTCTCTCGTGAACAAGAACCTCCCTTCTCTTTGTTTTCATGTATGAAATTATCTTGTATTTCCCTGTTTTTAAGTAAGTACTGGTTTCCCCACAGTCCAGTGCTGCGGAGAATTGTGGCATCTTATAAATCAATAATAATAATAATTATGATAATGTATGCAGACGCACACCAACATACTTTTCTCTATATGTAAACACATTTGTCTACAGGAATTGGGCCATGCCACTGCACAACACTTACCAATAAAATAAGTCTAAAAACCAATTGCACAAATGCATAAACAAATTCATTTATGTTATAGTCTGAGTTGGATTTATGTAAAAATCCTTACCATTTTTTTTTTTGTAAAAACATCACAATGAAAGAAGAGTTAAGGTATTCAAACACTCCCTAATCCAGATGTTTTTCTTTATTTTTGGTGTGCATTTGAAGGGCCTAAGACAAATGTGAGACTCCTTTTTAGCTGTGATGATATTGAGGATGAATTTTAAGTCCAATTTTCAAGTCATAACTCCTCTCTAGTGGCAACCCTGCTCTCCTATCCAGAATTTCTGTCTGCTGTTCAGACCTCCACTCCAGTGGTTCTCTTTGCTTTTTTACATAGTTGATGAGGTTGAAAAAAGACACCAGTCCATCAAGTTCAACCTATTTTGGATCTCCTGCGATCCTGCACTTATATTTGAAATTAATCCAGAGTAAGCAACCGCCAATCTGTTTCAATTTTGAAAATCCCCCCAGACTCAATATTGCAGTCCAATTTTTACCCTATATCCACTACTATCCTTTATTTTAAATTAACGGTCGTATCCCTGGATACACCTTTCCGCTAAAAATTTGTCTAACCCTTTCTTAAACATATCTATTGAATCTGCCATCACAACCTTCCCTGGCAATGAATTCCATATCTTGACTGCCCTTACTGTAAAGAACCCCTTCCTTTGCTGGTTGTGAAATTTTCTCTCCTCTAACCTTAGGGGATGACCACGTGTCCTGTGTATGGTCCTTGGGGTAAAAAGTTCCCATGAAAGCTCTCCGTATTGACACCTAATGTATTTGTACATAGTAATCATATCTCCCCTTAGACGCCTCTTTTCTAAAGTAAACATGCCTAAACTGGCTAACCTTTCCTCATAACTTAATGACTCCATACCCTTTATCAATTTTGTCGCCCCTCTCTAGTTCCAAATTATCTTTTTTATAGAGTGGTGCCCAGAACTGTACTGCATATTCAAGATGAGGTCTTACCAACAATTTATACAGTGGCAAAATTACACTGTCTTCCCTTGCATCTATGCCCCTTTTTATGCATGCCAATACTTTGTTTGCCCTTGCAGCTGCTGCTTGACATTGAGCACTATTGCTAAGTCTACTGTTTACGAGTACTCCCAAATCCTTTTCCATTATAGATTCTCCTAAATTAATTCCATTTAATTTATAGATTGCGTTCTTGTTTTTGATCCCTGAATGCATAACCTTACATTTATCTGTGTTAAACCTCATATTCCATTTGGACGCCCAATCCTCCAGTTTATTTAAGTCCCTCTGTAGAGAAGCTACATCTTGCTCTGATTTTATTACCTTACAGAGTTTAGTGTCATCTGCAAAAATAGAAACTTTACTCTCTAAACCATCACCAAGGTCATTAATAAATATATTAAAAAGGAGTGGTCTCAGCATGGAACCTTGAGGTACTCCACTTAAGACTTTTGACCAATTAGAAAATGTTCCATTTATCACAACTCTCTGTTCCCTATTCTCTAACCAGTTTTCGATCCAAGTACAAATTTTGATTCCTAGACCCAGTTCCCTTATTTTGTAAACCAACCTCTTGTGTGGCACTGTATCAAAGGCCTTTGCAAAATTTAAGTAGACCACATCTACTGTCCTGCCCTGGTCTAAGTTCCCACTAACTTCCTCGTAGAAACTAATTAGATTAGTTTGACATGACCTATCCCTCACAAATCCATGTTGATTCCCACTAATAATTTTATTGCGTACCAAGTAATCCTGAATACTGTCCCTTAAAATACCTTCCAGTAGTTTCCCCACTATTGATGTCAGGCTTACAGGTCTATAATTCTCTGGTTGTGATCTCGTCCCCTTTTTAAACAACGGCACCACATCTGCTATTCGCCAATCCCTTGGTACCGAGCCTGATGAGATTGAATCTCTGAAAATTAAGAATAGCGGTCTAGCTTTTTCCGAGTTTAACTCCATAAGGACCCTTGGGTGTATACCATCTGGACCTGGAGCTTTATTTATCTTAATATTCTTCAGTCGCCTTTGGACTTCTTCCTCTGACAACCAAGTATTAATTAATGGCATGGTTTCACTGGAACTGCACTGTGGGTGATCCTTCCAGCATATGCAGAGCGCGTGCTGCAAATGGTGGAACGAGCCACCTCTTCCCATACAGTGATGGGAAGGTCAGCCATCGCAACCACCAGCACCCTTGGACTCTCCTTGGGGATTTGTGATGCCATGTCTTTAGAAGGCAGAGTTGTTTGCTGTGTTTTTGATGAAAGCTTAACTCTCTTAAATTTTCTAGAGGGGGGGATGAGGAGGGCTTAGATCGTTGTGTGAAGCTGAACCACTAGTCATAAACACGGGCCAGGGCCTAAGCCGTTCCTTGCCACTTCGTGTCGTAAATGGCATATTGGCAAGTTTACGTTTCTCCTCAGATGATTTTAATTTCTTTTTTTTTGATCATTTTAGTGAACTTTGGCTTTTTGGATTTCACATGCCCTCTACTATGACATTGGGCATCGGCCTTGGCAGACGACGTTGATGGCATTTCATCGTCTATGTCATGACTAGTGGCAGCAGCTTCAGCATTAGGAGGAAGTGGTTCTTGATCTTTCCCTACTTTATCCTCCCTAATTTTTGTTCTCCATTATATGCAGCACAAGAGAGTGTACCCCTAAACCACACACACTCGGCAAAGCCTTTAAAAATTATATGCGGCACAGGAGAGTACTACTGGACTGGAGTTATACGGCTGTACCACTGGACTTATACGGCAGGATCAGTAGACTTATACAGCAGTACCACTGGACTTATACGGCAGGATCAGTGGACTTATACGGCAGTACCACTGGACTTATACGGCAGTACCACTGGACTGGACTTAAGCCGCACAGGACAGAACCACTGGACTTATGCAGTACAGGACAACACCACTGGACTTTTGCAACACAGTGTCACACACCGCTCCCATAACTAGGTGCTGCTGTGTGACTTGCCCTTTAAGGAACTATGCTGGTGCTTGTCTCTTGTTTCAGAGTCTCTACCTGTTCATGGCTGTTTTCTATTTTCCTAATTGGAACTTCCTTCTGAAGCTTATTGGTTACTGAAGACTATTTCAACCTCTTGTGATCAGGGACTCATTGCCTGATCTTCATGTTACTTACCCTGCCGTGGGTTCTGGCTGTATACCTTATCCTCTGAGCGTCTTCTGGATGTTATCGGTTGCCGAGATCGCCTGTTAGCGCTGATATCTATCTGGCTCCGCTGAATACCAGTCCATTGTTCATCTCTAGCTGAAATCATTACTTGAACTTTATCTGCACATTGAACTGTTCTGTGAGTTGCCTATTACAATCTGTGCATACTGATTGGCTCTATTACCTCTCTGCTCGGCAGTCTGTAATTCTTATTGAACTACAATCAAGTTGTGGTCATCTGTGGTTCTGGTCCGACACGGCTATTATTGTCATTCTGCTGTTAGTATTGATGGACTATTATTAAGTATTATTGCCGAGCTAGGAGCCGCTCTGTTAATCAAGTTCTGTGCGATATCAGCTGCTATTCTATCAAATGATGAACCTATGTTTCTCCGTGTATTGGATTCCTATTGTCACGCTGTACTTCTAGCAACATTCCTTGCATGTCTCCAGTACTTGGACTATATACATCTGTTGTTCCGCTGATAAAGAACCATTATATTACCTGCAACTACCTGCTTAAGTGAATCACATTCCATCTGGATCAGCAAAGTCTCTATACTATCTTCAGCGGACTTTCAAGCTGTGTCAGTGATTCTTCTCTATTGATATTGGTGTTACAAGGTGTCAATTGTTCTGGATCATCATCATCTCAGCGTTGAACTGTATTATTTGTTTGCATGCTGTTGCCTATGGTTACTACCTGAAGTACTGCTGTGATTATTTTATTTATGAGTTTCTGTGTACTCAGCATAGCTGAGTTGTACAATACTTATTACTGCTGTTGCACCGTTGAACAATATACTAAAGTTGCAACACTACTCCATCGTCTGTGTATTTCTTCATTGTGACTCTCATCTGAACTTATCCCAGCGTGTTCTGTCTCCACCACCCTCTGCTTTACCACCTATGTAGAGGTTGGGGATCCAATAATATCCTTGGCTGTGACACACAGGACAGCACCATTAAATTTATATGGCTGTACCACTGGACTGGACTTATATGGCAGTATTACTGGACTGGACTTAAGCAGCACAGGACAGCACCACTGGATTTAAATGGCTGTACCACTGGACTGGACACAGGACAGCACTACTGGACTGGACTTATATGGCAGTGCCACTGGACTGGACTTAAGCAGCACAGGACAACACATGACAGCACCACTGGAATAATGGCAGCACCACCACTGGACTGAGCAGGACAGAGCACAGGACAGCACCACTTGACTGAGCAGGACAGCACCACTGGACTGAGCAGGACAGAGCACCGGACAGCACCACTGGACTGAGCAGAACAGAGGACACCACCACACACCCTCCCTCTTCCCTCTCCAATGCCCAAGTGAAGATGGCGGCGGGAAGCGGGGAATAATATGAATCCGGATTTTGCGAGATCCGACGGCGGGATGATGATGTTTTGCCTCGTTCTGAGTTTTGCATCGGGCGGTAATCCCCGAACAGTGCTGGGATCCAGGCTCGGATCGGCACTGTTCGGGGGTGTTCGGATTTCAAAAATCAGAACCCGCTCACCCCTACTTGATACTAGTGTATTCTGAGTTAGCCTAGGTTATGGTGGACTTCAGTGTACATAAGTAATGCCCATTGGCCTTCTGGGCATCACAGAAGACCCTATTGGCATTCTGTGTGTGCCTCAGTAGAACCTAAAAAATGCTTCTATGATACTATAGTTGATAACAGCAGCAATTTTGATCATCTGTGACTGCAACTCATCCAGCCATTTTCAAAAGGAGGCATTATAATTGAAAAAAGAAGTTGTAATTCATGTTTCGGTTCATGGAAAGCAGGGAGATGATGTTGATGTCTGCTGTGGTTTGAACCCAGGTCCTCTGCACTTCAGTGCCTGTCCCTTAACTTGTAGCTGTAATATCTCTCTCTCCATGTACTTTGTTTTGTGCATTGTCATTCTATTGTGTGTCTGTCTTCTCTGCCCTAATAATGGGTTCCATCAAACTTAAAGAGTATGTAAAGCCTGTTGGTACATTGGAGATTGCAGGAGCATTTTGTGCTCTGTGCCTGTTTCCTGTCCTATTTATCTTTGGATCTAAGCATGCTGTATCATTGGTTTAGCCTCAGTCCTTGTTTTGTGTTCTAGCCTGTGTCCATGTGCCTACAGTTTTATATTCGTCTATGTCTAGAGAATCTTTCCAGTAGCTTAGCATTTGCATGCTTTGATCTGTTAAGGTTACTACCTTCCCTTTTCTCCATGTACTGTCATCCTCAGAATGACTCGCTGTACTGATGATGTTCCTTATTCTATTCTATGTCCTTGAGGTATCTAAATACCATAGGGAATAGGAAGGAAGAGGAACTGAGGAGAAAGTCATCTGTTATATGCACATGAGTATACTGAGATTGGGAACTCATGTCTCCAGTATTGGTTGGGTACCATATATTTTCCCTTGTGTCATTCATTTCTGGTTATTGTCTGCCTGTTATTGTCTCCAGACTCCCGCTCCTTGCATAATTATTTTCTTTTGCTGTAACTCCTTTCCTTGGCTACTATATCTGCTGTGCTATATCCATAAATCATATGCCCTCACTGCATACTGTCCCAACCTACCTATCTTGCCCATTTATGTTAGTCCCTGTCCTAGGATTACATTATCCCTCAGCTACTGACCAACTATAACCTGCTGATCATTACATGAATTTTTTGTTCTCCATAAGTCTTACTATCAAACTCGCAGGAGATCCTGGGAAAACTTGACTAAACCTACTCTATAGCTAATCTCAGTTGAGCAATTGGCTCCTGAGGTGATATCCTATCTGTTAAGCCTACAATCAATGAATGGAAATTAAAATAAAAATAAAGTGTTTGTTGGCAAAAGAGCCCTGCCAGCTGAATTTGCACTAGAGCCAGGGTCAAAAACTGATGATGCTGGCAATCTTACACCACAAAAATCTGCCCAAACTCATTCGCTAGGATATAGATTCTCTCACAACATTTCCAAAAGCATCCAAGTTGTGAGTTTTTAGCATACAAGGAGTCCTGCATGTTTTACTTGACTTTCTAAAGGTTTTACAAACATGCAAATGCCAAGGGTGTAGGATAACAAGAGAAGACTAAAGCTAGGTACACACTACAGGGTTTTCATCCAATAATCGTCTCAATCAGCCGACATACGACCGCTCGTTCAAAAGTCGGGTCAGTGTGTGTAGTGACACGATGGTTGAAAATCTGCCCAAATGGACGATTGTCGCCTCATTTGGTTGGTTGTACCGTTTAATATTTTCGTTCCAATCTCGTTTCCATTGTGTAGTGTGTATAAACTTCCGACCGATCCACGACAATCCTCCGATACTTCCTCGACCTGGGGGGGGCGTGTGTTTGTAAATTTTTGATGTCTGTTCCAGTCCCAGGTGGTGCGGTATCCGCACATCACAGGCTTGTGTTTTGTATCGATGTGTATTGCACCTGTCTGGCTGCAGACCATTACACATGTATAAAGCACGTGTGTTATTACCCTTTGCATCTATGTTGGCAATCAATTCACATTTAACCTTTATAAACTTTATAAACTATTAAAGTTATAAAGTCATATTAACCTTTATTAACTAATATTTGTAAAATACTCTGAATAAACCACACAGTGTTCATGCAACAGTTTTATTGCAGGTAAAAAAAAAATATATAAAATTTGTATAGTACAATATGACACGTGAAAAAAAAATAGTATTACACTGAAAGGGTGCTACTGGTTTGTGGCACAACAGTTGCAAACAGCATATACATGTCATCAAAAGTATTATCTAGGTTTTTAATTTTTTTCTTGATGTTGGCAATATTTCCTTTCATTTCTTTAAAATATTCGTTGCGCTTGGCAACATTTTTTTCTTCCTCCGAACTTTCATTGGATATGACGATGGTATCTATGAAGCAAGAAAATAAAAAATGTTTACCATTACACTTCTATATCTGTAATAAAGTTAATAAAAGTTTTAATCCAACACCTGAAATGTGCTCACCTTGCACACTACTCGAGATCAGTTTGTCTTGTGGTCCCTCTGGCACATTTATTTTTTCTTCTTTGATTACAGGTGTTATTACATGAGTGGTATCTACATTGGCCTTCTCACTGTTAATTCTTCTGACAAAACAATAATCATGCGTTTGCATTGGTTCATGTGACAGTAGAATGAAATAGATAAAGTCCTTCAAACAGGTACACTACACGATTACACGTGCTACTCACTTTTTTTAATGTTTCTACGGATTCGCTCCAGTCTCCTTGCCTCTTTATTTTTAAGGTCCGACCACCTCTTCTGGACTTGGAATTTATTTATTTTCTTTCCAAGTTTTTCCTTCAGTAATGGCAGTAGTTTTTGCATTATCAATTCCTTTCTATTATTAACTTTTCTGTGCTTTTGATTTTGACAGTCGTAGTCGTACTGGTCCAGTACTTTTACCATCATCTCCATCTCTCTTGGGCTCATTGACTTTGCTCTTTTAACTGCAGTACATTCTTCTTGAACATCTCCATCCCCCACCTTAACTTTTCCAACATTTGTTGGCCGTTCCAGCACTATTTCTGACTGCGTCTCCGTCTCCATTGCTTCAACCCCCACTAACACCTTCTCTTTACTCGCCATCTTCTCACGTTCCTAGGCGCAGACAGGCTCCTCTATAATTTTATACACTCAGACATGGGCGTTAGTTTATGCTGTATACCAATCAGCGATGATGCCCGCAGAGAATGGAGCATTGTGGGTGATGTCTATTTGTGTATAATAACCTTGTGTATGGATTCGTTTTTCTATAACTTTAACCCGTTCATGACCATTACATACGAAGGGATTTTACGATTTTTCTGAGCTGTACATTCGTTCACATATATGGTAAGTTCTTTCTGATTGGTGCATTATTGTACAGCAATGATGGGACATATGTTTATTTTTATTATACCCAAACAGAACACAATGGCTTACGAAAGAAATGCTAACCTAATGAAGGATTTTATTGAGACCTACAGGGCTCACCCATGTTTGTGGAAAGCCAAATCCAAAGATTATTCTAACAGAATGATGCGAAACATGACGATGCAAGAGCTTGTAAAAGCATGTCTGCCATATCACCCTGGAGCAACTGTTGAATGGGCAAAAAGCAAGATCCAGAACCTTAGGACTGTGTATAAAAAAGAATTAAATAAAGTTGAAGCAGCCAAAAAATCAGGAGCTGCAGCTGAAGACGAGTATGTGCCAAAGCTATGGTACTTTGATCTGTTACACTTTGTGATGGACCAAGAAACACCACATACGTCCACTAGCAGCATGCCCACAGACAGCAGTTCATCCACAGAGGTAGAGCAAGCATATGATATACCTGTAAGCGGCAAAGTAAGTACAGTACATTATGATGTTGCCATGTAACTGATTTATTCATGTTCAAAGAATCAACAACACAATAACAATACATAACATGTATAAAAACAGTTGTTATAAGCAATCATTCTGCCATGGCACGACACCATCTCCGTTGAGATACGTAAGTTACGCTTCCCGATTTAATTTTGCCAATGTACTACTATTTTTAGAGTGTCCACACTCTAATGGTGTCAAGCCCACACCTCCATGTCCTCGGCATTACTTTCCACATTGGCCTGAGTGGTAAGTCCACTGTTGCTTTTACGCCGTAGAAAGTTATGCAGAACACAACAGGCCATCAATACTTTGTCGACTTTGTCCAAACGCAGGTTTATTGCAGAATGAAAAACTCGGAACCTGTTACTTAGAATCCCAAAGGCATTTTCAACTACACGCCGAGCACGTGACAGTCTGTAATTAAATATACGCCTTTCAATGCTCAGATTTCTTTGTGGGTATGGTTTTAAAACATTGTTGTGCAATGCAAAGGCGTCATCTGCCACAAACACAAAGTTTAGTCCATATTTTGTGCTACTCCATGATGGAAGGTTAAGGTCATTGTTTTGTAGCTTGTTATGGAATGTAGTATTCTCCAATGAACCTCCATCTGAGACTCTTCCATTTTTACCAATGTCCACAAATAGGAATTCATAGTTCGCATCCAATATGGCCATTAAAATAATGCTAAAAAATCCTTTGTAATTATAGTAGAAAGATCCACTGTTTGATGGTGGCATAATTCGGACATGTTTGTCATCGATGGCACTAGCGCAATTTGGGAAATTCCATAGTCTCTCAAAGTCTTCCGCTATCACTTTCCAGTCTTCCTCTGTCGATGGAAACTGAAACATAAAGATGTGTAAAAAGTTTACATTTGAACATGCATGCAATTGCATTCCCTCATTCGTTTGCGCTTTTTCAGCCTGCACTACTGTCTGATGGGCTCTTGCTGGATGTTGAAGGCCAGGAAGCTACAACAATTATTAGCACTGCACGTGAAAGCCAGGTAATTGCTGACAGCCAGGACATGACCCAAGCTGGTACACTAGCAAAAAACAATCAGAAGCGAAAGAGACGCAGAATAAAGGAAATACAAGAAACTGATGCACTAACAGAAAAGATGCTTGATTGCGCTAACACTTTGATAACAAAAACAAAGGAACACCAAAACCATCATACACGCACTCATCATCTCCCGCCTGGATTACTGCAACCTCCTCCTCACCGGCCTCCCCCACTCCCGTCTCTCTCCCCTCCGCTCTATACTCAATGCGGCCGCAAGACTCATCTACCTCTCACGCCGCTCCTCCTCTGCCTCCCCTCTCTGCCTTGTCCTACACTGGCTCCCCTTCCCCTACAGAATTCTTTTCAAACTCCTTACCACCACTTACAAGGCTCTCTCCCACTCTACTGCCCCTTATATCTCTACCCTCCTCTCCATTCACACTCCTGCCCGCTCCCTGCGCTCGGCCAATAACCGCCGCCTCTCCTCCACTCTGATCACCTTTTCCCATTCCAGAATTTAGGACTTTTCTCGTGCAGCCCCCCTTCACTGGAACGACCTCCCTCGCTCCATCCGCCTCTTTCCTACTCTGTGCTCCTTCAAACGTGCACTCAAAACTCACCTCTTTCTCAAAGCCTACCAACCATCCACTTAACCCCCATCTCCTCCGCTCATTCTCCCCTCTCTCCCATTCCCTCAACTGGCTCCTCTTGTGTCTGGTCTGTTTTACCCTCCCTTAGGATGTAAGCTCGTATGAGCAGGGCCCTCTTCCCTCCTGTCTCCTTACCCGTTCTTCTGCTCCGTGTCTATTGCATCTGCCTGCCTGGAGTTTCTGAAGTATTGGTACTTTTTGTTTATTGTTCTGTACTGTTATACCCTGTATAGTCTACTGTTTGTACTATGTGCGGCGCTGCGGAAACCTTGTGGCGCCTAACAAATAAAAGATAATAATAACAACACGGCACATTTGATTTCCTGGGAGCAACAATAGCTAGCAAAATGAGAAGTAGTAGCAAGCGCATACAAGATGAAATGGAGCAGCTGCTGTGTGACCTCATGTGTAGGGCTACCGCTGAAGATTTGTGGCCGGACACAGTTATTTCCCCATCTAACCGCAGACACAAACAATCATACACATTTCACACAGCACAGTTGCAGCATGCTACCATGGGCGGACAAAGCGTAATGTCTCAACCCTGTATGACATCTACACCAATAGCATCAGTAAGGAAGCCACATTACGCTGGGGACACATCTGGAATGGACACAAGCGAAATTTTGCACTACCAACAATTATAAACTGTTGCTCTGGTCCAAATAATGCATTGCACGTTACAAGTTAAATGTATTTTTACAATTTTATATATGGTAATATTTATGTTAATAAACCGCTATTTTTAAAATAAATACTATTGCTTTTCACCAACCTTCATATACTGATCACTGAGAACTTCGATGATAGCATCACAGGTGTCAGGTATTATCATGCCAAGAGCTTGAGGTGAAATAGTCGTGCTGTATTTAAGATCTGCCAGTGTTCTCCCTTGTGCCAAAAATCTTAGTGTTGCCACCAGTCTTTGCTCTGGCAGTATGGGTCTCCTTAAATGGGTGTTCTCCCTCTGGATGAGAGGGGTTACTAGTTGAAGCAATTCCTGAAAAGTGGAATCATTCATACGAAGAAAATTCTTAAAGTCATCTGGGTTGTTGTCCCGTATCTCCTGTATCAGGGGCATATGAGAGAACGTGTCTCTCCTCTTGAACCAATCTTTGCTCCAACAAGATCTACTCTTTCTCCTTCTTTCTCCTCGATTCCGTACTAGCAGTCTTCTTGCCACAGCAATCAAAAAAAGTGCAGTTGCTTGTTCTTGTACTACTGTAGCCATTGTAGGTTTACAAACAGGAATGAATGAAGAGACAGTGTAGCCTTCTGTTTTTATGCTGTTTTGGGAGTTAACTATAGCAAAAGCTCTGCCCCTTTATGCTAATGTCTTTGATATCTCGTTACATGCCCCGCAAATGTTGCTTCAGTGTGTACAAAATTGCAATCATTGCTCACGACAACATGGCTGTAAAAAGTCGCTAAAGGGATGTCCACTCTTCCCTTTATTGTCCTAAACAAGGCTAGTGTGTATGCAGTCCATGGACCGAGTGATCGGACCATCGATTGCATGTAAAATCGCTAGGCATAAAAAGTTGGTGGAAAATTCTGTAGTGTATACCTAGCTTAAGTAGATGGAGATAGGTGTCTGCTGGCTAGCATACCCATTTAATTTAGAATGCATACTGAAGATAACCGAAGGCACCAAAGCAGAAAAAAAATATTGCAAGTAAAAAACACCAAGATTTGGCATTGAGCACAAAATTTAGTGTGAAATTTAAACAGGTGAAAATATCTTTAAGAAAAACAGGAAACTTCTGACTAATGATCTTGTTTTGGCCAATGTAATCAAGACACACCTAAGGTTTATTTACAGGAAGGCTTCTAATATAAAAGACAACCTTTGTAAGATGTTCCCAACCAAGAGACAAAAAGAGGTAAAAAAAGAGATAAAAATAAAGGGAATTCACAGATATGTTATGTAGGCAACATGAAAAACAGTAAAAGTGCTAACAGTAAAATAGTAATGTGGCATTTATTCTCCCATCAAAGAGTTTATTGCAATACAAGGAATCTCGATAAAGAGCACAATGGTTGAAATGCATTAGCAGGTGATCCATTAATCGATGGGTTGATATTCTGAATTATGTAGGTGAAAGATCTTCAATGGTTTAAGAATCCTCAGACCTTGAAAATTAAGAACGCTATTCCACACTGTAAACAGTTGCAGATCCAGGGGGGGGGGGGCGATCGGGGTGATTGCCCCCCCTAGCAGGGGCTTGCTGCTGGCGACTGCACACTATGGGCAGGTCCGTTTGGCAGTGACAGGTAGGGACAGTGTGCTGCCCGGATGCTCTGATTGTGTTTTAAACACAATCAGAGCATCCGGGCAGCACACTGTCCCTACCTGTCACTGCCGAACGGACCTGTCCATAGTGTGCAGCCGCCGGCAGCCTCAGATGTCAAAAAGGGGGCGGGGCCTAAATCACCCCCCCCCCCCTAAATTGGCCCGGGTAGAAGTATTCTCTAGATCCGCCCCTGACTGTAAACATTGAAGATATCCAGTAGGAGCAATTACCAGACCATGGGAGGGAACATGTATATGAGTTTTATAATATTCATTTTCTGTGAGTAGCCTTTTTTTGAGAAATAAATGTGATTTTGTGATGGGTAATGGCCATGCCTGCTATGTTTTCTTTCTTCATTATGGTGAGAGTCAGTGAAAAGCTGGACATGTGGAAGAAAACAGGTGGATGTCTCTGCTTCACTGTTTGATAAGAACATTATAACATGATAATCTTGTAAGTGCTAGCAGCACATTAGGGTGCAGGCATTTCATGTCACAACTTGTGTATTGTTTTTGTGCTTTTTGTGGTTAAGGGAAGTGTGGCCATCAGCCTAAACGAAGGTAAAATCACGTGGGTGAGTGATTAGGTGTTTAGCCTATGGGCTGCTTTAAATTTGTTAACCAATAGACAGAGGAGAGGGGTGGTCTAGTTTTATATAGGAGAAGTTCTCCAGCTTCCCCCTCTCTCTGCTTCCGGATTCCTTGGGAGTAGGCTGAGTATATACCAGTGTGATCTGTAAAGTGTTGCTATATTGTGTGCCCCTTTTTTCTGTTTGTTTTACCGTTCTTTATCTTTTTGTGTGTTTCCCATTCATTTTTCTCCTCTCCCCTGCTCCGTTTGTCCTCCCCTTTTTTCTCCTTCCCGGTGCGACCTCTGTGCTTCCCACCCCCCCTTCCTCCCTACTTCCTCTTCCACCTGTTTTCCCTCCTTTATCCTTTCTCGGTGATTTCTTACCTGTGCTAGCCGGATGTCAAAGGCCTAGCCGTGTACGGAGCGCTCCGGCCAGATACAGGGAGGCGGTCGTGGAAGGGCTAGCTGGTCCGGCTGATTCTTCTCCCACTTCAGCGCCTGCACAGTCCTCGCATGCCAGTGGTGTGCACACTGGGGGAATCCGCAGCGCGTCACTGTCCCTGGGTCCTTGCGCTTCAGCTGCATCAAGGGACAGACGCGGTAAGAGCACCGCTGCGGGTGCTAAGGCTGCAGGGGTAACGTTGACAGCGGCTGGTAAGGAGGCCGCCATGGGGGGTTGGGCGGGCGGTGGGGTACCGGGGTTGCCCTTGGTTAGGTTCTCCCCCCTCTTGGCAGCAGCTAATCCCCCTCGTTCGGTCCCGGAGGGTGGGAGCATCTTTAGGGCCTGGGAGTCTCAGGCCTGCAGTTTTCCAACAGTAGGGACAGAGCAGAGGGTTGTACCCCCGTATAGAGGGTTGGGGCCTATTATTTGGGATCCTATTGTGCCGGAGGTAGGTCCTGGTCATCAGCTGATTAACATGAGCTCTGGGGGGAGGGGTGTTGGTTTGTTTGGGCCCAATCTATGTGCCATTCCGGGGGCTAGCGGTGGGGTGGGCCAGTAGAGGCAGTAGTCGGGCTAGCTTAGTTTTCGGTTCAGGGGCCCAGGGGAATCGGTTTCAGCAAGGGGGGAGTAGTGGAGCTCCCCAGTGTGTAAAAAACAGATGCTTCGCGTTTAACAATTCCTCGTGCGGAAGGGGTGAAGCGTGTCGTTACAGGCACAATTGTGCGTATTGCCACGGACCGCATTCTGCCAAAGAGTGTCCGCGGAGCACCCCCGGTCTTGGCAGAGGTCGCGGCGGCGACGGTAATGTTGGTTATAGCTCACTCCCCTATTCGTATTGATGTTTTAGAATGATGGCTTAGACTATACCCAGATGCAGAACAGGCTTCTTTTCTCCGGGAAGTTTTTCGTCACGGGTTTCGGCTGCTGATTGGGGCCAACGGTTAACGCCAGGGCTGCTAGAAATTTGAAATCGGCATATATTTTTCCGGAAGTCCTTGACGGTAAGATTCGTGGATAAATATGCCTAGGGCGCATGATTGGCCCTTTCAGCTCACCCCCCAGAGCGGATTTAGTTATCTCCCCAGTGGGGATAGTCCCCAAAAAGGTCCCCGGTAAATTTCGTCTAATTCAACATCTGTCGCACCCTGTAGGCAGTTCAGTCAATGACGCTATTGATCAGGACATCAGTTCGGTAGTATATCAGTCATTTGAGGAGGCCCTGATGTTGGTGAGACACTTTGGCGCGGGTGCCCTCATGGCAAAATTGGATATAGAATCCGCGTTTCGATTACTTCCCCTACACCCTGATTCATTCAAGTACATGGGGTTCCAAATTAAAGGAGAATATTACATAGATAGATGTCTGCCCATGGGTTGCTCTCTGTCCTGTGCGTACTTCGAATCCTTAAGTTCTTTCCTTCACTGGGCGGTTCAAGTGGGGACAGGGCATCAAGGCATCGCTCATTATCTTGATGATTTTTTGTTTGTGGGTCCGGCTGAGTCCTCGTCGTGTTCGGACACTTTGTTTTCCACGCAGGCTCTTTTTTCGATCATGGGGGTTCCGGTAGCGCGGGACAAGACGGAGGGTCCGACTACATGTTTGTCCTTTCTAGGGATAGAGATAGACACGGTGGCGGGTTGCTGTCAGTTGCCAGCAGATAAAATCGCGAAGCTAGGGGTGATGATATCTGATGCTATGTCTGCTCCCTCCCTTAAATTGAAACAAGTTCAGGCGCTGTTAGGACTTTTTAATTTTGCATACAGGGTTATTCCGATGGGAAGGATTTTTTGTAGAAAGCTACAGCTTTCCACAGCGGGTAGGAATAGGCCTCATGCGCTGATTAAACTGAAGGATGAGATCAAACAGGATTTGATGGTGTGGACATATTTCCTGGGGAGATTTAACGGGGTTAGAATTTGGCCTTTCTCCCCCTATTTCCACAAGGAATTTAGAATTGTTCACAGACGCAGCAGGGTCCAAGGGTTTCGGAGCATACTTTCAGGATGAGTGGTGCGCATCTCCATGGCCGCAGGAGTGGGTTGAGGGAGTTTTGATAAAACATTTACTTGTATTAGAGTTATTTCCCATTGTTGTGGCCTTAGAGTTGTGGGTTCCTCAGCTTAAGGGTCATAATGTTTCCTTTTGGTGCGATAATTTGGGAGTAGTTCAGGCAATCAATCGCCAGAGTGCGGCTTCCAGACCAGTGGTGAACTTATTGCGTGTACTGGTGCTTCGTTGCTTGGACTATGACATAAATTTTCGTGCCAAACATGTCCCGGGGATAGAAAATTGCATTGCGGATTCTCTTTCCCGTTTTGATTGGGAGTGGTTTAGATCATTGGCTTCGGGGGCTAATTCCGTAGGTATGGCTTGTCCATCTTATATTTGGCAGATGATCGGTCCGGCATAAGGTTTTTGGCTGAAGCTGCCTTAGCTCCCTCTACATAAAAGGCTTACCGGTTGGCGTGGGAGAGTTTTTTGTTATCTTCGGACAGGCGGTTAACAGGCGATGGTTCGGACATGGAAGATTTTATGTTGGGGTGCTATCAGGAAGGCCTTAGTAAAGCATCCATGTCATCTACAATAGCAGGTATATCTTTTATGGCAAAGGTTCAGGGGCTTACTGAACCAACAAAATCATTTCTGGTTAGGAAAACCCTGAAGGGTTGGTCTAGATTACACCCTATACCCAGAGATCACAGGCGATACGTTTTTGTTGGCCCGCTTGATGAGAGTTTTGCCAGATATAACTGTTGATGTTTTTGAGGCTTCTCTGTTTAGTGCGGCGTTCTCCATGGCATTTCACGGGGCTTTGAGAGTAGGGGAGTCGGTTGCGCAGTCCAAGAATCAGTTAGGGTCGGCCATTTTAGCTAAAAATTTCATTTCAAATCCAGATACTATTCAAATTAAGATTGCCCGGTCTAAAACAGATCAATTGGGAGTTGGTCATTGGTTAACACTAGCAAGGCAGCTGGACGGTATGATTTGTCCGGTCAGGCTTTGCCATGAGTTAGCAGAAGCACGCCCGCAGCAAGCGGAAGCCTGGTTGGTTCACAGAGACAGTTCCCCAGTTACTAAATTTCAATTCCATGCCATTATGTGCAAAGCTTTGGGGGTTTTGGTTTTACCTTCAGCTGAATTTGGTACTCACTCCTTTTGTATTGGTGCAGCAACAGCGGCAGCGGGAGATGGGGCATCAAGTTCAGCTATATAGGCTTTAGGTAGATGAAAATCCAGTAGCTATAAGCGATACATTAGGCCTGATGTTTAAACAATTTTGTTTTGCTTCCTTTTTGCGCAGTTCTTCCTTTTCTTTGCTTTCTCTTCGTAGGTGGTAGACCCAGGGGTTAGCTGCTCGCCGCTTTTTGCGGGTGCGTGAAGGGCTTTTTCCCACCTTCTCCTGGGTCGCTGCCTTTCTTTTTCCCGTTCTATTTAATGTTGGAAGTAAAATTCACTCCTTCGTTATGTCAGTTACGTCAGGTATTTCTCCATTGTGTTGGTGGTTAGCAAGTTCATTAGTTTTTAGGCTTTAGTTTGTTTAATATGTGTTAATTGATTCTTTTTGTTAGTTACAATTCGTTAATTTCTTTTAGGGGTGGATACCAGAAAAATTTCGGTGTGGTTTTTGGGACACTCCCATGTCTACGGGGCGAGTAGACATGCTTTTGTTCGGAGGTGTCCGTGGTTTCCTGTGGAAGCGGAGGTCATATGGATAGGCCGGCGGGGTATGAGATGGATGGAGTTCATGTCGGTTCTTATGGGGGAGATTGCTGTACGTTGAGTCCCCGATATTTTCGTGGTCCACTTGGGTGGCATTGACGTTGGTCAAGTTAAATCCTTGGACTTTATTATAAAAATTTGTGATGACATTTTGTCGGTCTCTGTTAAATGGCCGGCTATAAAACTGTGCTGGTCTTATATTGTTCCTCGTAGAAGATGGAGGTCTGATTTGCCCGCCATGGCGATCGCATCGGTAGTCAGAAAAGTTAATCAGGTGACTAATAAGATTTTCCGCCAGTCGGGGGACTTTTCCATTTCCCATCCATTATTGAAGGCTGAATTTGTACATTTGTTTAGAGATTATGGGGTACATTTGTCCGATGTTGGTATCATCTTTTTTATAGATCAGCTATTTTGGAAGCTCAGAGTTGTTTTTAGGGCTGTGGTTGGCTGGCCGCATTTATAGTTATTCTGCGGCGTGGGTGGGAGAGCAGTGCAGTCGGTAAGTTTGCATATGGTGCTTGGGTTATCTCGTCATAGGTCACTACTCCCCCTTTTGGATTGTGTTGTCATCACGTATGTTGGGTCCAGTGAATGGGACTCTGGGCCGGTATGTTGAAGATTTTACTGGCGGTTATAAGGGGGGTGTAGTCTTGCCGTTGGACAGATATTTCGCACCGGCCAATAGATAAGGTATGATCCTGGGTTGGTGGTACAATGGTCTGACCTTTCCACCGTTATTGGTTTTGTGTTTGCTAACTGCCCTGCTCTCGTCCGCCTTTCAGCCCCTTTAGTTTTAATATTAGCCATTTAATAAATAATATTTTATTCCAACGTTAATTTGGTGTCCGTGTCTTTATTGGTTTTCCTCATGGTATTATGGTAAACACTAAGAACTTCCACACTGTGCATTTTACGGTCTTCGTTGGAGTGAGCTATGCATTTGCATTGCCAGCCTGTTATTAATAGAACCATTGATGCTTCAGCTCAATTTGCAGCTGACCTCTTGGACCTAGTTTAGCATCGTCCACCCTATCTTTTTATGAAAGCTGAAATAACCTTAATGTAGGTCAGTAGCAATAACGATGGAAAAGGAGGGTTGTGCAGGGGTGTTTTTATGTAAATAAAAAAGAAGTAAAACTCATGTTTATGTTTTTTGTACATTTTTCTTTGGTGCACTACAGATCCCATTGGTATCCCAACTATCAGCATCCACTAGCAGCCATGGGTATTCTGCTGCTTGTAGTGCATAAGTGCTAGCATGCCCAGACACCTAACTGCAGTCTGGCCATTCTGACACCTGTAGTGCACCAGGTACAAAATTCAATTTTACACTAAAATTACCCCACAACAACCACCCATGGGTGTGGAGATTGGTACACCTAGGGAGGGAAGGGGCTATCTGCATTTTGTTTTGATGGTCACCATCTCCCTAGGGAATCCAGGCACATACTAGGATTTCCCTACTATAGACCCACCAGCCCAGGCTGGCAAATTCTAGTGCTGGTAATATTAAAATTAGGGTAGTACCCATTCTTCTTGTGGCCTTGATTTTGCTAGTACCAGCCTAGGCTGGCAACACTAGGGTTGGTTAACCTGTTTGGGGGGAAAGGGGCACATACATCCAACATTGCTCAAACACGCACACAAATTTTTCAAAAGAATAAACACATTTTTTATTTAACTTTTAAACATCTTGAAGATCAGATAAATTAATAATTTAAACTAAACACATTTAATAAGTAACTCGTTTTTTAGATATATTTTTTAGATTTTGCTCTTCAATTTTAATGTGCTGGAGTATAACTGTGGGCAGAGAAATTGAATTGGGAGCGGGGGATCTTACAGAACGAGGATGTTGAACTGGAGCCCAGTTTGTAGAAGGCAGGAGCAACTCTTCGTTTTCTGGTAATAAAAAAAAAAAACATTTAAATTAATCCACTCTTATTACATTGATAAAAGATATGCTAGCTCTATGGCTGAACTTTCACACATTTTGCAAGCTCAGTAGAGTTCGCAAGTGGTACCTTAAGTGAAAATATGGGCAAAGGTTCATGCTATGCTAAACACAGTAGTAGCCAGAGCAATATGAGTTTTTGGAGGTACGTGTACTTAAATATTGTGTGAACGGGGAGTTTGTTTTCCTCAAAAAAAATGTTATGCCCCTGCTGTCAGACATCTCAGGAAAGGAAAATTTGGACCAAGTCTAGGGTAAATCACATTTTGGAAAGAAAGTATTTCAGAGGACAACACTTTTATGCTGGCTAACTAAAATTTACCAGTTATACTACATTCAAATATCCAGATACTTAGGGCTAGATTTACTAAGCTGCGGGTTTGAAAAAGTGGGGATGTTGCCTATAGAAACCAATTAGATTCTAGCTATCATTTAATTAGTACATTTCACAAAATGACAGCTAAAATCTGATTGGTTGCTATAGGCAACATCCCCACTTTTTCAAACCCGCAGCTTAGTAAATCTAGCCCTTAGTTTCTTCCACAAGCACTTGTGTATCCTTCTCTGCCTGTTCATTTGGTGGAGCAAATAGGAAAGGGGAAAAAGAAAAGATTTAAAGCTCCTCATTTTGTTCATCCTCCTGCTGGGGCTCCTCCTCCTGATCCTCAACTTCATGTGCTGTCTCCTCCTCCTTCCCTTCAATTTCATGGGCTTGCTCCGCCTGGTCTTCATCCTGGGGTTTCTCCTCCTGTCGGTGGCGGTGGATGCTGAAGTGTTCTGTTGGAATAAATATGACCCATTAGATTCTTTGGAAATGTTATCTTAGTTTCAAACATACATTTACATCCAGCTAATGTTAGGTTGCAATGTGAAATATCTAATACCACACATGGCCCTCCATTGAATAAATAAACTAGAGATGGGTGGGCTCGGTTTCCTGAAAATCGAACCCACCTGAACTTTGGGGTTCTGAGTACCGAGCCAAGTCGGCTCGGTACTCTCGCGCCTATCCGGATTCCAAAACTAGGCAAAACGTTATTGTGATGTTGTCGGATCTCGGATCTTTCGAGTTTTTGATTCAATAAATACCCGCCTCCACGGTGATCTAGCATCATTTGAGAGAGGGACAGAGAAGGGTTAGGTCAGAGTATTGAGCAGACAAAGTCATTGAATAGAAGTAGGAGTGCTGAAATCCTAATATAGCAGTCATTGCACTGTATTTTTCTAAATTTGCACTACAAAGTATAGGGTCTGATATACACCATTAGAAAAGTTCTGAATTTATGAGTGCTGAAATTCTCATATAGCAATCATTGCACTGTATTTTTCTTAATTTGCACTACAAAGTGTAGGGTCTGATATACACCCTTATAAAAGAGCAGAATTTCTGAGTGCTGAAATCCTAATATAGCAGTCAAATAATCAAATAAATACAAAAAATAAATCAGGCGCTATGAATCATAAAATAATGTCATGTGGTAATGGAACGCAGCTCCCTATGACAGATATCAACCTGTCAGAAACATACAAGTATCAAAAAATAGAAAAGGGGCGCTGTATACACCGTATTTAATATATCATAAAATAAAATTTGAAAGAATTACATATATCACACAGCAAATATCACTGCAACATGCGTGCAGTATTAAAACCTAGTGGTACCATATATTGCTAAATTCAAATATAACACTCTTATAATCCTGAGATTAAAGACAGCTGGAAATTCAATATATCCAAGTATACAATCGGAATAAATGTTTCAATAATTAGAATTGATCATTCAAACAGATGGAACAATGTATATATAAACGTTACTTAGTTGATGAAGTCATCTAAGAGTCCATATCATCTTGAATGGTAGCGCTAATGGTTCTCTTGTAATTTTGAAGTGTGCAGATATTCACTGCAACATATGAACAGTGGAAATCCTTAGTTGTAGACGGACAACATGCAGTTTAGAATGTAGGAATGTAAAGCTCTCCTGATCTTCACAAACAAGCAGCAGCCGAGTGGGTTGGAATTAGCATGCAGACAACTGCAGCAATATTGACAAAGAGTCTTAAACCAGTTATCACTCCACTTTGCGTGGCTGGTGCAGGTTGTACAGCGGAGGCAATATAACGTAAATTCGGCCTACTTCACTTACTTGGATCCAACTGAATACCCCGGGGTATAGGAGGAAAGTGTCCTGAATAGCTGTAGATAGTAAACCAAATCGAATTGTCCTGATGCGTTTCTCCGTGACAAGCACGGTTTCATCAGAGGAATGATGTTACCAGCGTGTCCACATGTCATTTAAGGCCGGTCCGTATGTATCACGTGACATCATCCAGCTAATTGAAAAGTTTTGATTTCAATCGTCAGTGTGTTTTAAATCAGAGTACAATTAGGGCTGCATAGATATATTAAAGACAACCCTATAAAAATATCTAGGGAGCAATTGCACATGAAATCAACTATAACTATAATCAACTATAATACACATATAGTGCAGACATATATAATAATAACAACCCTTAGTGCCAAGCAATGCAAGGCACTGTGTAAACCACCCGTAGGGCCAAGACATTAATATATCTATATATCTTTCTCCACAAGTATTTTCAAATCTATTAGGATTGCATAAATTGTAACATTCTTATCTCTGAACATTTTACACAGATGGCAAGACTATGAGTGTCACCTAAAGGACAATTTGAAGGACCACCTCAGGCATGCTCAGGTGACTGACAGTGGTCCCCCAGCCAAATTAGACACCAGTTCCATGGAGACTACGGAATTGACCTGTATAGATTGTGCAAGGGGGGAGCAGAATAGACACTAGAGCAAGTCCATCCCTATTAGAACCTCTATCCTCAAGAGTCACATTAGAAAGAACAATACATTGATTACCAAAATTAAATCTTTTGACTTTACATAACTAGAAAAAAACACACCACATTAGCTGACTTAGTTTAAAATTTAGTATCTTCATATACTTAGCAATTGTCAATTGTAGTACAAATAAAAAATCATTGGCACTTATCCTGCAGCATAGTCATCCTAGTGTAAAATCAAACCATGGTGTTCAAGATTAATGATTTTCTGCCAAGAACAATTTAAGATTAAACAGTGATGCATAGTAACAGCCCACCCATCACACATTATATATGCTTTTTGCGGTGCTAATCGGTATCCCGATTCTTGGTATACCGACAACCACTATTCCTACCAAAAAAAACAAATAGTTAAAAAAATAACATGATGAAAATATACACTTACCTTCACAGCGATGGCTTTGATGTCCGAAGAGTCTGGTATGCGACGGATGGTAATTCCGAAGATGCTGCATGCTGGCACTGGACTATGACATCACCGAACACATTTAAAGAGGTATGCTAATCATACCATTAGATTTAGGGTGGCCTGCAAACGTCCAATACATACCTGATGTCACAAATCAGTGCCGGCATGCAGCATCTTCGGAATTACCAGTTGTGACACGATTGACCGCCTATGCTACCCTGTCTGTTGTTGCTGGGAACTGACTAAGCTTACTTTGCCATTGACCCCTTTCGTTATTCCAAATACGCCCTTCCTGCTGGAGTATGAGAAACTTGCTTCCACCACTGGGCTCCTATATTGCCTCCAGAACCACATTCCTTCTGGGTAACTGTCGCTGCTAATGTACTCCTGTGCTAGTACAATTTGGCTGGTACCTCTGACCACTTACTATGGATCAGGGTGCTGTAGATGGATCCCCCCTGGCCTATCACACTGGCCAGAGCTGCTGGGTAGCGGGCAGAGCGGCGGTACTAGGAGCTGGGTCCAAACTTCTGAACAGCTGGAGGACGGATTAGATTTAGGGTCTAATCTGTAGGTCACAGGATTACAGCAATATTTAAGAAGTTGTCAAGCAGCAGTGGCGGATCCAGGGGGGGGGGCGATCGGGGCAGGGGCTTACTGCCGGCGGCTGCACACTGTGCAGGTCCGTTCAGCAGTGACAGTGTGCTGCCCGGCTGCTCTGATTGTGTTTTAAACACAATCAGAGCAGCGGGGCAGCACACAGTCACTGCCGAGCGGACCTGCACATACTGTGCAGCCGCTGGCAGCCTTAGAAATTAGAAAGGGGACGTGGCCTAATTCGCCCCCCCCCCTAAAATCGCCCGGGGTATAGCAAAAGTCTGGATCCACCCCTGTCAAGCAGGGGCATGAAGCAGAGAGTGATGTTTATTTCACTGAAGTGTCCTGACAAGGACAGTTCCACTGATTAAAGGTATCAGTGGTCAGGTCAGATGGAACATCAGAATGATACATTTCAGTGTACAAGGGCTCTCTTTTTATACAGTTTTAGACACAGCCTCACAGGCTATTTTTAGAATCGGGATGCAATTTGTTTACCCAAGCATGGATTTTCATGCAATGCAAAGCTAACAATATTTACGCTTATCTGTGATATCCTAAAACCTTGCTGTGATTTCCTGCTTCTTATTTTGGACACAGAGGACATCTGACAGCAAGTCTAATTACCCCTTACTTTTCCTTAAAGGGCATTGGACACTCACATCAAAAGGTCTAATTAACATGAGATTAGCATGGGTGCTTTCTTCCAAGAGTTGCAGAATATACATTTCCTCCAAAGAAAAGAATTCCCCAAGAAAAGTTGCAAACCACAAACAAGGCATTTCCTTACAACAAGATATACAAAAGACTTTCTAAACAAAGGCTTATTGTATCAGGTATATACATACAGAAATAATGCATTTCCTCTAGCATGGTTAATGCAGAAAAAAATGAATTTTCTCCACTGGTCTCTGAAATAAAGATTTCCTATGCCAAAATATACACAATATCAAACATAAGTGCATGTGCAATTATATAAATAAGCGCCTTGCGCTATTTCCCTTAAGTACATTTATACCATAAGTTACTTAGAAGTGATCAAGTCGCACCAACCGTTGCATACCAGACTCTTCGGAAATCAATGCCGTCGCTGTGAAGGTAAGAATATATTTTCATCATAACGTACCCCACCTGCTGGTTGATACAGTGATAAATAAACTTTCTACAAATTATTGAGAAAATATTTCACATCACATACAGTCATGGCCAAAAGTTTTGAGAATGACACAAGTATTGGTTTTCACAATGTTTGCTGCTTCAGTGTTTTTAGACCTTTTTATCAGATGTTGCTATGGTACTCTGAAGAAAAATTACAGCATTTCATGAGTGTTAAAGGCTTTTATTGACAATTACATTAAGTTTATGCAGAGTCAATATTTGCAGTGTTGACCCTTCTTTTTGAAGACGTCTGCATTTCGCCCTGGAATGCTGTCAATCAACTTCTGAGCCACATACTGACTGATGGCCGTGCATTCTTGCCCAATCAATGCTTGGAGTTTGTCAGAATTTGTGGGTTTTTATTTGTTCACCCGCCTCTTGAGGTTTGATCACAAGTTCTCAATGGGATTATGGACTGGGGAGTTTCCTAGCCATGGACCCAAAATTTCGATGTTTTGATCCCCGAGCCACTTAGTTATCACTTTTACCTTATTTCAAGGTGCTCCATCATGCTGGAAAAGGCATTGCTTGTCACCAAACTATAATTGGAGCTGGGAGAAGTTCCTCTTGAAGGATGTTTTGGTAGCATTCTTTATTCATGGCTGTGTTCTTAGGCAAAATTGTGAGTGAGCCCACTCCCTTGGATGAGAAGCAACCCCACACATGAATGGTCTGAGGATGCTTTGCTGTTGGCATGACACAGGACTTATGGTAGCACTCACCTTTCCTTCTCCGGACAAGCATTTTTCCAGATGTCCCAAATAATCTGAAAGGGGATTCATCAGAGAAAATTACTTTACCCCTGTCCTCAGCAGTCCAATCCCTGTACCTTTTGCAGAATGACAGTCTGTGCCTGATGTTTTTCCTGGAGAGAAGTGTCTTCTTTGCTGGCTTTCTTGACACCAGTCCATCCTCCAAAAGTCTTCGCCTCACTGTGCGTGCAGATGCACTAGTGTTGCCCGGATCCTGCAGCTGAATCAACTTTAGGAGATGGTCCTGGCGCTTGCTGGACGTTCTTGGGTGCACTGAAGCCTTCTTCACAACTATTGAACCTCTCTCCTTGAAGTTCTTGATGAGTAGCCTTTTTTTTTAATTTGTAAACTTTTGAAAAGTCATGATGCACATACTGGCGTCACGCAGGAGAAACTGGTGGAGGAGGTCCGTGATATGGAAGAGGATCAGATGGAAGAGGAAGCAGTGGTCAGCAAATGTTATTCAGAAGTGGAAGTTGCTCAATCAATTTATAGGCTCATAGCAGGTGCTTGAAAGGGTGGGGTTATCCTAAAAGGAACAAACACACAGAAAAATCCCCCAGCACATTGCTATAGCCAGCAAAACAACCTGCCATTTCTACTGTAAATGAAAATGCAATAGTCTTAGTTGCACACATTTGCAAATGTATGCTAAAGCCACCCGCCACTCCACGGCACTTTTGCTAATAGGGTGGTCCTAACTCTAAACAATGAGAGTCCCCTATATTTGGGCCATACATATATGTGTTTTTAAATTGAGAGCTAACTTACCAAGAGGTACTGCAGAAGCCTCCAAACAGCAATCCAGCGCCAGCACTCCCTTTCAGCTACTGACACCAACATGCCTCTCAGACAAATACAGAAGTTGAAGTAGCTCAATCAATTTAAATTCTCATAGCAGGTGCTTGAAAGGGTGGGGTTATCCTAAAAGGAACAAACACACAGAAAAATCCCCCAGAACACTGCTATAGCCAGCAAAAGACCTGCCATTTCTACTGTAAGTAAAAATGCAAAAGTCTTAGTTGCACACATTTGCAAATGTATGTTAAAGTCAATCGCCACTCCAGGGTGCTTTTGCTAATAGGGAGGTCCTAACTGTAAACAATGAGAGTCTCATATATTTGGGCCATACTTTGCGAATTTTAGTAGAAACTGTACAAATTCAAAGTCCCACTCAAGTACACAACCAAGGAAATTAGCACTACACTCACCCGGAGACTTCCTTCACCATAATGAAAACTATGCTGACTTGTCTCACCAACCTTATTGGGCAATATGTCACTAATAATCCTACTGCATCAATTTCACATATATCCTCTCCATCCACGTTAGAACAATTCCTCAGTCCTGTCCATTGTCAAAACTTCCCCACACAAGACTGTTTGACACATAATCCTTTTACCAGGCTTATCATCATCAACATGTGTCCCCACTACACTCTCCAGTCTAAATGCACTCTGTTTCCTAAAACCCTTTTTTGGCCGAACAAAATTTTTTTTCCCCCAAAAACCTTATTTGGGTCAAAACCCATTTTTTCCCCAACAACTCACTTTTAACTAACGCATTTCTTTTGTCTAACAAACCACAGCCCCACTAACCACCTCAGCCAACTTCACACCCTTGCCACTTCTGTCATCTCTGCCACCCTTGCCACTTCTGTGACACAACTGTCATCTGCTGCACCTCCACTCTCTGCTGTCCTACTGGCCTCTGGTTCTTCCACATTGCTGCCTTACATGGCTCTACAAAAGAAAACCAGCAACCAGGTATGGCCCAAAGCAACATCAACATTAGGACCAAATGCCAAGAGGCCCAGGAAAATATATATTGTTGTGTTTGTTTAATTTATTGCACATGGGGTTTGGATTGTGTTTGCATCAATAGCCTATTTTTTAAAAATCCCTCAAACATTTCTGGTGTTTATGTATATTTACTTTAAGGCTATATATATATATATATATATATATATATTAGGGATGTGCACCGGCGACTTTTGAGGTCTCGTGTTTTGTGTTTTGGATCCGGATTTTCGTTATTTTTGAGGTTCGGATTTGTCTCGCAAAACACTTGACGAAAGGTCTCGGTTCGGATTTAAGGTTTTGGATTCGGATTTTTTTTGAAAAAAACATAAAAAGTTTAAAAATCAAGTTTTTGGGCTTATTTTCACTCCTAGGCTATTATTAACCTCAATAACATTCAAAAACAAGCATTTCCACTAATTTACAGTGTATTCTGAACAATTCACAATATAGTTATTAGTCCAAAACGTTGCAACAAGGTATCTTTCTGGACTGCGTAGAGGAGTGGGTCACCACAATATATATTAAAAACCCTGAACTTTTATGATTCGCACCAATAAATGTACCTGGACTGCGTAGAGGAGTGGGTCACCACAATATATATTAAAAACCCTGAACTTTTATGAATCGCACCAATAAATGTACCTGGACTGCGTAGAGGAGTGGGTCACCACAATATATATTAAAAACCCTGAACTTTTATGAATCGCACCAATAAATGTACCTGGACTGCCTAGAGGAGTGGGTCACCACAATATATATAATAAGAAAACCATCAACTTGTATGATTCGCACCAATAAATGTACCTGGACTGCGTAGAGGAGTGGGTCACCACAATATATATTAAAAAGTAAAAACCCTGAACTTTTATGATTCGCACCAATAAATGTACCTGGACTGCCTAGAGGAGTGGGTCACCACAATATATATAATAAGAAAACCATCAACTTGTATGATTCGCACCAATAAATGTACCTGGACTGCGTAGAGGAGTGGGTCACCACAATATATTAAAAACCCTGAACTTTTATGATTCGCACCAATAAATGTACCTGGACTGCGTAGAGGAGTGGGTCACCACAATATATTAAAAACCCTGAACTTTTATGATTCGCACCAATAAATGTACCTGGACTGCGTAGAGGAGTGGGTCACCACAATATATTAAAAACCCTGAACTTTTATGATTCGCACCAATAAATGTACCTGGACTGCGTAGAGGAGTGGGTCACCACAATATATTAAAAACCCTGAACTTTTATGAATCGCACCAATAAATGTACCTGGACTGCGTAGAGGAGTGGGTCACCACAATATATATTAAAAACCCTGAACTTTTATGATTCGCACCAATAATTGTACCTGGACTGCGTAGAGGAGTGGGTCACCACAATATATTAAAAACCCTGAACTTTTATGATTCGCACCAATAATTGTACCTGGACTGCGTAGAGGAGTGGGTCACCACAATATATTAAAAACCCTGAACTTTTATGATTCGCACCAATAATTGTACCTGGACTGCGTAGAGGAGTGGGTCACCACAATATATATTAAAAACCCTGAACTTTTATGATTCGCACCAATAAATGTACCTGGACTGCCTAGAGGAGTGGGTCACCACAATATCTTAAAAACCCTGAACTTTTATGATTCGCACCAATAAATGTACCTGGACTGCCTAGAGGAGTGGGTCACCACAATATCTTAAAAACCCTGAACTTTTATGATTCGCACCAATAAATGTACCTGGACTGCGTAGAGGAGTGGGTCACCACAATATATTAAAAACCCTGAACTTTTATGATTCGCACCAATAAATGTACCTGGACTGCCTAGAGGAGTGGGTCACCACAATATATATAATAAGAAAACCATCAACTTGTATGATTCGCACCAATAAATGTACCTGGACTGCGTAGAGGAGTGGGTCACCACAATATATTAAAAACCCTGAACTTTTATGATTCGCACCAATAAATGTACCTGGACTGCCTAGAGGAGTGGGTCACCACAATATATTAAAAACCCTGAACTTTTATGATTCGCACCAATAATTGTACCTGGACTGCGTAGAGGAGTGGGTCACCACAATATATATTAAAAACCCTGAACTTTTATGATTCGCACCAATAAATGTACCTGGACTGCGTAGAGGAGTGGGCACTGGGCACCACAATAAAATATATAAAAAACCTTCAACAGATCTGCATTACACTACACATACGGCTGCTCCTCCATCCTCTCCATCATATACATGTTGGAGTTTTAGCGTGTGACAACCTCTTGTTTTTGATAATGTCAGTGCATTTTGAATATTTTTCAATTTGCCCCACACCACTGAATGTACTTTATCTATGATACGCAATACGCATCTATCTATCTTGACTGCGTAGTGTGGTGGCCCCGGTACACAATTTGGTACCGAGGCCACAATATAATTAAAAAACCCTCCACGTGTCAGAATTCCACCAAACAAGTATCTGGACTGCATAGTGGGGTGGCCCCGGTACCCAATTTTATACCGGGGCCACAATACCTCCTCCAAACATGGTACAGACAATTCGTCATTGAGATCCCAGACAGACAGGGTCAAAGTGTTATTGTTTGACTTTGTAAACCCAAAAAACTGTCCCTGTTGCACATAGTCGTGCAATGAAGACTGACTTTTTCATTTAAAGGCACGATCTTTCAAGTGTAGTGTTTGTAAGTCTAAGTCATATTATACTTTTGGTAAAATTGGTTTATTTTGTTCCTCTTTATGGTAATTAGTAATAGAATTAAAGTATGAAATAGAATTAAAGTATGAAATAGAATTAAAGTATTAAATAGAATTAAAGTATGAAATAGAATTAAAGTATGAAATAGAGTGGTATAGAGTTGTAGTGTGGTATAGATAGAGTGGTCCACACAATATAATAATAAAACCCTCAACTGGTCTGAATTTCACCAAACAAGTATCTGGACTGCGTAGTGTGGTGGCCCCGGTACACAATTTGGTACCGAGGCCACAATATAATTAAAAAATTGGGCATCAACTGTCACCGTTGTTTAATATCTGATACACCTAAATATGGACTGCACAGTGGAGTGGCCCCGGTAGTAAATTTGGTGCCGGGGCCACAATACCTCCTCCAACTTCCAAGTGTAGTGTTTATAAAGACAGACAGCGTCGAAGTGTTATTAGTTGACTTTCTTAACCCTAAAATTGTCCCTGTTGCAAATATTCGTGCAATGGACAGTTACTTTTTTATTGAAAGACTCAAACTTTCAAGTGTAGTGTTTATAAAATATAAACAACAATACAGTAGTTTTAGAGCACGTCAATACCTCTTGTTTTAAATTATGACACGGCATTTTACTTTTGGTTTAATTTCTTGAATTTTTTTAAATTTGGTTTTACTTTTTGAACATGGCAAACGACTGTTGATTGGTCATATAATGCAAAAAAAAAAGTTCCAAGATGGAATTGTCCTTGGGCCCTCACACCCACCCTTATGTTGTTGAAATAGGACATGCACACTTTAACAAACCAATCATTTCAGCGACAGGGCCTACCAAACAACTTTGGCTGAAATGATTGGTTTGTTTGGGCCCCCACACCAAAAAAGCTATTCATCTCTCCCTGTACAGACTAAACAGGCTCTACTGAGGCAAGATGTCGTCCTCATCCTCAACCTCTGATTCCTCTCCCCCTACAGTGTGTACTTCCTCCTCATCACACATTATCAATTCGTCCCCGCTGGACTCCACAACCACAGGTCCCTCTGTAGTATCTGGAGGGCAGTGCTGTACTTCATTGAGGAATTGATTATTCATTTTTATAAACATCATTTTTTCAACGTTGTGAGGAAGCAACCTCCTTCGCCGCTCACTGACCAGGTTCCCCGCTGCACTAAAAACTCTTTCCGAGTACACACTGGAGGGGGGACAACTCAGGTAAAATAGAGCCAGTTTGTACAGGGGCTTCCAAACTGCCTTTTTTTCCTGCCAGTAACAATATGGACTGTCTGACATGTCTACTTGGATGGTGTCAGCAAAGTAATCATCCACAATTTTTTCTATTGTGACAGCATCCAATGCAGCGAGAGTAGACATGTCTGCAATGGTTGGCAGGTCCTTCAGTCCGGACCAGATGTTATCAGCATCCCCGCCAGTGCCTCTTTTGGGAAAACTGAGCTTTTTCCTCGCAGCCATAGATGTGGAAGAAAATGAGGGTGGAGCTGTTGGCATGTCACGGTCCTCTTCAGAGGACAATCTCCTGACCAGCAGGTCTTTGCACCGCTGTAGACTTGTGTCCGCCGGAAACAGAGACACAACATACGCTTTAAACCGAGGATCGAGCACGGTGGCCAGAATGTATTCCTCTGACTTTAAAAGAGTGACCACCCTCGGATCCTGGCAAAGCGTACGAAGGGCTACATCCACAAGAGCTACATGCTTGGTGTAATCGCAATGGCTTACCAGCTCCTCCCTCACTTTCTCCAGCTGCTTCTGCAACAGCCTGATCAGGGGAATGACCTGACTCAAGCTGGCAGTGTCGGAACTGACTTCTCGTGTGGCAAGTTCAAATGGCTGCAGAACCTTGCACAACACGGAAATCAGTCTCCCCTGCGCTTGACTGAGGCGCATCCCCACTCCTTTGCCTATGTCGTAGGTGGCTGTGTAGGCCTGAATGGCCTTTTGCTGCTCCTCCATCCTCTGCAGCATATAGAGGGTGGAGTTCCAGCGCGTCACAACCTCTTGTTTGAGGTGATGGCAGGGCAGGTTCATGCTTTTTTGATGTGCCTCTAGTCTGCGGTAGGCACTGGCTGAATGCCGAAAGTGTCCAGCAATTCTGCGCGCCACCGCAAGCATCTCCTGCACACCCCTGTCACTCTTGAGGTAATGCTGCACCACCAAATTAATGGTGTGGGCAAAACATGGGACGTGCTGGAAATTGCCCATATTTAATGCCCGCACAATGTTACTGGCATTGTCTGACACCACAAATCCCCATGAGAGTCTAAGTGGGGTAAGCCACTGGGAGATAATTTCCCTCATTTTCTCTAATATGTTGTCAGCGTTGTGCCTCTTATTAAAGCCTGTAATGCACAATGTTGCCTGCCTTTGCATGAGCAGACATTTTGTAGATGCTGCTACTGATGCAGCTGTTGCTGTTGCTGCGGAAGGGGATGCATCTACCCAGTGGGCTGTCACAGTCATATAGTCCTTCGTTTGCCCAGAACCACTTGTCCACATGTCCGTGGTTAAGTGGACAGTGGGTACAACCGCATTTTTAAGAGCACTGAGGACACTTGATCGTACTTCTCTGTACATTTTTGGTATCGCCTGCCTAGTGAAGTGGAATCTCGAGGGGATTTGGTACCGGGGACACAATACCTCCATCAACCCTCTAAATCCCACTCCACTGATGGCGGACACCGGGCGCACGTCTAACACCAACATTGCAGTTACAGCCGCAGTTATACGCTTTGCAATAGGGTGACTACTATCGTATTTTGTGGTCATGGCAAACGACTGTTGGACGGTCAATTGTTTTGTGAAAGACTTAGCGGTCTTACGACTTCCCCTCTGGGAAGATGACCGACTAACAGCAGCAACAGCAGCAGTGGCAGTAGTAGGCGTACCGCTGCAGGATTCCTCGGATGAATCCCGTATTGAGGAGGACTCAGTCTGGCTGCTGACTTGGGCTGCAGGACTGAATCTGATGGAGATTGTGGAGGAAGTTGACGAGGAGGGTGTTGCTGGTGTGTATCCAACTGGACCACGGGATTTAGGTGTCCCTGTACCGATGAGGGTCCTAGCCCCAGTTCCTGAACTAACCACTGAACTATGAAGGTTATTCAGGTGACGTATAAGGGAGGATGTTCCTAGGTGGGCAAGATCCTTACCCCTGCTTATTTGAGCTTTACATAAGCTACATATGGCCATACATTGGTTGTCTGGATTTGGATAAAAATAACTCCAGACCGAAGAGGTGCATTTTTTGGTCTTCTGACCAGGCATGACGATGGGCTTTTTCATCCCATGGACATCAGCTTTTTCCCCCCCTGGTGCCTCATTTACAATAACCACATCACCATCCTCATCATCAAGTTCCTCCACAGCGCCAGCTACATCATCAATAGCCTCCTCCCGAGCCACCTCTTCCCGTACAGTGATGGGAAGGTCAGGCTTGACAACCACCAACACCCTTGGACTCGCCTTGGGGATTTGTGATAATTTCTCTTTAGAAGGCAGAGTTGTTTGCTGTTTTGTTGCTGACAGCATAACTCTCTTCAATTTTTTGTAGGGGGGGGAGGAGGAGGAGGGCTAAGATCCGTGGGTGAAGCTGAACCACTAGTCATGAACACGGGCCAGGGCCTAAGCCGTTCCTTGCCACTCCGTGTCGTAAATGGCATATTGGCAACTTTACGTTTCTCCTCAGATGATTTAAAGTTTCTCTTTTTGCTACTTTTTCTTAACTTGGGCTTTTTGGATTTTACATGCCCGGTACTACGAGATTGGGCATCGGGCTTGGAAGACAACGTTGATGGCATTTCATCGTCTATGTCATGACTAGTGGCAGCAGCTTCAGCATTAGGAGGAAGTGGGTCTTGATCTTTCCCTACTTTATCCTCCAAATTTTTGGTCTCCATTATATGTAGCACAAGATACTGCAGAATGTGTGAACTTGGTAATATTGCAGTACCAATGGACTTATACTGCTGGATTGGTTTTGCAAATTTGGTTATAATTATTATATATTTTTTTTTTTTAAAATTTTTTATTTTTTTTTACTTTTTTTTAATTTTTAAAAAACTTGGGAATAGTGGGGAAAAAACTATGCCCTTAGAAGCACAGAGCACAGGACACAGCACCACTGGACTGAACAGGACACGGCACAGGACCCAGCAGCACTACGGAACTCAGCAGGACAGAGCACAGGACACAGCACCACTGGACTGATACTGCAGAATGTGTGAACTTGGTAATATTGCAGTACCAATGGACTTATACTGCTGGATTGGTTTTGCAAATTTGGTTATAATTATTATATATTTTTTTTTTTTTTTAAATATTTTATTTTTTTTTACTTTTTTTTTATTTTTTAAAAACTTGGGAATAATGGGGAAATAACTATGCCCTTAGAAGCACAGAGCACAGGACACAGCACCACTGGACTGAACAGGACACAGCACAGGACCCAGCAGCACCACTGACCACAGAAGGACAGAGCACAGCACACAGCACCACTGGACTGATACTGCAGAACACAGCACAGCACAGCACAGCACAGCACTGCACAGCACAGCACAGCACAGCACTAAACAGCACAGAACTAAACAGCACAGAACTAAACAGCACAGAACTAAACAGCACAGAACTAAACAGCACAGAACTAAACAGCACAGAACTAAACAGCACAGAACTAAACAGCACAGAACTAAACAGCACAGAGGACCACCTAACACACCCTCCCTCTACCCTGATCAATGCCCGAGTGAAGATGGCGGCGACTAGCGGGGAATTTATAGGATCCGAGTATCGCGAGATCCGACAACGGGATTATGAGTCAGAGCCTCAGTTTCACTTTTGAATTTGGCGCCAATACCCGGATCTGTCTCGGATCCGACTCGGATCCGCAACGTTCGGGTGGGCTCGGATTTCATAAATCCGAGTGCGCTCATCCCTAATATATATATATATATATATATATATATATATATATATCTGTGCGTGAGTATATGGAATTGAGTGTGTATGTATGTGGCATTTTGGGATGTGAAGGATAGAACCTATTTTAGTTGTAGTTGTAGTATATAGTGAGATCGGCTGTGTTTCTGTATTTCACTATGGTGATAAAGTGATCTTCTCTGCTTGTGAGTTGAAAGGTTTTCTCTATCTGCCCATTTGACTGTGGATTGATGGAGTTAGAAATACAGTTTAAAAAAGATGAGAAAAAAAAACCTTACAATGCCTCATTCTGCTGAGATCCCCGTTGAAAGTCAAATACTTTTTTTACAACAAGGTTTCCCTCTGTATTGTGTGGGGGTCACAAGGATGTTTCTGTGTTTTGTGGGGGTCACAAGGGTGCTTTTATTGTGTGAGTCACAAGGGTGACTTCTGTATTGTGTGACGGTGATAAGGTTGCCCTCTGTATTGTGAGGGGGTCACAAGGCTGCCCTCTGTATTGTGTAACGGTCATAAGGGTGCTTTTATTTTGTGTGGCTGTCACAAGAGTTGTTCTTTATTGTGTGACGGTCACAAGGATGCCCTCTGTATTGTGTGGCGGTCACAAGGGTGCTTTATATATTGTGTGGCGGCCACAAGGATGATTTATATCTTGTGTGATGTTCACAAGGGTGCTGTGTATTGTTTGAATGGTCACAAAAGTGCTCTCCTTATTTTCTATATTTTCTGTGGTCACTAATTGCTCTGATTTCCATATTTCATGTACTTATACATTATTCTAACAGGTCCCAATATTCCACGTTCCATAAACAAATCCTGTACCAGGTTGTGAAAGCTGCAATAACAGGTATGTGAGACCAACACCATATTGGCCACACCTCTTCACTATGTGGCCATGCCTTCTTTGATTGCACCGCTGCTGAACAGGAGCACACAATCTTTCTTCTACTATGTGTGGAGGGGGGGGGGAAAGTAAGTCAGAAAGTTGCTGTACCTGGGCCTCAAATTCTTCTTGGCAGCACTGTACATTAGAGATCTAGAAAATAGATTTAGATTACTTTAAAAGTTATAAACAAAGTGGGAAGTTAAAAGCTAAAAAGTACATGTGTTTACAATCAATATGAATGTGAGAGAAACAATGTAAAGCAATGATGGTTTAAAGTCAACCCCTCATTTACTCACACAAGATAAAATGCTAACTTCTAATTGCTACATAAACCATGTGCAGTCATGGTGACCTTATTTTTAGCATAGGGTATCTCTTCTTAGCTCTACAAAAAGCAGCACATGGCAACTGGCATGTTGCATTAAGTGTGCATGTACATCCTGTGATAGTTATATACTGTTAAATTAACTGATGCATGGGCGTAGATTTGCATGATTTCTTGGTCTCTGAGACAGGATCTAGTCATACACGTGTGCAGTTTCTTCTGGCTGGAAGAAAGGTTGGGAGAGACCCCCCCTTTGTTAATACAGGCCATGAAGGTTTGGAGATTGTCAGCCCAGATTGGGGGTGTATTGGATTTGGATCCGTGCACTCTACTCTGGGATAATTTGGATTTTGGAGAAATGAGTAGGATGGAGGGAGCTGGAGCTTGGCGAATGTACAATATAATACATATTGGGCAACTGTATGAGAATGGGATATTATATTCATTTGAGCAACTTCAGAGATAATATGAACTACCTAGGGGCTACTTTTATAGATATTTGCAGTTGAGACATGCTCTGGCCTCGCAGTTTCGGGGAGCTGCCCCGAGCTTTAGTGCAGATTCCTTAAGGGTGCAACTGTCAAGGTTGGACCAAATGCGGCAAATTTCATTTTTGTATTCAATATTGGTGAAAGGATCTGGTGAAGGGGGCTTGCCGGAGCTGCGATGCAGGTGGGAGGGGGATTTGGGGATAAGGCATGGGATATAGTGTTATGCAGCCCGAAAAAGGTCACTGCATCAATCAGATTTCGCCAGGTCCAGTTTTTTTCTGTTACACAGAGCGTATCCTATCCTTCTTCGGATTTTTAAATTTAGTGGGGGTCAAAGGGTATTGTGTCCCAAGTGTAGGAGTGAGAAAGGGGACTTTTGGCATATGATCTGGGAGTGTCCGTTGGTCTCATCCTTTTGGGGAGAGGTGGAGGATTGTATTAAAAAATTGGAGGTGGGAGTGATGGCCTTGACTCCAAAACTCTGTATATTTGGTTTAGGCTTGAACAAAAAAACCCGTAGACTTATTAGATTGCTTATCAACATGTTACTTATGTTGGCAAAGGTGGTGATAGCTAGGAAATGGATGGCACCGGAAGGTCCAACTTTGAGTAGCTGGATTGACCTTGTTAACGATACAGTCGGCCATGAAAGGTTCATGTACACCAGCAGGGACCTAGTGGATAAGTATGAAAGAATATGGTACAGGTGGAGGATATCCCCATATGACACGGAAGGGTTGAGGGAGGTGGAGCTCTCCTAATGCAATGCTTGGGGGCAGACATCCAGCCACCTATTATTGAGTTATTAAGGTCAACGATTATATTCTGTATTATCAAAACTGTGCTATTATTTTATTGCATCTTGAAATTGTGGAAGATGTGCATACCTTGGCTTGAATATCTGAATGTCAATGTTTTTTCTTATGTGGTCCTATTGTGTATGAATACTTGACAATACCTGTAACACTGTGTGGGTTATAGTTTGGGGATTAAGCCCAATGTTGTTGGTTTTTTATTTTTGATGTTTAGAATGTAAAGAAAAGAAAAGTGCAATAAAATTTTACCTGATTTAAAAAAAAAAAAATTAACTGATGCATGGTGATCAAAGCAAAAAAAATAGTTAAAATAATCCTGCAATCATATTCTGATTTGCCATCTTGTATTACATAATTTCATTAAACAAGTATCAAAGTGCAACTAGAGGTTTGTTATATGCTAGTGATGTTTGCAAACATAAGATGTATTTTAGTAAAACTGCATTTCTAAATTAAATAAACTAAAATTAAGTATTTTGCCCAGCAAATTACATAAAATCAAACTTTAACTGGATTACAGAGTAACCAGGACACTAAAGCAATGATTATCAGGTGCAATGATTATGAGGCTCTCTAGAAAATGAATGGTTGATACCAAATAGCCCTAGAACATCACCCTTTTAAACTGAAGGTTGCTACATCACCCTGCAAGGTGCCTTGCATGACCATTATGAAAGCTTTTTAGGTCTAATTACGATTCCAAACAAGGTACATAGGAGGAATACGCATCACATTTTCCTTCTTCAGCAATTTAATAAAATAATGCTGTTCCAAGCTCTTTATTTAACAATAGCTAACCTAAAGGCCAATAATTATACGACAATTATAATAATAAAAGGGATCCCCTGCTGCTTACCTAGAAACAAGAATATATTAGTGCTAGCACAGGCCCTCCAAACTACTAGCAGCAACCTCCATTCATTTTTAATTCTCCCGCAGAGCACCATGGGATGCTAATAATTTACTCTCTAATTAGTATCCTCTCTGCCGCTACTTGTGCAAGGAAAGACAAAAGAGGTATCAGCTTCATTATAAGCCTTCTTTGGTAATCCTTAAATGTCTTTTTTCTCTGCGGGTTAGATATACAGATCAGGGGCAAATAGAATGCACAATTAAAAAGGTTTGCTGGTATTGTCAGTGTGTAACCATGCATTCTTAATCAAATGGGTGTGCTATCCAGCAGACTCCCATCTCCATATACTTAGTCTTAACTTGTTAACATACACCCTTAACATTTGTTGTTTTGTTTTATTTTTTGGAAAACCAAGTAAAACATGCAGGACTCCTGTCATGCTAAAAACTTATTGCATCAAGATGATGGACGATTTCTCCCTAGATGACCTCACATAATGTGCCAATATAAGTAATGGACAGCGAATATTAATTACAGGTTTCACAGCTGTTATAGTTACTACTTGTTTGACTGGAAATCCATTTTAATAACCTGGTCATTTCTTATAAAGTGTTTTAGTCATTTGCTCAGGCAATGCAATTTGTTTTCTGGAGTTCAACTAAACATTCAGTACTTGTCTTTTTTTATTTCCTTGACAACAGTATTATTGGTAGAAATAATTCTTTTGTTGGTAGTTTTCCCTTGCTCTTGCCTCTGTGTGTACTGACTCTTGAGATATATGAGAATATTTTTTGTTAAATTATTTGTTTAGAGAACTTTTGCATGTACATAAATATATATAAATAAACTAGTAGATAACCCCTCAATATTATATGGTTAGGTCTGAATTTATGTTTGCATAAAGTTTTTTTGCAATATATAAGGGCTTCATTTAGATTTGGATATATTAACATTGGTTTTCTTGTAAAAGGTGAGCAGGATTGGCAAGCATAAGCTGAGAACAGTAAGGACGTGTTTACGTAAGTATAACATAATTAGAAGTAGACATATCCCCAGATATGCTTCTTAGGATAGTTATTTTTTTACGGTTACTCTAGGGCTGTAGCGGATAATACGTGATGAACATGCCCTTTCTGACTGCCTGCTTGCATTTTGACCTCTCCAGCTGATAGTACTTGTGACTGGATCACTATTAAATAACTTTTGGTAAAAATGTATTTAAAGCAAATGGAGCAGGGCACTTATTTATGTATTTGCATTTGCACTTATTTTTTGATATTGTGTATATTGTAAGATAGGAAATCGTTATTTCTGAGACCAAGGGAAGAAATTTGTCTCTTGTCTAACCTTGCTATAGGAAATGACTATTTCTGATGTATATATCTGATACAATGAGCCTGTGCTTACCAAGCCTTTGGTGTATTGTGATTTGGGGAAGAGGCTTGTTGTGGGTCCTTTTGTTGTTCTGTGTGACTATGTATTCTGAACGGTTTAATGAAAGGTCACATGCTAATCAGGCCTTTTGATGTGTGAGGTTTAACTTGGAGACAGGAAGGTTTAATTTAAAACGTGCTGCTACATTTCCTGCATCTCAAACAAAGATGCAGGATATCATAGCAAGGGTTTTTAAGAATTTCATAGCTAAGTATAAATATTAGTGGCTTTGCAATGCATGTAAATTTATGTTTGTGTAAATAGAGTATATCCTGATGCTAAAAATAGCATGTGTCTGAAAGGTATAAATGCACTGACTTGTACACTGAAATGTATCATTCTTCTGATTCTCATCTGACCTGATCACACTGGTATCTAAAACCAGTGTGTGTGAGCCAATAAAACATCTTGCTTCAAAGACCTGCTTGGAACCATCTTCAATATCGTTGTATTCCTGTGATCTACAGATTAGACCCTAAACCTAATCCGTTCTCCGGCTGTCTCTGAGGTTTTGGACCAAAGCATTTCCAGTACCACCGCTCTGCCTGGTACCCAGCAGCCCTGGTCCATGTGATAGGCCAGGGGGGATCCATTCACTGCAAACCGGATCCATAGTAAGAGGTCCGGAGTAACCAGCCCAGGTACACCAGCAATGAGACACGCTAGTCAGTGACCCAGAAGAAACCCGGTTCTGGATGCCGGTATAGGAGTCCAGTGGTGGCAGCATTATAAGCCCGTCCTACTGTGGCAAGAGGGCGCTTTTTGGATAATGAAAAGGAACAGTGGCAAAGAAAGCCTGGCGGGTTCCCAGCAACAACAGACAGGGTGGCATAGGCGGTCCATCCTGTCACAGTACTTAATTCATTAAAGTCATGGCCATGTTATTTCAAACAACAGAAATCTGATTAAATTGTTTATATTTCTATCTATTTGGAATATTGTCAGAAATAAGATTCCAATTTGATTTTAAAGTGGTAAATATAGGATATTGGGATGTTTATAATTAATTACATTTTATATGGGAAATTGTGACTTCAATATTTATTAATATAAGTCAAAACACTATTCTCTCTTTTGTATATGATACTTTACATTATTATACTGTGTACAAATAGGGTAATGTGATTTTAGCATTTATTACTGTAACACCCCTTTAACTAAGCTCAGTGTTACAAATGGTGTGTGTGTGTCTCTTGATGGCTTCACCCAAGTCCTCTATACTGCCCTCTGTGGGGATTTGAGTGACTTGTTCCACCGGTGAGATGAATTTGGAAAGTTCCTGTTATGGACACAGACCTCTCAGGAATAACGTAACACAGCATATAAGTAAAAACCACGAAGGTGCATTTATTATAGGCAAAAATTATGGGAGGTTAGGTATCAAATTTAACTTTTGGCAAGATATAAGATAACTAGAAATCTCAGGTTAATCTCCAATACAAGTAGGGTTGAATGACACAACAGTATGATATTACAGTTTGCGCTCTGCCTTCAATTACACCCCTATCACACTTACTAACTAATGCAAACAATATATTAACAGTGATGAACATAGGGTACTGTTGGTGCACTTGGTTGGTAATCTGGTTTATATCTTGACAATAGTCAGTAGAGTTGATAAGTATATGTTCTGAGTAGTAGGAGCAAGGCATCCCATATAATTAAACATTCTTTGGTCAGCAAAGTATATTCAATTGAGGTTAAGTCTCTAGGTGAATATGCAAATATTTGCTGCAGCCTCTAATTCAGAGTGCAGGAATGGACAATACACTGATGTAGGCCAGACCTCTGCTAAATCACTTGTAATATATTGAACTTAAGTTTGCAATACATCTCACAGTAGGCAAAATATCAGCAGTTATGGACTCAGACCAAACTTCCTCTTGCTTTCCGTCCTCCCAACTGACTCACAATTCATCGAGGCAAGGAGACTCCCTCTCTGGCCAGGGACTCATTTTAAATACCCCCTGCAATTTTAAGTTGCAATGCTCACTCTGTCAAAGTCGTATAATTGGATGAACGAAAGTATATTGGTTCAATATTGGTTTGCCGTGCGTATTGCGAAGCGTACGCCACGTGTTACGTGACGTGGTGCGTTCGCACGGTAAAATATGCACGCACACACTCGCATTACAACAGTTAGTTATTTATATCATTTCATATTGGTTCTGTTACACTGTAATTCAGGAGCAGATAGTATTCGGTTTATTATTAGTCTATATATATATATATATATATATATATGTTGATTATATGTACATTGTAGTGTTATTAAAGGTTTAGGTAATAGGAAAGGTGTCATGCCTGATATCATATTGAAGCCCTAATCATCAGCAGCTGTCCGGTGCAGTCGGCGAAGAGATCGCACATTGCATACTTTAGTTATTGATATTAGAGAGTAAAACCTTTGTATGATACTGGCTATGAAAAGGAGCAGACCCCCTGGAGAGAAGACCCCCACCTTTGGATTCCTTAGATTGAATCAACCTATTACCTGTCTGGCCTGGACCCACCCAACGTCTGGACCTATAGAAACAATCTACGTCATCTCTATTGTTCACAATGAAACACTGACTGTATATATATTAGCTGCATCTCACTGGGGACTCAGTCAAATCTGACACAATATTCTATACAGAATATTGTCCATCGGGTCCCGTGGTTGCGCAGCGTGCGCAAGCGATTGCAGCGGTATGTATGTATTATCTTTTGGTATTGGCTGTGCTGTACTGTACTTTATCATGATATAATAATGTATTGAATTGTTGACTATTTACATCTGTTAAAAATAAATCACTTTGTGCTTTGGACACACATTCAATTGATTGGGCAATGCTTATTTTAAAACGATAGAATTACAACTCAGAGGCTCTTTGCTACTGGTTACAGGTCCATCACTCTCCTCACTCTGGTCCAAGGTGTTGCTCTCACCTGAGGTACACTCATGATCTCCCAAACCCCTGGTGCTGTAGAAACTCCGTCTACTAGACATGGCTCATTGAAGTGGCATTTGGTGCCCGCTATTTCTCTTCCTGTGTCTTCTGCAGTATCCACGGGAGACTGATAGTATCTGCATTAGCTGGACACTCAGTTTCCCCTTCTCCTTCTTCTGAATTCTCTCTCTGTTCTACGCCCTCCACTTAGTGCCCCACTGCTTTTTCTCTCTAGGCTCCACCTCTCTCTTTTGTAAAGTAACCCAGTGCAATTTTATCCTCCCATGCACTCTAGGCAAACTTCTCTTTCATGCCAGCATTATACTGTCTGTTCCCACCATCCCTGTGGTCTCCCAAGACAGGTCTTGTACATACACAGTTGCTCCTCAGCCCAAACACGGGAAATGTAGTTCATCAGCTGCTCTGCATCATTTAGCTCATGCAATGGAGCAGAAGCTGAAATAAGGCTGTCTCAACATACCCACATAAGTATTTTTTTTTTGTGCACTGTCATGGTCAGTGGGGACAGCAGCGTTGACATGCCTGCCCTCACTCTGGACATGTTGGACCTTACCTGTGTGGACAAGCCATTTTTCATGGTTTGTCCTCATGTATAGGTCTTCAGTCTTCACCCGGCTGGCTCGAGGTCTCCAGCGGAAGCGATATGTCAGCATGCTCGGTTGCCTGGCAATCCATCCCATCAATTCTGTGCATGTGCAGACTTCCAGACACAGTCTCTGAACTTTTGTTAATATCATCAAGATGCATCTGACAGGTACTATAAAAGGAACCCCTCATCATGGCAAAAATTGTGAGATAATTGTGTTTAACTGTTCCTTGGTTCTTGAACTTGTGACTTTATTTCTGGCTAGCTCTCTGTGTACTGATGCGGCTCTGACTTTTAGATTTTGTGACTGAGATATTGTGTTTGTTTGTTTTGTGAGGATTTTCATTTCAACTGCTTGCACCGACCAAAGACCTCTAGCATTGTTACCAAGTGCATGAATTATTATCCAAAGAAAATCAGATGTTTAGAGTAAGAGTGAGTATGACCTTGATCAATTTTCAACTAACATTTTCAGAAACACTGCATATAGCCACGTTCATTAGAGAATCACATGTTTAAAACTTGTGCTCCAGATTGTGCATTAAGAAGACAAAATGTATGTTTTCACATACAGTCAAGTCCATAAATATTGGGACATCAACACAATTCTCATATTTTGGGCTCTATACACCACCACAATGGATTTGAAATGAAACTAACAAGATGTGCTTTATCTGCAGACGTTCAGGTTTAATTTGAAGGTATTCACATCCAAATCAGGTGAACAGTGTAGGAATTACAAGGGTTTCTATATGTGCCTCCGACTTTTAAGGGACCAAAAGTAATGGGACAATCGATTCAAAAACTATTTCATGGACATGTGTGGGCTATTCCCTCATTATTTCATCATCAATTAAGCAGGTAAAAGGTCTGGAGTTGATTCTAGGTGTGACATTTGCATTTGGAATCTGTTGCTGTCGACTCTCAATATGAGATCCAAAGAGCTGTCACTATCAGTGAAGCAAGCCATAATTAGGCTGAAAAATCAAATCAAACCCATCAGAGAGATAGCAAAAACATTTGGTGTGGCCACCGGAGAGCTCAGCAACACCAAAAGACCCGGAAGACCACGGAAAACAACTGTGGTGGATGACAGAAGAATTTTTTCCCTGGTGAAGAAAAACCCCTTCACAACAGTTGGCCAAATCAAGAACACTCTCCAGGAGGTAGGTGTATATGTGTCAAAGTCAACAATCAAGAGAAGACTTCACAAGAATGAATATAGAGGTTTCACCACAAGATGTAAACCATTGGTGAGCCACAAAAACAGGAAGACCAGATTAGAGTTTGGCAAACAACATCTAAAAAAGCCATTACAGTTCTGGAACAACATCCTATGGACAGATGAGACAAAGATCAACTTGTACCAGAGTGATGGAAAGAGAAGAGTATGGAGAAGGAAGGAAAGGAACTGCTCATGATCCAAAACATACCACCTCATCAGTGAAGCATGGTGGTGGTAGTGTCATTGCGTGGGCATGTATGGCTGTCAAAGGAACTGGTTCCCTTGTCTTTATTGATGATGTGACTACTGACAAAAGCAGCAGGATGAATTCTGAAGTGTTTCGGGCAATATTATCTGCTCATATTCAATCAAATGCTTCAGAACTCATTGGACGGCACTTCACAGTGCAGATGGACAATGACCCGAAGCATACTGCAAAAGCAACAAAATAGTTTTTTAAGGCTAACAAGTGGAATGTTATGCAATGGCCAAGTCAATCACCTGACCTGATTCCGATTGAGCATGCATTTCACTTAATGAAAACAAAACTGAAGGGAAAATGTCCCAAGAACAAGCAGGAACTGAAGACATTTGCAGTAGAGGCCTGGCAGAGCCTCACCAGGGATGAAACCCAGTGTCTGGTAATGTCTATATGTTCCAGACTTCAGGCTGTAATTGACTGCACAGGATTTGCAACAAAGTATTAAAAAGTGAAGTTTGATGTAGGATTGTTTATTTTGTCCCATTACTTTTGGTCCCTTAATAAGTGGGAGGCACATATAGAAACCGTTGTAATTCCTACACTGTTCACCTGATTTGGATGTAAATTCCCTTAAATTAAAGTTGAAAGTCTGCAGTTAAAGCACATCTTGTTTGTTTCACTTCAAATCCATTGTGGTGGTGTATAGAGCCCAAAATATGCAAATTGTGTCGATGTCTTAATATTTATGGACTTGATTGTATGTTTCTATGTATATTAAACTCACTCTGTACCTGCTAATTAATTAGCCATTTTCACACACCAAATATAACAAAAACACAGGATTGTGTGAGTTTACACTTAGCATGCTTAGAAATAATAAGAAAAAATATACAATGCTCATTCCTCATAACTAAAACAATATGTATAGTTAGGATCACTGCCAAGATTAGAAAATGAGAGCACATTCAATTGTAGATGTGTTCATGAAGTCTCTCAGAACCTTCTATCTATGGTATGGCATCATTATTTGAAGATCATCTGGTCCAACTGAACATAGTCATAACATTTGTACACAGGCATTTATATAGGCTGTTACTTTTTACATGATGTGACTGCAAGACATATTTGTTTTTGTGTGTTTTTAATATAGAAAAAATATATATTTTATAAGAAAAATATATTTCCCATGAACTTTGCAAGGAGCTGGTATGCACATTAGCAAATAATTTGCTGTAAATGCAATCTGTTTAGCATGGTTGAATTACACTGAAGTTCAAAAAAAGACTTTCATGATCTTTTGTGAAGTTCAATTCCAAACACCATACCACACAATTAAAACACTGCAGACTATATATCTTTCTAAATCTAAGTTAAATGATTTGTGGTAATGAGTTTAGTGCAACACTTAAGTCAAAGCAGAATGCATAAATAGTTGGTCGATAAACACAGACAATCCTGTTTGGCTTTTTCATCCCCTAAATTAAAGTATATCTTTCCACTTACTTTTAATTTAAGAGTGACAATTAAATCCTTGTGTCTGTGACATAAGATAGTTGTTTACTATCTAAAGTTGGAAATGCAGTAGAACATTTTAACTATAATTGGTTCACAAATTAAATTCTGTAATACTGAGATGATCCCATAATGTGTATTAAGAGCAAAAATAAAATTATGATTGCCCCGAATGAACACTTTTCTACAAAAATATTTTTAAAACACAGCACTTTCTCCAAATTTACAGGCAGTTTATATGATTCCTTAAACAAAGGTATACATACTTGATAATTGTTACACTTTTTATTTGTATGTTTTATGTGGTGTCTGCTTTCTCACCTTCAGGTAGACAAGGTTAAGCCTCGCTAACAATTCCAAAATCTCTTGTCTGGAATTAGCCCCAACCTAATAATTCAGGTGTCAGGAAAATGTACTGTAACACCCCCTGATTCCAACAATCTCATGGTTGTTGCAGGTTTCCTTAGTGCATTGCTTCCACCCAAGTGGCAGATCTATGCTTGACTGAATCTATTAAGTGCAGTATACCACTTTATGTCATATATTGGTACATTTACTTACCGGATTCAGCATGGTCTATATCTTACCAGACCTCCTCTTACTTGTAGAACTCACTGCTCACTTGCAATTCATCAAGGTCAGGAGTCTCTTTCTCTGACCAGGGACTCAGCTGAAAAGCCTACTGCAGCAAGAAATCACAGGGCTCACTCTGAGGGCCTGTCATTAAGGAAATTAAAGCAAAAAAAGGAGTAGATCTTCTCTAGGACAAAAAAAAGTTAGAATGCAAGGCATGCAAATTAGTTTATTATTTTGCACATAAGTTAAATACTGGATGTTTTTCATCTAGCACACAAATACTTGATAGCTTTATTTTTACACTGAAATTTAAAGTTTATCTAGGACATGCCCTACCCCAACTATAAATCTGTCCTCATATTTTAAATTTACCTCCCCTCCAATGCAGCATGGTTTTGCTCAGGTGCAAAGTTACTCCTTTTTCATACTTTGCTCTCCTTAATGACCCAGAGCATGATTATTTAGGGAACTTAGGAAATAATTTGAGCAAGTTATATTAAGTATGTTTTCTGGACAAGACCATTTTGCAATGCAAGGGGTGCAAATTAGTTTATTATCTTGCACATAAGGAAAATACTGGCTCTTTTTTCATGCATCACACAAATACTTGATAGCTTATTTGTACACTGAAATTTTAAGTTGCTCTTGGACAAAAAGACAGGATTTTCATTATGTGTAAAATAATAAAGTATTTTGCACCCATTGCATTGTAACATGTTATTTTCCAGGAGAAACCATAAGTACTTTCCTTAATAATTCAGACCCTGTGTGAGAAAATCAGACAGAAGATTGTAGCAATGCATAGGCAATCTCAAAGCTACAAAACAATCTCCAGAAACCTTGATTTTCCCATTTCCACCTCCCTGGAGAGAAAAAAACTTGATCTATAGATTGTAAGCTTGCAAGCAGTACCCTGTTACATCTTTGTCTGTTTTATCAAGTATTGTTTATTACTGTGTTTGTTACCAATTGAAAGGGCTACAGAATTTGCTGGTGCTATATAAATAAAAGTTGATGTTAATGATGATGATTGCAGCAGAGGTTTGTTCAAATGCATAGTGGCTAAGTAGTTAGCACTTCTGCCTCACAGCATGAGTTCAGTTCCCGACCATGGCATTATCTGTGAGGAGTTTGTATGTTCTCCCCATGTTTGCGTGGGTTTCCTCTGGGTGCTCCGGTTTCCTCCCACACTCCAAAAACATACTGGTAGGTTAATTGGCTGCTAATAAATTGACTCTAGTCTGTGTGTGTGTTAGGGAATTTAGACTGTAAGCTCCAATGAGGCAGGGACTGATCTGAGGGAGTTCTCTGTACAGCACTGTGGAATTAGTGGTGCTATATAAATAAATGATGATGATGATGATGAAGAATGGTAGAAAAAGCTCCTCTATCAACTGCTAAACAGATTCAAGCCCTTCAGTACCATCAATCACAAATTTAGTGAAAGGGTTATACAGTGTGAGAGCCCCACTGCTGTTAGCGATACATAAGGAAGCCCAACTGGCATTTGGCCAAGCACACCTGAACAAGCCAAATTCCTTCTGGAAGAATGTCCTGTAGATGTCAGAATTCCCAATATAAAAACCACTGAGAAAATCCAAGTTGAATAAAGTGTTTTTTATTTAACAGGGGTTACACAGGTAAGTGATGCAATAAACAGTTAGGCATGAAAGTCAGCAGAGTATGGCTTTTATAGCAAGGAGATGACACACAGGGTTCAATAGTCTGTGGACCGATACACAGGAGATACTGGAGACAGGATACAATGGTCTGCGAAGCGTTACCACGAGCAGTGTATGTAACACACAGGTGCAATAGTCTGTGGGCATATACACAGAATGCAATGGTCTGCGAGGTGTTACCACCAGACAGTGGAGATGACACCCAGGATGCAATGGTCTGGGGACCAATACACAGGAGATACTGGAAACAGGATGCAATGGTCTGCGAGGCATTACCTCTAGACAGTGGAGATGACTCACAGGTTGCAATTGTCTGCGGACCGATACACGGGAGATACTGGAAACAGGATGCGAACTGTGTGTGCTTTTATAACAAAGCCGAGTCAGGGTTCATAGAAAGAGATGCCAAAACTAAGGGACAAGCAGAGGTCATGAATCACCCTATGAGTTAAGTTATCAGAACCTGTTGTTGATGAGAGCTTCACCTTTAGCAACCCCCTTCCTCATGGAACCATATATGTTCGCTGGTACTCGATTGTCACTAGGACTTAATCTGGAGTAGCGATAACTTAACTCAGGTAGGTGGGCACCACAAAGAACTTGCAGCGGGTTGTGAGCAGAGATCTCTATGGCAACAGGTATGCAGGATGCACCTGGAACAGAATATACTGAGTTGCAAAAGGATGTAGTACCAAACTCCAAAAGTATAACAGTTTGACAATGTAGAGTAGAGAATGGAGCTGGGGAGCAACACAGTGCAAGGGAAGGTGCCAGAGCAAGATCGAGCTGTCAATCTGGACGGTGAAACACCGCTGACACAAATGCGTCTGATGAAGCAGATAGTGGGCACCACGATCCTGTGTCTGGGTGATGGACTCACAGATGAAAGGCAAAGTCAAACAACAGACATGGGGCTGGTCCAGACAGTGATATATGTAGTCTGGATCCCAAGCAAAAGGTCTATCCAGGCAGTGATTAGGGGAAGTCAGGTCACAGGCAGAGGTCAAAACCGAGTATCAGACAGGAGCAAAATATACTCAGGAACAGAAGCACAGACAAGCAAGTGTGTGAACACAATAACCGACAATTGCTCAGTAAAACTGACAGGCATTTAAAGCAGTAGAAGCCAATCAGGGCAGGTGTCAGATTGAGCTGCAGGTGAGTGGAGTTCATGTGATCACACCCAGGCTGACAACAACACTGCAGCAGCCAAAATAAAACATCAGTTGCCTGCTGTTCCTAACATTATCCCCCCCCTTGATGAAAGGTTAAGGAACCCCTTAATCTAGTTTTATCTGAAAACTTCTGATGAAAGACTTTCCTTAAGTCATCGGTATGCAAGTTCCTGGCAGGTATCCAAGATCTCTCTTCCAGTGTAGGAAGTAGTGAAGCTGGCGTTGTACACATTTGTATTCCAGAATTTTTTCAACCACAAATTTCGTGTGACCATCCACTATCGCTGGAGCCGGTTTACCAGGCTGTTACGTGGGAAATCTTGAGGATGTATGAGCCAGTTTCAATAAGGATGCATGGAACATACAGTGTATCTTTAATGCGTTGGCAAAGCCACTGGATTAATTTTCTTGATGATTATAAATGGACCAATATATTTGGGTCTGAAGCTAAAAGAAGGGTGAAGGAGTTTGATGTTCTTAGTGGAAAGCCATACCCTGTCCCCTTCCTTGACATTACAAGGATGTCTGAAGCGATCCTTCAACATCTTGGCTTGAGACACAGCTTGCTTCAATGGAAAGTTTATTTTTTGACATATTCTCTTCAGAGAAAGAGCAATGTGTCCGACTTCAGGGTTGAGGGGGATGATGTCAGAAAATGAAACATACTTAAGATGTCTACCATAAATGCAGAAAAAAGGAGCATAACCAGAGGAAGAATGAGGTGAATTATTGTAGGCAAATTCCGCCTAGCTGTTATGTAATTCAGAGATGTTGCATCTTAAGAATTATTCCAAAGACTGGTTCACCCTAGCCGTCTGTCCATTAGTTTGCGGGTGATAGGCTGATGAGTTGAAGGTCTAGCAAGGCACAAAATGATTTCCAGAACTGGGCCACAAATTGAGTACCTCTGTCTGAGACAATACTAGTGGGTATGCCATGTAATCTAAAAACGTGTTATATGAACAGTGGAGCCAAAGACTTAGCAGAGGGTAACTTTGGTAATGGAATAAAGTGAGACATCTTACTAAAGCAATAAACTATCCACTAGATCAGTGTTGGCTAACCTGTTACATTCCAGGTGTTGTGAAACTACAAGTCCCAGCATACCCTTCCAGTAATAAGCTGCTATATATTGGCAAAGCATGCGGGGACTTATAGTTTCACAACACCTGGAGTGTCACAGGTTAGCCAATACTGCCCTAAATACAATTACTCTCTTTAGACAAAGGCAAATCCATGATAAAAATCCATTGAAATGTGGGTCCATGGAACACTGAGCAAGGGTAAAGGGATCATCTGTTCCACGAGTGAATCTCTGGATATTTTAACACTGGAACAAATTTCACAGTACTGAGCAAATTTTTCACAGGACTGTCCGCAACTATCGTCACCATTAAAAAGTGTCTGATGCAATTAGCGTGGTTCCAAAACATAAAGAGATTTAATAGCAAAATATAACAAAGTATAACCGTTACATACGCTGCACACTAGATCCAGTTCATGAATCCTGAAGTCTGTGTTGTCAAAAAGAGAGACTGATACTGTCCAGTGGCTTGTTTATATACAGTTTGGGTTAAAAGAACAGTGATGATATCACAATGTATACAAAAATAAGATAGTTCTTCATTGGTTCATGCTCCCTACCGACCACTGGCTTGTGGTTGGTAGGGAGCATGAAGTTTGCTATCAATTCCCATAAATTTACACATGATCTGAAAGATATCACCAGTAAAATGAGTACCCCTATAATTTTCTATAACTCTAGGGACACCATATCTATATACAAATTCCTGGACAATTTTTTTTATTAGCATTGAAAATAGCAGTATTAAGGTCGGCTGAAAAATGCCTTTACTCAGTTAAAAAATACATCAGTACACACCAATACATACTTGAGATTCCTGGAAGATAGTAATTCGATGAAGTTGATTTGTATTACCTGGAAAGGTCCATCTGTAGGAGGAATATGGGATGGCTCTCTTGGTATTGCCTTTCCAACATTTTCCTCAACCGAGTAAGACATTGCCTTCCTACTAGCTTAAGAAGAGAAGCCTGGTGCACATACCTTCTTTACTTTACTTTCTTTTCTAAGATATGCACTGGGAGCCACCTTGCCGACCTCTCCAGAGTCCAGAGGACTCTTGACCACATCCCTTCGCCTTCCAGACCACATTTTCCTGTAGGGAATACAAATCTTGTATTTCAATTAATTTTTGTGTGTTTATCGTTTCAAAGACCATCACTTTGTCAGTTGTTATATTTATATCTAAACCTACTACCCACCTGGCAGCTTTGTCTGCCATGCTATTACCAAGTAATATCTTTTTCATATGTGTGGGCTTTATCTTAATGACAGCTACGTCCTTTGATAACTGTATTGCTGTCAAAAGTCCTTTTATGTGTTTTATGTCTAACCTTACTTAATAATACTGGATCAAAATTACTAACGCATTCATCACATTCAGCAATTATTTTTATCCATTTCTCACAGTACGCCGTTGCGTACACACCATATTTTATACTCATATTTCCCGACCGGGTCCTGTTTTAACCTATACTTCGGTTACATCAGCTATTTCACACGTTTGCTTAGCGCCCTTTTACAAATGGAATCCTCAATGCTTTGCAGCACAAATCTCCCGAATATATGTGTATGCTAACAAACCACATATTAATCGCGAAAAGACATGAAAAAGAAACAATTTTTCTTTCCTGTCCCTAGAGTCACACCAGCACCCCTTAGATTTCACAAAGCAGATGTTCATATATATAACAACACTGGATGATAAAAAAATACGGAACTATTTGCATCCTTACCTGTTTATGACACGTTTCCCTTTTGTTGGTAAACTGAAATCTGTAGGTTTGCGAATCTTTGAGTAGTGTGGCATTGCTCACGAGCTCCCAAACTGTAATGTCCACAACTATAGTAGCCAATAAAGATTGTCCTATGCAATTAGAGTGGTTCCAAAACACAAAGAGATTTAATAGCAAAATATAGCAAAGTATAATTGATACATAAACTGAGCACTGGATCTAGTAACAGCTCATTAATCATGAAGTCTGTGTTGTCAAAAAGAGAGACTGATAGTGTCCAGTAGCTGCTTTATATACAGTTTAGGTTGAAAGAACGGTGATGATGTCACACTGTGTACATAAATAAAATAGTTCTTCATTGGTTTAGGGTTTACGATAGTCCAGTACACTGCAGGTCATAGGTCAGTTCAAACGATGCTTCTCCAAATGTGGAGGCAACTCCAACAGCTGGGCATGTGTCTTGCCTCAGGGGACAGCCGAAAATCTGGTTTAAACTAACCTATTAACAAAGCATTTTTGAGTATTAATCTTATACTAATCATCACTTGCGATCGCAATGTGCGATCGCTTATCTGATGATACAAGATTCCTGCTGGTGAAATGTGGAAGAATTTTAAAACCAAACAAAATACATTTCTTATTACCTGAACCATAACTATAAATAATGTAAGATTACCATTTTGTAAAAAAAAACCTCTAAATTCTTTTATATGAATAATAAAGGAATGTGAATTGGAAACTTTATTAAAAGTGAACTATTTACAAATATAAATGTGAATTTAGGTGTATCTACTGTGTTTTCCTACGTGATTGCGTATTTAACCTTTGGACGGGCGCCGATGCATACGAATCACAATCGCACAGGGAAGTATAACAATCGATATTTATTCAATTAAAATAACTTCATCCAATTATTTGACTTCAACAGTCTTTTACATTTCTCTTCATGGAAGGCCACCAAACAGAACGAGAGAGCAAGTTAATAGTCTTAGTGATACCTGGAAGTCCAAATAGTTTGCTGTCATGTACCTCAGACAACACAGACTGTCTCAGAGCAACTGGCACAAACAATAAATTGAGAGGCATGGAAGCTAGAGCCTGTTCCTGAACTGCCTGCAACTGGAGTGCCAAAACCTGGATCAGTCCTGAGACAATGGTTTAAAAAGGAATGATAAAAGTGTTATAAAGGGGATCCTCATGTTTCCATAGGAAACTTCTGGATAAGTCATCCGCCCTCAAATTCTTAGAACCAGGGCGATATGTGATCACAATACTAAATCAAGGCTTCACGCTCCTGGTTCTTTCAATGTACTAGAGAGTTTTGTAACCCTTGTATACCATAATGGGATGCTTAGCGAATTCCAACCAATGTCTCCATTCTTTGCTTGACCATTTAATGGCCAACAACTCGCGATTTCCCACATCACAAATAATCTCTGCCACTGAGAATTTCTTGGAAAAGAAAGCACAGGGGTGTAACGTCCCATCAGACCCAGACATTTGTGACAGAACTGTCCCTAAACCAACATCAGAAGCATTCACTTCAATTATGAAAAGCAGCTCTGTATCTGGAAGCTTAAAGATGAAAGCTCTCGTCTTTCTGAGTTTCTGCAGTACCAAACAAACTTGTCTGTTGAGACAAAGATGTAGAATAGATCAAGATGTCATCCAGATACACTATGACAAAATTACTCAGATAAGCACATAGTACATCATTGATCATGTCCTGGAAAATGGCTAGTGCAGTAGAAAGACCGAACAGCATAACACAATACTCGTAATGTCTAGAATGAGTATTAATAAGGTATTCCATTCATCTCCCTTCCGAATGTGTATCAAATTATATATTTCATGTAAACCTATCTTAGAAAATGCAGAAGCACCTCTTAACTGGTCAAACAACTGGGAAAGTAATGGCAGAAGACATTTGTTTTAAGGGTGATCTGATTCAAACCTCTGTAATCAATGCAAAGTCGTAAAACACCATTTTTCTTTATGACCATTTTTCATTTTTCACTGGCAGACAAGAAACTGTTTAGAATGTCAGACCCGCAGACCAGGTAATTTGAAGTCAAGAGAATCCACAAGTGGTGCAGCAGTTAGCACAGTATGATATAAACCAGGGAGTTAAACAGAACTAATGTGCATAGCAAAGGAGATACCAGATATTATAAATCAACTCATGGTAGTTTTCAGATATATGCAAAGACTATATGCTGTGTATTCAGCAACCTGGATAGATCTAGATGAGGCCGTAAAACTCAGTTGCTCATGCTGTCTTAAAAATCAGCCTAGGTGAGGCAAAACCCCGAGAGGGACAGGTTCAGAAAACGGCAGAGTCAGGGAATTTGTGGATCCAGAGATGTTTACTGTACTGTACAGAATTAATAAGCCTCAGTTGCATTTGATCAGAGACAAGAGAAAGGTATGGGTGTACAGACCTATTATGACCAGTTCCTGAGAAATCACACAGATCAGGGATTTACTATAACAGAACCTCGGGAAGCAAGGATTTTTAAGACTACTTTATTTAACGAGACCCCAAAATTAAGGAAGAACTGTATAGAAGCAGACCAGAGACTGGCTCAATGCCACCCGCATCCTTGCTTACTATACTCAGAGCTATAGAACAAAATTACACAGGACTGATAGAAAGGTAAAGAGCTTCCCCCAAGTTGGTCTATTTGACTGACACAAATTATGGGGGATACAGACAGGGAAAGGAAACTAGACCCAGAACTGGACCCAGCCAGTCCAGACCCTCCAGTGAAGAAGCAAGGCAAAAAGGTTTGTGCTTCTTCTGTGGTCAGCCTAGTCACATTAAACGTAATTGTCCAGCATTCCACTAGTTTCAAAATCAGCAAACACCCTTCCACAGTGTAATTAACCCTGATAACTCCCCATAGGAATATGGCCTTGCTGTGTTCACACTGCCCATGCTTGCAGTAGATCTAACTGGTCCCCAGTGTACCTTGCCCCTTAAAATAAAATAAAAAATCAAGAAATCTCATGTTTAGTTGACATGGGGGCAGCCAGAACCATAATTAGAGCAGATTGTATATCTAAGGACTTGCTATAATCTACTACAGTCCCTGCAATTAGGTTGAATGGGGCACCTATGAAGCTCAAACAGACTAAACCTGTAACTCCATCCACATCACCAGGTAAATCAGTAATGGCTCAGGTGTTGGTGTCTGAGACATGTCCTGTCAATTTATTAGGGGCAGATTTACTTTTTGCTTTGGAAGCCACTTTAACTTACAGAGATGGACATTTGTTTCACACCCTAGGTGCTGGACTTCAAGCACAGATTTGACACATTCATATTCACTCAGAGATTTCCACCAGAAGTAAAAATTCTGTTTATGGCATCTTTAGAAATATTGGCAGAAATATCAAAGGATTTTTGGGCAAAGGGTAAAATAGATGTTAGTTTATTGTCAGTTGACCCGGTAACTATCAAACTAAAATCACAGGTTGTACCCATTTCAATTAAACAGTATCCTCTAAACTCAGGTCATAAAAAGCAATTGAGGAACAAATTCAAGCATATGGGCAGGCAGATGTCCTTACGACCTTCGGGTCATCCTGGAACACACTTGTTGCCGGTAACGAAAAGACACAAACCCGGTGAATCCATCACCTACAAATTGGTACATGACTTTAGGGAAGTCAATAAGAGAATGGTAATTGACAGCCTATTAGTCCCCAATCCACACACTTTGCTATATGAAATACCTTCTATGGCACAATAGTTTACAGTCATAGACTTAGTTAATGCATTATTTTCTGTTCCACTGGACTCTGAAAGCCAGATTTTGCTTGCTTTCACATATGATGGGCTTCAGTACTGTTGGACACGATTACCACAGGGAGGAGCCATTTCCCATTTAGCCTTCTCAGAAGCCATGGCCCTTATTCTAAAATGTTGGACCTACTTAAACTTAAATACTACACTTTTGCAGTATGGAGATGATTTGCTACTCTGTTGTGATAGTGAGTTTGAGTTTGTGGAAGATACAATCTCTCTCTTAAAGTTTTTAGCACATGCTGGCTGCAAGGCCAGCAAAGATAAATTACAGATATTACAGACTAAAATACAGTTTTTGGGACACTGAATTTCTGAAGGTCAGAAACACTTGACAACAGAAAGGAAAACAACCATAGCTGAAAGTGAATTGCCAGAGACCCTAGATGAACTCTGCTCTTTCTCATAACCTACTGTTGCGAGTGGATATCCAATGCTTCACAAAAATTGCAAAGAACATAATTTACTGCCTGCTACTGAGGAGCATTACAACATCTGTTACAATTAAGGGAGGATGTCAATGTGCCCCAGCACTATCCTTACCTGATTATGAAAAGCTATTCAACCTCTTTTGCCATGAGGTAAAAAGACATGCACAGGGAGTTCTCACACAAGAACATGGTAACAGACAAATCCCCTTGGATATTACTCAACACAACCCTAAGAGCTAGATTTACTAAAGGGCGGTTTACTCAAACCGCCCTTGACTATTCAACCGGCGATTTTTAAACCGCCAGATTTACTAAAGCCCAAACCGCCGTTAAAACGGCAAGAAATTACATTTTTAAAAACCACCACTTTACAACTAGTCATCTCAATTTTAATAATGATGAACATACAAACAGCCGGATTTACTAAGCTGGGGTTTTCAAAAATGCCGCCAAACCACCATTCAAAAGGCCAAAATAAAAGAGGTGGTGTGAATGGTGAGATCCATCAAACAGCATACTGTTTGAGCTATTTTGCCATCCAAAACATAAGAGGATGCACCATTGACATTTCAATTATTTAGGAAATCATTATTTCTTGAAAATTAATTTAATATTAACTTATAAGAGAATTTTTTTTATAAATATTTTTTTAAAGGGACACTATTATAGCATTATATTATATGGGAAATGTGAATATATAATATTATTAACTGATTATTAATGGTGGATATAATTATTTATGTTGCACAGTTTGTCATTAGATAGTGCCCGAATAATATAATAATTAAATAATTTTTTCCCCATAATATAATTATTATTTTTTTCCCTCATAAGTTAGTATTACATTCATTTTGCCCCTTAATCAAAAAATAATGATTGCCATAATAAATCAAAAATTTCAATGATGCTTTCTTTTATGTTCTGAATGGCAAAATAGTTCAAACAACATGTTTGAGCTATCAAGACATTTTGAAGCAGGTATTAAAACTGTCCTGTCCTGTCTTTTGGATGGCAGTTTTAACCAAACCGCCTGCAGTTTAGCTTTTCAATCTGCTATACACCTCCATTCATTTTAAATTGAAGTCTCAAACCACCCTATAGTAAATGCGGTGGTTTGGACCACTAAACCGCCGGCGATGGGTGGGGGGTTTAAACCACCACCAAACTTGATCCTTAGTAAATCTAGCCTTTAGACTCAGTAGTAAGAGGGGCACCCTCATTTGTAAGAGCAGTAGCTGCTGCTGCACTGCTCTTAGAAAAAGTTGCAGACATTGAATTGGGACTTTTGTTAGTAATTCAAGTCCCACATGCAGTCATTGTAATTCTCAACCACGCACAAACATGGCACATGTCTATTGCCAGGTTAACTAAGTATGAGGTAGCCTTGTTAACACCCTCAAATGTCAAAATCTAAAGATGTACTACTTAGAAACTAGCTACATTATTACAGCTGAGTTTGAAAGAGGGGAGAAAAGAGATAGGGTTGACATATGATGGGGAGGAAATTGAGACTGAGGCAGAGGTCACAGGAGAAATGCAGAAAATAACCTCTCTTTTTTTGTGACCGCACTCCCATTACACAAGATGTTCCAATACATGAGGCTGACCTGTACCTCTTTGTAGATGGCTCACAGAACTACAAAGGAGGCATCCCACACACAGATTATACAGTTACAACAGAAACAGACATACTGATTTAGGAACCACTACCTTCATCCTGTTCAGCCCAACAAGCTAAGCTGGCGGCCCTGACCTCCACCTGAATTCATGCTGAAAGGCAGATGGTCAATATATATACTAATTCACACTATGCTTTTGGAGTAGCTCACGACTATGGTCCAGTATGGAAAAGCAGAGATCTTGTAGGGTCTGCGTGTAAAACCATAAAGAAGGTAGACTATATACGGTCACTTTTCATGGCACTACAGCTCACCAAACAAGTAGCTGTAGCAAAGGTCAAAGCACACACTAGGGAAGTCAACATGCAGACTAGGGGAAATGCCCTGTCAGACCAAGCAGCAAACAAGGCAGCTCTAAGGCCCCTTCCTATTGCAGTTATGAAAGTGAGAATTGAATCATTTGACTTTGAAACTTTCAAAACCATGCAGAGCCAAATTTCCTAAAGGAACTAGTGGAGTGGAAAGCAGAAAGAGAATTTGACGATCAAGGGGTATGGTTGGCAGGGCATTATACTACCTGCCCCGGTAACTCTACCCTATAATGGCTCAACTCCTACATGGAAGGCTCACGTATTACGTGATACCATGATTAACATGCCAGAAAAAAATTGGATTGCACCTGGATTCTTCCCAGCACTCATTGTTACATATGTGTACACAGATCATAAGTGTGTGTGCATACAATATATATATATATATATATATATATATATATATATTGTAACAAAGGAGGCATTTAGCTGGCAATATGCAGAGAAAGCAGGGAAATAGAGTAAAACATTTGTGCAGTAATGCACCTAGATTCAATGTAAAGACTTATGTATGAAAAGCAATAGTTTAAGTTTGGTTAACTTACATGATTTGAAATCCTTCCTCTCTGCAAACAGACAGGGTGTGTCTGTCTGTTAGTGCAAACAGAGGCAGTGATGCGCGTTTTCTTTTAAAGAGAAGGTGGGTGTGTCACCTGTCCATCAAGCTAAGGCTGGGGGAGGAGTATCAGGTATAAAAGCTTGTTTGTATCACTTGTTCAGGGAGACCAATGCTGGGGTAGCTGGCTGGTCCTGAGAGAGAGCTGGTTTATGTATAGCTAGCATTTAGGGTCTCCAAGAATTGCTGTGAAATCTGTACGGTTTCAAAACATTTACCATCCTGACAATAAAACTACATAAAAAGGAAGAAGTTGTTTGTGTGTGCTTCTGCAGTAGCGGGCTCTTGCCACTATATATATATATATATATATATATATATATATATATATATATATATATATAGTATACACACACATTTATTATCTGTGCACACATATATTACAAGAGACTGCCATTTATAGTCTAGACAACTGTTATTTCCAGTTTCACTTTTGACTTTTCTCTACAACACTTTCAATCTCAATAAATCATTTTAGAAAGCAATTTAATCAATACAATAGCATTCTATGTAGTTATTTGGACCACTGTACATACAAATGTTTGTATCATTTCCTTTTGATTGTATGCAAACAGGACCTTTTTCTGTTTCAGTATTTGTTATAGAATTATTTTCATGGCATGTCCATTTTGCCTACAAAATATGGTGCTACTGCATAATTGAATGATAATAATTATACTATACAGATGATAAATGATAATAAAATTACTATACAGTAAAACACAATAATCCATAGGGAGAAAATAATTATACTGAATTTGGGAGCCATTCCAGGAGGCACTTTAGAGAATGAAGACAATTATCTATGTTAATACAACATCTTTAACACCATAGCTCCAAACAAAATGTAAGAGCACCAAATATTACCACAAATGTGTATTAATAATACTTACATTTTTATGAAACTGAATGCTCACACCCAGGCCCGGCGCTCCCATTAGGCAAGGTTAGGCACTTGCCTAGGGCGCCGGGCTCTGGAGGGCGCCACAGTATTCTAAAATACTTTAAAACTGTGCGGCGACCGCTGACCATACCTGTCACAGCATTCAGATGGACGGGGAGGGGGGAAGAGGCTATTTTGTCACCACCGCTGCCTCTCTGCTCCGTCTTCTCCCCTCCACTTACTAGTGTCAGTGAGTGGAGGGGAGCAGACGGAGCAGAGAGGCGGCGGTGGTGAGACAAGGTAAGGAGAGGAGGGAGGAGGGAGGAGGGAGGAGGGCGGCAATTTTTGCGGGAGGGGGGGCGCCGCTTTTTTAAAAATGCCTAGGGAGCCGTGGACCCTAGCACCTGCCCTGCTCACACCACAGGTTAAAAAATGCATTCAATTGATCAGCAGTCCTCACCTCTTTTGATTTGCACTTCACATAATGCAAGGTTATCACAATCCTGGAAGATGTTTATCTCTCCGAATTCCATACTGATTTCACCTAGTTCCAATGGATCCTGATTAGCACCCATTTTTCAAAATAACCAAGGTCTACTTAAGCAGCCATGCTGATCATAAATTAAAAAATAATAATGTTTTGCAGTGTGTTGATTATTAGGACTTGGGAGACAACAGAAGAAAAGTGTATCAAGTTGGCATTTCAGATACTCCAACAAAGGCAATCCACCTAGTGTTAGAACGTTAAAAAATATTTTGCTTGCAAAAAAAATAAATGAGAAAGTCACAGTATATATCCCTATATGATTCCATGACGTTTTACTTTAGTGTGAAACTGAAGAAATCATCAATTAAAAACTAATCATGCAACAGTCTTCAGAACCGAGGTCTGGGAGCAACAGCATCAATGTCTGTTTGGAACTATTAAGCGATATTAAAATAACACTCCAGCTGGAAAACACATATGGTTCTTTCCAGTAAGTCAGAGATCTACATTCTGCAAAAAAAATGCAATTTCCCCTGCTGTCTTCTGATGAATTTTAATTTTTTATTCTTGTTATTTGCAATTTTACATCTTGGAAACATAGTGGTCCACTATACATGCTTGTAAACCCCCCACAATTGTTAAATACAGTGCTATCCATCTTTTAACTAAATATAAAACATTTGCATGTGTGTAAAAGTTTATAAGAGCCAAGAACAACAGGCATAAAATGGTATTATGGGGATTCAAACAACCAATAACATTATTAATACTCAGTATTAGTATTACGGGGTCCTCTCACCTTGAGGTTCGGATGTTGAAGAGGCATAGTTTGCAGGTGTTATATAAACATAAATCCCTGTTTTGTTCTAAAAAATGTCCATGGCTCCCAAATACAATATAATTGTATTATTGCTATGTATTATTATAAAAACTATTACTTTGAAGTGTTTTTGACTGTGTAGTAAAATTTTAATAGTACTACTAGCCCTAATTTATACAGCATCAACATGCTCAACAGACAAAATGAACATATCATGGAAGTAATTATAGGACAAATACTGAAAGAGAAAAGGGGACCTGCTTGCATACATTCTAAAGGAAATTTTGGATATAAAACCATAGGCAAAAATGCTTGTTTTGTACAGTAATCCATAGAGCCACATGTTATGTTGTTGCTGTATCCGTTTTTCGAAATTATTTCTTCATACTGGACCTGTTGCAGAGAAGTGTCAAAGATGAAATTGGAAATAGTAGTAATCTATTCTCTCTGATGTGTGTATATACACTACATGGCCAGAAGTATGTAAACACCCCTTCTAATTAGTGTGTTTGCCCATTTCAGCCACACCCATTGCTAACAGGTGCATACATCAAGGATAGAGCTATGCAATCCCCATAGTCAAACATTAGCAGTAGACTGGGTTGTGTCACACATCGGGTCATAGCCCCACTTAGCTGGCCCGGCTGTGTCACCTTGCAACCATCCATGCTCCTCCTGGCTGCCTATGGCACTCCTTAGTCCTTTTTTTACAATCTTTAAGCAAACACTCCTTGCTGTTCTGCTTCATAGATGTGGCCATCTTGGATTGCATCACATGATGCATTCTGACAAACCAGTCTCCAGCAACTCCATCACAAGATTAAGCCAGCCTGTCAGTGCACAGGAAGCCATATTTAAACAAGGAACTGCTGTGTCACTCACGGACTGTGAGTGCTACTTCTCATGTGTTTAGGAACCGTGGCCGTCCGCCATCCTGAGGGTCTGCGCATGTGTAGCCCTTTCAAGCCTTCAGTACCTGTTCCTTTTCATTAATTGGCTGATCAGGCAACACTCCCTATTTAAAGCACCTGAGGTCAATACCTCGTGCCCTGATCTTGGAGTCTCATTCCTATGAGCCTCTTAAGGTGTTCCTGTGTTTCCTCGTGTATTCAGCTTCTGCTGATTCCTGTTATTCGTTTGTGGTTTCCAGACCACTTCAACTCTCCTGTGTTCCTCGTGTCTGCAGCAGCTGATTCCTATCCGCTGCCTCCGTTGTGTCTACAGAGTTTCCAGACTTACTTCAACTCTCCTGTGTTCATCGTGTCTACAGCAGCTGATTCCTATCCGCTGCCTCCGTTGTGTCTACAGAGTTTCCAGGCTCACTTCAACTCTCCTGTGTTCATCGTGTCTACAGCAGCTGATTCCTATCCGCTGTCTCCGTTGTCTCTACAGAGTTCCTGCTCACCTCAACTCCCCGGTGTTCATCGTGTCTGCAGCCAGCTGATTCCTATCCGCTGCCTCCATTGCCTCTACAGAGTTCCAGCTCATCTCAACTCTCCTGTGTTCATCGGGTCAGCGCTCCGCTGCTACCATCTCTGCTACTGGAGTTCAGACCGCCTCAACTCTCCCGTGTTCTTCATGTTCCAGTTCCTTTTACTACTGCTTCCAGAGTATTGCCTCATTCATGCTGGTTTACTTGCCGTGCGCTGCACCAACTTGATTACCGCTCCCACCTTCCAGTGGTCTCTCCTCCTGCCGGCCTACAGCCGTTCAGGTATCCCTGCACATCACTCTGACAGCCTGCTCTCCTGAATCGCGGTATGCATACTTCTCATTGACTTTGCTTGTGATTGCATATCTAGCTGGACTGAGTTGTGTTCTCCTCCGGAGTCCCTTATCCACTGAGACTATCGCTACCATTGACTTTGTTTCCTATTTGCCTGGAGTGTTATTGTGACTTTGTATACCTTAGCAGTGCTGCTCTGTTATCATTTGTATTGTGATATCATCGTGGGATCAAGTCCTGTGTGCCCGTGTATACTCTGCATAGCATTCATCTCCTCATGCTCTCCTCACATATATATTTCAGTGGTACAACTTGCTAGATGCAGACCATTGATTCCTGTTCCCTGTGACACCAGTTTCCAGTATCCTCTCACATAGCAGTGGTACAACTTGCTATCCGCAGACCACTGACTTCCCAGTTATCTACCTCCACCTGGATTCCATTCCTTCACCTAGACAGCGGTACATCTTGCTATACGCAGACCGCTGACTCTCACTGCCTCCTCGTTACCTCTGGACATTCCTCCTCACTATAGCAGTGGTACAACTTGCTATACGCAGACCACTGACTACCCTCACGTTTCATTGTCCATCTGGTTCCTCGTGTACAGTTATATACTCATTACCAGTGCTGCTAGTCATAGACTTTTCCTGAGCATTCTCTCACCATCTGCTGTTCTTCCTGTTCCGTTGTCACCCTGCTACCAGAGTACCTATTACCACCTATATTACTCTGGTAAGCCACCATCTGGTGATTTCCTGGGTAAAGACTCCTAGTGCCCGTGACAGTAAGATCAGGGCCATGACAGACCAAGATGCGGAACCTACAGCTAAAGAGATGCTGCAGCATCTGGTTTCCGGAATGGAACAACAGGATGCTCGCCAACAACTGTTGCTGCAATGTTACCAGGCGTTAGCCTCCCAAGGAACGTCTGTGCAAAATATCACAGCTACTATTGATGCTCCTGTGCTTTCCTCGTTTCCCCAGTGCCATCCCAGGTGTCTACGGCTTCCACGCTTCACCTGCCTACTCCGTCAAAATATGATGGAGACCCCAAAACATGCAGGGGGTTTCTGAATCAATGCTCAGTTCATTTTGAGCTTCAACCTCAAAATTTCTCTACTCATCGTTCCAGAGTGGCCTATCTCATTTCCTTGTTTTCCGGACAAGCTCTCGCATGGGCATCCCCTCTGTGGGAAAGAAATGACCCATTATTACAGGATAGTGCCAAATTTATTTCCACGTTCCGAAGTGTATTTGATGAACCAGGTTGTGTTATTTCCGCTGCATCCAGCATCCTCCGTCTACGTCAGGGTTCTCGTACAGTAGGCCAGTACGTCATTCAATTTAGGATATTAGCCTCAGAACTTCAGTGGAACACTGAAGCGTTAATTGCCGCCTTCTGGCAGGGGCTTTCTGATAAAATTAAAGATGCACTGACTACTCAAGAATTACCTACCTCTTTAGAAGATTTGATTTCTCTTTGCCACCGTGTAGACATGAGATTTTGTGAAAAAGAGTCTGAAAAAACAACTTCAGTTAAAGCACCTCTTCGCTCAAGTCCTCAACCTCGCCTAGCTTCTTCTCCGGTGATACCCATGGAGATAGGTCGCTCCAAATTAACTTCAGAGGAGAGGGACCGAAGAGTAAAAAATAGACTTTGTATTTATTGTGCTGATTCCACGCATATGCTCAATTCATGCCCTAAAAAAATCAGGAAATGCCAGGCCCTAACCAGTTCTGGAGAGGTGAAGTTAGGGTCCCTGGAGTCCTCTCCTTGTTCTACGAAATTAAAAGTCTGTGCTTTTTATGTTACAGTTTCCTTTCGCTACCAAATCCTTTAAGTCCCAAGCACTTATTGACTCTGGAGCTGTGGGAAACTTTATTTCTAAATCCCTCGTGAATCAATGGTCCCTACCAGTGATTACTTAAAAGACACCTATTACTGTGACTGCTATTGATGGATCACGCATTGTCAATGGTTTCATCACCCAGAGTACGTCTCCAGTGACCCTTCAAATTGATGTATTACACCAAGAAGAAATTTCATTTTTAATTCTTCCTGTTACTACAAGTCCGATTGTATTAGGCCTTCCATGGCTTCAACGTCATTCTCCCCAGATTGACTGGCACACTCCTCAAGTTACGTCTTGGGGAACTGAATGTCATCATCGTTGTCTCTCTCAAGTCGTTCCTCTTAAAATACAGCAATCCTCCATTTCACCTTCCTCACCGGGACTTCCTCCTCAGTATGCTTCATTTGCCTATGTATTTGATAAAACTCAGTCTGAACGTCTTCCTCCTCATCGTTCGTGGGACTGTCCGATTGACCTTCAACCTGGCAAGACTCCTCCCAGGGGTCGTGTGTATCCACTTTCTTTACCTGAAACTCAAGCTACATCTGAATACATTCAAGAGAATCTCCAGCGAGGATTTATTCGACCTTCTACCTCCCCCGCTGGAGCAGGGTTTTTCTTTGTAAAAAAGAAGGATGGATCATTACGACCCTGCATTGATTTCCGTGGACTTAATGCCATAACTATCAAAAATCGGTATCCCATTCCACTTATTACTGAGTTATTCGATCGTATTAAGGGAGCTCGGATCTTTACCAAGTTGGATTTTCGTGGTGCCTACAATTTAATTAGAATCAGGTCCGGTGACGAATGGAAAACAGCTTTCAACACCAGAGATGGGCATTATGAATATTTAGAAATGCCCTTCGGCTTATGTAATGCCCCCGCTGTTTTCCAGGGTTTCGTTAATGAGATCTTTCGGGACTTGTTATATGTTTGTGTCGTCGTCTATCTGGACGATATCTGGATCTTTTCGCAGGACCTGCCTTCTCATCCTCAACATGTGGCAGAGGTCCTTTCCAGACTCCGGAAAAATTCATTATTCTGCAAGTTAGAAAAATGTTCATTCGAGTTGCCCCAGATTCCATTTCTGGGATATATTGTCTCCGGAGTTGGTCTACAGATGGATCCAGAAAAGGTGAATGCTGTGTTACATTGGCCTCAGCCAACTACTCTTCGTGCAATTCAGCGTTTTTTAGGTTTTGCTAATTACTATAGACGCTTCATTCAAGATTTCTCCTCGATTGCATCTCCTTTTGTGGCCCTAACTCGTAAAGGGGCCAATACTAAGCAATGGTCCTCTGAGGCCCTTCAAGCTTTCCAGTTTCTTAAAGAGTCCTTCTCCTCTGCTCCTATTCTTCGACAGCCTGATGTGACGCTTCCTTTCTTCCTAGAGGTAGATGCCTCTAATGTTGGTTTAGGAGCCATTCTCTCCCAAAGATCGGAGCAACAAAAATTCCATCCTTGTGCCTTTTACTCTCGGGGTCTTCTGCCTGCGGAGAAGAATTACACCATCGGGGACAAGGAGTTGCTGGCTATTAAAGTAGCATTAGAGGAGTGGAGATACTTGTTGGAGGGAGCTCGTCATCCTGTGACAATTTTTACTGATCATAAGAATTTGTCATATTTACAGTCTGCTCAATGTTTGAATCCTCGTCAAGCAAGATGGTCTCTTTTCTTTTCTCGTTTTGAATTAATCATAACCTTCAAACCAGCTGCAAAGAATAAAAAAGCAGATGCTCTATCTCGAGCTTTTGTGACGTCCTCAGACGTTGAAGATGGTCCCAACCACTCTATATTAGACCCCAAATGTGTTTCTCTGGCTGCTTCTTCTACTAAAGTGCTACCATTTGGGAAAACCCTCGTGCCTCCTGCTCTTAGGAAGAAAATCCTTTCGTGGTTTCACTCTTCTCGTTTTTCTGGACACTCTGGTGAACGCAAGACCTTTGAAATTCTTTCTCGAAGTTATTGGTGGCCTTCTATGAGAAGAGATGTCAAAGATTTTGTAGCTGCATGTGAATTATGTTCCCAGTTCAAAACTCCCCGCAGAACTCCAGCGGGCTTGCTTCAACCACTACCCATTCCGTCCAAGCCGTGGACCCATATTAGTATGGACTTTGTTACTGATCTTCCTCCTAGTAAAAACTGCAATACTATTTGGGTAGTGGTAGATAGATTTTCGAAGATGGCGCATTTCGTTCCCTTGACTGGTTTGCCTTCTTCTTCTACTCTGGCTGAGTATTTCATCAAAGAAATCTTCCGTATTCATGGATGTCCGTCCGAGATTGTTTCTGATAGAGGAGTACAATTTGTTTCCAGATTCTGGCGGGCCCTCTGTAAGACCTTGGGCATACGATTATCACTCTCATCCTCCTACCATCCTCAATCAAACGGACAAACTGAAAGGGTCAATCAAGATCTTGAAACTTTTATAAGGATGTTCTCTTCAGCCAACCAAGACAACTGGGTAGAATTGTTTCCATGGGCTGAATTCGCTCATAACAACATGTACCATGAATCATCTTCTAAAACTCCATTCTTTGTGGTTTACGGTCACCATCCATCTTTTCCGGAATTTCCTGCCCTCCCTCCCACCCAAGTTCCTGCTGTAGAGACTATTTGCCAAACCTTCAAAAATATTTGGTCGCAGGTCAAAACCTGTTTAAAGAAGACATCTGCCAGATATAAGTCTTTTGCAGATAAAAAGAGACGGGCTATTCCACCACTGAAAATCGGAGATCGTGTTTGGTTATCAACCAAAAATATTCGTTTGAAGGTTCCATCTATGAAGTTCGCTCCTCCTTTTATTGGTCCATATAGGATCATTCAGGTGATAAATCCAGTTTGTTTCAAACTTCTACTTCCTAAGAACCTTCGTATTTCCAATGCCTTCCATGTGTCTTTGCTCAAACCTCTTGTCATCAACCGTTTCTCGGTCCCTCCTTCAGCACCTCGGCCAGTTCAGATTCATCAAGAGGAGGACTTTGAGATTACTCATATATTGGATGCAAAAATTTTGCAAGGAGTTCTTCGTTTCCTCGTTCATTGGAAGGGCTTTCGTCCTGAGGAGCGTTCATGGATCAAAGCAGAAGGTCTCAACGCTCCAACTCTTCTTAAGAAGTTCTATTCCAAGTTTCCGGACAAACCCGGTTCCAGGTGTTCTGTGCCCACCTTTAAAAGGGGGGGTACTGTCACTCACCGGACTGTGAGTGCTACTTCTCGTGTGTTTAGGAACCGTGGCCGTCCACCATCCTGAGGGTCTGCGCATGTGCAGCCCTTTCAAGCCTTCAGTACCTGTTCCTTTTCATTAATTGGCTGATCAGGCAACACTCCCTATTTAAAGCACCTGAGGTCAATAACTCGTGCCCTGATCTTGGAGTCTCATTCCTATGAGCCTCTTAAGGTGTTCCTGTGTTTCCTCGTGTATTCAGCTTCTGCTGATTCCTGTTATTCATTTGTGGTTTCCAGACCACTTCAACTCTCCTGTGTTCCTCGTGTCTGCAGCAGCTGATTCCTATCCGCTGCCTCCGTTGTGTCTACAGAGTTTCCAGACTTACTTCAACTCTCCTGTGTTCATCGTGTCTACAGCAGCTGATTCCTATCCGCTGCCTCCGTTGTGTCTACAGAGTTTCCAGGCTCACTTCAACTCTCCTGTGTTCATCGTGTCTACAGCAGCTGATTCCTATCCGCTGTCTCCGTTGTCTCTACAGAGTTTCCAGGCTCACTTCAACTCTCCTGTGTTCATCGTGTCTGCACCAGCTGATTCCTATCCGCTGCCTCCGTTGTTTCTACAGAGTTCCTGCTCACCTCAACTCCCTGGTGTTCATCGTGTCTGCAGCCAGCTGATTCCTATCCGCTGCCTCCATTGCCTCTACAGAGTTCCAGCTCATCTCAACTCTCCTGTGTTCATCGGGTCAGCGCTCCGCTGCTACCATCTCTGCTACTGGAGTTCAGACCGCCTCAACTCTCCCGTGTTCTTCATGTTCCAGTTCCTTTTACTACTGCTTCCAGAGTATTGCCTCATTCATGCTGGTTTACTTGCCGTGCGCTGCACCAACTTGATTACCGCTCCCACCTTCCAGTGGTCTCTCCTCCTGCCGGCCTACAGCCATTCAGGTATCCCTGCACATCACTCTGACAGCCTGCTCTCCTGAATCGCGGTATGCATACTTCTCATTGACTTTGCTTGTGATTGCATATCTAGCTGGACTGAGTTGTGTTCTCCTCCGGAGTCCCTTATCCACTGAGACTATCGCTACCATTGACTTTGTTTCCTATTTGCCTGGAGTGTTATTGTGACTTTGTATACCTTAGCAGTGCTGCTCTGTTATCATTTGTATTGTGATATCATCGTGGGATCAAGTCCTGTGTGCCCGTGTATACTCTGCATAGCATTCATCTCCTCATGCTCTCCTCACATATATATTTCAGTGGTACAACTTGCTAGATGCAGACCATTGATTCCTGTTCCCTGTGACACCAGTTTCCAGTATCCTCTCACATAGCAGTGGTACAACTTGCTATCCGCAGACCACTGACTTCCCGGTTATCTACCTCCACCTGGATTCCATTCCTTCACCTAGACAGCGGTACATCTTGCTATACGCAGACCGCTGACTCTCACTGCCTCCTCGTTACCTCTGGACATTCCTCCTCACTATAGCAGTGGTACAACTTGCTATACGCAGACCACTGACTACCCTCACGTTTCATTGTCCATCTGGTTCCTCGTGTACAGTTATATACTCATTACCAGTGCTGCTAGTCATAGACTTTTCCTGAGCATTCTCTCACCATCTGCTGTTTTTCCTGTTCCGTTGTCACTCTGCTACCAGAGTACCTATTACCACCTATATTACTCTGGTAAGCCACCATCTGGTGATTTCCTGGGTAAAGACTCCTAGTGCCCGTGACATGCTGGTTGTACAGAACAACTCTCATCCTTTGTAGTGATGGGAAATCTAGTTAATTTTGAAGATTAGTTCATTCTGATCTAGTTCACACAAAAGATTAGTTTAAAAGATTAGTTCATTTCACTCATTTGACTCAGTAGTTCATTTCACTCATTTCACTCAGTAGTTCATTTCACTCATTTCACTCAGTGGTTCATTTCACTCATTTCACTCATTTCACTCAGTAGTTCATTTAGTTCATTTAGCTCAGTTAGTTCAGTTAGATCACTGGCTCTGGAACACTGCTGAGAGAAGTGATTGGAGACATAGATCTAGTATATTACACATACTGTAGGCATATATACTACATCTCATTAGATGAGTTATAGTCCTGTTAAAATGATCAGATAAGTTTAATATGTCAGATCATTTTTAATATTTTAAAAAGGGCAATCACTTTTACAAAAACTAGTAGTGACATGTTGAGCTCTGCAAAGTTAATTACATTTTCATTATTATTTTTTATTTCCATAATATGCAAATGAAAAATACCCAAATTCAGAGTATTATAAAGTGTCACTTTTTTGCTTTTAAAATTGAGATCAGTGCAATCAGGATATAGGGGAGATGTATCAAACCTTAGGGGGGAATTTTTACAGCTGTAAAAAGACCCCAAATAGGCATCACGTCACTGGGGGCAGGGCCAAAATGACGCAATTCATGAAGCCCTGTATATAGGGTGCAGTAAACAGAACTACAGTATATAACATGCAGCACTCAGCAGTGCAGTGTGTCTTGAGCTGACAGGGAAGGGAATGTATCCTATGACTCATGAGCTAAATGATCTGAATGATTGAAAAGATTTGAAAGAGTTGAAAGATTTGAAAGAGTGGAAAGATTTGAAAGAGTGGAAAGATTTAAAAGAGTGGAAAGATTCGAAAGAGTGGAAAGATTCAAAAGAGTGGAATGATTTGAAGACTCGTATGAGTCACTGAGTGAAATGAACTAGATGAACTAATGAACTCCTGAGAGAATGACTCATGACTCACAGTCAGTGATCAGCTCCACAGTCTCACACAATGTCTGAGCACAGCAGCGCCACCTTTGGCAGTTTAGAGGTACTGACTCATGAGTATTAAATGAGAGAGCTGAATAGAAACAAAAGAGCCAGTGTGAGTGAGATAGTGAGTGAGGCTGCTAGAGCTGCTCGGCTTTATCTCTAACTCCTCCCACTTGTTTTAGTTCCTGGTGAACTAATCTTTGTCAGAGCTGTGAACTAAATGATTTAGTTCACTTTGAAGATTAGTTCATTTGAACTAATCATTCGTGAATTACCCATCACTAATCCTTTGGGTGAAGGTCTCCTGGGTTTGATTCTCTTCCTGACTGCAGTATCTCCTACCAGCATTACCAAGTGCGCTGTTTGTGACTGCAGTATTTTCTACCAGCATTTCCAAGTGCATATCTCCTCCTGCATTCAACTTACACACTTAACTGTGGGTTCAGTCTCCCATTGGTTGTTTCTATGGGGGCCAGGTCTGAGTCTTCCATGGTTTGTTCAGGCTCTCAGTTCCCTGTAGTGGGTTAGAGGTTTGTGCCCATGTGTGCAGGTCTTAGTCCTGAGTGTCCCATGGCAGGTTTCAGCCCTGAATTTGCTGCTGCACATTTCAGTTCTGTGTTCTCTGGTTCAGAATTCAGTTCTGAGTTTCATGTCTAAGGTCACCAGTAACCACAGAAACCGTGCCAATCTTCCAGGTAAGGCCCATATAAATCAGAGCTTCCTCAAGGCTCCCAGGTTTATCTTCGCATCTAAACTCAATAGTCCTTATCCAGATCTCCAACACCTGTCATTCATGACAGGTTGTACTGAAGAGTTTTGTGACTTTCGATGTAGCACTGTCATAAGTTGCCACAATTCAAACAAGAACAAGTCAGTTTGTTAAATTTCTCCCTACTAGTGCTGGCTTAGTCAACTGTAAATGTTGTTATTGTGAAGTGTAAACAACAGCTCAGCCATGTGTCATGAGCTGCCGTGTGGCTCACTATGGTGAAGTTTAGCCACTGTCATCGTCCGTATTCCAGCTGCAGAGGGTTGTTAGGCAGCTGAGATGCTGGCCTCCTTCTCATCAAGTAGTCACATGACTGCAGTTCTGAAGACTGGCTAAGGTGTAGTCAGGAGCAGGGTCCTCATTGACTCCCTGTTCTTTTACAGAGTAGTGATCCCAGTGACTGTTTTCCTATGTTGCTGCAAGCTGTGCAAACATTTACTGGTGGTTTGCTGTTGTATTTCTGCCTTGCGTGCTGTCTGCTACATGTCCTAACTTTTAGCTATGTTTACTGCTGTATGCTGTTTGCTACCTGTCCTGATCTGTCCTGATCTCTGATTATGTTTACTGTTATAAGCTTACTAGCTGCCAGCCCAGATCTTTTGGCTTTTCTTTCTGAATACCCCTTGTCTGCCACATGCCTTGACCTTTGGTCTGTTCCTAGTTTTTCTCTTGTTCACTGCCAGTTCTGGTTCCAGTGCCCCATTAAATCCACAATCTGTCTATACCTTGCAATAGTATCCATGTCCTAAGCTAACCTAGCGCTTAGATCTGTCCCTACTATAATGAACTCAAATCCTAGGGGCATTAAAGTACATGTGAACATATTGCACTCTATGGGAGAAGTGGCATACTATGGGAGGAGACCTCATAAGACCCCATCACTTTGGTTCTGGGATTCATCTTGTTAGGTGCTAGGTGCATTGTTAGGTGCATTAGTGCCTAACACTGTGAAGCAGTAGGCCACATAAGCTCACAGAGGGGCCACTGAGTGCTGGAGCACATAAAATGTAAAAATCATCTATCCTTGAATACAACTCTCACTACTGAGTTCCAAACTGCTTCTGGAAGCAACATCAGCACAAGAATTGTTCATCAGGATCTTCAAGGATTAAGTTTCTATCGGAGATTAGTGGTACACAAGCCTCAGACCACCATGTGCAATGACAAATGTCTACAGGAGTTGTGTAAAGAAACCATAATTCTAATGTGGTGCAGCGGAAATGTGTTCTCTGGAGTCATGAATCACGCATCACTGTCTGGTAGCCTATCAGACATATCTGATTTTGGCAGATGCCAGGAGAATGCTGCCTACTTGAATGTGTAATGCCATCTGTAATATTTGGTAGAGAGGAAATAATGGTCTAAGGCTGTTTTTCATGGTTTGACCTGTGCCCCTTAGTTCCAGTGAAGGGAAATATTAATGCTACAGCATACAATGACATTCTAGAGAATTGTATGTTAGCAACTTTATTTGGGGAGACCCTTTTCCTGTTCAGATTGATAATACTCCAATACACAAAGTGTGGTCCAATAAAAAATGGTTTCCCAAGTTTAGTGTGACGTACACAAAGCCCTTACCTAAACCCCATCAAAATTAACTTTGAGACAAGTTGGAAATCTAGTGGAAAACCTTCTCAGAAGTGTGGAGGCTGTTATGGCAACAAAGAGAGGACTAACTCCATATTAAGAGGTATGGTTTTGGAATAAGGTATTCAACAAACACATATGGATGTAATATTTTGATGCCCACATACTTTTGCCCATGCTGTGTATATTTAATTGTGGAGCAGGACTAATAAAGCAGAAAACATTTGCAATTTAGGACTGTAGAGGCATGATAGTGAGTAGGTGACTAATCAAATTAGGACACAGGAATCAGGGAAGAGTGAGATAATCAGCAAGTAAGATGAAGGCATCAGGAATTGATGATTATCTGTTTCAATGGAAGAAGTGTTTAACAGCTACACATAGTTCAGTTATAGCAGACATAGCATAGCATATACATAACAGGTGATTGTCAAGAGGTGATACATGCCTAGAAGACTGAGTTATCTACTAAAATAGAAGCACTATTACTTGAGTACTTGCTAAGCTTACTTGAAGAGGTCTGTGTTAAGTGGTAAGGGCCTATCAGCATGTATAATCATAAATTATTTAGTGGAGATCATTTAATAGTGTTTATAATGTGAATGTGTGCATTATTGATGGCTTTAGCTCATTTTTGGCCAGCCATGGTTTATTTGCAGTGAGTTGGAAGTTACATTTTATTGTAATAGCATGCAACATTTATAGCTGCTGCTGCTAGATCCAAATAAAACTGACTCTAGTAGAGTTGGACGCATGTCAGGCATAATTTATAAACCATCCATAAAAAAAGTTAAATTGCTCCCATATGCTGAGTTGCATGCATAGCAATATGCGTCCAGCTTTATACCTGTATTATATTCACGAGGTTTACATCAGGCCTAAATACACAATAAAAGTTTGTTAACATTTGTTTTGATAGAGAAAAAGAAATTTGTACATAGGCTTTATGTAATGCACTAGATATAATATTCCTTCTTCAGCATGAAATGAAAGTAGCAGAAAAAGCGATTTTAAAATATAGCCACAACGTCCTATAATAAATGTATGATCAATAAAGAAAAAAACCTATCAAATTCAGAGGTAAATTCACAATCAAACAATCAGAAGCAGCTAGGTAGTGCTGGCATTCTCATGTATTTGCATCTGCCTTCAAGCAAGTGCCAAAAATACGGCTTCTGACGGTATTTAAGAATGAACATGCTCTAACTGTCACGAGCCGCGGCGGTACTCACAGCCGCCGCGGCTCGCTTCCTGTAGGTCCCAACGTCCCGGCCGTCACCATGACGACCGGGACGTCATTTCCTTCCAACTCCCGACCGTTGCCAAGGCAACGGTCGGACGCTTCCTCAGCGCCGTGTCCTGGCAGCCAGGCGCGCATGCGCTCTAGGAACAATCAGGCAGATTTAGCCTGTGGCTGAATTAGCAGGCATTAGCCTGCAGGTGTGGATTTCAGTGCTAAGCCCTGATTGGTCTTGCTAGGTGCTGGCAATTAGCCTACAAGTGTGGCCTTGTCTAGGGGCAGGTTCTGATTGGTTATGGGTTGTATTTAAGGCAATGAGGTCTGCTGCCTCATTGCCGGTTATAGCTTCTGTGCTCCAGTCTGCTGACCTGCTTGCTCCAGTTCCTGTTCCTGTATCTACGTTTTGACTTCCCGTGTATGACCCTTGGCTTCGTATTTGACTTCGCTTGTGTTTCCTGTGACCCTGATCCTTGGCTCGTTTACCCGTTCTGCTACTTTGCCTGTGACCTCTGACCTCAGCTTGCTCATCGTTTCTGTTACCTGCTGCCGACCTTTTGACCTCTGCGTGGACCTGACTCTTCTTGCCTGGGTTCTCCCCAGCCGGTACACACTTCACGACCCTCTGTCAGTCTGCAGCCCAGTCTGTCCCCACCATCAGGGGCTCCAGTGAACACCTGACTGGCAGAGTAGACTCCGGGTTGTGTTGTGCCGGCTGGAGGGGTTCCTAACATTATAACCGGCCCACTCACGGAGACAAGATTAGGATGGATGCAAGTGGATCCACACCGTCTCCAACACAAACTCTAGCAGGCCACGTTGAGTCCTTGTATCAGATCATGCAGGGATTGGCTGAGCGTATGTCTGTTCAAGAAGAAGCCACAAAAGCTTCACAACCGACTCCAGGTCCCATCTGTGAACCCAAAATGAACTTACCAGATCGGTTCTCCGGAAATAGAACCCTGTTTCGGAACTTCAGGGAGAGCTGCAAGCTCTATTTTCGGATGAGACCTCGCTCCTCCGGTTCAGAGCAGCAAAGAGTTGGGATTATTATTTCCCTTCTACAGGGTGACCCCCAGTCCTGGGCGTTTTCTTTGCCGCAGACCAGTCCGGCCATGCAGTCCGTAGACTCCTTCTTCGAGGCACTGGGTCTACTGTATGATGACCCGGATCGAGTGGCCTCCGCGGAAGCTCATCTACGGTCCTTGAAACAAGGCCGACGGTCGGCAGAAGAATACTGCGCTGAATTCCGTAGATGGTCACCTGATAGTGGATGGAACGACCCTGCCTTACGGAGTCAGTTCCGTCTCGGCCTATCTGAACAGATTAAAGATTCTTTGGTGCAATACCCGTCTCCTAGTTCTCTGGAGGATCTGATGCACCTCTCCATTAAAATTGACAGGAGATATAAGGAGCGGAAAACTGAAAAGGAAGCATCGTCACCTCCATTCGCCTTCGTTCCTGTTTCCCAGGATGGTGAGGAGCCTATGCAATTAGGATCATATCGTCTTTCTTCGGAAGAGAGAGACAGGAGACGTTCGCAAGGTCTATGTCTATACTGTGGCATAAAAGGCCACTTCTCCCGTTCTTGCCCAAATAAGTCGGGAAAAGACCATGCCTAAATGGTTTGATTTTCTAACTAGTTTTGGAATAAGAGAGAACATGTCCATTTGTATTGCTGTGGTTTTTTTTTTAGTATTATTCATAATGTCCTGAAAGAAACCATAAGCATTTTATACATTCTGTGTAAAGCACGGTACTAGGTCTGCAAATTATCTCCCCGAAAAATGCTGTATTAATCCCTGCACAGCTCACCTTCCGGGCTCGCTCTGTGGACCTGTCGGCCTTCATTGATAGTGGAGCTGCAAGCAACTTCCTTGATATTGGGTTTGCCCGCTCTGCCGGAATTCCGATGGTAAAACTCAACTCTGCCATTACTGTTTGTGGCTTAGACGGAGGTCCGTTGCCTGGTGGAAAGATTTCCTGGGAGACCCCGCCACTACAGTTGAAGATCGGAGCTCTCCATTCTGAGTCAATCACCTTCTTCCTGATCGATTGTTCGTCGGTTCCTATGATCTTGGGCCACCCATGGCTTTCCTGTCATAACCCTGTCATAGACTGGGTAAAAGGAGAGATTGTCAAGTGGAGTACTTATTGTACACAGTCTTGTTTGTCACTGTCTCTGCGTATGATTCAGCCTATTCCGGAGCGGCTTCCCTCACAGTATCATGAATTCTGGGACGTGTTCTCCAAGAAGGCTGCTGATACCTTACCACCACATCGTGACTTTGACTGTGCCATCGAACTTATTCCTGGTTCCAAGTTACCTAAGGGGCGGTTGTATTCCCTTTCTGCTCCAGAAACAAAATCCATGCAGGAGTATATCGATGAAAACCTGGAGAGAGGCTTCATCAGGCCATCTAAGTCTCCCGTAGGAGCGGGATGCTTCTTTGTATCAAAAAAAGACGGAGGGTTAAGACCTTGTATTGACTACCGGGGATTGAATCATATCACAGTCAAGAACACCTATCCCCTTCCGCTTATCTCGGTTTTGTTTGATCAGCTAAGAGGGGCCACTGTCTTCACTAAAATCGACCTTTGCGGAGCATATAATCTCATCCGTATCAAAGAAGGAGATGAGTGGAAGACGGCATTCAATTCGCACTCTGGCCACTACGAGTATCTGGTCATGCCGTTTGGCCTTAGTAATGCACCTGCAGTGTTCCAGGACTTGATCAATGAAGTTCTTCGGGAATTCCTTGGTTGTTTCGTGGTCGTCTATTTAGATGATATCCTCATCTATTCCAGATCTTTGCCCGCCCATCAGACTCACGTCAAACAAGTTCTACAGAAATTACGAGAGAACCACCTGTACGCTAAGCTGGAAAAGTGTGAGTTCGAGGTACAGAGAGTATCCTTTTTAGGCTATGTAATCTCTTCTGAGGGATTCTCCATGGATCCAGCTAAGGTCCAGGCTATTCTGGATTGGGTGCAACCCAACAATCTTAAGGCGGTGCAGAGGTTCCTGGGCTTCTCCAATTATTATAGGAGATTCATTCACAACTTTGCCGACATTGTGGCTCCCATTGTCGCTCTGACCCGTAAAGGAATGGATCCAACTAATTGGTCGTCCCAAGCAGTAGCCTCATTCGAAAGCCTGAAAAAGGCCTTTGTCTCCGCTCAGGTCCTCAGACATCCGGATCCAGCTAGGACATTTATTCTTGAGGTCGACGCCTCTGACATCGGTGCCGGTGCCATCCTATCGCAGAAGGATCCTCATACTAATCGTCTGCACCCATGTGCTTATTTCTCCCGTCAGTTCTCTTCAGCGGAGGCCAACTATGATGTCGGTAATAGAGAACTATTGGCAATCAAATGGGCCTTCGAGGAGTGGCGGCATTGGTTGGAGGGTGCTTCACATCAGATCTCTGTCATTACCGATCACAAGAATTTACAATATATACAGTCAGCCAAACTTTTAAATCCCAGACAGGCCCGGTGGGCGTTATTCTTTACCCGGTTTAACTTCCTGATCACCTACCGACCAGACTCCAAAAATGTCCGGGCAGATGCCCTTTCCAGAAGTTTCTCGGCACACCACATTCCAGTCACTATCCCAGAGCCGATTATTCCCCCTTCTGTAATCCATGCCGGGTTGACCCAAGATCTGAGTATCACACTTCAGAGATTGCAGAAATTAGCCCCTGATACTACTCCGGAGCGACGTCTCTTTGTTCCAGTCCATCTAAGGAAGGCGGTTATTGCAGAGGCGCATAACAGTAGGGTTGCAGGGCATCCTGGAATTTTCAAGACGTTAGAAATCCTTTCCCGTACAGTCTGGTGGCCATCTATGTCTGCTGACGTCAGGAGTCATATCCTCTCATGTGAGGTTTGTGCCAGAAACAAAGTTCCTAGGATCCGCCCAATAGGCCAGTTAGTTCCTTTGGCACCACCTGCAAAACCATGGACCCACTTGTCCATGGACTTTATAGTGGATCTACCACCTTCTGCAGGACACAATACCATTTGGGTCGTGGTAGACCGGTTCAGTAAGATGTCCCATTTCGTTCCCTTACCCAGACTGCCTACAGCTCGGGATTTGGCCGTCTTATTCATTCAACATATTTTCCGGCTCCATGGACTCCCTACTGACATAGTTTCCGATCGGGGTTCCCAGTTCATAGCGCAATTCTGGAGATCTTTCTGTACCCTCCTCGGAATCAAGGTTAGTTTATCATCCGCATATCACCCTCAGTCCAATGGGCAGACCGAAAGAGTTAACCAGTCCTTGGAAAAAATTTTGCGATGCTACACGTCAGAGTTCCATGATAATTGGTCTTCCTTGTTACCCTGGGCAGAATTCGCCTGTAACAATTCCTGTCATTCATCTACTAAAACTTCTCAGTTTTTCTGCAATTATGGTTTTCACCCCAGATCTAACTCCCTGTATTCACTTAACCCAGTTGGTGTCCAGGAGATCCGTTCCACTGCAAGAGATCTCAGAGTTATCTGGAGGAAAGTACAGGCATCTCTGAAACAGGCTTCAGTTGTCGCAAAAAAATTTTCGGATCGCCACCGTACCATCTGCTCCTTCAAGGTGGGCCAGAGAGTGTGGCTGTCTACAAAAAACATTAAACTCAGACAGCCTTGCAAAAAGTTAGGTCCCAAGTTCATCGGCCCGTCCCTTATCATCAAGCAGGTTAATTCTGTTGCATTTAGGTTAAGAATTCCGGGCTCATTGAGAATTCCCAACACATTTCACTGTTCTCTGTTGAAACCGGTATTATATCCTACTCAAATCCAGTCTTCAAATTTGCCTGAGAGAAAATCAAACAGATCACCAAGATACGTTGTTCAGAAGATCTTGGATTCCAAAAAAGTGCAAGGTCAGGTGCACTTCCTAGTGCAGTGGAGGAATCGTGGGTTAGAAGAACGGTCTTGGATCCCACGGAGACAACTCGATGCTCCTAAACAGTTGAAGGAGTTCTTTAAAAGATTTCCAAGGAAACCGGGATGTCGGGGTTCCTTAACCCCTCCTCAAGCGGGGGGTACTGTCACGAGCCGCGGCGGTACTCACAGCCGCCGCGGCTCGCTTCCTGTAGGTCCCAACGTCCCGGCCGTCACCATGACGACCGGGACGTCATTTCCTTCCAACTCCCGACCGTTGCCAAGGCAACGGTCGGACGCTTCCTCAGCGCCGTGTCCTGGCAGCCAGGCGCGCATGCGCTCTAGGAACAATCAGGCAGATTTAGCCTGTGGCTGAATTAGCAGGCATTAGCCTGCAGGTGTGGATTTCAGTGCTAAGCCCTGATTGGTCTTGTTAGGTGCTGGCAATTAGCCTACAAGTGTGGCCTTGTCTAGGGGCAGGTTCTGATTGGTTATGGGTTGTATTTAAGGCAATGAGGTCTGCTGCCTCATTGCCGGTTATAGCTTCTGTGCTCCAGTCTGCTGACCTGCTTGCTCCAGTTCCTGTTCCTGTATCTACGTTTTGACTTCCCGTGTATGACCCTTGGCTTCGTATTTGACTTCGCTTGTGTTTCCTGTGACCCTGATCCTTGGCTTGTCTACCCGTTCTGCTACTTTGCCTGTGACCTCTGACCTCAGCTTGCTCATCGTTTCTGTTACCTGCTGCCGACCTTTTGACCTCTGCGTGGACCTGACTCTTCTTGCCTGGGTTCTCCCCAGCCGGTACACACTTCACGACCCTCTGTCAGTCTGCAGCCCAGTCTGTCCCCACCATCAGGGGCTCCAGTGAACACCTGACTGGCAGAGTAGACTCCGGGTTGTGTTGTGCCGGCTGGAGGGGTTCCTAACACTAACTGGTGCCTCTCCAGGAGTAAGGAGGCACAAGTGTCAGATGTGTGCAACTATGCACGCAGGCAAATGAGCAAATGAGTGTGCTTTCTTTGTGGGCATGTCTAATGGAAATTTCCATAATTTATGCGACACAAATGGCTGCATGTTCAATCAGCATCAAGTTCTTAGGCAAGGTACACACTGGAGGTTTTTCAGCCAATTATTGGGCAATCACATGATATACGACAGCTCGCCAACATATTGTGTCAGTGTGTGTATACTTACACGATGAACGATAATTGTTCCAAACTGCCAATCGTTATTTTATTTGGTTGGTCATACTGTTTAATAATCTCATTCCAATCATCTGCCGATCATGTTTTATGTATGCACTCATGATCACTATCTCTATAGAGTTTACAAAGTCATGATCTTTTTAACCCATGTCGGCAATGAACATGTCCTGGTGACTAAATGTAGAGAGTGCTGTCGATGGAATAGTTTGTTCAATCTGAGACTGAATATTTGGACTCATGAATCATCCAACTGATCGAAACCTTCAGTTGCAGGTACAATCATTGTAGGTAACAAGTCGGTTGGAAACTTATTTAATATGTTCCCAGCCTTAGTATGCAAAAGAAATTCATTACACTCATTACATTACATTACACTGCATTCATTACGCTCACTATATTGACTCTCCAAAGCATTAAATGTAGTTAAATAAATTGTTTCTTTTAGGTTAATTTAAAAAAAACAATGTTACTAAAAAGATTTATAAAAAAATAAATAAAATGTGTGTATGTTCCCTAGGCATGCTCTTTTCCCGGCTTATTTGGGCAGGAACGGGAGAAATGGCCTCTTGTGCCACAATAAAGACATAGGCCTTGTGATCATCTCCTGTCTCTTTCCTCAGGGGAAAGACGATATGCTCCTAATTGCATCGGTTCCTCACCATCCATGGAAACAGGAACGAAGGCGGATGGAGGTGATGATGTCTCCTTTTCGGTTTTCCGCTCTTTAAACCTCCTGTCAATTTTAATGGAGAGGTGCATCAGATCCTCCAGAGAGGTAGGAGATGGGTATTGCACCAAAGAATCTTTGATCTGTTCCGATAGGCCGAGACGGAACTGACTACGTAAGGCGGGGTCGTTCCATCCACTATCAGGTGCCCATCTACGGAATTCAGCGCAGTATTCTTCTGCCGATCGCCGGCCTTGTTTCAAGGCCCGTAGATGAGCTTCCGCGGAGGCCACTCGATCCGGGTCATCATATAGTAGACCCAATGCTTCAAAGAAAGCGTCTACGGACTGCATGGCAGGACTGGTCTGTGGCAAAGAAAAGGCCCAGGACTGGGGGTCACCTTGTAGGAGGGAAATGATGATCCCGACTCTTTGATGCTCTGACCCGGAGGAACGGGGTCTCAACCGGAACTAGAGCTTGCAGCTCTCCCTGAAATTCCATAACAGAGATCTATTTCCAGAGAAGCGATCCGACAAATTCATCTTAGGTTCACAGGGGGAACTTGGAGTGGGCTGAGAAGTTTTTGCGGCTTCTTCTTGAACAGACAGACGCTCAGCCAATCCCTGGATCATCTGATACAAGGACTCAACATGGGCTGCTAAGGCTTGTGCTGGAGACGGTGTGGATCCGCTTCCATCCATCGCAACCTCGTCTCAGTGTGTGGGCCGGTTATAATGTTAGGAACCCCTCCAGCCGGCACAACACAACCCTGAATCTACTCTGCCAGTCAGGTGTTCACTGGAGCCCCTGATGGTGGGGACAGACTTGGCTGCAGACTGACAAAGGGTCGTGAAGTGTGTAGCGGCTGGGGAGAACCCAGGCAAGTGGAGTCAGGTCCACGCAGAGGTCAAGGGAGTCAGTTCAAAGCCAAAGGTCATACATGGTAAATCAGAAGTGGTCTCAGAAGACTAGAGCAGGAACAAGCAGGTCAGCAGACTGGAGTACAGAAGCTATAACCGGCAATGAGGAAGCAGACCTCATTGCCTTAAGTACTAATGGCCTCCAATCAGAGCCTAGCTCTGAATTTAGATACAGCCCCCTGCCTAGCTAGTGAGCAGGATAATCAGCCCACAGGCTAGAATCTATAATGAGCGCATGCGCCCGGCTTCCTCATCGCCGGGACGTAGCGCTGAGGTATCTGCCCATTGCCCCGGCAACGGCCGGGTTATGGCCGGAAATGACGTCCCGGTCGCCATAGCGACGGCCAGGACGCAGGTGAATGAGTCGCGGCGGCTGGTCACCGCCACGGCTCGTAACACTTCATTCATTGTTGTGTATGGTCAGCATCCTAGAGCAAATTCTTTTTCACATATCATTCACTCTAAATGTCCTTAAATAGGAAATACCATCTTACAATTGAAGTAAGTATGGAGGAAAGTTTAAACAGCCTTATAACGAGCTTCTATTCACTCTAAAAAAATTGAGATCAACACCGCAGTACATGCACTTTTAAAGTGGATGATAGGATCCGGTTATCCACATACAATATTAGGTCGCCAAGAGTATGCAATGGAAATAATTTTGGTTTCCAAATGGATTCCATTTACTATCTTGTGAACTCTGGACTTGAGGAAAGACTCTGATAATAAAAAGCTTTTGTTAATTTTTCTGCAGGAGTCCAGTTTCCTAATAAACCTGGAAATAGGGGATCTTCAACTCCTTCTCAAGGGGGGGTACTCTGTACCTCTACCATCTCTGCTGATTGCTAGACACACACACAGTTCCCTAGGGAACAACCTCGGCGCTTGAAGTCAGCAGACAACCCTCGTTATGGGAATATTCTTTGGGTAACCCTGCAGCTTAGACCACGGTTCATCTAGCCGTGTAATAAACAGAAAAATACACAAAAGTGTCCAGCGCTGGGAATCAACCCTCTGCTTATATACAATCACTCTTTATAAAATACACACTTTGAGTGAAATACACATATTTATTGGAACTTGAGTTCCTACAAAAATCACACACTTCCCAAATGGGGAGCTAATATATAAAAACAAACAACAATAATGATGTTTATATTGGGCTGAATGTGCTAATATAATCCAACCTTTATATAACATAAATGGTTAAAATTGTTAAAAGGTAGACCAGTATGAACAACTATTTTAAACATTCTATCTCTCCTGGTTCATCTGACAAAAACTAGTATCTGTCATGAAAAATACGAATGCATGCATGATTCAAAAATATAGGTAGAGATCTCACTTCCTAAAAAATGTATGGTGTGTCTAAAAAATAAAAATAAAAACAAAATTGAAGAGATGCGCTATATTAGAATAGCTACTTCATATACTTTCCACAATGAACAAGTGATCTCCAGTAGAATTAGACAAATCCGTGAATACAGAGTTAGACTTGTTCCTTATCTATACGGTGAAAGCAGTTCATACCATCTTCCTTTCTACACGTATATGGAATCCCGCAACATCGGAAAAGGTAAGTCTGTAATGTAATAATTCTTACCGCATCCTATAATCCTTATAGAGAGGTGCAGGGAAGCGTGAATCCACCTGTGCAAAGTTCTTGAACCGCCCGGATATCCGATGATGTTTCCACTAAAAGGAGTGTAATTTCCAGTTGAAGCATACAGGAACCGATATGCTGTATTTTCGTTCTGCTTGATTATGACACCAATGGAAACGTCAGAGCATATATCTATCCAAGTATTATTTCTCTCCACACAGCGCTGTGTATAATAGAAAAACCTGAAGGCAAATCTTTTGCTCCCTGACGCGTTTCGTCCCGTTCCAAGCGGGACTTTTTCAAAGTAATGCTCCGATATCCTCAGCTCCTATTTAAGGAACATAGGGGCGTGGTTATCCTCACGGGACATTAGTATTTAAAGTGCACTCTTCTCTTTATCACCTCTCCTCGGTCCATTCATAAGGACAACTATATGGAATACTCATATATCAATTAATTGTTTATTCCGCTGATTCCGTATAATCCAATAACTTCTTATGAATAATTAAACATTTTGATCCACCCCTACAAAGCACTATATACCAGTCTCAAGGAGTGGAGAATCATTTGAATGTTTTATATATGTTTCTTTCTTCATTTTTTACTCTTATTCCAAGATGATGAGACTCACTATTCTTCAAACAATGTTGTTTCATTCATTTCTTCATATCTATCGCCAAATCTATATGTATATGTGTAAAAAATGGGGGGGGGGGAGGGAAAACCCTCATATCGTACAACGTAAAAGGCAAATTTCAATCCTTTCAGCTCTTTTTTCAAGAGCATAGTGACATCACAGAGTTTATCATAATAGAACATATCATATAAGTTTCAATTTTTCTGGACAGTTCTCCCAATTTTATCTTATTGTATATAAACATCATGATCATATTGATGTATATCCAATCTCTTTATCCGTACATACAAAGTGAGATACTGACCACGATTATTCCAAACTATAGTTGTATTTAAATATATACACACTCTCAAACCCTTTCTATAGTAACCTGAAACGATAGATTTTTTGTCCTCTGCAGTTAAACTGCTTAGTATTTCATATAAGGCGTATGTTTAAAAACATCTAAAACCATTATTCCAAAAATATCCTCCCATATGAATCACTGCTGTTAAATATCCTAGTCCATATCATAAAAGTCTAATGCCTCATTCAACCCATTCGGACAAAGAGTCCCCAATTTAAATATCCAGGATGATTCACATAGACAGATTTTCTAATATCTGTCCCCTCTTCTCACAGTAAGAGATATATGTTCAAGGCCGACAATCCTAAGACATTCTGGATTCTTTCCATGAATCTCAGAATAATGTCTCGAAATGCTATGGGTGGGAAGACCATTCAGAATGTTCCGTCTATGCTCACGAAACCTTGCTTTTAGGGGTCTGATGGTACGACCCACATACTGGAGCTTACAACTGCATTCTAATATATATACAGTGTAGGGAGTATCACAATTAATAAATTGTTTAATTTGGTATTCAGTTCCACATGAGTTAGATCTTACTTTATTGACTTTATTTAAAATGTAACCACATGTCAGACATCTATTTTTGCCACATTTGTTAGGTTTATTGGGAAGCCAAGTGTTACTTTTTTCTACTGGTTCTTGTTTCAGCATACTTGGAGCCAACATTCTCTTTAGATCTAAATTTTTCTTGAAGATCACTTTAGGCTTGTCTTCTAAATTATTTTTTAGTACATTGTCCTCTTTCAGAATACTAAAATTTCTCTTAACAATATTATGGATTTAGACCGAAATGAAAGCAGGATTACTGTTATCGAAATCCTTTCTTTTTTCTTTGCGGTCATACGTAGATTTTAACAGCTCATCCCTTTTAAGGGTTAAAGTACCTTTAGCAGCTTCACTGAGTATTGTCTCAGGGTATCCCCTTTTGCTAAAGTTATCCAGCATTATATTGGATTGGGTTAGAAAATCTAGATCTTCAGAACAATTCCTTCTAAGTCTGCCTAATTGTCCCCTGGGTATGTTATTAATCCATGGGCGGTGATGTCCACTTTCATAATGTAAGTAATTACATACATCAGTAGGTTTATTGTAGTTAGAAGTGACAATCCTATTATCACATGCTGTTACTGTGACATCCAAAAAATTAACCGTGTTTTTATCAAAAGTGTGAGTGAACTTTAAATTAAATGTATTATTGTTCAAAAATTCTACAAAGTCCGATGCTGATTCTGCATTGCCCTTCCAAACAAAAAACAAATCATCAATATATCGACCGTATAGGACCAGGCTCGCACCGAACCTGCCGCCCCATATTAGTTCTTCCTCTACTTGTCCCTTATATAGGTTCACAAAGCTCGGCGCGAACCTGGTCCCCATCGCCGTGCCTAAAATCTGTAAATAAAATCGATTTTCAAATAAAAAATAATTTTGACTTAAAATAAATCTAATTGAATCCAAAATGAATTGACGTTTATCTATAGTTGGATCAATGTCACTGTCCAGCATTTTCCTCACAGCCTCTATTCCTCCTTCATGGGGTATATTCGTGTATAACGCTTGTACGTCAAGTGTCAGGAAGCCATAATCTGGTTTCCACTCGACTCGGTTCACAATGTTTAAAAAATGAATAGTGTCCTTAATATATGAAGATAGACCAGGAATAAACTTCTGCAAATGATAATCCACAAAGGATGAAAGATTTGACGTCAATGAACCAATCCCCGATATTATGGGGCGTCCTAGGGGAGAAATCAGGGACTTGTGAAGTTTTGGGAGATGGTAATATATGGGGATTATCGGATATTCCACATATAAAAATTGATATTCCTCCTTAGATATTATGTTGTTGTTCATCGCTGTGAACAACAATGTTTTTAGTTCTATCTGAAAACTTAGTGTGGGATCTTTTTGTAATGGTAGATAGCAGAATGGATCTCCTAATTGTCTAAGGGCTTCCTGAATATATAGATTCCGGTCCATAATAACCACTCCACCCCCTTTGTCCGCAGATCTTATTACTATGGAGGGGTCTTTTTGTAATTCCTTCAGTGCCTGTTTTTCCTTCCAATGTAAATTGGAATGGCATCTCGGATGACCTGCTTGAAAATCCTCTTTCTGATTGAAATTCCTTCCTCTGTTCTTATTTGTCCCATTACATATTGACATAAAGTCATGTAAGGTTTTGTTATAAAAAATTGTAATTGCTGGACTTTTGTGACTTAAGGGATAAAAATTAGAACTACGTTTGAAAATAGAACTTGGGACTTCCTTCTGAATACCATCCAAGCTGTTATTAATATCAAAAATAGGTATGTCTTCTATACTTTCTATCTTATTTTCCTCCCATAATGTTTCTAAAATATCCAAACCATTCTGATCATTTTTATCAAGAATAATAGGAACTCCCTCCACTGCATTGATCTTTAGTTTTTTTGTTGCAAAATATCTCTTTCTATAAAGGGTACGTACATATTTATTCAAATCTATAAAGAGGTCAAATAGATTTGGCTCCCTTGTTGCTAGACAGCAGCGACATTGTTTCTTTATTAGCCACTGTGCTGCTTCTTCAAGTCAGCTAGTTGCTAGATAGCCAGGATGCGATCATATGATTCTTTCTACATATAGCTGCAGTGGGGCTTGCTCCTAATGGAGCCTTGTGTTTGGTCGCCAGTTTTATAAATGTCAGGGAGTCCTTAGCCTCTCTGCTGGATATAACTGTTTGTGTAGTCTGCTGTAAATCTATTTCTATTGAATACTTATTGCCTGACCATTTGCTTGTTATTGGATTCTCTTCTCTGCTGAACATCTTGACCTTTGGTTTATTTTAAGAATCTTCTTGTTTTCTGACCTTCCTGACCTTTTGGCTTGTCTTATAGGATTTTAATGTTCTCTGTAAAACTCTGCCTTTGGCCTGTCTTATCAGAAATCCTTGTACTCTACTATCCATCTTCTTCATTCCTGGTTTGTTCTACTATTATGAGTCTCCATTCCATTTCGTTAGAAGACATTCAGATAATTCCCTAGCATTACAGTACCATTTGTATTTAAATATAGGACAGGCTGAATAGGACTATACCACCATTTGTGTGTAAATCAGGACAGGCTGACTAGGCTCAATTAAACACTTGCCACCCATCTATCCCTCATTCAAATGGGAGAAAGTATAAACACAATAATCTAGATGTACATGTGAGCGCTAAATCTGTGTTGTTTTTTTTTTACTTTGGGTGACTTTCAGGAGAAGTGTTCCCAGTTAAGGTTCTAGTAGGGGTCTATGACAATGTGCTACACTAGAGCCTGTACCAAGTATCAGAGCATACCTGAGCCTGAAACCCTCTGCTCTCCCCAGAAGATGAGACTGGGGCTCCCTCCACCAGTCTCAGCTCTCTCGTGCCCACAGACTCTACCTGTTTGGTCCTGAATGTTGAGTCATCGCGGGCTATGCAAGCTGTGTAGCTGCTTTCTCCAGGCAGTTTTGTGTGTGTCTGAAGCCCCCGCTTCCTGCCAAAGCCTCTTTCAACTTCCTACTGATCCACAGAAAGACTTATACTGAGGGGCTGGTGGTGATCGTCTATCCCTAACTCTACTGCAAGAGACACCGCTGGCTGCTCATTTACAACTTTCCTGCTTGTGTGAACCTTGCAGAGGTAACCAGCTGCCCAGATTCTCCTCCGCGACTCACCCTACACTGATAATTGGGGACCTGAATTTAATAATCTGAAGCACTGCAGGTTGTAAACGGTGAGGACAAATCTGCAATTTGTTTGATGTCGGACAGCACTCCAGCCCTGGGGGACATTTGCAGTTGGTTACAATCTCCTCATCACAACTTGTTGCTTAGCAGACTCCACATAATGTGAGTAAGCGTATATTGTGCAGACCGTACCCAACAGACAACACCCGCATAACCAGCCCCTCTGTCCAATGATGAGCGCAGGGCTGCAGGGCTAAAGATCCAGCCGGCTGCCTTAGGGGACAACATATCTACAGCTGAGCGGGTACAGGTCATAGAGGCATAGCACCAAGAGGGAAGGGCACCAGCCATGCAGACCAGTGGGGAGGCACCCCTAGAGGATCAGGACTGTCATCTCTACCTTGCCCTAAATTTGAGGACTGTGTTGGGAATATTGATGAGCACCTGCAGGTATTTGAAAGGACCAGCAGGCTAGATGCTGTACACAGAGAAGAATGAGTTAAACACCTGGTGTCCACACTGAAAGGACGTGCAGTGGAGGCCTACCGTGGGATGTCCACAGAGGACTGTGCTGACTATGATATAGTGAAAATGGCACTCCTTAAACGGTACACTATTAACCCAGAGACCGATCGTTTGAAGTTCCGGGACCTTACCAAGAACTTCCATGCCACCCATGAGGAGTTTGCCAGGAAGTGTGTGTGTGCAGAGCAGGTGTCCAGACAATGGTTGAGGTAATAGACTTAATGTGCCAACAACAGTTTAACTGCCGGTGCGCACTGGAGGTGACAGAATAGGTGCTGGACCGGAAGCCAGGCAGCCTGGAAGCAGCTGCCTACTGGCAGATCAGTATGTGGCAGTGAGGCCACACTGGCAGAAGCGCCATGCTAACAGCAAACCCCAAAGGACTGTACAAACAGGGAGACACCACTCTTTTTCTCACCCCCAAAAGCAAGTACCTAACCCTTCGGGGACCACTCGCCATCCACCGCCCCACCCTGTCTCTGGAAATTATCAGATACCATTGGAGCCCACGATGCATAGCAAGTGATACGGCTGCGGAAAAACTGGTCATTTAAGGATGGACTGTCCCGCAGCCCCAACACCCAAGACTTGTGCCCCTAATCCGAGTCTTGGAGCCTGGCTAACTTGCTTAACTGGCGAAGGTGAGCCATTAGAGACTCTTTCCACCCCTGCCAGCCCAATGGAGTTTGGCTTGTCTGAAGGTGACTCAGCGGAGAGAGTCAATTGTGTGTCCAAAAGACCCCCCAAAAACATGTGGAGGAACTGAGAAACTCAGGGGCCTCAATTACTGTTGTGAGTCCCCATCTTTTTGATCCTGCTGCAGTATTGCAGGATCACACTGCCAAAGTTACCGTGGCAGATGGACTAGAGAAAGAAGTACCTGTAGCAAGGGTGTATCTGGATGGGGAGGTGGCCAGGGGTTGCAAGATGTTGCCGTTATGGATGGCCTCCCAACTGATGTGATTTTGGGCAACGATGTCGGGGGTGGATTTGTGACCGCATTTCTCAACTCTATTACCCAGAGCCAAGCTGCTAAACTACAGTGTACAGGTTCTCCACCTGCACCACCCAGCCCAGAGGAAAAGACCATAGCTACTAGAAAACAGCCATCACCAGCAACCACAGCTTCAGCCAGTCCAGAGGAAAACACCACATCTTCTATTTCTTCAGGAAACAGCCAGCTCTTTGCTTCTGAAAATACTACGTCCCCTAGCAATGCAGAAGATGTTGTCCCTTGCCAACCTGATATTGTGGGGGTGCCCGGTGATGTTCCTGTCCCTAGCAGTATGCCAGCTCCGGAATTGAGAATAGCTGACCACAATGACCCCCCCTTTGACTGACCACACTTTGACTGACCCTAGTCACTCCAACATAGACCCCCCTGCAGCGTATCCTGACTTAGACGATAGTGAAGGCTGCAGGGAAGAGTTCAGGGAGGCGCAGCTCTCTGATCCCTTACTGGAAGGCATGAGGCGCCAGGCTGGCAGCAGCCTTCCAGCGACGGAGGTAGGGAGTGTGACCTGGCGTAAAGGGTTATTGAAACGTGTAGATTGGAATAGGACAGTCTGGGAATAAGTTCGCACACAGCTAATATCAGTTGCCCAAGAAATCCCGATGGCGGGACACCAGGTCAGAGACCGAACACTGAAGCGCCTGACACAGAACATTTTCTGGCCTGGAATGTTGGATGACGTCCGGGACTACTGTAAGTTCTGTGATGTGTCAGAGCCTCGTGCTCCCCAGTGTTCGTGCTTCCCTCAGTTCCTTGCCAATAATTGGGGAACCTTTTTAGCAAGTGGTTGTGGACACAGTAGGTCCCCTGCCTTTGCCCATGTCTAATAACTACCCCTTGCCATTTATTAACACTTTTATAGATGAGTTTGACAGAGTTCGGGGTTATCAAGACAATTCCATTTTCAGTAAGATTTGTGTAGATAATCTGGAGCAATTAGGGCTGGTGTTAGGGAAGATTGGGTGGGCATGTTTGACTGTTAGGGCAGAGAATTGCCAGATGAGGATGTCAGAGGTACAGTACCTGGGTGATCGTGTGGGGGGCAGGAAGGGTTAGGTTAGAACCAGCTAAAGTAAAGACAAGCCGAGAATGGCCACAGCCCACAACCCAGTTACATGAACTGGCATTCTTAACAACTGCAGAGGACTATAGACGTTCTGTCCCAGACTGTAGCGAAGCCCCTGACAGATCTCACTAAGAAGAAACTCCGCAAAGTAGTTGACTGGACACCTGCTTCTGAGCTGGAATTTCAATCTTTAAAGGAAGCCCTGGTTCATGCTCCAGTACTGTTGACGCCTAACTATGACAAGGACTTTTTTGTAGAAACTGACGCGTCACAGTATGGACTGGGAGCAGTACTTAGCTAGGGGGGGCCAGATGGGCAGGAGCACCCTGTGGCCTATTTTAGCAGAAAACTGCTAAATCGGGAGGTGTGGTATGCCACAGTTGAGAAGGGATGTTTGGCCATTGTGTCGTCAGTGAAAAAACCTTATTTGTATGGACGACATTTTACTGTGGTGACTGATCATAATCCTTTAAAGTGGCTACAACACCTCAAGGGAAAATGGCCGCTGGAATCCTTGCACTTCAAATTTATACATAACATAGTAACATAGTTAATGAGGTTGAAAAAATACACCAGTCCATCAAGTTGAACCTATTTTGGATCTCCTGCGATCCTGCGCTTATATTTGAAATTGATCCAGAGTAAGCAACCCCCAATCGGTTTCAATTGTGAAAATCCCCCCAGACCCAATATTGCAGTCCTTTTTTTGCCTTATATCCACTACTATCCTTCATTTTAATTAACGGTCAAATCCCTTGATACACTTTTCCGCTAAATGACTTTGACATAATTCACAAGCAAGGAATGGCTCAGAGCAATGCTGATGGACTGTCTCGGCAGGAAGAACCAGATCCTCCGGGTCACCTTCGGTAACCCTAGTAGACTGCGGACCAGGAGCCAAATCGTTGGGACATGGCATAGTGCATGGTGATTATTTATACAATTGCACATTTACTTATTTTTGATATTGTGTATATTTTAGTAAGGAAAATCTTATTGAGACCAGGGGGGGATTTGTTTTTTTCTGTTTTAACCTTTCTAGAGGAAATGCCTTATTTCTGATCTACTGTATATATCTGATGTAATAAGCCTTTTGTATATTTTTGTGTAGGGAAATGTCTTGTTTGGGGTTTACAACTTTTCCTGGGAAATGATTTTCTTTGGAAGAAATGTGTATTCTGCAACTGTTGGAAGAAAGGACTCATGCTAATCTCATGCTAATTAGACCTTTTGATGTGTATGGGTCATAGGAAGATGTAATTAGACTTGCTCTCCACTGTAAGATGCAGGATATCACAGCAAGGTTTTAAAATAGCACAGCAAGCGTAAATATTGTTAACTTTGCAATGCATGTAAATCGATGTTTGTGTAGACATATTGCATCCTGATTCTAAAAATAGCCTGTATCCAAATCGGCATAAAAAGCACTGTCTTGTACACTGAAATGCATCATGCTGATGTTCCATCTGACCTGACCACTGATACCTATTAATCAGTGGAACTGTCCTTGTCAGGGCACTATGCAAAATAAAACATCACTCTTTGCTTCAAGACCCTGCTTGACAACTTCTTCAATATTGTTGTAATACTATGACATGCAGATTAGACCCTAGATTTAATCCGTTCTCTGGCTGTTTCTGAGGTTGGACCCAGCTCTCCAGTAAGAACGCTCTGCCGCTACCCAGCAGCTGGCCAGTGTGATATTGCAGGGGGATCCATCCACAGCACCCTGATCCATAGTAAACGGTGACAGTTACCCAGAAGTACATGGTTCTGGGCTCCATAAAGGAGCAGGAGGGGCGTATGCGTAATAATGAAAGGGGACGGTGGCAAAGTAAGCCCAGCCGGTTCCCAGCAACAACAGACAGGGTGGCATAGGGAGTCCATCCTGTCACACCACCCATAATACAAATCCTGCTACTCCACACAAGATGATGGATACTCTAAAGCTTTATTAAATGAAATCTAGAGGTCTTAATATACCGGAAAAATGTCTCAGGCCCGTCACTCCTTTCACACTGATAGAATGGATGTGGTACAAGGATACAGGAGACACACTTCAAGCGTGGTGCTGCCCCTCAACTACACGGTAGACATTTCCCTCTTACTTTCTAAATCTGTAATCTTTGAGGAGAGTGCAAGGGAGCAGCACTTTTGTTTTCCAAGAACCTACCAATAACTGATGTTTCCCACCACTCCTTGGTGGGGGTAGGGGTAGGGGGCTGATAGTGAAATGTACAATTTTCCACGATTGATACTCCTCTATTAACCTTTTAACTCCTAACCAAGGACAAGCAGTTTTCTTGTGTGAGACTCTAGAGGTGTTGGACACTCGTGTGGAAGGTATGGTGATTATGGGCAGATATCAAACTAAGTGATGACCCTCTTATTGACACCCCCAGTGAATGCATTGTCAGATAAGACTTATCTTCGATGATTCCGAGTTGGACGATTCTTGGTACCTCCTACATCCATCCAACAGACACTTTACCTTTTATTCTCACCCATATTCTGCCTACTCTAGAATAGACTGTGTTTGTAAGCCACAGATGCTCACATTTCGTAAAGGATGCTCACATAGGTCAAGTGGCTCGGTCAGACCACAATCCTATATATCTCACTCTGTCCCGTTCTCATTATCGCTCATAGCCTTTGACTTGGAGACTAAACAAATTGCTTCTCCAAGACTTATATTGTAAAACACAATTAGAATCCGCAAATGATAATTACATCTCCTTTAATGGCCAAAACGATATCTCCAATGTGGTTATCTGGGAAGCCCACAAATGTGTCATGAGGGGTGAACTCATCCAGTTAGGATCTTTCATCAAAAAGAAAAGGGAAGCTTATAAAGAAGATCTTCTGCTTAAGGTCAAAGATCTTGAGACTTGCCATAAATCCTCCCTAGCTAGTGACACTTTTAAGAAATTGATAGAAGCGTGGTCCAGCCTAAATAAACTTCAACATGACAAGACAAAGCTGACTGTGAAGTAATGCAAAAATAAATATTACCAGTAGGGGAATAAACCTGGGCGTTTGTTAGCCAGAGCCATATGTGCTAAAAGAGCAGCCACTTTTACTCATTCCATAGAAAAACTGGAGGGGAACGATTGCCATTTCAACAATGCAATAGAAAAAACATTCCATGCATATTATGCAAAACTTTACAATATTGTAATTTCTGTAAAATCTCAGCAGAAGCCAGTAATGCCCTGAATGAGCCCTTACCAGAATTGGAGGTGGCAATAGCGTCTACACTTTCTGGTAAGAGTCCAGGCCCAGATGGCTTCTCCATCTCTTGCTATAAAGTCTTTGGCTCTAAATTGAACCCTCTATTTTTGAAAGCCCATAATGAGATTTCGGTGGATGTAGGCTCTTCCTACAGTCATTGGAAGCCCATGTTACCATTATTCCAAAATATGGGTAGGCCCGCTACCAGTGTACTAGCTACAGACCAATTTCTCAGCTGAACGTCAATCTGAAACTATTTGCAAAACTAATCGCAAATCAGCTTTTTTTACCGTCATTGATCTACAGCGATCAGGTTGGTTTTGTTCTGGGCTACCCAATTTGATTTTAGAAATTAAAAAATGTGTCCACTTCTCTAAATTTAAAATCAACTTTTCCAAATCGGTAGCCTTGAACCTATCGGTCTCCCCTTCTACATTGGTAGGTATTGTCGAAGTCAGCAAATTGGATAAAGTCATTTCAATTAAAGTCGAGCAAACTTGGTTGTCTTTGTCTGAAAAGATGCGTACGGTACGCTACGGCGTACAAGGGCACGCTACAGCGTGAAAGGGCGTACGCATCTACTACACGTGGCAGCAACAGTAATTGGTCTTTTACCATACATTCGCACTAACACGCATACTTATAAAATAGTACACATTAATGGTAGTTGCAACACATAGTCAGTTATGTCTAAATATAGTAGTATTTATATGTTATATTAGAGTTACATGCATATTAGTGAAGTACATGGACCAGGTTGAAGGAATCATATCATGAGTGGTATCATAACAAACCTCTTTACATATCCTACTGTTTGGTTCACTCTGCGAGGGAATCGCAGAGTGCATACACAAGTTATGAATGATAGGAAATTATGAACTACTTAAGACTAAGGAATCTTGGCGGGAAGAGCCGAGCATACCCCCTGGAGAGGTGACCCCCTCCTTTGGATTCCTTAGGATGAACTAGCCAATGATTGACAACCCCTTGGACCTTCCTGAGACCTGGACCAATAGATGCAAGCTATACCATCTTCTCTGTGTTACTGTATTTTTGTGTGTATATAAGCAGCAGCTTCACATCTAGTGTTCAGACATCTTGTCCCCAGAATTCAGGATTGAATGCTGCACACTGGATCCAGAGCGCCTGCGATAAGTAACGGCTGTATTTATTATCACTTCGCTTGAGCATATTATTCTACTATTTGCGAATAAATCTTTGTGCGTTGGAAACTCAAATCGAGGTTCGACAATCGTTATTTGTTAGCGACAATACGCACATAACAGTATTCAACACGCTTTTTCATTTACCTGGCATCCTACACACATAAAATTTTAACTACCAAAGATCACTGGGATATTTTTAGGCAAATTTTTCTTCCTTTATTGAATACATTTTGGGTGGAGCTTTGCCTGTTGCGTCCATGAGTCTTGTCCTGGAATAAACATAGTTAAAATTAACGCAATACCCAAAGTGCTTTATCTCTTTCAGACACTCACGATAAACATTCCATCTACATTTTTCTCGGACCTACAATCCGTTGTCTGTAAATTTGTGTGGGTGGGAAAAGCCGCCCGAATTTCACAGGATAAACTAACCAGACGCAGGTCACAAGAGGCCTTCAGCTCCCTTTTATCATTAAATATTATCAGGCAATTATGCTAATTAGAGTTGTGGTAAAGATAGTGGTTCAGCGCTCCCTATATAGTAAGGTCTATAGATTGCAGCCACTTGGAGTTGGGAAAGGAAGGGGTAGCTCAACCCTTAGTAAGTTGTATAGTGGGTTAGCTCCCTGGGCGCATTGAACAGAGTGGACAGATAAATGATTGAACATTTAATAAGAAATCACAGTGAAGGATGGGTTGCAACTCTAATATACACAATGCAATATACAAGTATACATGTGTCACTCAGATGTAGGTTAACCAGAAAAATAGATCATTATAAGTGCGTATATTAGCGCTAGTAAAAGTTAATACAAAGTTCATGTGTGGCCACAATAAATAAAATAGAGAAGAAAAATTCCAATATTGAACAAATAAATCAATGCTGCTGGGGCTGGTAAAGAGTCCACCATTTCATATGAAGGCAGCGGGAGAGCCAAATCCAATAGAAGTCATGCAGGCTTCGCAAATGTGTCCTTAATTGTATTGGCAATGAATGCCCATAAGGTAATACCAGTAGCAGGGAATTGCTAGTTTGAGGACTTACCTTTGTTCTGACAGGGCTGGAAGCGTCCTCCGTCTTCTTTGATTCCTTTTATTCTGTAGCTGGTAACTGTGGGGACGCCTGAGCGTCCATGTCTTGAAGCCGGAAGTCGCAACCTCTATTTAGTATGTTCTGCGCATGCGCATGCATCTTGTGATGATACTGCTTCTATGCGGCGATGATTGTACAGTCCACGAATCGGTGGGATGAGAAGTAGTAATAAACCCGAAACAGGCTGCTCCCCTGCTGTGAAACAATCTACCATGTACAATTAGGTTAGCATCTACTCTCAAAGGCTTCAAGTGTGCCCTTAAGTCTCAATTCTTTTGTCAAGTCTATCAGTCCTCCTCCTAACTGCCTTGTCCTGGCTCTCTCCCCCAGATAGTACCACCCTATTTGTGTCTTCCCCTTCCCTTTAGGATGTAAGCTCGCATGAGCACTGCCCTCTTTCCTTGTGTGTTTCTTCTACTGTTCCTTCACCCTCTGTACCTCTTGGTCTGCTTCACTAGCCCTGTTTTCCCTGTCTTCTTAAGCTTTGGCTTTCTTCTCGCTGATTTCTACCATCCCTTTCACTATCTGTACCAGATATAATCTGATTTGGTTAACCCTGTCTCCTGTGTTTGTATACATTTTTGTATCATGTTGTGTCTTGGTTCTGTTTTTTGTATATGTAATGTACAGTGCTGCGGACCCTTTGTGGCACCTTATAAGTCAAAGATAATAATAATAATAATTAAACACCGTAACCAATGCGTTTTGCCCTGGTGCTTCTTCAGGGATTGTGGGTGATGTTCAAACCAAACAAGGGGGTTTAAATAGGCGCCATTATTGTAGGCAGTTGCTAATTGGTTACTTCAGGCAGACCAATCATAGGTGTGTGCATGATGGATGGTTGCCTTATCCAATCGGGATTTGTTTAGTATCCAATGGTTTCTAATTGGCTCCCGCAGCGTGAGAACTGCAATAAGTTAGTGTGGCAGATTTACAAACTTCAGATGTACAATTGTTTAAACAGCTATAATAAAGAGTAAAGTTGTCTCTGGTATATAAGCTCTGAACAGTAAACCAGGATAAACAATGCAAAAGCGGTAGTGGAGGTTTATAAACAGGCATAATAAAGGATGATGGTAGAGGTACAGCCTAAGGATATATATATATATATATATATATATATACACACAGTGGAGTATGGGTATGTAGCATTCCAGCCTGGAGGTTCTGGAGGAAATGCCCCAATTCGAAGTCAATATTTAAGCCTTCTGGTGCAAGGGTTTTTATTTTAAATATATATTTGGACTCTTCTCTGCAAATGAGTTTAATGTAATCTCCCCCTCTCCAGGGTTTATTGACTTTTTTGATACCCATAAACTTCAAGAGAGATGGATCTTTAGAGTGGTGTTTTGTGAAGTGGTCAGAGACATTATGTTTATCAAAGCCATTTCGGATATTTCTCTGATGGTCGGATATTCTGATATGTAATTTTCTAATGGTTCTTCCAATATATTGTAACCCACAGGGGCATTGTAGGAGGTAGTTGACCCCTGTGGAATCGTATGTTATTTTATCGTCAAGGGTGAATATTTCTCCAGTGGTATGGGATGTGAAGCTAGTGGATGGTTTTGTGTGTCTAATGCTGCTCACCTTACACACTGCACATCTATTGCAGTGATAGAACCCATTTGTTTTCTCTTTAAGCCAGGTGTTACTTAAAGTGGGTTTGTTGGGTGGGATGGTACTGTTAACAAGTTTGGTTCTGAGGCTATTAGCTTTCATGTAAATAAATTCGAGTTTTTTTCGGTATGATTTCCTTCAATTTATCGTCCCCCAAAAGGACCTTCCAGTGTTTCCTATTGATGTATTCGACTTTTTTGGAGTCGTTACTGTATTTGCTAATGAAGGCATCGGAATGGTTGCAGCCTGTTCACTTTTCTTGCAGAGGATTTTTTCCCTATCGGTGTCTCTGACAGTGGATAAGGCCTGTTCTACTATGTCCTGATTGTAGTCCCTCTCAAGGAAACGGGTTTTAAGTATTTCAGCTTGTTTGTTGTATTCCTCTATTTTGGAACAGTTTCGTCTTATGTGGCCAATAAAAAAAAAAATGCCTTGTATTAGCCACTGACCGCATTGCTTTCCTGCCAACTGTGCCTCATCTGTAAGAAGGGAGAAAAGAATTAGCAACAAGCATAAAAGCAAAAAGTGACATTAAAAAGAGAGGGAGGGATTTTGTGCAACAAAAGAGGCAGAATTTTCAAGAGAGAGTAACAATTATTAGGAATCCGAAGAAACTTCCCTAAAAAATGAGTAGCTTTGGCAAAACCATTTTGCATTGGAGCGGGAACTAATTTTAAAATGTGGGGACAGATTTATAGTTGGGGAAGGGCATGTCCTAGATCAATTTTAAATTTCAGTGTAAAAGTAAAGCTCTCTGTATTTGTGTGCTACATAAAAACAGCAAAATGATACTGAAATAAAAACACGGGCCCAATATGAATTTGGTAAAAAGGTTACAGTTTTAATTATAATTGAAAAGGGTGGTGGAGAAAGCCAAATGCGAGTTCAGCTAAACAGACTAATACTACACCAAAACAAGTTGATGGCTATGTGGCCCAGTGTTCATTAAAACCACGGATATCATCCCTTAACTGAATGACTGCCTCTAAACCTGATGTCAGAGAAACAATGCACCCTCTGGACTGACAATGACATGTCTACACAAACAGGTCAAAGGGTTCTCCACACAAAGGAACACAAGTCAAAGTACATTAAAAAGCCACAACCCCTTATCAGAAAGGTGAACCCCATTGTGCCTGAACAAATGAGCCTGGTCCACAGTAATCATGGTGTGTTTAATTACCACTCCCCCGATCTCCTTTACCAAAATGCTAATGGACCTGTTCATTTTTTTCAGAATCCGACTCATAAAGGATTCACTAAACTTACCCCTCCAGCAGATTCTAGGAATAATATTTGGCTGCCACAATTTAACTGCTAACCATCTATTCCTGATTCCTCTAAAATCCTCCCTGAGTTTAATCAACAACTCCAGGGATGTAATTTTAATAAATTGTTCCCTTCAAGATTTATGACAAGGATGTTGGGATGGCCTTGATTCCCAACTTCTGATGCCAACATGGCCATAAGACCCGACCAGCACAAGCCCCTCCTAACCAAAGAATGAGTCTCAATTTGGTGGGGACTTGATGACCACTCATGGGCATATGGTGCCTGGACACCCAGAACACCAACCACCCATATCCATATCTTTACTGTGTATACCTGCAAAAAACCTCTGGGGCACGTAACTTATCAGGCCTGGAAAAATAGAAAAAATCCCTTTATGTCCTCACTAAAAGTGATAATCAGGAAAAGCCTTGAGCTATTGAGTGTAGGGATTGGGTATAATACCTCCTAGGAGGTCTGATATAAATCCTGTAGGCATTCTACTTCCATTTACCTAAATGCTTTATCGCTTCAAAGGAAGCCACAGCAGTTGCTTTAAATGGGTCATAGTGCCATAGTTCTTCGGGTCCAAGTGGATAAACACAATGGACTGCTTGAAAATGACACCAATTTGAAATTAAGTCAGGGGCGAAGCATCCCTGTGATCAACCATTATCATCATCATCAACAATTATTTCTATAATGCCAGAAAATTCTGTAGCGCTTTATAATTGGGGACAAACAATTATAAACAATACTGGGTAAAACAGACAAGGCCCTGCTTGCAAGCTTACAATCTATAGGTCAATGGTAGTCAGATACATGAGGTTAAAACTACATACTGTATATTGGTCCAGCCAGATAGCACAGGATAAAAAGTAATTTGTATGCTATGTGATCCAGTCACAAAGCAATGTTGGGCTGGGGTCAGAGGGTGGTTGTCTTGTGTGAATTGTGTAAAGGGTGGTAATAGGTTAGCCTGCAGCGGTAAAGAGGGTGGCTGAGGAATATTATAAGCTTGCCTGAAGAGGTGGGTTTTCAGTTAACACTTGAAAGTTTGTAGACCAGAGGAAAGTCTTATTGTGTGAGGAGAGAATTCCGCAGAGTAGGTGTGGCTTGAAAAAGTTCTGTAACCGGGAATGGGAGGATGTAAGGAGAGTGGATGAGAGACAAGGATCTTGTGCAGAACGGAGTTGTCGAGTTGGGAGATATTTTGAGACAAATGAGGAGATGTATGTTGGTGCAGTTTTGTTGATGGCCTTGTACGTTGGTAGAAGAATTTTATATTGGATTCGGTAAAAATCAGGCAACCAATGTAGAGACTGACAGAATGACTCAGCAGAGGAATAACGATTTTCAAGGTAAGTCAACCTGGGCGCTGCATGCAAAATAGATTGTTGGGGTTTAAGCCTGTTTAGGGGAAGACAAGTAAGAAGGGAATTACAATTGTCAATGCGGGAGATGATGAGTGCATGAATTACCATTTTTGCAGTGTCTTCTGTAAGATATATGCCTATTCTGGAAATGTTTTTTAGATGTATGTAACATTAGTTAGATATAGTGTCAATATTGGGATCAAAGGATAGTTGCGAGTCAAGGATCACACCTAGGCAACGAGCTTGTGCGGTGGGATTTATGGTCATGTTGTCAACAGAAATAGAAATGTCAGATATGCTTCTGTTGGCGGGAGGGAATATTATTAACTCTGTTTTAGAAAGATTGAGTTTGAGTTGGCGAGAGGACATCCAAGATGAAATGACAGAAAGACAGTCAGCGGGACATCACAGATGATGAGGAGAGGACAGATAAATTTGGGTATCATCCCCATAGATGATATTAAATCCAAAAGAGCTTATTAGTTTTCCAAGAGAAGTGGTATAGATAGAGAACCTAGGGATTGTAGCATTTGTATGAGCAGAGAATGGTAAAAAGTGTCAAATGCAGTAGAGAGATCCACAAAAATTAGAAGAGAGTAATGCCCTTTAGCTTTAGCAGTGATCAATTCATTAACAACCTTAGTCAATGCAATCTCTGTGGAGTGTTGAGAGCGAAAGCCTGACTGAAAAGGATCCAATAGGTTGTTTGCGGAAAGGAAGCGTGTGAGGCGAGTGTAGGCAAGTCTCTCTAGAAGCTTGGAGGGTCATGGGAGCTGAGAGATGTGGAGGTAATTTGAGAGAGTTTGGTTCAGAATTTTGTTCTTTCAGAATAGGAGTAATCACTGCATGCTTGTATAATGATGGGAAGATACCAGTAGAGAGAAGGAGATTACAGATTTTAGTTAGAGGTGGAATGAACACAGGATGCAGGGATCTATCTATTTGTGAGGGGATAGGATCAAGAGGACAGGAGGTAGAGTAAGAAGATAAGAAGAGAGAATATGCTTAATCTTCATTTGTGAGATCGAATGAAGAGAGGATGTCAGAGGGTTGTGGGAAAGAATTGAGTTGATTACATGTTAAGAAAGATGATACCATTGGGGGCATGGCCTGACAGCCATATTGGACAGATGGAGTTTCTCCTAGCTTTCTTCCAGTGCACCTGAAATCCTGTGCCATCAGTCTCCCGGCGTTTCAAGCAACCTTTATAGATGGCCAATATATGAGCGCCTAAGCCCCATACAACTGGGGCCGCCCTACATCGCCAGAATGCAGCTTGGGCCTGACTTAGCAAGAGGCCAGGGACTGGCGTGGTTGGCACCTTATATGAAACTACATAGTCTGATGGCGCTCCTGGACCTCTCTGCTCCTCACCTGGCTCCTTGAGATCGCCGCCAGTACCTCAAGACTCCCCAAAGCCTGGCTGTGGTGCCTCACGGGCCAGGATCGATGGATATGAAAGGGCGTCTTGGACTGCCCCTCGCCGGCTCCTGCATGAACCTCTCTCGGTGCTCTGGTGGCTCCTGACACCTGGTGCACCCTGCTCCTTTGCTTGCCCGGGACCCCCTGAACGGCCGGCTTTCTGCTCAGTAGATTGGAAGTGCCCACTCCGCCATCATATCTTTACTTCAAGTACGATCTAGCCTCCCTCTGGACGGCACTCACCTGTCCCCCTGGGGACAAGCTGTTGGATTTTGGCACACCAATTAACCCCCTTTGCCGCCCGACAGCGCTGACAAGCGTCCCCCTGCACAATTGACATCCTGGCAAGCACACTTTCCCAACTGCTGGATTGTCTCTCATCCCCTGTAACTGCTCTGCTGCATCACCTAAGCAGCCACCATAAATATCAATCAGGAATGAATGCAGCAGAAAGAGAGGTGCTATATCCTTGGTGAGTAGGGGTCATACTCCCTTTCATATTGTCGCACTCACTGTCCTGAGCTATTTAGGTCTCACCCTAACTTCTGAGATCTTCCTGGAAATAGGAGCCAGACCCTACACTCTGCCCTTTAGATTGCCTGTGGTTACCTCCAACCTGACTGTACACACCTTGAATAAGCTGCCAGTGGCATATTACCCCATTGGCTTTATCATTTGTGAGACCTGTTGCGTTTCTGTAACTGTGTACAGAACTATTCTCTGCCACTGCCATCTAGTGGCTGTTTCTAAGATTACACTACTTGCTATTCTAAATTGCAGCCAACAAGCTCTGTTGTTCACTAATTCATCTGACTACTGGGACCCTCATCATTGGTACTTAATTCTCAGTTGCTAGCCGCTAACCCGGCACTGACTATGTGATCTGCCTCTCCCAGCCTGGACCGAAGGGGACCCCTCCCTTACTATCCGATTTAAGCATGCGGCTTCTCACTACCTTTCCCTCTCCGACCCTCTCCTGCCCTTCTCCCCCTTCTCAACTGGCTGACTGCCCTCAGTAAATTTCTAAAGCCAATAGCAAATTCAAATATGAATTAATTTCATTGGGCAATAGAACGGACGCATTGGAGACAAAAACAGATGAACTTTGCTGCTCTCAAACTGCGATAGACAAAGAACTCGCTTGCTTTCATAATGAAGTTGAGACCCTGAAAAAAAAGCAGGAGGACTCTGATAATCGGTCCCACCGCTACAATATCCGCATATGCAACGTTGCTGAAGATATTTTCTCAGTGGACCTTCAAGCCTTTCTTAAAGTCCTTTTTCTACACATCCTCCTGGACCTTTCTAACACAGACTGTCTCATGGATCGCACCCATAGGGCCCTGCGGGCTTGACCTGCCAACAGTCTACCTCCTTGAGACATTATTATTTGCTTGCACTATTTCCGCACTAGTGACCGCATCCTGACTGTCACTAGAGAACAATCTGTTCTCTCCTTTGAAAACCGGGATATCCTGCTATTCCAGGACCTTGCACCTTCCACGTTCCAAAAACGATGGGATCTGCAACCTGTTGCTAGGATCTTACAGCAACATGGTATCCAGTATTGCTGGGGTTTTCCATTTCAGCTTCAGGTCTTCGCAGCCAACACCTCACATTTCATCAAAACACTGGCTCAAGGACAGGACTTACTGGCTAAACTGGACATCCTCCCCGTGATATCAGCCACACAATCCGGCTCTCTGAAGGTCCAGTAGCCTCAGTAGCTAGACTGGTCCCGTTCCTCACGCCGCAAAGCCCCAGATGCTACGCCACCTTGATGTGTTTTTTCTAGTTAAAGCTATCTGCTTTTCATGTGTTTTGTTTCCGCAGGTGGACCATTTACACTGGCAGGTTCCCTGAGCTCCTTGTTCCTGCCTTTATCCACACTTGTTTCCCCAGACTGCATTACTGTTATACTTATATTTATATTTCTCTTTTAATACGTCTAATGCAGTCAGACTTGTAGCTGACTTGAGCTCTCATGCCTCCCATGGAGGGATGATACCTGTTTTCCCCTTCTTTCCCCTCCTCCCCCCGCTACTTCCCTTTTCCCTTCTCCCTTCCCTCCCATCTCCTATCCTGTCCCCCCCTTTTTCTCCCTCCCCTTTCCCTAAATTAACAGAATGTCAAGTTTTAGTGCTAATAGGTTGATACTCATGCACACTGTTTATCGGTTAGTTAACATTGTTGTAATTTTACTTTACAATTCATTCAAGAGTCTCCGGTCCTGGTTTCCTTTCCTCTTAGACACAGGACCACCCCCCATGCACCCTATGATATTGTTTATCTCTATTTGTGTTTGATTATCACTATGTTACTGAACCCCTACTAGGTTAATTTCATGCAGGGTTCGCAACCAATTGGGCTTTTTATGCTTCTCTCCGTTTCCCTCCTCTCTCTCTTGTGACTTTCCACCTTCTCTTCTTTTCTTCCAATCATTTTTCGCTCAAGGACAGACTGATTGTTCACCTGTTCTTACTCCATCAACAGTCATGCTGTTGAGAATCAGCTTTCTTCCAATGCCATGATCTTAAAAATCTTCTTGGTCATTGTCAATGGACTGAACACCCCACATAGACACACAATGCTTCTGAGAGACTGTAGGAGAGTGAGAGCGGATGATGTTTTTCTTCAGGAGACGCACTTCAATGGAGTCCACTCTCAACTTTAGGGTAAGCCATTTTCTCAGACTGTCTTTGCCTCGGTGGACTGCAAGAAGCTGGCCATTTTGAATCATAGCAAAGTCCCCTTCCTGCACTCCAACCCTTACGCAGTTACAGAGGGTCGCTTCCTACTTGTGGGTGGCTCCCTTTGATCTGCCCCTGTAATTCTGGTCTCAGTCTATGCCCCGAACCAATAACAGAAGCCTTTTTTTACTAAGCTCTTTAAATGCATTGAGCGGTTGGCTCAGAGCCATGTGATAATGGGTGGAGACTTTAATGTGACTCTTAACTCCACCCTGGACAAGTCTTCCCCCTCCTCCTCCCTGTGAGGTACCCCACTTCTTCAGACTCAAACTCTTTAGTCTTGGCCTTGAAGTAGGAAGCTTCCTACTTCAAGGACAAGATAGATAAGATCCAGATAGAAATGGTATCATCTTTCCTTTTTCTTATTTTTAAAGGTTTATTTTTGCAAGGTCAAATACAATTACAACCCACATGCAGAGTCAACAAGAGTATAAGTAACTAGACATCATATGGAACAACCAGCATACTATCGTAATGACACAATGCAGAGGTATCATGTTGTGTACATTGATAATGATCAAAGATCCTGGGCGCTATTAGTAGTCAGAAGGATTGGTTTGGAGAGTTGAGTAGAGATTTATATGTGTTAAACAGGCGTTTGGGGTTTGAAACCGGAGCATAGATGAGAGATCGGTAGTATTTTTGTTTTGCAATGTCCAGAACATTTCGATAGGAGTGGAAGATAGAAGTATATGTGAGGAAATCATTAGAGGTTCAAGATTTACACCAGTTATGTTCTGCTTTACGGGAAAGCTTTTAAAGCTTTTGTGTTACTTTAGTGTGCCACGGTTGACATCAAAGACGACGTGAAGTATGAATATTCGCTAGAGGCACTTGATTAAGGGCTGTTACTAGGGTTTGGTGAAAATGAGGTACTGCCCTATTAACGGAAGAGAATGTAGAGATTGGGGAAAGAAGATGTTGGAGAGATGTGGAAAAATGTTGAAGATTAATAGAGTTAAGATTTCTGCGGGTATGAGGAGGCTTGGTAGAGTTTGAAATCAGAGAAGTTAAATTACTGGGACTAGTGTGTAACTGATGCAGTGATGATCCGAGAAAACAAAATCAAGGCAAAGGCCATCCCGATGAGTACTGGATTAAACCCACTGGGATAGGTCATGTGAGGAGGTTAGAGAGAGTAGATTGGAAGCTGCATTGGATGGTGGATTAGCAATAGGGATGTTGAAATCACCCATGATGATGGTGGGGATGTCAGAAGAGCCATGCAGAGAAGTGTTCAAGAAATTGTTGGTGCAGTCCAGGTGGGTGATAGATGACAGCACCACGCATAAAGAATGGATTAAAAATCTGGATAGCATGTACTTCAAAAGATGTGAAAGTAAGTGATAGGACACTTGGTAAAACTGTGAATGTGCATTGCGGGGAGAGAAGCAGTCCTACTAGTGTCGGACTGGGGCATGAAGGGCCCCCTGGGGAAACAAAAGACTGGGGCTGACCTAATGCCATGTAGCACTGAAAAGGGGGTGTTGGGGAGCCTGGTGCACTTAAGACAGGGGGTTATCAATTTAGACAAATTTTAGACAAATACTTTGGCAAAACTATGTGCACTACTGTTAGGTGCACACAGACCTGCCTTCATGAGCATTACTGTGTGAAGCTGGACATACCTCCCAACTGACCTTGTAGTTAGACTAAATCTTGACTAAGTGTGACAGTCACCCAAATTTGGGACTGCCCCACCAGATTCAGGACAGTTGGCAGACTGTTCTGCTCTCTCCTACATGTCTTGTCACTTTCACCACCCGTGGCTGCTGGTGTCTTTAGATCAGCTGCTGCTTGCCTGGATCCTTGGAGGCCCTATTGGAAAAAAAATAGGTACATAAAATTTAGAAAACTCCAACCATTCCAGGCATTAAATCAACAGTACCCACGTTTAACAATTAGGCCTCTCTCCAGCTCCAACAATAAAGTAATATTACTCACATTTGATAAGTAGATCTATTTCCCTCCAACCAACCCCAACATTAAATTAATAGTATTCCCATTTAATAAATAAACCTAATACCGTCCCTCTAAACAGCCCCGGCAATAAATTAATAGCATTTACATATATAATCATTTCCCACGACCATCCTCCCCAAACTCAGCCCAACATTCAATTATAGACCCGAACCAACCCAGCATTAAATTACAGGTCCCGTCACCCTATCTTAATTTAATAGGCCCCACCAATAAATTAAATTGCCCCACTTTCACCCCACAAATAAAATAGCATCCATTAAATAATTAACCCCCACCTATCCTTCACCATTAACCTAATAGCCTACCTTCCAACCATGTACTATTAAAATAACCCGCCATTTCCTCACACACTATAGCCCCCCCTTCCTAAAGTTTTCTCTGTGCAGCCCTCCCTCCTTATAGATTAGCATAGGCAGCCCCCCTATAGTTTAGTATAGGCAGCACCCCATCCCTCCATCATTATAGTTTAGTATAGGCAGTCCTCCAACCCCCTCCCTATAGTTTAGTATAGGCAGCCCCCCTCCCTCCATCCCTATAGCATAGTATAGACAGCCCCTACTCCCTCCATCCCTATAGCTTAGTATAGGCAGGCCCTCTTCCTTCCATCCCTATAGCTTAGTATAGGCAGGCCCTCTTCCCTCCATCCTTATAGCTTAGTATAGGCAGGTCCCATTTCCATCCCTAAAGCTTAGTATAGGCAGGCCTTCCCTCCCTCCATCCCTATAGCTTAGTATAGACAGCCCCCCTCCATCCCTATAGCTTAGTATAGGCAGCCCCCCATCCTCCATACCTATAGCTTACTATAAGCAGCCTCCCCCTCCCTCCATCCCTATAGCTTAGTATAGGCAACCCCCCTCTCCATTACTAAAGTTTAGTATAGGCAGGCCCCCCTCCCTCCGTACATCCCTATAGCTTAAAATAGGCAGGCCCCCCTCCCTCTATACATCCCTATAGCTTAGTATTGGCAACCCCCCTCCCTCCACCTCTATAGCTTAGTGTCACTCACCGGACTGTGAGTGCTACTTCTAAGGTAGCTAGGAACCGTGTCCATCCATTATAATGAGGTACTGCGCATGTGCAGTCCCTTTTAACCTTCAGTTCTGTTCCTTTAACTTAATTGGCTGATCAGGCAACACTCCCTATATTAAGCACCTGTGGTCAATACCACGTTGCCTGATCTTGGAGTCTCATTCCTCATGAGTCTCTGAAGGTGTACCAGTGCCTGCTCGTGTGTTCAGCTGATGCTGATTCCTGTTTGCCGTTTGTGGTTTCCAGACCACTTCTATTCCTCGTGTTCCTAGTGTCTTCAGCAGCTGATTCCTATCCGCTGCCTCCGTATATCTACAGTTACAGATTACTGCAAACTCTCCTGGGTTTCATCATGACTCCAGCAGCTGATTCCTATCCGCTGCCTCCGTGTATCTACAGTTACAGATTACTGCAAACTCTCCTGGGTTTCATCGTGACTCCAGCAGCTGATTCCTATCCGCTGCCTGCGTGTATCTACAGTTACAGATTACTGCAAACTCTCCTGTGTTTCATTGTGACTCCAGCAGCTGATTCCTATCCGCTGTCTCTGTATATCTACAGTTACAGATTACTTCAAACTCTCCTGTGTTACATCACTACTGTTCCAGCTGATTCCTGTTAGCTACTTCAGCGTGTCTACAGAGTCCTGCTCGTCTCAGCGCTCCAGTCTGCATTCTACCTGCCGTCAGCTGACCCGCTGCCTACTGCTTCTACAGTGTGTCCATTTGTGTCAACTTGCCTGTTAGCATCGAGTCTACGCTCCTCGGCTTCCAGCTCTGCTACATCGCTTCAACTCTCCCGTGGTCTCCTGCTGTTCAATTCGATATACTACTGCTTCCTGAGTATTTGTCGTCCTTGCTGGCCTACCTACAGTGCGCTGCACCTACCTGCCGCTTCCATTCTGCAAGGACTTCTCATCTCGTCTGTTCCCTGCCGCTCAGGTATCCCTGCAGCTATCTCTAACAGCCTGCCCATCTGAACCACGGTATGCATACTTCTCATTGACTGTGCTGGTGTATTGCATATCCATCTGGACTGAGTTGTTCTCCTCCGGAGTTTCCATCCTCTGAGACTATTGCTATTATTGACTGTGTTTCCTTTTGCTGGACTATTCTAGTGACTTTGGTTATCTGTGCAGTGCTGTTCATTCATTATTATTATTGTGTGCAGTTCAACGTGGGATCAAGTTCAGTGTACCCGTGTAGACTCTGCATTGCATTTATCTCCTCGTGTCCTTCCTCACATATATATTCAGTGGTACAACTTGCTAGAGGCAAACCACTGATTCCTGTTTCCCTGTGTCACCAGTTGCATATATCCTCTCACATAAGCAGTGGTACAACTTGCTACACGCAAACCACTGACTTCCCCGCTACCTTCACCTGGATTCCATTCCTTCACTACAGACAGCGGTACAACTTGCTATACGCAGACCGCTGACTTCCACCTCCTTATTACTCCTGGACATTCTTCTCACTATAGCAGTGGTACAACTTGCCGTGCGCAGACCACTGACTACCCTTACGTGTCCTTGTCCATCCAGATCCTCGTGTTCAGTTACCTATTGTTTAGCAGTGCTGCTAGTCATAGACTTTCTGAGCATTCTCTAACCATCTGCTGTTTCCAGTTCCATTATCACCCTGCCATCAGAGTATCATATATCAACTCAACTGCTCTGATAAGACCATCAGCGGGTGATACTGGGTAAAGACTCCTAGTGCCCGTGACACTTAGTATGGATAGGCAGCCCCATCTCTCACTTACCTTTAGCTGCTCTGGCTGCCATCGCTCCACAGATCAGGCAGACAGGAAGTGAAGTAAGACTTTCTGTCAGTTGCATAGCACTGTGGGACCCCATACAGTAACAGGAAGTCTAGCGTTTGGCTGGCTGTTGCTGTCCACAAGCCACCAATGCTATTAATCACATTCCCCCGGCGATTGCGCCCGCCCGCTCCGCTCCTGTTTACTGTATTTTGGTAGTGTTCTGCTTTGTGTGTAGTGAAGGGGCGGGGGGGACCTAGATTAGGAGATATATCACCAGCTAATAGAAACCGAGAGAGATAAAGATAGGTAAGAGGATTGTAGAATGTGTGACCTTGCATTTTCTGGTGAGAGGAGGAGGTTGTTCCAGTTAGAAAAATAAATAGGACAAAAGTTAATGAGTGTTAACTTGGGGTGAGTTAAATAAAGAGGGGCCATGTGGACAAATGTGTATGTTGCATGAAGGGTAAAGGATGATACAGTCCTAAAGATAAAGTCATGAATGGAGAGTAGTAAAAGAAATTTGTTAAACATTGTGAGTTTAGAGTAAAAGACACAGAGTTAAGGGAGTTAAAAGAAATTCCTATTGGCAGGGTTCCGTGTAGATAGTGAAGTAGTGCAGAGATAGGCTGCAGCAGATGTAGCTTATTCGTGAGAGTAATCAGATGTTATACAAAGTTTATTCAACTGTGTTGTTTAACTGTAGATTTTCCAAACACTTTGTGAGAAAACCCACTTAGTGTAGAAAATACCAAACACATGACACCCCAGACCATACGACATCCCCTGTGGTCTAACAGCTATGTACATCTTACGTTGATGCCCATGAGGTGGGGGCTGGGGGGAGGCTTCAGCCCAAGTTGGGCTGGGACACTGGGACTGGAATGTGGGATGACCACTCTGTTGGAGTGAAGAATTGGCAGAGGAGGTGACATGGAGGATTAGGTGTGTGGCAGGCATGGTTGAATGGCAGGAGAGGTGGGGATTAGGGAGGGGTGCCATAAAGCCTGCCTGGTCTCTATAAGACAGCAGTCTTCAGGTTCTGAATGAGACGGGTGCATTCCTCTGAGTGAGGCAAGACAGAAGCCATGTCAGTTAAAATGCAGTAGACCACCTGCTGAGAACACGTGGAAGTGGCAGCAAAGGGAACTGCTATTGGAAGGAGGAGATGGCAGGGGGGTGGGTGATCTATGTTGGCATAGATCACCCACAACTGTCCTACCCACAGGACGCCTGGAGTGGTACATGGTTATTAAAGAAGGGTAACAGAGAATAGGATCAGAAGGTGAGAAAGATATTTCAGTCGAAAAATAGGGAAGGGGAAAGAGTTCAGAGAGTGGAAAACAGGAGGAAGATGACAGTAAAAGGATGCATAAATGGAGAATAAAAAGGCAGCACAAACAGAGATATGCAATGGAGAAATAAGCTGTTAATTGTCTGATAATAAACCCTGCTGTACTGGTCTAATAAAAATTCTGCCTTGTTTGCTGCGCAAAATCTTAAGTGATGGGACCTAAATTGGGATTTTGAAGAACCTACAGATCCCATTTGCTGCTGCAAAATGGCCAGACAAATCTTTAACCATTAACAGGTAAGTGGTTTGTACTAACACAGAAACATATTGGACCTGAGTCATTAAGGAAAGTAAGGCAAAAAAAAGGAGCAAATGTTCTCCAGGACAAACCATGTTATAATGCAAGGGGTGCAAATTAGTTTATTATTTTGCACATAGGTTAAATACTGGCTGTTTTTTTAATCTAGCACACAAATAATTGATAGCTTTACTTTTACGCTGAAAATTAAAGTTGATCTAGGACATGCCCTACCCAAACTATAAATCTGTCCCCACATTTTAAATTTACCTCCCCCTCCAATGTAACATGGTTGTACCCATGTACAAAATTACTCCTTTTTTATACTTTGCTCTCCTTAATGGCTCAGGCCCATTGCGTTTAAATGAGTTTGGCTATAGGGGTCAAATAGATTGGGGAACAGCTTACGTGAAGAATTGACTTAAAAAAAATGGAGGGATATCAGACAGCAATCCTCATCTATTCATAGTCATTTTGTAGCCAATGAAGTTGTATTATAATTAGAGATGGTCACTGACCCCTGTGTTTTGGTATTGGTTTTGGATTTGGATTACCTTTGTGTTCTGGTTTTGGTTTTGCCAAAACCGCCCTTGCGTGTTTTGGTTTTGGTTTTGTTTGGTTTTGTTTTGCAACTTAGTTTAAAAATCAATTTTTTGGGGGCTAATATAACCTAATTTAATGTTCCACCTGTTTCTGGGATAAGTAAGGTAATTCTAAAGCTAATAAATTATGAAAAAAACAGTTTAATCCTGGTAGGTCGTCCTTAATTCTACACACAAATCTGATTGTCTTCCTCTCCATCTTAGCCTATTGGCAATGCAGCCATCGTCTTTGGGTGTATATTACACCCTACACTTATAGTTAAATATAAAAGGCAGTTTGGTTTCTGTCTGCATCAGCCCCCCCTCCACATGTAGTTAAATAGAAAAAAAACAGTTGGTATAGACTGTACAATAAAAATAGAAATGGACAAAGGTAGTTTGGTGACTGTCTGTATCAACCCCTCCACTTGTAGTTATATAGAAAAGAAGACGGCCTGCATAGAATGTACAATAAAAATAGAAATTGACAAAGGTAGTTTGGTGTCTGTCTGTGTATGACACCCTCTCCACTTGTAGTGAAATAGAAAAAAATCCAGCCAGTATCCATCCAGACTGTACAAGAAAAATATAAAATGGACAAAGGCAGTTTGGTTTCTGTCTGTATCAGACACCCCCTCCTCTTGTAGTTAAATAGAAAAGAAGACTGCCTGCATAGACTGTACAATAAAAATAGAAATGGACAAAGGTAGTTTAGTGACTGTCTGTATCAGCCCCCACCCCCCCCTCCACTTGTAGTTAAATGGAAAAAAAGCAGCCTGCATAGACTGTACAATAAAAATAGAAATGGACAAAGGCAGTTTGGTGTCTGTCTGTGTATGACACCCTCCCCTTATCGTGAAATTGACAAAAAAGCAGCCTTTAAAGACTTATCGTAAAATATAAATGGACAAAGGCAGTTTGGTGTACATCTCCCCCTCCACATATAGTTAAATAGAAAAAAATCAGCCAGCATAGACTGTACGTTTAATAGAAATGGACAAAGGTAGTTTGGTGACTGTCTATATATGACACTCTACACTTATAGTGCAATTGACAAAACATCAGCCTTTAAAGACTGTACGTAAAATGGAAATGCCCCAACTCCCTTTCCTGTTTGGGGGTAGATTACACCTTACACTTATATAGAAAGTTTTAAAAAGATGTTGTCATCATCATCTTCAGCTTCATCCTCACCATCATCAGTGTGTACATTATCATCACAGACTATTAATTCATCGCCGCTGGAATCCGCCATTAGAGAACTGTCAGTGCTTTGATGTCTTTGATGGTAAAGGCCTTCCTCGTGGAAGATGTAGTTCATTTTTATGAACATCATCTTCTCCACATTTTTTGGAAGTAACCTCCAACATCGATCACTGACTAGGTTCCCGGCTGTGCTGAATACTCTTTCAGAGTACACACTGGAGGGTGGGCAGCTTATGTATTGCAAAGCAAGTTTGTACATGGGTTTCCAAATGGCCTGCATTTCTTCCCAGTAAGGAAAGGGACTGTCTGACATTTCCATATCAATTACCTCTTGAAAATAATCCTCCACCATCCTTTGCATGTTAATACTCGGATTGGATGGAGCTATGGGCAAGGTCACACATTTTTTTGCAAAATCTTTCAAACCAGCCCAGGGGGTAAATGTATGATGCTCCGATTTTTTTCAACTCGCCGGAAATCGGCGACTTTGCAGGTAAAATTTAAAGCAGCAATGGCTTGTAAAGGCAAGTTTGCCTTTTACATTACCGCTTTAAATTTTCAATGCAAAGTCGCCGATTTCCGGCTAGTTGAAAAAATCGGAGCATCATACATTTACCCCCAGATGTTAAACTGTTGTGGTCTGCCCCCTGCGTCATCCCTGCTTCGTTTTGGAAAATGTAATTTTTTACGAGCAGCAGCTGCCTTACAAACTGAAGGAGTAGACGTCATCAAGCCAAGGCCCAGTTCAGCGGACAACTTGCTGACCAATCGCTCCTTGCAAAGGTTCACATCTCACTCATTTTGAAGCAATGAATTAATGTAAGTCTTAACCCTTGGATCAAGTACAGTCACCAAAACGTAGTAATCCGAGTTCAAGATTTTAATAACTCTTGGATCATTGCGAAGTGAATTAAGTACTTGATCTACAAGGCCAACATACTTAGTGGAATTGCTTTCTTTCATTTCCTCCTTCAGTTTGTCAAGCTGCTTTTCCCATAGTCTACTTAAGGGAATGACTTGGCTCAAGCTAGCAGAGTCTGCACTCACTTCACACGTCACAACTTTTTCAGCACCTTGCACAGCACAGAAAGGATTCTCCACTGTGCAAGAGTGAAATACATTCTCCCTCCTTTCCCAATGTCATGGCTTGTGCAATACGCTTGGATGGCTTTGCGCTGTTCCTCCATCCTCTGAAGCATGTACAGGGTGGAATTCCACCTTGTTAACACCTCTTGCTTAAGTTGGTGGCAGGGCAAGATAAATTGTTCTTGGAGCTGCTGCAATCTCCTACACGCTGTGGCAGAATGCTGGAAATGTCCCGAAATTTTATGGGCCACCGAAAGCATCTCCTGCACCTCACAATTATGTCTTAGGAAGCTCTGCACCACCAAGTTTATTGTGTGAGCAAAACAGGGAATGTGATGGAATTCACCCAGCTGTAATGCTCGCACTATATTGTTGGCGTTATCAGAAATGACATATCCTGGAAAGTGTCCAAGTGGTATAAGCCATGTATATATGACATCTCTTAGTTTTTGTAACAAATTATCAGCTCTATGCCTGTTAGTGAAGCCGGTGATACAAAGAGTCGCGTGCCTGTGACAAATGTTACGTAGTGGTGTTCATGCTGCTGCTGTTCCTGCCGGTGAAGGCAAATGACCAACCCAGTGGGCTGTCACAGTCATATAGTCTTTGGTTTGCCCACTTCCACTTGTCCACATATCTGTGGTTAAGTGTACAGTGGACAGAATGGCATTTTTAAGCGCAATCACTACATTTTTACAAACTTTTTGGTATAGTTGCGGAATAGCTTTACAGGAAAAATTGTGTCACAATGGAATTTTGTAATGCAGACACAAAACATCAATCAACTGTGAAAAACCAACTGTGTTTATTGTGGATATTGGACGCAGATCTAGCATTAACATAGTAGCCATGGCGTATGTGATTCGCTTGGCAACTGGGTGACTGCTGTCATATTTGCTTCCCCTAGCAAATGATTGTTTCACAGTTAATTGTTGTGATTTAGGACTGCTCTTTTTCTTGGCCTTCTTACGGGAGGAAGATTCACCCCCATCAGCAGCAACAGCAGCAGCAGCAGTGGGGCTAACGCTTAAACATTATTCAGAGGAATCAATTGTAGTGCAGGAGTCATCCAGCCTTACTAAGTGGGATGCAGGACTAACTCTGAGCGCTACTGCGGACATTGATGAGGATGGTGTTGTGGGTGTAGGTGACAGAAGGGTCCTAGCTGATGATGGAGTGCTTGTAATTTTTTTCAAGAACTTTCAGCTTTTACCAAAACCTTGCCATGAACTCTGGTTAAATGGTCTAACATGGATGAGGTTCCAAGATGGTTAAGGTCCCTCCCTCGACTGACTGTGGCTTGACATACACTACACATGATTATAAAACTGTTGTCAGAATTTGGGTAGAAATAATTTCACACATAAGAAGTAGATTTTTTTGTTTTATGCCCAGGCATGAAATGGCCTTTTTCTTGCCACGTGCCAGAACTGCTGCCACTGGTGCAGGACTTACACAAACAACCTCCTCCTCATCAACATCCTCATTAGCGCCCTCGTCGCCTACACAAATCTCCCCCTCACCCTCTTCTAATTCCAAAGTGGCATCCTCAATTGGTGTATCACCGGCTATAGTCGGGCTGCTCAGGCACACATCAACAGAAATGCTGAAAGGGCCCTTCTTTATGGGTACACTATCAGAATGCTCACAATTACACATACCACTGGTGGATGGACTCTCCACAGGGATTGGTGTCATTTCTGATTCTAAGCATACATTTTCCTCTAATGCCTTACTGTTTTCTTGCAGCTCGGCTTTAACGCGTAACAGTAGTTGTGCACCACTTGTGGAATTCAAATTACTTGGTCTTGCTTGGTCACGTACAAGAAGAAGGCTCAGTAACATTTTTCTATCTGGCACTAATAGAGAAAGGCGGTTAACTTTTCATCAGTTACAGCTCTTTTTCTCTTCAACACGGTAAAATGTTTTTTTCTGTGTGTTTTTTTCCCCGACTTAAAAAGACTATGTACTTTTACATAGGCCTTACCAGATGACGTACAGGGAAGACTAACATCAGGACTGGTGCAAGCAGCTGCTTGCTGATCATGCTCATATGTGGACTGCTGTAAATCCATTTTAATGAGACCTCAAACACTTGTAGTGCAAGATATTAAATATACAGTGCTGCTAGATTATACTTTCAGCACCAGAAAAATTGTTTGTTAACACTGGGGAATATGGGACACCCCAAAGCACTTGTAGTGCAAAATAGGAAATATACAGTGCTGCTAGATAATACTTTCAGCACCAGAAAAATTGTTTGTTCACACTGAGGAATATGGGACACCCCAAAGCACGTGTAGTGCAAAATATGAAATATATAGTGCTGCTAGATAATACTTTCAGCACCAGAAAAATTGTTTGTTAACACTGGGGAATATGGGACACCCCAAAGCACTTGTAGTGCAAAATAGGAAATATACAGTGCTGCTAGATAATACTTTCAGCACCAGAAAAATTGTTTGTTCACACTGAGGAATATGGGACACCCCAATGCACGTGTAGTGCAAAATATGAAATATATAGTGCTGCTAGATAATACTTTCAGCAACAGAAAAATTGTTTGTTCACACAGGGGAATATGGGACACCCCAAAGCACTTGTAGTGAAAAATATGCAATGGATAGTGCTGCTAGATAATACTTTCAGCAACAGAAAAAAAAATTGTTCACACTGGGGAATATTGGACACACCAAAGCACTTGTAGTGCAAAAATTTTTATATATAGTGCCGCTAGATAATACTTTCAGCAACAGAAAAATTGTTTGTTCACACTCGGGAATATTGGACACCCCAAAGCACTTGTAGTGCAAAATCCATACTTTATCCTGCTGGTAGATTTCTATTTCTGCAGGCAGAAATTAGTTTCTGGAGGAGGGAATATGACACCCCAAACAGTTGGTAATGTTTGCAAAAATGCCTCCTCTATCCTCCTCTCGTCCTGCTAGAATCATTCATAGAATAATTGCTAGAATAATTGCTCTCTCCCTGCTCTAAAGCTGCCTGCGACCTAACCCTTCTCTCTCCCTCTGTCAAATGGCGATGGATTGCTGTGAAGGCAGGTATTTATGGATTTCAAATATCGCGAGAACCGAGCTCCGAGGACATCACAATAAACGTTTTGCCTCAATTTCGATTCCGAATTGGCGCCAGAGTACCGAGCCTGCTCGGCTCGATACTCAGATAGGTGAATTTCGGGTGGGTTCGGTTTTCGGGGGAACCGAGCCCGCCCATCACTAATTATAATATCAATATGAGATGTGACAGTTCGATGTCCATCTGTTGTAATCCTATGAAAAGCATTTAAATCAAGTTAAGAAACAACTTATTCTGTAGTAAAGCAATTAAGCTGAGGACTTGTAAGGCTGAAAGACAGATATTTTTCTTCATTTTATCTTCTTTTTGGCACTCTTGGTAGCATTAGCTGGTGTTCAGCTTCATAAAAATAACAAACAAAAGGAAAGCTTTTCTTATTTTTTGTAAATCAAATGCTTCAGTGTCACTCGTTCAAACTCTCCTATAACTAGGCTCTGTCCTTCAGTATGTGTATATATATATATATATATATAGCTGTTTCCAAGAATTGTACCCCATTTATACTTCCTGTTCACAGATTCTAACGTAAATACAAATCTTCAATGGATTGCAATGGATTGGCTAATATTTTTATATTCATGCATCATAATGAAACTTAAAATGAATGTATGTTAAGCGGAACACTCAGTAACACTAGTAACACTACAATTATTTGTATTATGCGACCTTGCAATGTAGTATAATTCAAAATATGCTTTTATGCGTAGGGATCTGAACATATGCAAGATAATCTTCTTCATCATACATATTTATTAATTAGTACATAATGAACTGAAGTTTTTTCATACTGCATTTTTTGTTGCTTTACGCTTCTTAGATAAATATTTTTAGAATCTGTCAGCTAGTGCAATGTTGGAAAAGAAAAGAATTCATGATCTACAGAAAGCTGGGAGTTTTTAATGACTGAAAAAATAGTAAGTGTAGTCTGAATACAATTGTATGTATAGTAGCATAGCATGGCAAATATTCCAGTTTAACATTTAAAACAAACAAAAAAACGAGATGTTAAACTGAAACACACAACTAAAAATGATCTTCTCATTAGTCCACTCCATGTGCATTCTTACCAACAAAAATGTGGATCCAGCATAATTAGGATATTATTATTATTATTGACCATCAATCAATACATAATGATTCCATTCAGGTGTAAGAAAATGTGTCTCCTGTTATGTTCTAAATGGCAAGATAGCTAAAACTGCCTACTGTTTGAACTATCTGCCTTATCAGCAGAGCTGCCATCAGAAACTGTGGGGCCCAGTATTAATTAATCCTCATATATGCCTCCTCCTTCTTTGACCATACACGCGTCCCCTCCCTCATCACAGTACATTCCCCCTCTCCCTAATCACAGTACATGCCTCCCCCACTCCCTCATCGCAGTACATGCCTCCCCCAAACCCTCATCTCAGTAAATGTAATCCCTCTCACTCCCAAATCATAGCAAATGTTCCCCTCCACACCCAACCCATCACAGAAAATGTTCCCCTTCCTCTCCCCCCATCCCATGCCATCCCAGTAAATATTCTACTCTGTCCAGATCCCATCTCAGTAAATGTTCCCCTCTCCCCTCCCTGCAATCACAGTTAATGCTGTCCTCTCCTATCTCCCCCTCCCCTCCCCTATCAAATTAATGACCAATTATATTAGCGTCTCTTCCACGATGCTGCGGCTCTAGATCACTGATAGACTGATGACATCACAGCTCTGTTCAGAGCCTGGGAGCTGCAGCATCGCAGAGGAGAAGGGTCGCGTTCGGTCAGACTAAGCGGCCCAGACAGCCTAGGTGGCCTGTACAGATAGAACTGTAAGGACCCCCTAGTCTGTTCATGCCCCTCACAGCTGTAGCAACCGTACACCTCTGATAGCAGCCCTGCCTTTCAGAAGAATGTCTAAACTTTCTGACTTTTTCTGGTTTTGAAAAGGAGTTAAAAAAATTGCAGCTTAATAAATAGCACAATTTGTACACCTGTCATTTGAAATATAAAAGGATTTTGGTCTCTAACCATCGATTTTATGTTTACCTTTAGCAAATGACTCAATCTACTAACCACATCTAAAACCGCCCAAAAACGTGTGGTTTGTTAAATTTAGCCCATTGTGTCCTTTTTTGAGTGCAGGTTAAATAAAACAATACTTATTGCAAGAATTAAATTATTTTAGTGGGAGTTCCCTGTTTAATGGGACTACAGATCATTTTTCACCCCATGAAAAAGAATTGGAATATTCTGTTGGAGATGTTGAAAACCAGGAACCAGACTTTATTTTTTATAGGGACCATTTTGCACCTTCTAGGCACATTTTGTACAGGAAATTACATTTGAAGGCATTTCAGCCAACGTAATAAAGACTTTCAAGTACTCAAAATAAATAAAGACAATACCGATATCCCCTGATGAGTAATAAGACATGAATTAAGCTCAACCAAGCTGTATTTGAAGAGAAAAACGTAAACATATAGATTAATAAATGGGATGGTTATTAAGTGGTAATAGGATGGAGTTTGACATGATGTTTTCGCTCTTTCATCATACACATTTTGGGTCTGAGTCATTAAGAAAAGTTAAGAATAAAAAGGAGTAACTTTGCACCTGGGCAAAACCATGTTGTATTGGAGGGGGAGGTACATTTACAATGTGGGGACAGATTTATACTTGGGGTAGGGCATCACCTAAGGCAACTTTAAATTTCAATGTAAAAATAAAGCTATCAAGTATTTGTGTGCTACATGAAAAAACAGCCAGCATTCAGCTTATGTGCAAAATAGTAATCTAATTTGCATCCCTTGCAATGTAGCATGGTTTGTCCCAGAGAAAATGTACTCATTTTCTTGCCTTGTTCTCCTTAATAACTCAGGCCCTTCCTGTTTAAACTGCAAAACTAGGTATTGATTTTACGAGTGTAGTTTCCAAAAGTGAAAGGTGGAAATATACCTATGTTTATGCTAGGAAGGAAGCACACCTAGACAAAATTAAAGTCTTTGCATGCCTGCACATTTTGCACTTTTGCAACCATTAAATAACTGACACTGTGATGCTTAAACTGTACAAGGCAGGCAAGATCTGCTCATCATTTCTCAGAAATGCTTCCAGGAACTCAGCTCAAATGAGGACCTTTCAATGTTCATGTTAATGTAAAAATGCTTTGTAGGTTCGGTGCATTGTACATTTAGAAAACAAGCAGCTATACTGACATTTGTGGTCTGTCAAGGTCAGATTTCTTTGTTGACTCATGCCGCATGAAACGTGTATTTTCTGGAAGGAAAGAAATAATGCTCTGAAAAATAATCACGCTCAGGCACTTCATACGCTATATGCTTTTGGTGCCTTGCACACATTTAAAGCTTACAAGAAATCTAGCACATGGGGAGAAATCAGTTTTCTGCCTTTCATTTTATTATTATTATTATTATTATTATTATTATTATTATTTTTATAAAACAAAAATCATATACAATGTCATGAAACAGAAGGTTAATTACTGAAGTGACAGAGGCCCCCATTTATTAATGACCACAATTTTAACACAAACCCTTTCAATCATTATCACAAAGATAAGGATTGAAAGATCGAGTGTATTTATTAGAAACTTTCAACGGAAACAGCAGTCATGAAAAACTGCTGTTTCTGCAAAGACACCTCTGCTATATTTCCTATGGTCGCTATCACAAAGTGACCACCTTTCCGATAGTGCCCAGACGGGAGAGCAGTAAGACGCAGTAAGGGATACAAAGTTCCCTCTAACACAATGCTCTCCCCATAGAGCAGACCTGAAAAATTACACATACGGTAATGTACGCCAGCCTGAGCAGGCGTAGATTACCATAAGTGTAAATGCATTTTCATTTCTTATTAAATTGCTGTACAGAGCAGTCCTCATAGACATCTATGGGGACTGCTCTGTATTTTGCAACAAAATGCAAACCAGCAAATATCTATGATATTTATGATATCTGCTGCAATGCATTGTTCATAATTTTGAACAATAGTTAGATTTACGGTGGATCATATAATCCTCTGATAACAAATGAATCATTGGTGACTGACATTTCTGTGTATCTTGTTAGTGCGATATGGTTGCAGTTAGGAAAGACACCAGAAGGCAGAGACACAAAACTTGAACCAAACACAGTAGAAATTTTAAAATAAGGGGCCTTTGACTATTTACCACCCAGTCAAGTATGTGTTTAAGAGCCTTCCCTTTACTTGTGTTATAATTTCAAAGAAAAGCAATATACATTTTACTAAAACAATATTGAATGTGCTTTAAATATCTAAATGTTAATAGCAGACAAGGTTCAAGATCAGAGCCCAGACAGTCCTCCCTATCATGCATTAAGCCTATAAAATTCTCTTCCCTGTAGAAGATGTGTTGTATATACATTAAAATCTATAACACCATCCAGAAAGGTTTTGACAAGTTAGACAGCCAGGAGACTCCAAGGTGATTGTCTGTTGTCATTTTTGAATGATTCTTCATCCTAGCCTCATGAACTTGTTGTGGTTTGACCTTGTGGTGATAGTGATCTATCTTCATGGAAGACAACTATATGAAATTTCATTGAGGGAAACTGGGTAGAGAAGTATAAGAAAACATTGGCTATCCCTAAAGAGGAAAAATGTGCTAAACATCCACCGACCTTCTAACATTAACCATTAAACACACAAGGCGACATAAATGTCAAAGCTACGAAATAAAGCTTGCTGCATCTAATTGACAAATGTTTTATGACAAATGGAAGCTGTATCATTAGGGCGTAGAGAAAACAATATATCTTTATATGTTTTTCTTTTACTCTTATTTTTTAATGTAAGAAATACTATATTATATACCTATTACTTGTCTGTGTGTGAGCATGTGTGTATTTGTAGCAAATTAATTACATTCCAATTCTAATATCTGATTTTATGTCTAAAGAAATTAGCATAGGATTTAAAGCTATGGAAAAAAATATATTGCTACTTTGAAAGATAGTGTTTGTTATGATATCAGGAGTCTGAGTTGGTTGTTAGCACGCGGAAAATAAAGCGAGGTGGGCACAATTATTGATATTCCTACTGAGCCACTGTGGTGCCCTTTGGAACAAAGCCCACAGTCAGATCTGCATCTACATCCTAGACCATTTCCTTGCCACCCATCATCAGTGTCTGGTTGAAGCTTCAGAAACTTAACAAGTCTGATTCATTACAGCACGCATTCTGAGCGTATCTTGCGCTATGTACTGTACGTAGCACAAGAGAAGCATTGTTAATGTTGCACATAAATGATTAAGTATAGTTTAGATAAAGTAAAAATAAAAAAGCATGCAGTGCATAAGACACAGAAAACATACCTCAAATCGAATGAACCAGGTCAGTACACTATATAAATGAAACATTTCCAATCTTCACTATAAACTCCCACAATTCAGTATGCATCATTTAAGTCTTTTATAATAGTTTATAATGAGACAAGTGTATGCAGGTGTATGATGAGCTCTGGCATCAGATGGTGAGAGTTTCCAGCTGTGTTTATGCAGTGCTGTCAACCGCGGCATGGACTTAGACTAGACCCAGAGCTGGTGCAAGCTCTACGTGTGGTCCTATGTGAATTGCTGTGTGCGGCAGAGTATGAATGTGACGTATCCAGAGATAAACGCGCACTTCAAGTATTTCCTAGTGGTGTCCAAGAGACAATTTACTCCATTTTTTACCTTACTTTCACTAATAAATCAGGCCCACTGAGAGCTATGTGCATTTGTTTTAAGTCATCAAGGAGCGGATATAAAGATAAAAGCCTGAGTTTTTAAGGAAAGTAATGCAATAAAAGGAGTAAATGTTCTCTGGGTCAAACCATGTTACAATGCAAGGGGTGTAAATTAGTTTATTATTTTGCACATACATTAAATACTGGCTGCTTCTTCATGTAGCACACAAATAGTTGATAGTTTTATTTTTACACTGAACTTTAAAATTGATCCATGACATGCCCCACCCAAACTAAAAATCTCTGACCACATTTTAAATGTAGCTCTCCATCTCATGCAACATGGTTTTGACCAGGTGCAAAGGTACTCCTTGTTTATACTTTGCTCATCTTAATGACTCAGGCCCAGTAATACCACTTTCATACTGCCGCCCCTGCAATATCCCGGGTTTTTGAAGCCGGGTTTTTGCAGGGTCTCGGAGCGTTCCAGCTCAGAAACACCATTCATACTGCACCTCGGACCCCCTCGGACCCGGGAATTTCCCGGGTTGACCCCATTCATACTGCACAAGTCTGTGCCCTGGCAATTTGTGGGAGTCATCACCAGAGCAGTTTTCATTGGCTGAAAAATGGTGATGTCATTGAAAGGTGACTGGTTTGTTGACGCATAAAGATGATGCTAAAGTGGGTGGTGATTGTTTAGCACATTACTTTTCATCATGGCCGACGACTCACTTTTGTGTAGCCCAGAGTTCATGTTTACTAGTATTTTTTTGATGTTTTATGCAGCAAATGAGAGTTTGCTGCAGCTGCTGACACTGTGCACTCTTGCACAGTCCCAGTTCAGGAGGAGGAAGGCGAAGTTTATGGCACAACAGAGGAAAACTCGGTGTCTGTATATGCGCAGGAGGAGAGCGTTTCTCAGGGTCAGCATTGCCTCAATTTTGAGATTCAGTGCTGCCAGTAACCGAACCATGCGTGCCAGAGAGCGTAGCCACGGAGAAGCTTTCTGGTCTACTGTGGAAGCCAGGGCCGGACTGGGACTAAAAATCAGCCCTGGCATTTAAAGCACACGGGCCCACCTCTGTTGATGAGCAGGAAAAAAAAACACGTGCCACAGCGCATTTGGTGCGCCGCCAAGGGCGTGGCTATATTATGTTGGGGGCGTGGTCAAAATGGTGCGTTGATACATACATTATAATAAAACATTACATTTATCAGGCCCTCCCCATCCATATTACGTCACCCCACCAGACACATTATGACACCCCTAGCCCACTGTACTTATCAATGCTTCTAACGCTGCTGACATTCCTGTTGAGTGAGCAGGGAAGCTCTTAGTCTCACGAGATTAATAAATCTCATGCAACTTAGATCTCCTCGGCTTGCTCTGCAGGCTGTGTCCTGCCCTGGACTGGGAGCACAGATTCCTCCTGCTGACCAGAACTGGATTAAGGCTCGGGGGACCCAGGCACTTAAGTCAGGGGGGCTCCTATGATGTAATTTGGCTATTAGACACATTTTTGACAAATACACAGGCAATACTGTGTGCACTACTGTTAGGTGCACGCAGTTCTGCCTTAGCAAGCAGTACAGTGTGAAGCAGGACATATCTCCCAACTGTTCTTGTAGTCAGACAAAATCCTGACTAAGCGGGACAGTCACCCACCAAATTCAGAACAGTTGGCAGACTGTCCTGGTCTCTCCTACCTGTCTTGTCATTGTCACCACTTGTGGCTGCTGGTGTCTTTAGATCAGTTGCTGCTTGTCTGGATCCTGGAATGTTGGATGCCCTATTTGGAAAAAAAAATGAGTACATGAAATTTAGCCCCGGTGTTAAATCAATATAGCATCCACGTTTTAAAATTAGGCCTCACTCCTGCCCCAACATTAAAATACAAGTATTCACATTTGATAAATACATCAATTTCCCTCCAACTAGCCCTGACATTAAATAGTATTCCCATTTAATAAATACAACTATTTACCTCTCTCCAAACAAGTCCAGCAAGAAATTAAATAGCATATACGTTTAATAAATATATCCATTTCCCACAACCACCCCAGGCATTAACTCATAATCACATTTAATAAATAGACCTCATTTTCCCCAAACAGCCCCACATTCAATTATTAGCTCCCAAACCACCCCAGCATTAAATTAAAAATCCAATCACTCCATCTTAAATTGTTAGGCCCCATTATTTAATTGCCCCACCATCACCCCACAAATAAAATAGCACCCAATAATTAGCCCCTACCTGCAATTCACCATTAGATTAATAGCCTACCTCCCACATTATATTAAGACCATCCCCCCTTACACATTATAGTCATACACCGGCCCCCACACACATACAGTAGTCATACCCTGTCACACGCATACACTCTCTATAGTCATACCCTGTCACACACAAAACATACTATAGTTACACTGTAACACACACACACACACACACTATAGTCATACACTGGCCCACACACCCACTATAGTCATACACTGGCCCACACACACACATACTATAGATACCCTGTCACACACATACACACTATAATCATACCCTGTCGCACACATACTATAGATCCCCTGTCGCACACATACTATAGATCCCCTGTCACACACAAAACCTACCATAGATCCCCTGTCACACACACAAAACCTACCATAGATCCCCTGTCACACGCACAAAACTTACCATAGATCCCCTGTCACACACACAAAACCTACCATAGATCCCCTGTCACACACACAAAACCTACCATAGATCCCCTGTACACAAACTACCCCCCCCCTTCCCCGTACACACTCATCACTTATCTTTTAATTCATTTCTTTGTTTGTCACCTCCACTTATGGGCTCCTCTCCATGACTTAGGGTGAATGGTGTGGCCCTGTGGTTCCCACCCCATTGAACCCTCTGAGGTCCCCCCTTCCGGAGGCAGGGGACAGAAGAGTGGGTGCTGGCACAACTCCCTAGGTATGTTCAGAGACTAGACAGAAAGATAACATGAAACTATGTCTAGCAAATACATCCATCTGTGCTAAACACACTTAAGGAATTAAGGAACAAAAAAGCTGGGATAGATTGATTTTGTCTGTGCATATTGGGGCGTCGGGTGATTTATTCCAGTTTGCCTTAACTCTGCACAGAAGTCATCATTCCACCAAAAACTTACAACACAAACATATCATAAATAATACAAGAGGCACTACTTGAACTTACTAAATTCTAAGTAGATAAGTCTTTAGTACCAGATGGTATACATCCAAGAGTAATACAGAATTAGCATTAGTGCTTGCAGAACCATTAATGAAACATTTTAAACAATTGTTGCTGACTGGTGTAATTCCATGTGAGTGGAGAATGACAAAGGCAGACAAACTAGAGTCAAACAAGTTGCAAGACCCATGGCAGCATGATTTTGCTGCTGAGATATCATATCAAACAAATCATGTTTTTTGACTAGGTAAGTAAAGTGATAAATCAGGGTGGATCGGTAGATATAGCTTATTTAGACTTTAACAGGGCATTTGGTACAATATATTAAATCAGAAGCTTAAAATATAGTTTCAGATGATGTGACGGTAAGCACTATGTCTAGTCAAGCATTTGTAACATAAGAAAACTTGATTCCACAAAAGGAGGTGTTACCCCCCCCCCCACTTCTTACCTTGTGCTCTCCGCGGCACGCTCTGTAGTGTCTTCTATCACATGGGACGGCACCTATCACATGGTGCACGTCCCATGTGACATCATCCATTCATCGGAGGGGAGGAGGGGACGCGCTGCAATCAGTAAGTGTAGTGCCGACCCCATCGCTCAGCGCACAGACTGTCATGCCGAATTCCGGCATGACAGTCTGTGCGCTGAGCAATGGGGTCGGCCAGCTAGTAACCGGCCCATCTGGCCATCGGCCCTTCTGGCATTTGCCAGAAGTGCCAGATGGCCAGTCCGGCCCTGGTGGAAGCGTTTGAGGAACAGCAGTGGATGCAACACTTCAGAATGTCACGTGGGACATTTAACTATGTGCTGGACCTTATTACCCCAGCACTTTCCAGGAAGGCCACTAACTTTGGGAAACCTATTCCACCATGTAGGCGCCTTTCTATTGTGTTGTGGTGGTATGCTACCCCTGGAGAATACCGGACAATCTCCTGCTTGTTTGGAGTGGGGATATCCACGGTGTGCACTCTAGTGCATGAAGTCACCACGGCATTACTGGAAGCCCTGTATCATCGCTTCATCTCCTTACTGCAAGGTCAGCGCCTGGATGATACAATTGCAGGATTCCTGAAGCGTGGGTTTCCACAGTGCGCTGGAGCCATAGACGGGACACACATCCCCATCATTGCCCCCACAGACAACCATGCAGATTACTACAACCGCAAAGGCTGGCATTCCATCATTCTGCAGGCTGTGGTTGACCACAACTATTGGTAAGCATTTTTTATGGGTTTTTTAATGTGACTGTGCTATGTGTAATGCGTATTGTAAAACATGTTAATATATTTTTTTATGTTAGTTTCACAGATGTTTTCAGTGTTTGGCCTGGACGTTCCCATGACGCCAGAGTTCTAGCAAATTCGGACCTTTACCAAATTGCTGAGGAAAGACAAGATGGCTGGCTGTTCCCTAGAGAGGTAAATATCGGTGTAATGTTGTATGATGTATTTGTAATTGAAGATTATATACTATTGTTTGCTATCAATATTGTATGTATTTACTGCTCCTTTTTTTTTATTTTTTTTATAATATTTATCTTTATTGAAGTTTTTAAGGCAGTTTCAACAGAGATTCACAAGAACAGATAAGTGGGTAACAAAACCACCTCATTAATACAAAATGTCATAATAACACATTCAAATAAATGTTATAATAGAAGAAGAAGAAAGAGAGAAAAAGGAAAAGACAGAGACGAGGATCGGTAAGGGGGGGGGGGGGCAATGTTTCCTAGTACAGATTATGTAAATAAACAATTCAAGTCCTAGCAAGGAGAGTAGGTGAGAGAACTGGTTTGTTTAAATTATTAAATTTATTGGAGTCCTGGAATTCGAGCCATGGGCTCCAAATGGAGTAATATTCAGTAACTTTATCAGCAGATGAAAGTAAAAGCTCATCCATAATTCTATAAAACTCCAATCTCTGGAACCACTCCCGGATGGTTGGGGGGTTAGGAGATCTCCAATGGGTTGGAATCACTGCTTTCGCAGCCGAAATCAGATAACGTAAAATGTTTTTTTTAAACCTGGAAATTGGAACGTCGATCTTGTTGAGAAGCCAGAAGGCGGGACTATCAGGAACATCATCTCCTAATATTTCAGCAGAGACCTCCATGACCTTGGACCAGAAAGGTCTGAGTATCTCACAATCCCACCAGATATGCATAGTAGTGCCTCGGGCATTCTGGCATCTCCAACAGGAGTCAGAAACACCCTGGCAAAAGTTTGCTAGTTGGGCTGGGCACCTATACCATCTTGTTAGAACCTTGTAATTAGTTTCTATTATAGAGACACTAGCAGAACAAGCATGTGTGGTCTCAAAAATGGCTAACCAGTCTGCTTCACGGACCTGCTCTCCCAAATCTTGCTGCCAAGCAGTGGTGAATTTGGGTAAGGAGCTAAAAAGGTTTTCTATAAGTAGTTTGTAGATTTTGGAGAGCAGGTTGGTAAGACAGCCATCTGCTAGACACCATGTTTCAAACGCTGTGAGGGCTCTAGTTATATCATTACGAGGTAATCCCGAGGTCAGGAAGTGCTTGATCTGGAGGTATCTCCAAATCTCCAATCCCGGAAGCTCCCACTTGGACTGGATCTCAAGAAAGGAGGACACACCTGTGGAATTTATCAGCTGGCCGACACGTGTAATCCCAGCACGCACCCATGTCTTAAAGGGGCCAGTTTGTACGCCTGGGGGGCAAAGAGGATTATCAAATAAGGGGGTCAGTGGTGAAATAATAGAGGAGAGGTGTGGAAGGATCCGAAGTCTGGACCATACTAAAATACTTCCCAGCATCACCGCATTATGGTATGAGGGGAAGTGTGGAAGTTGGAGTCCCCCTATGTGTTTACGTCGATATAAAATGTCATGTTTGAAACGGGGCCTCTTTCCCCTCCAAACAAAGTCTCTCAGCAATTTCTGTAGGTCATTAAACCATTTATTTGGTATGTGAATTGGAAGAGTCTGGAGGAGGTAAAGGATACGTGGGAGAATGTTCATTTTAATAATATTGATACGACCTATCCAGGAAAAGGCCTTGTTATGCCACTCTCCCAGATCCTTAGGAAGTTTAGCCATGAGAGGACTAAAGTTAAGGTCGAACAGTTGCGTCAGATCTTTAGAAATAAGTATACCCAGATATTTAATATGTGATGGGTGCCACTGGAATGCAAAAGCCTGCTGGAGCCCTTCAACCACACGAGGAGCTAAAGATAAGTTCAAAGCCACCGATTTTGAATAATTGATTTTGGAATTGGATAGAGAACCAAATCGTTGGAATTCTTTAACCAGATTGGGAATTGAAATGATTGGGTTGGTAACCACAGCTAGGAGATCATCTGCAAAAAGCGCTAATTTATATTCCACTTTACCCACTACCACTCCTGAAATATCAGAGTTGGCTCTAATGGCCCTAGCCAGGGCTTCCATACAAAGTACAAAAATCAATGGTGAGAGTGGACACCCCTGTCTAGTGCCATTTCCAATCAAGACTGGATCCGAGAGAGACCCGTTAATTTTTATACGAGCCGTAGGGGTACGGTAGAGAGCTAAAATCCGATGAAGGGCAATTGGTCCTAGGCCCATATGGGATAACATGCAGCCGAGAAATGACCAGTCAATTCGGTCAAAGGCCTTTTCGGCATCCGTGGATAACAACATAGAGGGTGTATTAGAGCTCACTGCCGAATGGACCAGGTCGATAATCTTAGTTGTGTTATCTCTTGCTTCACGACCAGGAATGAATCCCACTTGGTCAGAGTGGACTATTCCCGGCAGGATGGGCTTCAAACGGTTAGCTATAAGTTTTGCGTATAATTTAATGTCCACGTTAAGTAGGGAAATTGGCCGATAACTCGGGCACAGAGAGGGGTCCTTGCCATCTTTAGGTATTACTGTGATGTGGGCTTCTAGGGATTGTGTGGAGAAAGGGGTGCTCTCTGAAACAGCGTTGAAGGCTGGCACCATCAAGGGTAGTAGCTTATGTTTGAAAATCTTGTAGTAAGATATTGAAAAACCATCGGGGCCTGGGCTTTTACCTGAAGGTGTAAATTTTATTGCTTCAGCCAGTTCATCGTGGGTAAATGGCTGTTCCAGCAAGGCTATGTCAACATCTGAGAGAGTGGGAAAGGCGATCTCCTGTAAGAAAGATAGTATCAAGGGACGTCTATTGGGAAAGTCTGTCCTAAACGTCTTGTCTGATATGTTGTAAAGTTGGGAGTAGAAGGAGTGGAAAGCTGCCGCTATGTCTGATGTAAGTTGGCATTCTTTGCCTTTGTCATTTTTTTTTTTTTTTAAATTTTTATTTTGAAACCGCAGAGACAAAAAAGGTAACATACTTAACAGTTGTGCCATCAACAAATGACAGATAGTTCAGAAATAGAAGACCCAGATTGGCACATATAAAATTTTGACCCTAGCGATAATTAGAAAGCAGTGCTGAAGTAAAAGATAGGGTAGTCTATTAAGTATTAAAACTTGAAAACATTTATGGTAAAGCGGTGGTTTTGTTTTTTTTTTGTTTTTGGGGAGGGGAGGGGGGGGGGATTGAGGGAAAAAAGGGGGGGAGGGAAAGCATAGGGTTAGGTTATACAAATCAAACAGTACCCGGAACAGGAGATTTTTGCCACTTGAACCAAGGTGTCCAAACTTCCCGGAATTTAGGAACAGTGTCATTTAGTAGAGCAGAGATATGTTCCATAGAGGAAATGAACCATATACGGTTAAGTAGCTCTGTTTTAGAAGGAGCGGACGGTTGTTTCCATGCTCTTGCAATAAGTAGCTTGGAAGCCTGGTAGATATGGGCGATTAAGCAGTTTTCGGCCTTGCTTATATCAGGAATAGGTTGGTTTAGCAACACCTGGGCCGGAACTTTAGTGACTCTGATTCCAGTTACCTTACGTGTAATAGCCAGAGTTAGATTCCAGAAAGCTTGGACGACCGGGCATTCCCACCAAATGTGCAAGAAACTTCCCTTAGCTCCACATAAACGCCAGCAACGGTCAGAAGCAGATGGGTACATGCGGTGTAGTTTTTCTGGGTCTAGGTACCAGCGCGAGTAAATTTTAAAGCAATTTTCTTGAATGCCTGCGTTTATGGAGATCTTTGCAGTTCTTGCCCGAATGATAGACCACTCCTCGCTGTCCAGTGTTATCCCCAGGTCTTGTTGCCAGGCCTCCTCGTGAGGTTCGGGAGTTTGGTCCAGAGGGGATATGAGCATGCGGTACAAGATTGAAATGTTACCCCTGCGTCCCGCCGAATGTATACAATGTCGCTCAAATGGGGTTCTTTTACGCAATTGGGTGGATCTGGCCTGTGACTGTATAAAGTTCCGGATTTGTATATATTGGAAATGAGCCGATAGTGGCGGATGGCATTTATTCTGGATTACTTCGTATGAGGCAGGTGCAGTTTCCCCCACGATATGGAGGAAACGTTCCATTTTATGCCTTTTCCACCAGTCGGCCATCGCCTCTGACCTACCTGGCTGGAAAAGTGGGTGAGTCCAGATAGGTGTCAAAGGGGACGGGTAAGGTGCCAGGCTGTGTTTTTTGTTGGCCAGATCCCAGGAATTTAGTGTAAAAGATATGGAGGGGCAAGAGTATGCCGAGGCAGGTCTACTGGATCTGGGAAGCCATGGTAGATGATGCACAGGGGCGACTGGTGACAGAGCATTTTCAATGTCCACCCACCTCTTCAGGCCTGGGTTGAGGTGCCAGGAAATGATAAATCTTAACTGAGTAGCAAGAAAGTATTCATGTATTAGTGGAAGGCCAAGTCCTCCAGCCTCTTTGGGCTTAGCCAACATGGTCCTCCTCAATCTAGGTTTCTTTCCTTGCCATATAAACCTGTTGCAGGTTGATTGGAGTGATGTTAGGATTTTGCGAGGGATTGGCACTGGGAGAGTTTGGAATAAGTAAAGTAGGCGGGGAAGGATGTTCATCTTAATTACCTGAATTCTGCCTATCCAAGAAATGTACATGGGCTCCCATTTAGATAAGTCTCGTTGGATATTGGTTAGTAGAGGTACATAGTTTGAGTTGTAAAGGCCAGAAAAGTGTTTAGTGATATTTATCCCCAAATATCTGATTGAATGAGGCCGCCATTGAAATGTAAAAGACTGTTGGAGAGCTTCTCTAGTAGTACGGGAAATATGAAGTGGTAATGCCTCAGACTTAGAGTCATTGGTTTTGTAGCCCGATAGCTTACCAAAATGTTCTAGTTCTAGCATTAAATTTGGAAGCGAAACCAACGGGTTTGTCAACGTTAGTAGTACATCGTCGGCAAAGAGGGAGATTTTATATTGTTCTGAACCCAGGGAGATACCAGTTATATCAGGATTGCGGCGTATTTTGGCTGCTAGAGGTTCAATGCATAGAGCAAACAGTAGGGGGGACAGCGGGCAGCCTTGTCTCGTTCCATTGTGTAGTTGGAAATGACTGGACACCTGGCCGTTAGTCACAACCCGTGAGGTGGGATTAGAGTATAATGCCGAAATGGCTTGTAGAAAATGTCCTCGGAAACCAAAAGCCTCTAACGCGGAGAACATGAAGGGCCAGGAAACCCTGTCAAATGCTTTCTCCGCATCCAAAGCCAAAAGTAGCGAGGGGAGTTTGTTTGAATTGACATGGTGGATTAAATCAATTACTCTGCGAGTGTTATCCGGGGCCTGTCTATTAGGAATAAATCCCACCTGGTCTGGGTCTATGAGGTCGGCCAAGACTCCATTCATTCTGTTAGCTAGAATTTTGGCGAAGAGTTTCACGTCAGTGTTGAGGAGGGAAATAGGGCGATAATTTGCACAAGCGGTGTGGTCTTTTCCCGGTTTAGGTAGAACTATGATATTGGACGAGGTTGAGTCAGGGTGAAAAATATCCCCCCGTAATATCGCATTAAATAGAGTAGATAGTTTGGGAAGTAGTTTGGGGGCAAATGTTTTGTAATAGGCCATAATGAAGCCGTCTGGTCCTGGTGCTTTAGAGGGTTTCTGCGAGCTGAGGGCACATTTAATCTCTTCTTCGGTTATTTCCGCAGAAAGTTCCGTCGCTTTGGACGTACTTAAAGATGGAAGGTGGCATGATCGTAAGTAATTAACTAAGTCAGGATTACTTAAGTTGGCCTCCCCCTGATTTGGAAGGTTGTACAAGGCTTCGTAAAAGGAACGAAAAGTTTTATTGATGACCCGTGGGTCATGTGACAGGTTGCCCTTTGAATCACGGATGCCGCTAATTGTTTGAGAGGCTCTTTTGGCTTTAAGACTATTTGCCAACAATGAATCTGCTTTGTTACCTTTTTCGTAGAACCTCTGTCCCACCCATCGGAGGCTTTTTTCTGTCTTTTCGGCTATAAGGTGGCTAAGCTCCCCTCTCGCTTTAGTTAATTGGGTTAACAACTGGGCGGATTGTGTTTGTTTATGCTGTGTTTCGAGAGCGAGGATCTGCGAAGACAGTAATTCAATCTGGGCCAACCGTTGTTTTTTGCGGGTTGCTGCAAATTTGATAATCTCCCCCCGGATAACTGCTTTGTGTGCCTGCCATGTGGTGGGAAAGCTAACATCCTCAGTGGTATTAATCTCAAAATATTCATCCAACTTATCATTTAAAAGGTTCTGAAACTGAGGGAGCCTAAGAAGGGCTCCATTCAGCTTCCATGATGTCCACACTCCTCCGGTGGACGCAAAATCAAAAGTAGCCTTGGTTGCCCAGTGGTCAGACCAGGGGTTGGAAAGAATATCTGCTGAGATCAATGACGACATAAGATGTGGGCAGCAAAGAATCATATCTATTCTCGAGTAGGAATTATGGGGGTGAGAGTAAAATGTATAATCTCTTGCAGAGGGGAATGTAGCCCGCCAAGAATCAAACAGACCCGCCTCTACAATGTGTTTGTTTAAGGATTTAGAACCAGGTGTATGTGCCCGCGAAAGTGGCCCGGTTGAGCGATCTAGAGTTTGGGAAAGAATTGTGTTAAAGTCACCTCCCAGTAGCACCCGACCCAAGCGGTGGGAGTGCAGTTCCCGAAAAGTGGTGTGAAAGAAGTTAGAGTGACCCGTGTTCGGGGCATAAATTGTCATTAAAGTTATCGGGATAGGCCCAATCTTACCCAATATGATGAGGTAGCGACCCTCTGCATCCGCAATGGTCTTGGACACCACCAGGGGAACTGACTTATGTATCATAATTGCAACCCCATGGCGTTTGGAGGTGTAGTTTGCGTAATAGACCGTGGGGTACTTCTTAGAGGACAGCGAGGAGTGGTGATCCTTCTTAAAATGAGTTTCCTGCAAGTATACAATATCGGCATGACATTTGTTAGTATAGGAGTGCAGATATGACCTCTTTTGAGGGGTATTCAGTCCCTTTACATTCATAGATAAAACAGTAAGAGGCATTTTTGTAGCAAAAAATTCGGTACAGAGTAATATGAATAAGGTGGTAGCTTCAGTTGAGTAAACCTAGGGAGTGGATCAGGGTGGGGGGGAAGGGAAGAAAGGTAAAGGAATTTAAGGGGCGGGGGGGGATAGGGGGAAGCAGTCAGAGGTTCCCTGGTGTGGGAAGTCTGCTACTTGTTAGGAGCCCCAAGGAGGGAAGGCTCGAGTTCGGAACTAGTAACCGCTCTCAAGGCGGACGCAAAAGTGCTATTTATTAATTCGTACTGACTATGGCGGTTCCTTTGTGTTGTGGGGGAATGGAACTGGCCTTAGGTGGCCACCACCGTCCAGAGCATTTAAATATAAGATAAGCAGGAAGAATAACAATGTGACTGTTAGGGTCAAGTAGGTATAAATATAAAAACACTGCAAACTCAACAACAGTTACCTTATTCAAGAAAGAAAAGAAAAATTATGCTCGCCCTCTGGAATGAAAGATGCCCAGCGGACACTGCTGATCCTACAGCTATATTGGGGAGTTTCTCCGGGTAGAGTATGGAGGAAATGACACCACCCCCTCCAAGCCCCCGGACTCCCTTACTGCCAGCAGGGAATTTCAAACCAGGGTGCGTGGGCAAAAGACATCCTGTGCGAGTACAAAAGTATTAGAATGTATTGATTCCCTTGTAGGGAGCTTACTGACTATGCATTATATTTTAACACTGGAGCAAAAGAAATAAGGTAGATATGTGCCTCTTGGGGCACTACCTGAGGGCAGTTATTCTAGGAAAGAAAGACATGTTAACACATAGTTTTTAACATCAATTAGGTATGCTGTGAATTTGAGGTCTCATTCTCAGGAGCTGGACCTGCAGGGGCGCGGATTTGGAGTTGTCGTAGGAAATGGCGGCCCTCTTCCAAAGATCTGATGGACACTGAATGGCCCTCCGACAGCACCACCAAGCGAAAGGGGAATCCCCAACGGTATTTGTAACCTTGGTCCCTTAGAGCGACTGTGATTTCTTTAAGATCCCTCCTCTTAGCGACCGTAGATGGAGCTAAGTCCTGAAAAATTTGTAACTTGGAGCCTTCAAAGAAGATGAAGTTTGAGTTCCTGGCACTCATTGTGATCTTTTCCTTAATCTTAAAAGAAAGAAACTTCAAGATGACATCTCTGGGAGGGGATGAGTCTTTAGGTTTGGGTCGAAGGGCTCTGTGAGCCCTCTCTATCTGAATCTGGGACTCAGAGATGGAGGGAACCAGGTGGATAAAGAGGCGGGTTAAATAGGGTTCCAATAAATGAGCATCAATTTCCTCGGGGATATGTCGAATACGGAGATTGTTTCTTCTCTCCCTGTTTTCAAAGTCCTCGTTCTTGTCTCGAAGGAATTCAAGCTCCCTGCTGAGGTATTCCAAGTCTTGGTTGGTTTCATTGTGGAAGGTCTTACATTGTGTTTGGGACTGTTCTAAGGTAGTGGTTCGCTGGTTCAGGTCAGAGATATCTTTTTTCAGTTCCCCCACTGTCTTCTGAAATTCAGCTGTAAGAGATTGTTTAAGATCTACCAGGAGGGAGCGGATGTCTGAAATGTCTTTCCTTGTTGCCGGAGCATCTTCCACTTCCATGTCCTCTTCCCGCGATGACCCATTTCTCGGGGAGCCGGCCGTAGTTGGTTTGTCTTGTCTAGAAAAGTGCTGGGTAATTTCAGCATTTTGCCCTCTTTTTATTTTGGAGGCGGATTTACTCATGGTTAGATAGAGGATGGAAATACAGATTTGTTTGTGTATAGGAAGTACTTGCCCTTTTAGTAATGCTCTGGACGATTGCAACCACAGGTTTTACATCCTAAGAAAAGTGAGGGTCACAGGAAGAAACCTGTTATTTCCACGGAGCTCTTCACTAGCGCGTCTTGCCGAGGCGGCTGCCAGGCCACGTCACACTTTATCCAAATTTTAATGCTGAGTCCTGCAGTGTCTCGTCTGTCTGGAATGGCGTCCAGGCTGCCCACTTTATTGTTTGAAGCCCAGTGTAACCAACATGGGGGGAACCCTGTCTGCAGCATAGGTTTGGCTACCAATTGGGGGAACACAGAGCTGTCTCAGTCCAAGCACACTGACCTGCAGTAATGTAGGACAGATCTCTCCAACTTCTAGACTGGCAGTTGTTAGCTATGTAGGTGGTGGGGTCCTTCAGGGCTGTGTCCTGCCTCTCACAGCAGGGGTGTTCCCTGCAGGGCAGTGAGGGGTCTGATGGGGCAATGCACCTCTCTTGTTGTGCTATTATTATTATTTATCTGTGGGGCTTGGAGTTGCGCCCCTCCGTTTTCCTCCTGCCGCCGACCGGAAGTAGAACTCCGAAAACCGGAAGTTGCGGTACTCGTGCCTCCAGGAAGAAATAACAGCCGGGGATGCAAGGCTCAGCTAGGCCGCTGATCGCGGAACTTCCGTCAGAGGAACCAGGGATGTCCCAGGCACTGTTAGGATGTGGGTACCTTGCCAGATGACCCCTTTCTGCTCTTAAATAGGTCCCGCAGCGCTGCGGCCCCGGGGGGAGGAGTCAGCCCGCCTGATAGAGCTCTGATGTATAGCTCAATACGGAGCCCTTGTTGTATCTTCTTATTATGACCAGCTCGTGCCCGGATAAGTGAACCTCCAGAATATATGCTGGGGTTGGTTTTTGCAGGGTATATTCCCTCTTAGACTTCTTTATTTGGGGAGTTGGCACGGAGCTCCGGGGAAAATCAACCACCCAAGATGGCGTCCAGACCACGCCCCCTGCCTTTGTCATTTTTAACCATGGCTATGAATGATTTGGCCCTCTGAGCCCGCAAGGCCCTTGCTAACATTGAGCCGGGTTTGTTACCCCATTGGAAGTATCGATTGCGACATTTTTGAAAATCTAGTTTTATTCTATCATATAGGAGTGTATTCAAGGCAGTCCTGGCTTTGGTCAATTCCGCAAGTACTTTGGAGGACAAAGCAGCTTTGTGTCTGGCCTCTAAAGCGATAATTTTTTTGAGAAGCTGGTCTTTCAAAGCTTCTTTCTGTTTTTTCATAAATGAGCCTAGTTGGATCATTTTACCACGAAGGACACACTTATGTGCCTCCCAGATTGATACTACCGAGACCTCCGGGCTATTATTGAATTCTATGTAGTCGTCAAGGGCTTGTTCGATTTGTGCTTTACAGTAGGAGTCTTGTAAAAGGAGCTCGTTAAGTCTCCATGAACGACCTTTAACCCTTGGTTGAGCTAAGTGTAGGGACAAAGAGATAGGGGCATGATCTGACCAAGTTGCCTGACCTATAGATGTTGAATGAACAAGGGAGAGATGTCTGTGTGAGAGAAATAGGTAGTCAATGCGGGAATAGACTCCGTGTGGGTGGGAGAAAAAAGTGTAGTCTCTAACCGATGGGTGCTGTAGCCTCCACGTGTCAACCAGCGCATGTAAAGTGCGCCTTACCTTCCCATGCAGGAGCAGTGGATGCAAAGCCCATACCTCCTTGCGGGGGTTCCTGGTGAAGACAACCTGTCCCGTTAGACTCCGCGCCTCTGAGTAGTGTAGTACCAAGATAGACTCGGGCACAGAGAGATGGCTGGCTGTTCCCTAGAGAGGTAAATATCGGTGTAATGTTGTATGATGTATTTGTAATTGAAGATTATATACTATTGTTTGCTATCAATATTGTATGTGTTTACTGCCCCTTTTTATATACAGATGTAACACTTGCAAAATGCATTTTCACCATATAGTACCAAGTGTACTGCGTTATTGACCAATATTTTAAACATGGTGACGTGAAACTGCATGTTTTTATTTACAGAAATCTACTTTTCTTGATGGTGTGGAGATACCGGTACACATCATTGGGGATGCTGCTTACCCTTTGAGGCGCTGGCTGATGAAGGGGTTCACTCAGCAACATCACCTGTCTCAGGAACAGATCCGTTTTACACATACCCTCAGCTCTGCGCGGATGGTGGTGGAAAATGCTTTTGGGCGCTTGAAAGGACGTTGGCGCTGTCTATTGAAGCGCATTGACATTGACACCAAGCTTGTGCTCCACGTGGTTGCTGCTTGCTGTATTTTACATAACATTTGTGAAATTCAAAAAGACCAATTTCTACCTGAGTGGAATGTGCAGGAATCTGAAATGCCAGTGCTGTCAGTGGACTCCAGTACTTTTGAAGGAGAGCGCACCAATACCTCTGCTGAACTTATTAGCACCACCCTCACTGCCAATTTGACCTCACTTGTTTGAATGTACCACACAAATGTAAAATTAAAAAATATATGTTTATTTCACATATTGTATTTTGTTTTGTACATATTTCCTCATATGTCTCTTCACAACAAAATATAAAATGACACAATATAAAAGTGCTTACTTGCATGTAGAAAAAAATAAAATATATACATAAGTAGAGATGAGCGCACTCGGATTTCTGAAATCCGAGCCCACACGAACGTTGCCGATCTGAGTCAGATCCGAGACAGATCCGGGTATTGGCGCCAAATTCAAATCTGAAACCGAGGCTATGACTCATAATCCCGTTGTCGGATCTCGCGATACTCGGATCCTATAAATTCCCCGCTGGTCGCCGCCATCTTCACTCGGGCATTGATCAGGGTAGAGGGAGGGTGTGTTAGGTGGTCCTCTGTCCAGCTATATCTCGTGCTGTTCAGTTCTGTGCTGTGCTGTGCTGTGCTGTGCTCAGTTCAGTGGTGCTGCTGGGTCCTGTGCTGGGTCCTGTTCAGTCCAGTGGTGCTGTGTCCTGTGCTCTGTGCTTCTCTAAGGGCATAGTTATTTCCCCAATATTCCCAAGTATTTAAAAAAATGAAAAAAAGTTATTTAAAAAAATACAAAAAACTATTTTTATTTTTTTTTAATTACAACAAAATTTGCACAACCAATCCTGCAGTAAAAGGCCATTGGTACTGCAATATTACCAAGTTCACACATTCAGCAGTAAAAGTCCAGTGGTACTGCAATATTGCAAAGTTCACACATTCTGCAGTATCAGTCCAGTGGTGCTGTGTCCTGTGCTCTGTCCTGCTGAGTTCAGTAGTGCTGCTGGGTCCTGTGCTGTGTCCTGTTCAGTCCAGTGGTGCTGTGTCCTGTGCTCTGTGCTTCTAAGGGCATAGTTATTTCCCCATTATTCCCAAGTTTTTAAAAAATGAAAAAAAAGTTATAAAAAAAATAAAAATTAAAAATTAAAAAAAAAAAAATTATAACCAAATTTGCAAAAACAATCCAGCAGTATAAGTCCATTGGTACTGCAATATTACCAAGTTCACACATTCAGCCGTAAAAGTCCAGTGGTACTGCAATATTACAAAGTTCACACATTCTGCAGTATCAGTCCAGTGGTGTTGTGTGCTGTGCTCTGTCAATTTTGAGTTCAGTGGTGCTGCTGGGTCCTGTGCTGTGTCCTGTTCAGTCCAGTGGTGCTGTGTCCTGTGCTCTGTGCTTCTAAGGGCATAGTTATTTCCCCATTATTCCCAAGTGTTTAAAAAATTAAAAAAAAGTTATAAAAAAAAATACAAAATTTTTTTTAAAAAAAAATTAATTACAACAAAATTTGCAAAACCAATCCTGCAGTATAAGCCCATTGGTACTGCAATATTACCAAGTTCACTGATTCAGCAGTATAAGTCCAGTGGTACTGCTTTTACAAAGTTCACTGATTCAGCAGTATAAGTCCAAAAGTGTTCACCAAAAACACTTATTAATATTACACACTTAAATCAGATATACCTGCAGCATGAGCCTCACTTGGCTCCGTAAATGCACAAAGAATCACAGAGAATATGCTAGATTAAATGTATTAATCTGATAAATGTTTCCAAGGTTTAATTACAAAATGGTTAAAAACAGGACATACAAAATAAATTGCAGAAATAAATTTCAAAAATAAAATAGGAAATAAAACCAGAGTCACTAACTTACTAGATTTATTCTTGGCATGAGAGAAGAACACTTTGAGAAGGATGGTAGTCTTCAACCTAGATACTGTAAGCCTTTTTGAAATGCACAATTTTACTAGGTAATATTTAAACCAGCTGATTTAAACCTTTGTCACATAGCTCTCACCCCGACATTTGGAGTTAGGTCTTAATCTGGACAGATTGATTCCTAGAATGATTTAGGGCTTTCAAAGTGAGCTATCTATCCCTGAGATATGTCTGACATCTCAAAGGGCACGATTCTCACTACTGCTCGTTCTTCCTGGCTGGTCAGGTCCCCATCCTCTGTATATACACACTCCTCAGAGATGCTTATCTGTCCCTGGGTATGGCTAATTTGAAAAGACTCTTTGTCAATTGCACAGGTCACTTTGGTCAGTCAGCAAAGCACACTTTGAAAGGTTACAAACAATATACACATTGTTATGCATGAATATTAAGGGAAAATAACAATAATACATAATCATCACAAATAGTCTGTTTGATTGAAGCCTAACAAAGAGACAGATAAGGCACTTACTTTGTGTTTCTTTGTACAAAGGTACCAGATGACTAGATTAAACTATATGTGTAGTGAACCCCTCCAAAAACAAATTCTGTATAGGGGAGTAGTGCTAAAATACACCCTGTGTTACTAAAACTCTGCCCAGCAACAGCAAAGATATATAAGATTGTTTCAATGCATATCCTCTTGTTCACACTCTTGTTGGATTGCTGTACCCATGTTTGCATGAAATAAAGAAATGAACAATTGGATCTTGTGACTTATGTCTTTGACTTCATAATGGTTGGTAAAAACTAAGCTATAACAGTTTGGTGCCGAAACCCAGAATCCACAGATAGCTCACTCTTGATGAAAGAAAAATGGATCCTAATCATGAGACATGAACTGACTGTGATCGCAATTAAAAGATGATCTTTATTGCCTTTTGTACCACTTCCTGTTAGAGATGAGCGGGCTCGGATATCTGAAATCCGAGCCCACCCGAACCTTTCCGATCCGAGTCGGATCCGAGACAGATCCGGTTATTGGTGCCAAATGAAAACTTGAAACCGAGGCTCTGAGTCATAATCCCGCTGTCGGATCTCGCGATACTCGGATCCTATAAATTCCCCGCTAGTCGCCGCCATCTTCACTCGGGCATTGATCAGGGTAGAGGGAGGGTGTGTTAGGTGGTCCTCTGTCCTGGTAGATCTTGTGCTGTGCTGTGCTGTGTTCTGCAGTATCAGTCCAGTGGTGCTGTGTGCTGTGCTCTGTCAATTTTGAGTTCAGTGGTGCTGCTGGGTCCTGTGCTGTGTCCTGTTCAGTCCAGTGGTGCTGTGTCCTGTGCTCTGTGCTTCTAAGGGCATAGTTATTTCCCCATTATTCCCAAGTGTTTTAAAAAATAAAAAAAAGTTATTAAAAAAAATACCAAAAAATAAATAATTTAAAAAAAAATTAATTACAACAAAATTTGCAAAACCAATCCTGCAGTATAAGCCCATTGGTACTGCAATATTACCAAGTTCACACATTCAACAGTAAAAGTCCAGTGGTGCTGTGTGCTGTGCTCTGTCAATTTTGAGTTCAGTGGTGCTGCTGGGTCCTGTGCTGTGCCCTGTTCAGTCCAGTGGTCCTGTGTCCTGTGCTCTGTGCTTCTAAGGGCATAGTTATTTCCCCATTATTCCCAAGTGTTTAAAAAATAAAAAAAAAGTTATAAAAAAAAATACAAAAAAATAATTTAAAAAAAAATTAATTACAACCAAATTTGCAAAACCAATCCTGCAGTATATAAGCCCATTGGTACTGCAATATTATATTACCAAGTTCACTGATTCAGCAGTATAAGTCCAGTGGTACTGATATTACAAAGTTCACTGATTCAGCAGTGTATAAGTCCAGTGGTACTGCTATTACAAAGTTCACTGATTCAGCAGTATAAGTCCAGTGCTACTCTCCTGTGCCGCATATAATTTTTAAAGGCTTTGCCGAGTGTGTGTGGCTTAGGGGTACGCTCTTTTGTGCTACATATAATGGAAAACAAAAATTTGGAGTATAAAGTAGGGAAAGATCAAGACCCACTTCCTCCTAATGCTGAAGCTGCTGCCACTAGTCATGACATAGACGATGAAATGCCATCAACGTCGTCTGGCAAGCCCGATGCCCAATCTCCTAGTACAGGGCATGTAAAATCCAAAAAGCCCAAGTTCTCAAAAAATAGCAAAAAGAGAAACTTAAAGTCATCTGAGGAGAAACGTAAAGTTGGCAATATGCCATTTACGACACGTAGTGGCAAGGAACGGCTTAGGCCCTGGCCCGTGTTCATGACTAGTGGTCCAGCTTCACCCAAGGATCTAAGCCCTCCTCCTCCCCCCCCTACAAAAATATTAAGAGAGTTATGCTGTCAGCAACAACAACAAAACAGCAAAGAACTCTGCCTTCTAAACAGAGGACATCACAAATCCCCAAGGCGAGTCCAAGGGTGTTGTTGGTTGTGAACCCTGACCTTCCCATCACTGTACGGGAAGAGGTGACTCCATCCAGCATTTGCAGCATGCCCTCTGCATCTGCTGGAAGGATCACCCACAGTCCAGTTACAGATTTGGCTAATGAAGGTGTGAATGTTGTACACCGGGAGGAGGATATTGATGTAGCTGGCGCTGAGGAGGATGTTGATGATTATGATGCAGACAGATACCAAATTGCCTTTCTCAATTTCTATTTATATTCTAGATTATATAACGGCTGAATAGTTTTCTATTTTACTCCTAGTGGAGAGGGGATCTGATGCAGACAGATACCAAACTGCCTTTGTCCATTTCTTTGTATATTTAAATTTCTAGTTCTACAGTCTATGCAGGCTGCTTTATTTATATTCAACTACAAGTGTAGGGCGGGGGGGGGGGGGGCATAGATAGCCACCAAAGTAACGTGGTACATTTAATTTCACTTTCTAGCTCCACAGTCTGTGCAGCCTGCTTTTTTTTATCTTCAAAGTATTTATATTTACAAGCCTTGCAATTTAAATTAACTAGAGGTAGTGACGTGGTAGAACTCCAAAAGGCAGTTTGGAAGCCCCTGTACAAACTGGCTCTATTTTTTAACTGAGTTGTCCCCCCTCCAGTGTGTACTCGGAAAGAGTTTTTAGTGCAGCGGGGAACCTGGTCAGTGAGCGGCGAAGGAGGTTGCTTCCTCACAACGTTGAAAAAATTATGTTTATAAAAATGAATAATCAATTCCTCAATGAAGTAAAGCACTGCCCTCCAGATAGTACAGAGGGACCTGTGGTTGTGGAGTCCAGCGGGGACGAATTGATAATGTGTGAGGAGGAGGAGGTACACACTGTAGGGGGAGAGGAATCCGAGGTTGAGGATGAGGACGACATCTTTCCTCAGTAGAGTCTGTTTAGCTTGTACAGGGAGAGATGAATTGTTTTTTTGGTGTGGGGGCCCAAACAAACCAATCATTTCAGCCACAGTTGTTTGGTAGGCCCTGTCGCTGAAATGATTGGTTTGTTAAAGTGTGCATGTCCTATTTCAACAACATAAGGGTGGGTGGGAGGGCCCAAGGACAATTCCATCTTGCAACTATTTTTTGGGCATTATGTGACCATTCAACAGTCGTTTGCCATGTTCAAAAAGTAAAAGAAAATGCCAACAAATTCAATAAATTAACTCAAAAGTTAAATGCCCTGTCATTATTTAAAACAAGAGGTTTTGACGTGCTAGAATTAGTGTAGTGTTAAGATGTTATAAACACTACACTTGGAGCTTGGAGGAGGTATTGTGGCCCCGGTATCAAATTAAGTACCGGGGCCACCCCACTACGCAGTCCAGATACTTGTTTGGTGGAATTCTGACCAGTTGAGTGTGTATTTATTTTATTGTGGCCCCGGTATCAAATTGGGTACCGGGGCCACCCCACTACGCAGTCCAGATACTTGTTTGGTGGAATTCTGACCAGTTGAGGGTTTTATTATTATATTGTGGGGACCACTCTATACCACACTACCACTCTATACCACTCTATTTCATACTTTAATTCTATTTAATACTTTAACTCTATTACTAATTCCCATAAAGAGGAACTGCCGCTTCTATTTATTTAATACTTTAATTCTATTAGTAGTTACCATAAAGAGGAACAAATTAAACAAATTTTAACCAAAAGTATAATATGACTTACAAACACTACACTTGAAAGATGGTGCCTTTAAATGAAAAAGTCAGTCTTCATTGCACGACTATGTGCAACAGGGACAGTTTTTTGGTTTACAAAGACAATCAATAACACTTCGACCCTGTCCGTCTTTAAAATACTTGATGGGATCTCAATGATGAATGCTCTGTACCATGGTTGGAGGAGGTATTGTGGCCCCGGTACCAAATTGGGTACCAGGGCCACTCCACTATGCAGTCCAGATAGAGGTGTATCAGATATTAAACAACGTTGATTGTTGCTGCAAAATTTTTAAATAATATTGTGGGGAACACTACACTACGCAGTCCATAAACTTTTTGGGTGGAATTCAGACCCGTGTAGGGTTTTTTAATAATATTGTGGCCCCGGTAAAAAATTGTGTACCTGGGCCACCCCATTACGCAGTCCAGAACCTTTTTTTTGGGAATTCAGACCCGTGGAGGGTTTTTTAATTATATTGTGGTGACCCACTCCTCTACACAGTCCAGATACATTTATTTGTGCGAATCATACAAGTTCAGTGTTTTTAATTTATATTGTGGTGACCCACTCCTCTACGCAGTCCAGGTACATTATTCGGTGCGATTCATACCAGTTGATGGTTTTCTTATTATATATATTGTGGTGACCCACTCCTCTACGCAGTCCAGGTACATTATTGGTGCGAATCATACAAGTTCAGGGTTTTTAATTTATATTGTGGTGACCCACTCCTCTACACAGTCCAGGTACATTTTTTGGTGCGATTAAGACCAGTTGATGGTTTTCTTATTATATATATTGTGGTGACCCACTCCTCTACGCAGTCCAGGTACATTATTGGTGCGAATCATACAAGTTCAGGGTTTTTAATTTATATTGTGGTGACCTACTCCTCTACGCAGTCCAGGTACATTATTCGGTGCGATTCATACCAGTTGATGGTTTTCTTATTATATATATTGTGGTGACCCACTCCTCTACGCAGTCCAGGTACATTATTGGTGCGAATCATACAAGTTCAGGGTTTTTAATTTATATTGTGGTGACCTACTCCTCTACGCAGTCCAGGTACATTATTCGGTGCGATTCATACCAGTTGATGGTTTTCTTATTATATATATTGTGGTGACCCACTCCTCTACGCAGTCCAGGTACATTATTGGTGCGAATCATACAAGTTCAGGGTTTTTAATTTATATTGTGGTGACCCACTCCTCTACGCAGTCCAGGTACATTTTTTGGTGCGATTAGGACCAGTTGATGGTTTTCTTATTATATTGTGGGGACCACTCCACTACGCAGTCCAGAAAGATACCACGTTGCAACGTTTTGGACTAATAACTATATTGTGAGGTGTTCAGAATACATGGTAAATTAGTGGAAATGCTTGTTATTGAATGTTATTGAGGTTAATAATAGCGTAGGAGTGAAAATAAGCCCAAAAACTTGATTTTTTAACTTTTTATGCTTTTTTCAAAAAAAATCCGAATCCAAAACCTTAAATCCGAACCAAAACCTTTCGGCAGGTGTTTTGCGAAACAAATCCGAACCCAAAACATCACGGAAATCCGAATCCAAAACACAAAACACGAGACACCAAAAGTCGCTGGTGCACATCTTTACTTTTAACAGCGGGGGTACTTAAACCTGAGGAACTATTAACTGTTCTTCATTTTCCCTCTGAACATTACCAACTGTATACAGAAAGTTATTGTTAACAGGCTGGGTGTCTTTCACTACACTGTTCACCGCAGTAACACTTTTAAAGGCATGCTCTAACAGTAAGCAGTCACGTGCAAAGTCCTGCAGAGGAAACAAAGCTGGTATTGCGGAGCAGTCCATATCCTCACCGACAGGTGGGGAGTGCTCGTCCAAGATGTCACCAGCCAACGCTGCTTTGAAATGCCATTCTTCCCCGCACAGGGATTCTTTTGTGGATGTCATGCAGTAACCCGCAGGGTAGCATTCCAGTTTGGCCGTTCCCAAAGATTGAAGTCCAGATGTTGTGGTTTCTTAGGCAGATACTTTAAGACTGGGCTTCCAACTGTATGAGTTGCCAGCATGTTTGGCCAGACTTGCTCACTGCGGGTCTCTTTAAACAGTAGGAAGTCTCACCCCAGAATAAGTGGATATGGCTGTTTAGGTGCTATGGCAGACACCACCATAACTGTTTGGTTTTTAAGTGTGATTGGCAGAAGTGTTTTCTCATATTCCTCTGTTGTCCCATGTATGCACAGGACCTTCACCATAGGCAACCTAGTAGTTTTGACTTTCAGGCAAGGCAGAACTGGAAACCAATATAAGCTCACTTCCAGTGTAAGCCAATGCCAAAACAAGATTTTGTTTGATAAGCACAGTCACCCAGAACAAACAAGGACTTCCTAATGTGGAACTGATAATAAAACAGCTTGGATAAGCAGGCCCAACATGCGCAACAGAAAAGTCCATGGCTTCCAGTAGTTTATAGAGCTAACACTAGTAGTTTAGTCACCTGGACTAACTCTTCCCATAAGAGCCTGGTGTTTTCCTCCTGTACCTCTGAAACTCATAGCACCTGAGTTTGCTGATCTTTCTGACCAGCATCCGGATTCACAAAGGCTCTCAAAACTTCTTCCATGTAAATGTCTACATACGTTGGGTAGCGGGAACGTGCTTCCTTAAGCATCTCACTTCTGACACTCCTTGTGTCACGGGCACACAAAAAACCCTATCTTACTTTTTACTTTGCTTTTATTGTAATGATGATAAAGTAAATTGACAGCATAGAATTCTACATTCTTTCTTGTGACCCTAACGCTAGATAGACAGAAACCAACTTCTTAGCCATTGTGCACTATCTGGCATTGGTCACAACTAAGGAACAAAATAGACAAGTTTAAATAATAGTTTACACTTCTTCCACAGCCCTAACTTGATGGACAGATGAGACTCCCATCTTGCCTTTTAAAGAGAGATTGTTGCAGGTGCTATATTTGATTGCAGACACACCCTGTTAGGCTGCTGCTCACTTTGTAAATTGTTATTTTCAAATTACTTAAAAAGATATAAGTTAAATGAGACTCTTTAGTATTATTTTGTCACACATATGTCCTCCACTTGTATCTCTTTAACTTAGGCAAAATACTGTAGAAATGTGTCACTCTGTTTGCAGCCTTCCTCTGTAGATTGCCAGATTAATACCTGTCTTCTCTTTTAGAAGCTGGTGGCAAACTCCTCCCTTTGTCACAGCCCATTAACTGTTTTTTAAACATAAACAGGTCACAATGTAATATTGTACACATTTTGATTGTTATATTTTGAAAAACATTTTGGGTTTGTTATTCCTAAGCCTTGCTCAAAATTTGTGTGCTTAACAATATTGAAAGAAGGTGGTCATTTTGGTAATGTTTTCTGAGCACAATATAATCGAAAAACATTTGCATTTACTTACTGTTTTATTTACCTCAGTCACAGGCCTCTGAATAGGACCCACTGCATTGCCCTGCTATGTAAGATTTTCCCAAATGCTGTACTCGCTGGGGTAGATAACTGGTGGCTTGTATTGTGCAGACTCTCCACCACAAGCTTAATCCGAATATCCACCTCTCTGTAGGCAAGTTGGGCAGCATACACTTTGTGGAAAATTGGCTTTGCCAGCCATCTCCTCTGAGTTGGACATTGTGATAGTAGAGGAACCCCAAGAAAATTCCCAAGAGGAGCCCCAGGAAGATTCCTAGGAGGGATCCTTCATGAAAGTAGAGGAGCCTCAGCTGGAGGAGGCAGGGAGACCATTCCAGGCCTTTGAAGAAGAATATAAGTATCTTGAATTAATAATATAGTCGTAAGATATTTTTTATCAGCATCAAAGACTAGGGGGTATATTTACTATATGCAGGTTTAGTGGAGATGTTACCTATAACAACCAATCAGATTCTAGCTGTCACTTTGTAGAATGTGCTAAATAAATAATAACTAGAATCTGATTGTTATAGGCAACATCTCCACTTTTTCAAGCCCGCAGTTTAGTAAATAGGACTAAGAAATCATTTTGCTAAATCTGTATTTGCCTAGACCTGGACAATTATTGTTATTCTACAGGTAATGGACATAATAAGCAATCCCCCACAATATATTTGCCACATGTCTCCAAAATGTAGTTCTCTGGCTAGTACTGTTTTCACACTAAGATGAATCTTGCAAAGAATTTCTCTTAATGTAGAACCTCTGATGTGGAACTCATGATATAGCAGCTTTGATAAGCATACCTATGAGCTAGAGAAATGTGGGACCAAATTACACCCATAATGCAAATATATGTTTCTAGCATATAATAATTGTCACTTACCGGACTGTGAGTGCTTCTTCTCGTGTGTTTAGGAACAGTCGCCGTCCACCATCCTGAGGGTCTGCGCATGTGCAGCCCTTTCAACCCTTCAGTACATGTTCCTTTTAGTTAATTGGCTGATCAGGCAACACTCCCTATTTAAAGCACCTGTGGTCAATACCTGGTTGCCTGATCTTGGAGTCTCATTCCCTATGAGCCTCTGAAGGTGTTCCTGTGTTTCCTCGTGTATTCAGCTCCTGCTGATTCCTGTTGTTCGTTTGTGGTTTCCAAACCACTTCAACTCTCCTGTGTTTCATCGTGACTACACCAGCTGATTCCTATCCGCTGCCTCCGTGCTTCTACAGTTTCCTAACCACTTCAACTCTCCTGTGTTTCATCGTGACTGCACCAGCTGATTCCTATCCGCTGCCTCCGTGCTTCTACAGTCTCCAAACCACTTCAACTCTCCCGTGTTTCATCGTGACTGCACCAGCTGATTCCTATCCGCTGCCTCCGTGCTTCTACAGTTTCCAAACCACTTCAACTCTCCCGTGTTTCATCGTGACTGCACCAGCTGATTCCTATTCGCTGCCTCCGTGCTTCTACAGTATCCTGCTCACCTCAACTTTTCCGTGTTTCATCGTGACTGCACCAGCTGATTCCTATCCGCTGCCTCCGTGTATCTGCAGTGTCCTGCTCATCGCAACCCTCCAGTACTCATCGTGTCTGCAGCCAGCCGATCCGCTGTCTCCGTGCTTCTACAGCGTTCCTGCTTGTGTCAACTCGCCTGTCTGCATCGGATCAACGCTCCGCTGCTTTCATCTCAGCTAGACCGCCTTAACTCTCCCGTGTTCTCCAGGTGTCCAGTTTAATATACTACTGCTTCCTGAGTATTGTTTACATCCTTGCTGGTCTACCTACCGTGCGCTGCACCTACTTGGTTACCGCTTCCGCCCTCCTGGGACTTCGCATCCTGCCGGCCTCCAGCCGTTCAGGTATCCCCGCACCTCTCTCTGACAGCCTGCTCTCCTGAACCACGGTATGCATACTTCTCATTGACTGTGCTGGTGTATTGCATATCTAGCTGGAGTTGTTCTCCTCCGGAGTTTCCTATCCACTGAGACTATTTCTATCATTTGACTGTGTTACCGTTTAGCCTGGATAGTTCTCGTGACTTTGTATATTTGTGCAGTGCTGCTCAGTTATTATTATTGTGTGCATATCATCGTGGGATCAAGTTCAGTGTGCCCGTGTATACTCTGCATTGCATTTATCTCCCCGTGCTCCTCCTCACTTATATATTTCAGTGGTACAACTTGCTAGAGGCAGACCACTGTTGCCTGTTTTCTGAGTCACCAGTTTCCAGTATCCTTTCACATAGCAGTGGTATAACTTGCTAACGCAGACCACTGACTCCCCGGATACCTTCACCTGGATTCCTTTCCTTCACCCAGACAGCGGTACAACTTGCTCTCATCACCTCCTCGTTACTCCTGGACATTCCTCCTCACTATAGCAGTGGTACAACTTGCTATACGCAGACCACTGACTACCCTCACGTTTCCTTGTCCATCCAGTTCCTTGTGTACAGTTATCTACCTATTACCAGTGCTGCTAGTCATAGACTTTCCTCGAGCATTCTCTTATCACCTGCTGTCTCCTGTTCCGTGATCACCCCGCTACCAGAGTACCATATTACCAACTGTCACGAACGCGCTCCCAGCTGCCGTGACGTTGGGGTGTTTGCTGTATGAGGTCACACACGATTTCAGCCCGCAGTCTCTCTCACCTATCACACAGGTTCTTAGACCTACGGAATCGCCCCCAAACACAGCGCTCTCACACCCCCAGACGCTTCAGGTACAGCCACCACCTATTGGGTACGGGCAATAGGACCCCAATATACTATCCCACACTGGCACACAGGCTCCTAGTTCCACAAACTAGCAAGACTCCCACCAGCACACACAGGGTTAACTCTTCACACCTCCAGACTGTTACACAAATGTACATACAAGCACACACAGCTTGTTAATCAAATGTATCAACAAATCACACACTGGCATTCCAAGGGTTTACCTGGACGAGCAATCTCCTCTACAAAGGCTATGGATTATTTAGAGTATCAAGGACGCAACTTATTAAATTTTAGATTTAATATACAAAAGGTACAGGGCATTCAGATAAAAAGAAAAATAAGGAATAAACAAATAATAAATTTGACATAACAAGCAAAACAGTTTAAAATAAAAGAGATAACCTACAGAGCATTACTTACATATAATAATCTGTATGCCTGGGGCAGGCAGAAATAATGGACAGTCCTTCAATTAGATTGATCCCCAAAAGTCTGACAATTTGTTCCCTCAGAACACAGATTTTTAAGCAACCTCAAATGGGTGCGGCATTCACAGGGGCAGGGTTAATGCTAATCGGGGTTGTGTCCTGGGACACCTTTTCAAACCAAATTTACCTGTTGACTGATTTATTAACCAATTCTACAATGTGATATATTTGTCCTGGACAGCGTTACATCGATCCAATTTTATCATTAACCAATCCCCTATGACTTTGTACATCTTTTCATATCAAACATGCCTAAGTACAGGGCATTCGCAGAGCTTCCACTCCTTTTCTTCATTTTTCTGTGGGGCAGAATTCTTAATTTAACATATGAGCTGCCCTTCCTCATGCTATTGAGGAATAGGTGGTTGATCTCTGCTTTTATTGATTTTAAGTGGCATATTTTAAAACGGAATTCTTTCTGTCTATACAGTATTACATATAGGCTATGTTATCCCCTGGCCTCATTGAGCCAGACCACATGCTGAGCGGTACCTACAAGTCTATTCAAGTGTCACAAGCAAACAGTGCTATGTCCTGGAAGCTGCTAACAGTGGCAGGCTTATCTCCTCACACTGGGGTGTAAAAACCTCCAAACACCATTACATCAGACGCTGCGTCTTTAACTGTTACACTAGCTTATCAATGGATTCATTTGATACAACCTATTTACCCTGCAGTTATGAATTATCCCTTGTAAATAAATGCAAGCTCTCTAATTTACACCTAGGGGTTAGTTTGTGTTTATACTACCAATTGAAGGGAAGTAAACTAGATAGGGAAATACATGATCAAATACAATGGATTTCTGTGATCTGCATATCTAAAGCTGGTCTCTGCACAAAGGGTTTACCTAACTCAATTACATGTTCTTGACCTCATTTGGTCACACCTTTATCTGAATTGACCATCAGGTTAATTTAGATATTCATGCAAAGATTTATTTGGGTCCTGACATCCAATATTCTATTTCAGCATATCAGATCTATGCTTTATCGTGACATCTCCCCCCTTCAAGAGATGGCATGGGCATTGACTGACAGGTCAGTGCCCAAGATCATCTCATCTAATTTCCCCCTGGGTCCACTGTAATAGCTGCTAGCTGGCTCTCACTGTCATTATGAGCCTTCAACCGATTATCATGAAAATTTCTCTCTATCATCCTGGCAGGAGAAACCTCGCAGCTGAGCTTCTTCAATTAGCTCTGCCATACTCATCATGACAAGTGGATTCTTTGGATTTATGAAAATGTACCTACTTGGATCCTCTGGTTCAGTGACATTATCCACACCTTGATCCTCTGGTTCTGTCTTGCTCCCCAGCTCAGGTTCCATATCACATTGCTTCTTTGCATCATCCTCCAATAATGCGTGAACCAGCTCCTTTTTAGTTTTATCTGTCCAGTCGAGACCTCGCTGCTCACACAGGGCAATTAAAACTTCTTTGGCTTTTTTCTTGTAAGCAGCTGCCATCCTTGCAGTCACTTTGCAAAATAAAAGATAGAAAAGAAAAACAAGAGAGAAGGGAAGGGAACTGCTTTGCACGTATGTCTTCAAAAATTATAGCCCTGAGTTTCGTCCTTGTAAAACTATTGTATTCCTCGCAAGGTTACAATCAGTTTATAAGTGCAAGGGTTAATTGCTTAAACCATGCACTTAATACTCTAAGAAATTAAATCATCCTACCGCTATGCCACCAATTTGTCACGAACGCGCTCCCAGCTGCCGTGACGTTGGGGTGTTTGCTGTATGAGGTCACACACGATTTCAGCCCGCAGTCTCTCTCACCTATCACACAGGTTCTTAGACCTACGGAATCGCCCCCAAACACAGCGCTCTCACACCCCCAGACGCTTCAGGTACAGCCACCACCTATTGGGTACGGGCAATAGGACCCCAATATACTATCCCACACTGGCACACAGGCTCCTAGTTCCACAAACTAGCAAGACTCCCACCAGCACACACAGGGTTAACTCTTCACACCTCCAGACTGTTACACAAATGTACATACAAGCACACACAGCTTGTTAATCAAATGTATCAACAAATCACACACTGGCATTCCAAGGGTTTACCTGGACGAGCAATCTCCTCTACAAAGGCTATGGATTATTTAGAGTATCAAGGACGCAACTTATTAAATTTTAGATTTAATATACAAAAGGTACAGGGCATTCAGATAAAAAGAAAAATAAGGAATAAACAAATAATAAATTTGACATAACAAGCAAAACAGTTTAAAATAAAAGAGATAACCTACAGAGCATTACTTACATATAATAATCTGTATGCCTGGGGCAGGCAGAAATAATGGACAGTCCTTCAATTAGATTGATCCCCAAAAGTCTGACAATTTGTTCCCTCAGAACACAGATTTTTAAGCAACCTCAAATGGGTGCGGCATTCACAGGGGCAGGGTTAATGCTAATCGGGGTTGTGTCCTGGGACACCTTTTCAAACCAAATTTACCTGTTGACTGATTTATTAACCAATTCTACAATGTGATATATTTGTCCCGGACAGCGTTACATCGATCCAATTTTATCATTAACCAATCCCCTATGACTTTGTACATCTTTTCATATCAAACATGCCTAAGTACAGGGCATTCGCAGAGCTTCCACTCCTTTTCTTCATTTTTCTGTGGGGCAGAATTCTTAATTTAACATATGAGCTGCCCTTCCTCATGCTATTGAGGAATAGGTGGTTGATCTCTGCTTTTATTGATTTTAAGTGGCATATTTTAAAACGGAATTCTTTCTGTCTATACAGTATTACATATAGGCTATGTTATCCCCTGGCCTCATTGAGCCAGACCACATGCTGAGCGGTACCTACAAGTCTATTCAAGTGTCACAAGCAAACAGTGCTATGTCCTGGAAGCTGCTAACAGTGGCAGGCTTATCTCCTCACACTGGGATGTAAAAACCTCCAAACACCATTACATCAGACGCTGCGTCTTTAACTGTTACACTAGCTTATCAATGGATTCATTTGATACAACCTATTTACCCTGCAGTTATGAATTATCCCTTGTAAATAAATGCAAGCTCTCTAATTTACACCTAGGGGTTAGTTTGTGTTTATACTACCTATTGAAGGGAAGTAAACTAGATAGGGAAATACATGATCAAATACAATGGATGTCTGTGATCTGCATATCTAAAGCTGGTCTCTGCACAAAGGGTTTACCTAACTCAATTACATGTTCTTGACCTCATTTGGTCACACCTTTATCTGAATTGACCATCAGCTCAAACAGTCTTTGAGCGTGTGTGTGTTTTTTTTTCCCCTAATAAATGTGTAATAATGAGACATATTTGTTAGTAAACTATGTTATAAAGGGGTTATTGTCATCATGGATTATGGCAGGTTGATGAGGCAATGCATTGGAAGGGTTAATATGATGAAATTGTCAAGAAAAATTAGTGTTTAGAAATAAGAAAACGAATGAGGTTAATTAGGAGTAAAGTTGGATGCAGTTAAAAAAGGTGCAATTGCTCCAGAATCAATACAAGGGCAAAAAATTGCAATGACACATACATGCAATTATTATTGTCACATAACTCACTACCGTATTTATCTCCGAAAGTATTTCTCAGATGCACTAATTTAAATATGCGTGCACAAGTTAGGCATGTGCTTTTTAAACTCATTCAAATTGCATATGAAGATGAATGTGGGCCTTTATGTGTATTTGTGCTATGATCATTCGAATAATGTTACAATGTGTGTGGACCAATTTAATTTAATATACTTTTTTTTAAAAATTGACACACTACCTTATCTGTCTAATAAATGCCTCATTCAAATAATTTTAATAAAAGTCTTTCGCTAAAATAGTACATTAGGTATTCTTGAAATTACTTCATTATATGTTATAATTAGGGATGTGCACGGGCGACTTTTGAGGTCTTGTGTTTTGGATCCGGATTTTCTTGATGTTTTGGGTTTGGATTTGTGTCGCAAAACACCTGCCGAAAGGTTTTGGTTCGGATTTAAGGTTTTGGATTCGGATTTTTTTTGAAAAAAGCATAAAAAGTTAAAAAATCTATTTTTTGGGCTTATTTTCACTCCTACGCTATTATTGACCTCAATAACATTCAATAACAAGCATTTCCACTAATTTACCGTGTATTCTGAACACCTCACAATATAGATATTAGTCCAAAACGTTGCAACGAGCTATCTTTCTGGACTGCGTAGTGGAGTGGTCCCCACAATATAATAAGAAAACCATCAACTGGTCTTAATCGCACCAAAACATGTACCTGGACTGCGTAGAGGAGTGGGTCACCACGATATAAATTAAAAACCCTGAACTTGTATGATTCGCACCAATAATGTACCTGGACTGCGTAGAGGAGTGGGTCACCACAATATATATAATAAGAAAACCATCAACTTGTATGATTCACACCAATAATGTACCTGGACTGCGTAGAGGAGTGGGTCACCACAATATAAATTAAAAACCCTGAACTTGTATGATTCGCACCAATAATGTACCTGGACTGCGTAGAGGAGTGGGTCACCACAATATATATAATAAGAAAACCATCAACTTGTATGATTCACACCAATAATGTACCTGGACTGCGTAGAGGAGTGGGTCACCACGATATAAATTAAAAACCCTGAACTTGTATGATTCGCTCCAATAATGTACCTGGACTGCGTAGAGGAGTGGGTCACCACAATATAAATTAAAAACCCTGAACTTGTATGATTCGCACCAATAATGTACCTGGACTGCGTAGAGGAGTGGGTCACCACAATATATATAATAAGAAAACCATCAACTGGTATGAATCGCACCGAATAATGTACCTGGACTGCGTAGAGGAGTGGGTCACCACAATATATATAATAAGAAAACCATCAACTTGTATGATTCGCACCAATAATGTACCTGGACTGCGTAGAGGAGTGGGACACCACAATATATATAATAAGAAAACCATCAACTGGTATGAATCGCACCGAATAATGTACCTGGACTGCGTAGAGGAGTGGGTCACCACAATATATATAATAAGAAAACCATCAACTTGTATGATTCGCACCAATAATGTACCTGGACTGCGTAGAGGAGTGGGTCTCCACAATATAAATTAAAAACCCTGAACTTGTATGATTCGCTCCAATAATGTACCTGGACTGCGTAGAGGAGTGGGTCACCACAATATAAATTAAAAACCCTGAACTTGTATGATTCGCACCAATAATGTACCTGGACTGCGTAGAGGAGTGGGTCACCACAATATATATAATAAGAAAACCATCAACTAGTATGAATCTCACTGAATAATGTACCTGGACCGCGTAGAGGAGTGGGTCACCACAATATTATTAAAAAACCCTACACAGGTCTGAATTCCACCCAAAAAGTTTATGGACTGCGTAGTGTAGTGTTCCCCACAATATTATTAAAAAATTTTGCAGCAACAGTCAACGTTGTTTAATATCTGATACACCTCTATCTGGACTGCATAGTGGAGTGGCCCCGGTACCCAAATTGGGTACCGGGGCCACAATACCTCCTCCAAACATGGTACAGACCATTCGTCATTGAGATCCCATCAAGTATGTTAAAGACAGACAGGGTTGAAGTGTTATTGGTTGACTTTGTAAACCAAAAAACTGTCCCTGTTGCACATAGTCGTGCAATGAAGACTGACTTTTTCATTTAAAGGCACCATCTTTCAAGTGTAGTGTTTGTAAGTCATATTATACTTTTGGTAAAATTGGTTTATTTTGTTCCTCTTTATGGTAACTATTAATAGAATTAAAGTATTAAATAGAAGCGGCAGTTCCTCTTTATGGGAATTAGTAATAGAATTAAAGTATTAAATAGAATTAAAGTATTAAATAGAGTGGTAAAGAGTGGTAGTGTGGTATAGAGTGGTCCCCACAATATAATAATAAAACCCTCAACTGGTCTGAATTCCACCAAACAAGTATCTGGACTGCGTAGTGGGGTGGCCCCGGTACCCAATTTGATACCGGGGCCACAATAAAATAAATACACCCTCAACTGGTCTGAATTCCACCAAACAAGTATCTGGACTGCATAGAGGACTGGCCACTGGCCACCACAATATAATATATAGAAAACCTTCAACAGGTCAGAATTACACCCAAAAATAGTATCTGGACTGCGTAGAGTAGTGGGCACTGGGCACCACAATAAAAAATATGTAGAAAACCTTCAACAGGTCTGAATTAAACCCAAAAATAGTATCTGGACTGCATAGAGTAGTGGGCACTGGGCACCACAATAAAAAATATATAGAAAACCTTCAACAGGTCAGAATTACACCCAAAAATAGTATCTGGACTGCGTAGAGTAGTGGGCACTGGGCACCACAATAAAAAATATATAGAAAACCTTCAACAGATCTGAATTACACCCAAAAATAGTATCTGGACTGCATAGAGGACTGGCCACTGGCCACCACAATATAATATATAGAAAACCTTCAACAGGTCAGAATTACACCCAAAAATAGTATCTGGACTGCGTAGAGTAGTGGGCACTGGGCACCACAATAAAATATATAAAAAAATCTTCAACAGGTCTGCATTACACTGCACATACGGCTGCTCCTCCATCCTCTCCATCATATACATGTTGGAGTTTCAGCGTGTAAAAACCTCTTGTTTTTGATAATGTCAGTGCATTTTTTTCAATTTGCCCCACACCACTGAATGTACTTTATCTATGATACGCATCTATCTATCTTGACTGCGTAGTGTGGTGGCCCCGGTACACAATTTGGTACAGAGGCCACAATATAATTAAAAAACCCTCCACGGGTCAGAATTCCACCAAAAAAGGGTATGGACTGCGTAGTGTGGTGTGCCCGGAACACAATTTTTCTACAGCGCCAACAATATAATTAAAAAATTGGGCATCAACTGTCACCGTTGTTTAATATCTGATACACCTAAATATGGACTGCACAGTGGAGTGGCCCCGGTAGTAAATTTGGTGCCGGGGCCACAATACCTTCTCCAACTTCCAAGTGTAGTGTTTATAAAGACAGACAGCGTCGAAGTGTTATTAGTTGACTTTCTTAACCCTAAAATTGTCCCTGTTGCAAATATTCGTGTAATGGACAGTTACTTTTTCATTGAAAGACTCAAGCTTTCAAGTGTAGTGTTTATAAAATATAAACAACAATACAGTAGTTTTAGAGCACGTCAATACCTCTTGTTTTAAATTATGACAGGGCATTTTACTTTTGGTTTAATTTCTTGAATTTTTTTAAATTTGGTTTTACTTTTTGAACATGGCAAACGACTGTTGATTGGTCATATAATGCAAAAAAAAAAAGTTCCAAGATGGAATTGTCCTTGGGCCCTCACACCCACCCTTATGTTGTTGAAATAGGACATGCACACTTTAACAAACCAATCATTTCAGCGACAGGGCCTACCAAACAACTTTGGCTGAAATGATTGGTTTGTTTGGGCCCCCACACCAAAAAAGCTATTCATCTCTCCCTGTACAGACTAAACAGGCTCTACTGAGGCAAGATGTCGTCCTCATCCTCAACCTCTGATTCCTCTCCCCCTACAGTGTGTACTTCCTCCTCATCACACATTATCAATTCGTCCCCGCTGGACTCCACAACCACAGGTCCCTCTGTACTATCTGGAGGGCAGTGCTGTACTTCATTGAGGAATTGATTATTTATTTTTATAAACATCATTTTTTCAACGTTATGAGGAAGCAACCTCCTTCGCCGCTCACTGACCAGGTTCCCCGCTGCACTAAAAACTCTTTCCAAGTACACACTGGAGGGGGGACAACTCAGGTAAAATAGAGCCAGTTTGTACAGGGGCTTCCAAACTGCCTTTTTTTTCCTGCCAGTAACAATATGGACTGTCTGACATGTCTACTTGGATGGTGTCAGCAAAGTAATCATCCACAACTTTTTCTATTGTGACAGCATCCAATGCAGCGAGAGTAGACATGTCTGCAATGGTTGGCAGGTCCTTCAGTCCGGACCAGATGTTATCAGCATCCCCGCCAGCGCCTCTTTTGGGAAAACTGAGCTTTTTCCTCGCAGCCATAGATGTGGAAGAAAATGAGGGTGGAGCTGTTGGCATGTCACGGTCCTCTTCAGAGGACAATCTCCTGACCAGCAGATCTTTGCACCGCTGTAGACTTGTGTCCGCCGGAAGCAGAGACACAACATACGCTTTAAACCGAGGATCGAGCACGGTGGCCAGAATGTATTCCACTGACTTTAAAAGAGTGACCACCCACTGATCCTGGCAAAGCGTACGAAGGGCTACATCCACAAGAGCTACATGCTTGGTGTAATTGCAATGGCTTACCAGCTCCTCCCTCACTTTCTCCAGCTGCTTCTGCAACAGCCTGATCAGGGGAATGACCTGACTCATGCTGGCAGTGTCGGAACTGACTTCTCGTGTGGCAAGTTCAAATGGCTGCAGAACCTTGCACAACACGGAAATCAGTCTCCACTGCGCTTGACTGAGGCGCATCCCCACTCCTTTGCCTATGTCGTAGGTGGCTGTGTAGGCCTGAATGGCCTTTTGCTGCTCCTCCATCCTCTGCAGCATATAGAGGGTGGAGTTCCAGCGCGTCACAACCTCTTGTTTAAGGTGATGGCAGGGCAGGTTCATGCTTTTTTGATGTGCCTCTAGTCTGCGGTAGGCACTGGCTGAATGTCGAAAGTGTCCAGCAATTTTGCGCGCCACCGCAAGCATCTCCTGCACACCCCTATCACTCTTGAGGTAATGCTGCACCACCAAATTAATGGTGTGGGCAAAACATGGGACGTGCTGGAAATTGCCCATATTTAATGCCCGCACAATGTTACTGGCATTGTCTGACACCACAAATCCCCATGAGAGTCTAAGTGGGGTAAGCCACTGGGAGATAATTTCCCTCAGTTTCTCTAATATGTTGTCAGCGTTGTGCCTCTTATTAAAGCCTGTAATACACAATGTTGCCTGCCTTTGCATGAGCAGCCATTTTGTAGATGCTGCTACTGATGCAGCTGTTGCTGTTGCTGCGGAAGGGGATGCATCTACCCAGTGGGCTGTCACAGTCATATAGTCCTTCGTTTGCCCAAAACCACTTGTCCACATGTCCTTGGTTAAGTGGACAGTGGGTACAACTGCATTTTTTAAAGCACTGAGGACACTTGATCGTACTTCTCTGTACATTTTTGGTATCGCCTGCCTAGTGAAGTGGAATCTCGACGGGATTTGGTACCGGGGACACAATACCTCCATCAACCCTCTAAATCCAACTCCACTGATGGCGGACACCGGGCGCACGTCTAACACCAACATTGCAGTTACAGCCGCAGTTATACGCTTTGCAATAGGGTGACTACTATCGTATTTGGTGGTCATGGCAAACGACTGTTGGACGGTCAATTGTTTTGTGAAAGACTTAGCGGTCTTACGACTTCCCCTCTGGGAAGATGACCGACTAACAGCAGCAACAGCAGCAGTGGCAGTAGTAGGCGTACCGCTGCAGGATTCCTCGGATGAATCCCGTATTGAGGAGGACTCAGTCTGGCTGCTGACTTGGGCTGCAGGATTGAATCTGATGGAGATTGTGGAGGAAGTTGACGAGGAGGGTGTTGCTGGTGTGTATCCAACTGGACCACGGGATTTAGGTGTCCCTGTACCGATGAGGGTCCTAGCCCCAGTTCCTGAACTAACCACTGAACTATGAAGGTTATTCAGGTGACGTATAAGGGAGGATGTTCCTAGGTGGGCAAGATCCTTACCCCTGCTTATTTGAGCTTTACATAAGCTACATATGGCCATACATTGGTTGTCTGGATTTGGATAAAAATAACTCCAGACCGAAGAGGTGCATTTTTTGGTCTTCTGACCAGGCATGACGATGGGCTTTTTCATCCCATGGACATCAGCTGTTTCCCCCCCTGGTGCCTCATTTACAATAACCACATCACCATCCTCATCATCAAGTTCCTCCACAGCGCCAGCTACATCATCAATAGCCTCCTCCCGAGCCACCTCTTCCCGTACAGTGATGGGAAGGTCAGGCTTGACAACCACCAACACCCTTGGACTCGCCTTGAGGATTTGTGATAATTTATCTTTAGAAGGCAGAGTTGTTTGCTGTTTTGTTGCTGACAGCATAACTCTCTTCAATTTTTTGTAGGGGGGGGAGGAGGAGGAGGGATAAGATCCGTGGGTGAAGCTGAACCACTAGTCATGAACACGGGCCAGGGCCTAAGCCGTTCCTTGCCACTCCGTGTCGTAAATGGCATATTGGCAACTTTACGTTTCTCCTCAGATGATTTTAAGTTTCTCTTTTTGCTACTTTTTCTTAACTTGGGCTTTTTGGATTTTACATGCCCGCTACTACAAGATTGGGCATCGGGCTTGGAAGACGACGTTGATGGCATTTCATCGTCTATGTCATGACTAGTGGCAGCAGCTTCAGCATTAGGAGGAAGTGGGTCTTGATCTTTCCCTACTTTATCCTCCAAATTTTTGGTCTCCATTATATGTAGCACAAGATACTGCAGAATGTGTGAACTTGGTAATATTGCAGTACCAATGGACTTATACTGCTGGATTGGTTTTGCAAATTTGGTTATAATTACTTTTTTTTTTAAATTTTTTATTTTAATATTTTTTATAACTTTTTTTTTATTTTTTAAAAACTTGGGAATAATGGGGAAATAACTATGCCCTTAGAAGCACAGAGCACAGGACACAGCACCACTGGACTGAACAGGACACAGCACAGGACCCAGCAGCACTACGGAACTCAGCAGGACAGAGCACAGGACACAGCACCACTGGACTGATACTGCAGAATGTGTGAACTTTGTAATATTGCAGTACCACTGGACTTTTACTGCTGAATGTGTGAACTTGGTAATATTGCAGTACCAATGGGCTTATACTGCAGGATTGGTTGTGCAAATTTTGTGGTAATTGAAAAAAAAATTAAATTAGTTTTTGGTATTTTTTTAAATAACTTTTTTTTATTTTTTTAAACACAGGGGAATATTGGGAGCACAATTAGAAGCACAGAGCACAGGACACAGCACCACTGGACTGAACAGGACACAGCACAGGACCCAGCAGCACCACTGACCTCAGAAGGACAGAGCACAGGACACAGCACCACTGGACTGAGCACAGCACAGCACAGCACAGCACTGAACTGAACAGCACGAGATAAAGCAGGACAGAGGACCACCTAACACACCCTCCCTCTACCCTGATCAATGCCCGAGTGAAGATGGCGGCGACTAGCGGGGAATTTATAGGATCCGAGTATCGCGAGATCCGACAACGGGATTATGAGTCAGAGCCTCAGTTTCAGATTTGAATTTGGCGCCAATACCCGGATCTGTCTCGGATCCGACTCGAATCGGCAACGTTCGGGTGGGCTCGGATTTCATAAATCCGAGTGCGCTCATCTCTATTTATAATGCCTGATCATTGATTTATAAATGCTTCATTTTCACCACACAATATCTATGGTTGAAATTTTTTCCTATAAATATACTCAGTGTAATCACATTTGACTTATTAACAGTCTCTAACAAATTCAGAATATCTATAAAGTATAAAAAAAAGTGCATATATAAACAGCAAAAGCTGAAAAACAATGTTTGCAAACGGTATCCCTATCTTCCAATCACATTAGTCACATCAGAGAGAGAGAAAAAGGGCTCTGTTTTCGTCAAGCCGAGACTCAATTTACGATTTTCAAAATTTCATGATCAAATTGAATTTGAAGAATCATTTGCAAATAAAATCTGAAGGAAAACTCATTCATCTCTAATTATCATATAGGAGACATCCTGAGCAATATTTCAAAAAGCTAAATATTTAAATCTCAAACTTTTTGGAATACATTCATGTAAGTACTGCTCATATATTGGCTGATCTTCATCCAATCTGTTATTTTATGCAAATACTATTAACATCATCACATTTGTTCTTCATAGCACATTTGTATTCACCACATTGTTTATATGCAAGTAGATAATTAGTCTAATTATTCCCGGGGTTACTGCGTAGAAGAGTATTTTGATAGTCAGTCTGGGCACATATAATTTTGTTGAACACAAACAAAATCAGCACTTTTAAAAATGCTATTGCTACAGAGAATATTTCTGCATGACGAAACATTTTTAATAAATCACTTAATTAATTGTTTGGTTTTATTTCGAGAGAGAAATAGAAAAAAGTAAAAAAGAAATGCTTTGCTAACTGAGTATGATTAAACCATAGGGTTGATGACAAAGCTCAGTGGGATTCTATTTAGTGTGCTGATACTTAACATAAACAGATCTTAACACACAGTAGGGCATATTTATTATCTACCCCTTTTTTGCCATGATCATTTTCATTCCTAATTGCAATGATAAGGAATAAAAGATTGTGAGCATTTATTAAAAGTGTTCTGCCAGGTCAGCAATCATGATAAACAGCTGTCACTATTGCAAAGTGGCCACTTTGCTATAGTGACCGGAGGGGAGAGCAGGTAAGATATAGTGAGGGATACAAAGATCCCTCTACTGTAATTCTCTCCCCATAGGATACAATGGCTAATGCCATCTTCAGATCTTTGAATTTCGGAACCTGTTAAATTGCGCAAAATAGCAGCCCCCTAGAAATCTATGGAGACTGCATTCGAAGAGACAGGGACATCTCCAATATCTGCTGTGATGCCCAAATGATAAATTTGCACAATCATTAAATATGCGGCTATCCCCCGAAAAGTCTTGTTTTGAGGGGATGTTAATGAAAAATGTGATTGATAAATAGACCCTTGTGTGAGATTGCAATTTGTGTATTGTAAAGTATAAGCTTTACTATTAATATCTATGTGTTACTATTTATTTTATTCTGTGAGGAACAATATGAAGATTCTTATTCTTGCGTTTGGATCATGATAGTACATACAGTACATAACAGTACACTATGACAGAGCATAATTACAAAATTTGGGAACAAATAAATGTATGCCCTAATGGTGTAACCTTTTATTATACAGATGTTTTTCTGAAGACTTTGGGCCTGATTCAATAAGGAAAGGAAAGCAAAAAAAATTGTAACTTTACACCTTGACAAAACCATGTTGCATTGGAGGGGGAGGTAAATGTAAAATGTGATAGCAGATTTATAGTTGGGGTAAAACATGTCCTAGATCAACTTTTACATTTCAATTTGCAAATAAAGCGATCAAGTATTTGTGTGCTACATGAAAAAAAGCCAGTATTTACCTTATGTTCAAAATAATAAAATTTGCACCCTTGCATTGTAACATGGTTTTTTCCTGGAGAAAACTTACTCATTCTTTTTGCCTTACTTTCCTTAATGGATCAGACCCATTGTCTGTAATTTAAGACAATTAAGCTTTACTGTGCTATACTCCAGTCCCACCTATTATTGTTCATATGCATTATAATAATTTATTTACAAATCCTTGTTTCTCACTTAAAGGTTACTCTATGGTAAAATAAAAATAAAAAACAATAAAAAAAAGCACTTGTAATAGATACTGGGCACTTGAATACACTTTCTTTGCGCAAATCCTTATCTAACCACTTCACTTTTTAAGTTGCTGCTACATTCTATTCCTGTATGTGAAGGGCTGTAGATGGCTTCTCATAGGCGGCTAGGAGAAAACTTCTCTTCTACATGTAGCTGGAAAATATAGGACCTGTCCCCATTTCTCATGCCACTTTCATTCACTCAACATCAATTCAAAGTGAAAGGGCAGCAAGCCAGTGTATTTGATCTATAGGGTGAATGGGGATTTGTATGGGGAAATTACATTTAACCTCTCAGAACATTTTATTATACTTTTTGTAAAAAAAAGCCTTAAACACTCATAGTTTTTAAAACATCTTGGTTGCAGTAATTTTATAGCTCAGATTATATATCCATATCAAACACTTGAACCAACAAACTTATTTGCCTCCAATGTGAAAAAAGGCAAGTCTTACCAGTTGAAATGCAGTACAAATAAATTATAGAGAGTTCACAGATTTCTCAATTTTAGGATTCAATTTGAGAATAAAGTATACTCAATGGTTCTTAATAATCTGTTCCATAATTAAATATATATATTGATCATGCATAAATTCCAATCTAAAATATAGGTGTCCAGATCATTAAATCACTTTTTAAATGTAAAAAGTAAATTCCTGAACATTTAAAATATGTAGATCTTTCAAATAATACTTATTATTTAGGAGTAATATACATCCCATTTGTTTTTATATAGGTGCGGTAATCATAGGTAGATACATAAAAACAATAATACCTTTATCCAGATCGATGGAGGATGTACCACATAACCTCCAAAGGGGATCTTTATATCATTTTTCTGTAAGTAGTTGAAATCTTATTGAGACTTTTTTGCATTTATGTTTTCCGAAGTGGAAGACAACGATAGGTGCTGTCTCTTTTTTGTATTTCTATTTGTAAGGTTCCTACAGTCTCCTGTTGACAGCGACTGTTGTTACCCACTTAGGGAGGGATACTTTTTTGTTACATTTGATTTCAAACAAAAAATTCAGTTTGCTAAATTGTTCTTTACAATGTAATCCTATCCTCCATCATCAGGACAGGATGGATGATCCTTACTATTTATCCTCTGTATGTTGCAAGTAATCATTATAAATGTTTGGACTGATTGTATAAATATCTTAGGCAGATACTCTCATTAGACATGAAACCTGTTTTTTGTAGATTCAATGCAATTTTGGTTCATTAAAATTCCCTCCAAGTGAGGACACTGCTTATAGTATATTTGGGGACACTTCATCTCATTTTCTTTTTACTAACTTGAGTATTGTTTAGTTCAGAGTTACTTTAGTTTAATGTATTTATGCATGCATGCCTACTTCAGTTTGATGAGGTGGGTACTATAGTGCGAATAAGAAAACGCTGACAACTCTTACCCCAACATGGTCATCGTGAGGCTGTCATTCCCGGCAGACTGGTAATCCCGAATGTTTGAAAAAGTTACCTCCAACAATTGCGACTAATCAACATCCCGGCACCACAGATGGATGTCACTTTCAAGGGCGACACTATTATTGCTGCTGTTTGGTAGGGTAATACAATGTTTTTTTTCGAGGCATCCACATTTAGCAGCTGGCACCTTCTTGCATTGCCCCCTTAAAAACAGGAATAATAGTGTCACTCTTGAAAGTGACGTCCATTTGTGGTGATTGGTCGAAATTGTTGGAGGTCAGTTTTTCAAACAGTCGGTATTATCAGTCTGTGGGGAATGTCAGCTTTGCGATGACCATGTCGGAGCAAGTGTTGTTTCATTTTCTTAATCGCTGTAATGACTACCACTGGTACGACGTATGCGGATCTCCCCAATGTTTTTAATGGGTTGTTCCCAATTGTAAAGAGTCACCTAATTTGTGTTTCAAATTTACAATTTTATGAAACAATGCTTACGCCGATGATTAAGGATGGATGAGTGGGGCTGACAAATGTGTTCAGGATGTGGTCTAAATACTGTCCATAAGCATAAAATTATTATCCAAGAATATGTCAGCCATCATTCAGACTTAATCTTGGTGGACAAGAGACATCTAGGTATGGGTAAGGATCTTAAATTCTGCCATAAGCATGTTTGAAATGCATATTATTCCTCTCTGGATTTTAAATGCTGCAGTGTTGCAATTTTTATCATGACTGGGGATATAAACATATCAATTAATGATTGACATGCTCCTCTCATCCACCCCCTATCAGTTTGCATATATAGATGAAACTCACTGCTTCTTAATTTGTGGGGCACAGGGTGGGATTTGCACAATACTGACAAATAATACTCTGTTCTTTTTCTTACGTTCAAGATGTATATACTTAAATAGACTATATGTTTATAGATTCACACCTCCTCCATTTGTTGTCAATATTTGACATTATAGAAATATGGTCACACCCCGCCATTGTGAGTTGAGTAAAGACTAGTTTTCTAATCACAAAGGTAGGGTGGAGGTCACATACGGCTTTATTAGCTGAACTCTCAGAATTCATAGGTGACCTGGACTTTTTTTCCTACTACTTTGCCAGTAGACAAATCAGTGCTTTTTATTTTGGCATCTCATAAAACAGTGGTCAGGTGTCAGGTCATAAAATTGGTCATAAAACTCATCTGGCAAAGATAGCATCTCTTTCCCAGAAAATTAAATCTTTATAGAAATAAATACTGTTACAGTCAGCCAGGACATTTCAATGAGTTAAGCTTGGGACTCAGTGAATATAGCCTGCTGCTGTCTAGTTTGGCTGATAAAGCCAAGGAATCCAAACCAAATGCTCTGGATACTTCTACATGCTACATTAAAGGTTGCACATATCTTAAGATGTGTGCTACTGAAAATACAGGAATGGAGTAATAAATGTGTAAATGTATCTTTGCTCATATTCAATTCTAAATCAATTAATGTAATACTCTAAATTCATCATGTTTAAGGAAACTCTGGCAACTATTAAACTGCTTAAGTCTCTTTAAGTTTCATATGGATACTAAGGAGCTTTTAAAAAATTTCCAGATACCTAGCATAGCTATTATCCTCAAACCCAGTGAAGCAATTATAAGACATTAACTGTGATCTTAATAAAATGTCCAATATTCTAGAACTATGGCTCAATGATATTCTCCATGAATATATTCACCCTGAAAATGTTGATAATACTGGGTTCATAATGTGATGTCAGGCAACGAATAACTGTCAGCTGGTCAATATATTGGTTGGCTCAATGGCAGCTCAGGTGCCTTCTCTTGATGTGTTGGTAATTTGCAATTTACTTTCAAGAGAAATTTTTCATACATATAAGTAAAATACACTATCCCTTCTGCCTCCTATTTCTTTTAGTATATAAGAATCACTTTTTTGATTGCTTTCACAGTGGAATGTTGGGAGAAGTCTGATTGCAGAGTCATATTCATATTTCACTCAAGTAGTTTGGAGACAAAGGGGATTAGAGAAATTAGGCAGGTGGGGGAGAAATAAACTGGGTCCAGAATAAGTTTCTTTAGGATTGGTGAGATTAACACATGTTTAAAGGAGGATAAAAATGTGCCTGTCAGGGCGCCGTCCCTGCACTCACACTAGGTGCCGGGGACGATTGCCTTCAGTTCTGCCCGACCATCCTGACGCTTGTTCCGGGGCTCCACAGGATGTTCGGTTGCATACGCTCGAACATCGCGTCTCTGTTGCTAGGCAACGGAGACGCCGAACAGTACTTCCTGCGGTGGTCAGAACAGCTGACCGCCGACCCCACATCCACCAATGACTGACAGGCACCTTGTATTTAAACCTGACTCTGGAGTATCTAGTTGCTAAGCTCAAACACTGTTTGTATCTTGTACTGATTGACTTTTGGATTCTGACCCTGGTTCTGCCTGACCTCTCTTTCGGATTACCCTTTGGACCCATCCTGACTCCAATCTAATGGTCTCCCTATCTAATTTATTCTGTTTAAGGTTACTGGTATAAATCAAAAGCTTAGCCCATAGCAATGCCTGCCTGTGGCTGGATCACTTATAAATAGCTTATTGTAGATATTTCTGTAACACAGACTACCGTACTGTACAATTGAAATTGTACAGATTTTTAATATTGTGTTGTATTTCTGTATTGTAAATGTATTGATTTCTGATGTAGTAGCCATATGTTTGAGAAAATCTGTTTTGTAACTTCTAAAGATAAAGAATAAAATAGAGAAAAGCGCTAGGTAAACCACACAAAGTATTTAATAAAAATAAAAATAAAATGCACAATAAATACACAATGGTTTATGGCCATAAACAACCCCAAGAGATACATTCAGATATATAGCATCAATATAAGATCATATAACTGCAAATGCACCTGTGTAGAAACTCAATAGAGATTAAAGCACTGATAGAAAAAATTCTTGGCAGATGAAAATACTCTCTCTATTCTTATTTTGTTATGTAGAGAAAGTGCTATATTAATTACAGCATAAATGTTCAAAAGAGCAAACACCTCGTAATGTGGACAGGGTCCTTTAGTATTCACTCAGCTCCAATTAAGCCAATTAGATGATATCATAAAATCCAAACAAGGTTGTATAGCTACAAGGTGGTAACAATTCGCTATAAACAAGGATTTCCTTTGTTATTGTGTTTTATTCAGCATGATCCACTGTTCATATGGAAAAACTCACACCAATATGTATGCATGCCTTTAGAGCTATATTAAAGGAACCCATGTGTATATACAACACACCTGCTGCGAAGCGCTACTCCCTTCTGTCGTCCACTTTGAAAGTGACGGTGTAGCGTCTCATAGAGACTAGATGTTTTAAACACTATCACTTAGAGCGTTGTCTCTGTTTATCGGGAGTACCTTATGCTGAAAGTTCAGCGCGGTCTGATGTAAGCCTTCTTGATAAGTATACAGCTGCTTCTCCTTAATAGTATAGTCACAATGTCTCTACTTACAAGCAGATCTGGTGCGTCCTCCATGAAGCGCTTGCAGCGTTACCTCTCTGTGGGAGGGAGTACCTTATGCTGGATGTTCGGCGTGGTCATCTGCAGATCTTCATAATTGACATATAGCTGATGCTCTTAAGCAAAGTGATCACGAATAACTTCACTCGCAAGCCGATCTTGTTATGTCCTCCTCCAAGCGCTGCTGAACATAAAACCTTGGGGTTGGTATGTGCCAAAAAATTAAAAAGCATATATTCTCCAAAGTATAGAAGTATCGATAATGAACTGCTTGACGCGTTTCTCGGCAGATGCCGTTTCATCAGAAGCATGTTCCTATGGTTCTCAAGTTTCAGCATTTGAACCCTCCAGTCCATTGATTCTCCAATTGGCAGCTGGTTTACACAGCGTCATCAGAGCTTCCAGATTTGTTCAATAAAGCCAAAATATATTGATTCCAAGGTGTATGAGAACCTCAATACTTAGAACAAATATACATAAATATAAAAAGGTCTCTGTTCATAATATAGATAACATAACCGGCAGGAATAAGAATTCCTGTATATAGATATCCACTATATTGTGAATATAAATCTATATATAAAATAAATGTACCTAGATGACTCAGTTTCCCTACTCATATATAAACCAACCCACAATAAGGTGGGTACAAAATAAAGTAAAAAAATGAAGTAAAAAAAATATATAAAGAGTATATAAATAAACTAGACAAAAATACCAACATGAATGTACAGAAGATGGAATCACCTAACATAAACTTATAGCCCATCCAATCGCCAGATCAATGTCTAGGGTCTGGTTCCACTAAACTTATACTTTCATATGGAATTATATTAATCCTAATAGAAACATTAGACTATCCCGAAAGTTAGAAAAACATGTACAGCACAAATGACTTAGGTCACCTACAGCTTACTACATTGGTGCCAAAAAATATATATATTCATGTCAATAAATGGAATAGTGCCAATCTGACTAATACCCTTGCACCAACGATGAATGTTACATTATATTGTATCATATTTTATTATCCTATTTTATTATTGTATCATATTTTATTATGTTGGTGCACCATTAATCCATATAGAAAATCAAAATTGTAGATAGACATACGTATATTTACACATACATATATATTGGATGCATATATACGTACGTACGTACATACATACATAACTATTAGATATGTTGGAGTAAACCAAACATTTACGATAATTACTTATAAATAGGAATGACTGTAAAAGCTTCTGTGTCCTCTAGAAGTACTTCAACCCATCTATATGATGGGGCATGACAGGGACATATCACATAATAAGTACATCCTAAAAGAATTACATAGATACCTAATATAAGGATACCTAGACATTTCAAAAATTGTTAAGCTCAATACAGTCATTGAGACCACATGGTGACAGCGTTTTGAGTCTGAAGATCCAATAGGCTTCTCTTCTACAAAGTATATTAAATCTGTCACCTCCCCTATTAGTAATATTAATTTGTTCAATAGCTCTAATGGTCAAACCTCCCAGATTGTTTCCCTGGCATCGATTTACATGTGCTGAAAAAGTATGGGTTTGTACATTTTTTATTATGTTTCGACGATGTTCTGAAAACCGCACTGCTAAAGATCTTATCGTGCGGCCAACATATTGCATACCACACTTGCAACTGATCATGTAGATCACGTATGTTGATTGACAGTCTAAAACCTTTTCAATCGGATATGTATCACCTGATGAAAAGGATGTAAAGACTTTGGCTCTATGTTCAGCGTATTTACATGAAATGCACCTCAGTTTTCCACATCTATAGAATCCCTTATCTCTACTAAGCCATCTATCAGCATTTGGAATTTTGGCTACAGGGAGTAGTGTGGTATTTCCCTTAAAATAGCTCGGGGCTAATTTTTCTTTAAGATTCTTAGATCTTTTGAACACTGTTATATTGTCTTTCTTAATAAGGTGACCTATATGCTCATCAAGCTCCAATATAGAGGCATTTCTCTTTACGATTTGTTTAATGTCCTTCGCATGGCTATTAAATTTGGTCACGAAGACCAAGGATTTGTCCTCACCTTGCCACTTAGGTGGTTGTTTTAAAAGACTGGATCTATCGAGCCTCGCGACCTCCTCATATGCCTTATTCAGAACCTGACAGGGGTAACCTAATTTGACAAAAGAATCGTAGAGTTTAGCCGAGTGTATTACAAAGTCCTCTTCTCTTGAGCAGTTCCTCCTCATACGGAGGAACTGACCCTTTGGAATGTTTATCTTCCAAGGTCTATAGTGACTACTATTGAAATGTAGAAAACTACATGAGTCCACCTCTTTCGAGTAGTTCTCAGTGACAACTTTCCCTTGATGGATTTTCAAAGTAATATCAAGATAATTGATAGTGGAACAGTGGTAATTACTAGTAAACTTTAATCCATACTCATTAGAATTCAAATGCGTAACAAACCTAGATATGGATTGTGAATCCCCGTCCCAAATAAAGAAAAGGTCATCTATATAACGGCCATAGAGGACCAGGTTCACCCCGAATATCGAATCCCACACATACTCCTCCTCAAATCTTCCCATGTAGAGATTCGCATAACTCGGGGCAAACCTGGTCCCCATAGCCGTCCCCAATATCTGTAAATAATATGTGGAATCAAAAATAAAATAATTATGATGAAGAATAAACTGAATCGCCGACAGTAAAAAATGACAGAGTGAGGAATCCAATTGTTCCTGCTTCTCGAGATAAAGCCTGACTGCATTGAGTCCTAAACAGTGTGGAATATTAGAATATAAGCCAGTCACATCACACGTAAGAAAGTGGTACGATGATTTCCAAGGTACATCTTGTATCATCCTAAGAAAACTAGTTGTATCCTTAATATAAGATCTCAGAGTGGGGACAATCGGTTGGAGATAAGAATCTACCATAGATGACAAATTAGTGGTCAGTGACCCTATGCCCGATATAATGGGCCTGCCCGGTGGTTTACAAAGGGTCTTGTGGATCTTGGGCAGGTGGTAATATGTAGGGACCACAGGAAATTGTGTATAGAGAAAACTAAAGGTCTCCTTCGTGATGGCACCTGTTCCCATGGCGTCATTCAGTAGACACCTTAATTCTTGCTGATATAGCCCAGTGGGATCTCTACTCAATTTCATATAAAATTGAGTGTCTCCTAATTGTCTCGTGGCTTCCTCCAAATAGTCAGATCTATCTTGAACTACAAGACCCCCGCCCTTATCGGCAGGTTTAATAATAATGCTGATATCTGACATCAAATTGGTGAGAGCCTTTCTTTCAAGAGATGTTAAATTGTCCCTAACTTGTTCCTGCGCTGATTTCTCACATAGTACCCTGAAGTCCTCCATGGTCTTTCTGTAAAAACTTTTTATCAGGGGCCCCTTATATTGGAGGGGATAAAAGTTTGATTTCCTCTTGAACTTCTCTGTATGTAACGAGGAGTTAATATTATACATTTGAACAGGAGTATTAGAGTTAATTTCCTCATTCTCGGCTTGGAGTGACTCTAAGCACGCCAAAGCTGGATGATCATTCACATCCAAAACTATAGGGGAGGCTTCGATCTCCATTTTTCGAATAGCTTTGCATGCAAAATATCGCTTTCTACTAAGGGTTCTGATATATCTATTAAGATCAACAAAAAGATTAAATAAATTTGGTTTAGTTACTGGGGCAAATTTTAGCCCTTTTTGAAGGAGTTTCAACTCTGTTTGGGATAAAACTTTTGATGACAGATTGAATATACCTCTATTAGTTAACTCAGACGTGAGCTTTTTGCCTGATTTGAACCTCCCTCCTCTTGATCCTCTGCCTCGCTTCTTCTTGATCTTTTTGATAGATTGAGTCCTTGAGAATTTTGATGATATATTGGAGACCGGCCTCTCTCTAAAAAAGGCAGGCCAGATGGATCAGAGGAAGGTCTGTTACAGGCATAATTGTCTGACTCATTATATGAGTTCAAGACTCTGAATCTTGAGCCTCTCGTTTGGAGCTCTGATTCCTCAGATTCCCCCCGGGTTCTATCCTTAATGGTTTCATTTGTATTTCTATTTCTACTTCTAGGTAAACCATTATAATCATTCCGGATATTACTTCTATTAGTATCTCGAGGATTCCTATAATCCATAGTTGTTTTTATATCTGTTGGAATATATTGTTTTTTATTTCCATATCTCGGAGAATTTTGATAGGATCTATTGCCATGGGGAACAGCAGAGGATACCTCCTGTCTGTTGGGCAGATATCCGACCCTTGAACGGGATCAGTTCTTATCCTCTTTCAATTGGAACCTTTTTCTGTTGTTCATAGAGGAATTCCTAAAACGCTGATTGAAGGTCCTCACTCTATCATTCTTATAATCATCCCTATCTCGCTTCAATTTCAAATCTTTCCGGTTAATCAGTGAATTCTCAAAATCAACTAACCGCTTGCTGATCTTGTTGTCTCTTTCCTGAAAACCATCTAATAGTTCAAATGATTTCAGGGACTCTTGGACTTTATCGATCTCATGTTGGATGGTGTCTACCTTAGTATTCCTATATTTAACTAGGAGTTTCATTAAATCGAGGGAACACCCATCCAGGATGTTGTTCCACTCCTTGATAAACCCCATATCATCTGGAAATGAGGAGGATTTAAAAATACGTAAACCCCTCGGTATAATACCCTCATCAATATATTTTTGTATGGTCACCTGATCCCACCAGTGTCTAGTTTCAGACATACACAGTGATTCAAGTTTGTTAAATAAGTGGTACATATCAACTGTATTGTCAGGTAAAATTTCTTTAGATTTAGAGATAGACTGAGACATAAAATTATGCCTTCTCTCTAGTCTATCTACCATGCACCTTAAAGGTGCCATATCGTAGGGAAACTGAGTCAAAGAAAGTGTATATAAACAGATTGAGCAGCCCAGAAAAACAGGAGTAATAAAACTTATATATATATACACAACTGGGCGCTAATACGACCTAGAGAGTGGGCACCAGCAGCTTTGTAATGGGCTCCAGACCCATATATAGAAATACAAACAATAAAATAGAGAAAAGCGCTAGGTAAACCACACAAAGTATTTAATAAAAATAAAAATAAAATGCACAATAAATACACAATGGTTTATGGCCATAAACAACCCCAAGAGACACATTCAGATATATAGCATCAATATAAGATCATATAACTGCAAATGCACCTGTGTAGAAACTCAATAGAGATTAAAGCGCTGATAGAAAAAATTCTTGGCAGATGAAAATACTCTCTCTATTCTTATTTTGTTATGTAGAGAAAGTGCTATATTAATTACAGCATAAATGTTCAAAAGAGCAAACACCTTGTAATGTGGATAGGGTCCTTTAGTATTCACTCAGCTCCAATTAAGCCAATTAGATGATATCATAAAATCCAAACAAGGTTGTATAGCTACAAGGTGGTAACAATTCGCTATAAACAAGGAATTCCTTTGTTATTGTGTTTTATTCAGCATGATCCACTGTTCATATGGAAAAACTCACACCAATATGTATGCATGCCTTTAGAGCTATATTAAAGGAACCCATGTGTATATACAACACACCTGCTGCGAAGCGCTACTCCCTTCTGTCGTCCACTTTGAAAGTGACGGTGTAGCGTCTCATAGAGACTAGATGTATTAAACACTATCACTTAGAGCGTTGTCTCTGTTTATCGGGAGTACCTTATGCTGAAAGTTCAGCGCGGTCTGATGTAAGCCTTCTTGATAAGTATACAGCTGCTTCTCCTTAATAGTATAGTCACAATGTCTCTACTTACAAGCAGATCTGGTGCGTCCTCCATGAAGCGCTTGCAGCGTTACCTCTCTGTGGGAGGGAGTACCTTATGCTGGATGTTCGGCGTGGTCATCTGCAGATCTTCATAATTGACATATAGCTGATGCTCTTAAGCAAAGTGATCACGAATAACTTCACTCGCAAGCCGATCTTGTTATGTCCTCCTCCAAGCGCTGCTGAACATAAAACCCCGGGGTTGGTATGTGCCAAAAAATTAAAAAGCATATATTCTCCAAAGTATAGAAGTATCGATAATGAACTGCTTGACGCGTTTCTCGGCAGATGCCGTTTCATCAGAAGCATGTTCCTATGGTTCTCAAGTTTCAGCATTTGAACCCTCCAGTCCATTGATTCTCCAATTGGCAGCTGGTTTACACAGCGTCATCAGAGCTTCCAGATTTGTTCAATAAAGCCAAAATATATTGATTCCAAGGTGTATGAGAACCTCAATACTTAGAACAAATATACATAAATATAAAAAGGTCTCTGTTCATAATATAGATAACATAACCGGCAGGAATAAGAATTCCTGTATATAGATATCCACTATATTGTGAATATAAATCTATATATAAAATAAATGTACCTAGATGACTCAGTTTCCCTACTCATATATAAACCAACCCACAATAAGGTGGGTACAAAATAAAGTAAAAAAAATGAAGTAAAAAAATATATAAAGAGTATATAAATAAACTAGACAAAAATACCAACATGAATGTACAGAAGATGGAATCACCTAACATAAACTTATAGCCCATCCAATCGCCAGATCAATGTCTAGGGTCTGGTTCCACTAAACTTATACTTTCATATGGAATTATATTAATCCTAATAGAAACATTAGACTATCCCGAAAGTTAGAAAAACATGTACAGCACAAATGACTTAGGTCACCTACAGCTTACTACATTGGTGCCAAAAAATATATATATTCATGTCAATAAATGGAATAGTGCCAATCTGACTAATACCCTTGCACCAACGATGAATGTTACATTATATTGTATCATATTTTATTATCCTATTTTATTATTGTATCATATTTTATTATGTTGGTGCACCATTAATCCATATAGAAAATCAAAATTGTAGATAGACATACGTATATTTACACATACATATATATTGGATGCATATTGTCACGGGCACTAGGAGTCTTTACCCAGGGATCACCAGGTGGTAAGCTTACCAGAGCAATGTAGATGGTAATAGTGTACTCTGGTAGCAGGGTGATCACGGAACAGGCAATAGTAGATGAAGAGATGCTCAGGAAAGTCTATGACTAGCAGCACTGGTAATATGGAGGTAATAATACACGAGGAACTGTATGGACAAGGGTAAGTGGAGGTAGTCAGTGGTCTGCGTTAGCAAGTTGTACCACTGCTATAGTGAGGAGGAATGTCCAACAGAAACGAGGAGGTGATGAGAGTCAGCGGTCTGCGGATAGCAAGTGGTACCGCTGTCTGAGTGAAGGAATGGAATCAAAGTGGAGGTATCCGGGAAGTCAGTGGTCTGCGGTAGCAAGTTGTACCACTGCTATGTGAGAGGAATGGAACAGGTGATACCGGAACAGGAATCAGTGGTCTGCCTTCAGCAAGTTGTACCACTGAAAATATATGTGAGGAGGTGTACGGGGAGAGACTGCAACACAGGATGTACACGGGCACATTAAACACGATCCACAGTAATATGCACAATATATATAAATGACTGAACAGGTCTGCAAATGTAGGAAGTCTCTGAAGTAATCCAGCACAAGGTAACACAGTCAATGTTGGCAAAAGACTCAGCGGATTGCAGACTCCAGAGGAGAACCAACACAGTCCAGCAAGATATGCAATACACCAGCACAGTCAATGAGAAGTATGCATACCGTGGTTCAGAAGGCAGTCAGACAGGAGTGCAGTGATACCTGGGCGGCAGGAGGCCGACAGGATGAGAAGTCCCTGGATGTAAGAAGCAGGAGTCTAGTAGGTGCAGCGCACAGGTAAGTAGACCAACAGGGACACGAATCCAATGCTGACAGGAGGGTAGTGACCAGGGGAACCAGGAAGGCGTGGAGAGCGGATCAGCAGTAGATGGACGATAGGACTGGCAGCGGCAGCAGGACTCTGCGAACCCACGGGAGAGATGAGATGAGGCTGAGGTGCACAGGAGCAGCGGATAGGAATCAGCTAGCAGTCACGATGATGAACACAGGCGAGTTGCCAGCTGGAGGCTGTAGTGCACGGAGGCAGCGGATAGGAATCAGCTCACGGTCACGATGATGAACACAGGCGAGTTGCCGGCTGGAGGCTGTAGTGCACGGAGGCAGCGGATAGGAATCAGCTCACAGTCACGATGATGAACACAGGCGAGTTGCCAGCTGGAGGCTGTAGTGCACGGAGGCAGCAGCTAGGAATCAGCTCACAGACTTGATGATGAACAGGTGAGTGGATAAGGAGAGAAGGCTGTAGTGCACGGAGGCAGCGGATAGGAATCAGCAAACAGTCACAATGGAATATAATAGCGTTGAAGTGGTATGGGAGACTGTAGTGCACGGAGGCAGCGGATAGGAATCAGCAAACAGTCACAATGGAATATAATAGCGTTGAAGTGGTATAGGAGACTGTAGTGCACGGAGGCAGCGGATAGGAATCAGCAAACAGTCACAATGGAATATAATAGCGTTGAAGTGGTATAGGAGACTGTAGTGCACGGAGGCAGCGGATAGGAATCAGCAAACAGTCACGATGATACAGTTGATGGTAGAAGTGGTATAGGAGACTGTAGTGCACGGAGGCAGCGGATAGGAATCAGCAAACAGTCACGATGATACAGTTGATGGTAGAAGTGGTATGGGAACCACAGTAGTAGAAGTGGTTAGGAAACCACAGAGGTAGAAGTGGTTTGGAAACCACAGGAATCAGCAGCGCTGAATACACGAGGAAACTCAGGAACACCTTCAGAGGCTCATGGGGAATGAGACTCCAAGATCAGGCAACGTGGTGTTGACCACAGGTGCTTAATATAGGGAGTGTTGCCTGATCTGCCAATTGAGTTAAAGGGACATACACTGAAGTATAGGAGAGGGCTGCGCATGCGCAGACCCTCAGGATGGAGGACGACCACGGTTCCTAAATGTCCGGGAAGAGGCACTCACGGTCCGGTGAGTGACAGTACCCCCCCTTTTAAAGGTGGGCACAGAATGCCTGGAACCGGGCTTGTCCGGATTTTTGAAATAAAACTTCTTCAAAAGGGCAGGAGCATTAAGATCTTCAGCTTTGATCCAAGAGCGCTCCTCAGGACCAAAGCCCTTCCAATGAACGAGGAAACGGAGTACTCCTCGCGAAATTTTTGCGTCTAATACCTCAGTAATTTCAAAATCCTCCTCCTGATGAACTTGAACTGGCTGCGGAGCTGAGGGAGGTTTTGAAAAACGGTTGATAATAAGAGGCTTGAGTAAGGACACATGGAAGGCATTAGAAATCCGAAGATTCTTAGGAAGAAGAAGTTTCACACATACTGGATTGATTACTTGAATGATCCTATATGGACCAATAAAACGAGGAGCGAATTTCATAGATGGGACCTTCAAACGAATGTTTTTAGTAGATAACCAGACACGATCTCCAATTTTTAGTGGTGGAATAGCCCGCCTCTTCTTATCTGCGAAAGATTTATATTTGATAGATGTTTTCTTCAAACAGGTTTTGACCTGAGACCAGATATTTTTAAAGGTCTGACAGGCCGTCTCCACCGCTGGAACCTGGGTGGGCGGGAGGGCAGGAAATTCCGGAAAAGACGGATGGTGACCATAGACCACAAAAAATGGAGTTTTGGATGATGACTCATGGTACATGTTGTTATGGGCGAATTCGGCCCAAGGAAGCAACTCTACCCAGTTGTCTTGATTGGCTGAAGAGAACATCCTTATAAAAGTCTCAAGATCTTGATTGACACGCTCAGTCTGTCCGTTAGATTGCGGATGGTAAGGAGATGAGAGTGCTAATCGTATGCCCAAGGTTTTACAAAGGGCTCGCCAGAATCTGGAAACGAATTGTACTCCTCTATCTGACACAATCTCAGACGGACATCCATGGATGCGGAAGATCTCTTTAATGAAATGTTCGGCCAGGATAGACGAGGAAGGCAACCCAGACAGAGGGACGAAATGAGCCATCTTCGAAAATCTGTCCACCACCAACCAAATAGTGTTATGATTCTTACTAGGTGGTAAGTCAGTAACGAAGTCCATACTAATATGGGTCCACGGCTTGGACGGAATGGGTAGTGGTCGCAGCAACCCTGCTGGAGTTCTGCGGGAAGATTTGAATTGGGAACATAATTCACAGGAAGCAATGAACTCTTTGACGTCTCTCCTCATTGAAGGCCACCAGTAACTTCGAGAGAGCATCTCAAAGGTCTTGTGTTCACCGGCGTGTCCAGAAAAACGAGAGGCATGGAACCACGAAAGGATTTTCCTCCTTAGAGTAGGAGGCACGAGAGTCTTCCCAAATGGTAGCGTTTTGGTGGATGAAGCAGCCAGTGAGATACATTTGGGGTCTAGAATGGTATGGTTGGAAACCTCTTCTATATCAGAGGACGTCACAAAAGCTCTAGATAAAGCGTCAGCTTTTTTATTCTTGGCAGCTGGTTTGAAGGTTATTATTAATTCGAAACGGGAAAAGAAAAGAGACCATCTTGCTTGGCGAGGGTTCAAGCATTGGGCAGACTGAAGATATGACAAGTTCTTATGATCCGTGAAGATCGTCACCGGATGGCGAGCTCCTTCCAATAGGTATCTCCACTCCTCTAATGCAGCTTTGATAGCTAGTAACTCCTTGTCCCCGATAGTATAATTCTTCTCTGCGGGCAGAAGACCCCGAGAATAGAAGGCACAAGGATGGAATTTTTGCTGTTCAGAGCGTTGGGAGAGAATAGCTCCCAAGCCCACATTAGAGGCATCTACTTCTAGAAAGAAGGGGAGTGTCACATCAGGCTGTCGAAGGATTGGAGCCGAAGAGAAGGACTCTTTGAGTGTTTGAAAGGCTTGACAAGCCTCAGGCGACCATTGCTTAGGATTAGCCCCTTTTCGAGTCAGGGCCACAATAGGAGATGCAATGGAAGAAAAGTCTTGAATGAAGCGTCTATAGTAATTGGCAAAACCTAAAAAACGCTGACTAGCACGAAGAGTAGTTGGCTGGGGCCAATGTAGTACAGCATTCACCTTGTCTGGATCCATCTTCAGGCCAACTCCGGAAACTATATACCCCAAGAATGGAATCTGGGGCAATTCGAATGAACATTTTTCTAATTTACAGAACAATGAATTTTTTCGTAGCCTGGAGAGGACTTCTGCCACATGTTGGTGGTGAGAAGGCAGGTCCTGAGAAAAGATCAATATGTCGTCCAGATAGACGACGACACATACATATAATAAGTCCCGAAAGATCTCATTGATGAAGCCTTGAAAAACAGCGGGAGCATTACACAGCCCGAAAGGCATTACCAGATATTCGTAATGCCCGTCTCTGGTGTTAAACGCTGTCTTCCATTCGTCACCGGAACGGATTCTGATTAAATTGTAGGCACCACGAAGATCCAGCTTAGTAAAAATACGGGCTCCCTTGATGCGATCGAATAGCTCAGTAATCAGCGGAATGGGGTACCGATTCTTGATAGTAATGGCATTGAGTCCACGAAAATCTATGCAAGGGCGTAATGATCCATCCTTCTTTTTGACGAAGAAGAACCCAGCTCCAGCGGGAGAGGTGGAAGGTCGAATAAACCCATGCTGAAGGTTCTCCTGTATGTACTCAGATGTGGCTTGAGTTTCAGGTAACGAAAGTGGATAGACCCGGCCCCTGGGGGGAGTCTTGCCAGGTAGAAGGTCGATCGGACAATCCCAAGAACGATGAGGAGGAAGACGTTCAGACTGAGCTTTATCAAACACATCAGTAAATGAAGCATATTGAGGAGGGAGTCCCGGTGAGGTAGATGAGATGGAAGATTGCTGTACTTTGAGAGGAATGACTTGGGAAAGGCAACGATGGTGACATTCAGGCCCCCAAGACGTGACTTGAGGGGTGCGCCAGTCAATCTGGGGAGAGTGACACTGAAGCCATGGAAGGCCTAAGACAATCGGACTTGTCGTAACAGGAAGGATTAAAAACGATATTACTTCATGATGCAGGGCACCAATCTGAAGTGTTACTGGAGACGTACTCTGAGTGATGAGACCGTTGATGAGACGTGATCCATCTATAGCCGTCACAGTAATGGGTGTTTTTAAGGTAATCACTGGTAGAGACCATTGATTTACTAATGATTTGGAAATAAAATTTCCTGCTGCTCCGGAATCAATTAATGCCTGTGACTCAAAGGTTTTGGTAGCAGAGGAAATCGTAACATCAAAAGCGCAGACTTTAGATTTCATGGAAGATGGAGAGGACTCCAGGGACCCTAACTTCACCTCTCCAGAACTAGTTAGGGCCTGGCATTTCCCGATCTCTTAGGGCAGGAGCTGAGAATATGAGTGGAATCAGCACAATAGATACAGAGTCTATTCTTTACTCTTCGTTTTCTCTCCTCGGAAGATAATTTGGAACGTCCTATCTCCATGGGAATCACAGAGGGTGAAACTGGACGAAATTGAGGGTTAGAACGAAGAGGTGCTTTAGCAGAAGTTGTTCTCTCAGCCTCCCTTTCACGAAATCTCATATCAACACGATGGCAAAGAGAGATCAAATCTTCAAGTGACGGAGGAAGCTCTTGAGTAGTCAGTGCATCTTTAATTTTATCGGAGAGCCCCTGCCAGAAGGCGGCAACTAGGGCTTCAGTGTTCCACTGAAGTTCAGAGGCTAAGATCCTAAATTGAATGACGTACTGGCCAACTGTATGAGGTCCATGTCGTAGGCGGAGGATGCTGGAAGCAGCGGAGGTCACACGACCTGGTTCATCGAACACACTTCGAAATGTAGAAATGAATTTGGCACTATCTTGCAATATAGGGTCATTTCTCTCCCACAGAGGGGAGGCCCAAGCCAGGGCTTGTCCTGAAAACAAAGAGATAAGATAGGGCACTCTGGAACGATGGGTAGAAAAATTTTGAGGTTGGAGCTCAAAATGGACTGAACATTGGTTAAGGAAACGCCTACAAGTTTTGGGGTCTCCATCGTACTTTGACGGAGTAGGCAGGTGAAGCGTGGAAGCTGTAGACACCTGGGATGGCACTGGGGAAACGGAGGAAAGCACAGAAGCCTCAGGAGTAGCTGTCACAGTCTGTCCAGATGTTCCTTGGGAGGTTAATGACTGATAACACTGAAGTAACAGCTGTTGGCGGGCATCCTGTTGCTCCACACGGCTGACCAGATGCTGCAGCATCTCTTTGGCGGTAGGTTCCGTATCTGGGTCTGTCATGGCCTGATCTTACTGTCACGGGCACTAGGAGTCTTTACCCAGGGATCACCAGGTGGTAACCTTACCAGAGCAATGTAGATGGTAATAGTGTACTCTGGTAGCAGGGTGATCACGGAACAGGCAATAGTAGATGAAGAGATGCTCAGGAAAGTCTATGACTAGCAGCACTGGTAATATGGAGGTAATAATACACGAGGAACTGTATGGACAAGGGTAAGTGGAGGTAGTCAGTGGTCTGCGTTAGCAAGTTGTACCACTGCTATAGTGAGGAGGAATGTCCAACAGAAACGAGGAGGTGATGAGAGTCAGCGGTCTGCGGATAGCAAGTGGTACCGCTGTCTGAGTGAAGGAATGGAATCCAAGTGGAGGTATCCGGGAAGTCAGTGGTCTGCGGTAGCAAGTTGTACCACTGCTATGTGAGAGGAATGGAACAGGTGATACCGGAACAGGAATCAGTGGTCTGCCTTCAGCAAGTTGTACCACTGAAAATATATGTGAGGAGGTGTACGGGGAGAGACTGCAACACAGGATGTACACGGGCACATTAAACACGATCCACAGTAATATGCACAATATATATAAATGACTGAACAGGTCTGCAAATGTAGGAAGTCTCTGAAGTAATCCAGCACAAGGTAACACAGTCAATGATGGCAAAAGACTCAGCGGATTGCAGACTCCAGAGGAGAACCAACACAGTCCAGCAAGATATGCAATACACCAGCACAGTCAATGAGAAGTATGCATACCGTGGTTCAGAAGGCAGTCAGACAGGAGTGCAGTGATACCTGGGCGGCAGGAGGCCGACAGGATGAGAAGTCCCTGGATGTAAGAAGCAGGAGTCTAGTAGGTGCAGCGCACAGGTAAGTAGACCAACAGGGACACGAATCCAATGCTGACAGGAGGGTAGCGACCAGGGGAACCAGGAAGGCGTGGAGAGCGGATCAGCAGTAGATGGACGATAGGACTGGCAGCGGCAGCAGGACTCTGCAAACCCACGGGAGAGATGAGATGAGGCTGAGGTGCACAGGAGCAGCGGATAGGAATCAGCTAGCAGTCACGATGATGAACACAGGCGAGTTGCCAGCTGGAGGCTGTAGTGCACGGAGGCAGCGGATAGGAATCAGCTCACGGTCACGATGATGAACACAGGCGAGTTGCCGGCTGGAGGCTGTAGTGCACGGAGGCAGCGGATAGGAATCAGCTCACAGTCACGATGATGAACACAGGCGAGTTGCCAGCTGGAGGCTGTAGTGCACGGAGGCAGCAGCTAGGAATCAGCTCACAGACTTGATGATGAACAGGTGAGTGGATAAGGAGAGAAGGCTGTAGTGCACGGAGGCAGCGGATAGGAATCAGCAAACAGTCACAATGGAATATAATAGCGTTGAAGTGGTATGGGAGACTGTAGTGCACGGAGGCAGCGGATAGGAATCAGCAAACAGTCACAATGGAATATAATAGCGTTGAAGTGGTATAGGAGACTGTAGTGCACGGAGGCAGCGGATAGGAATCAGCAAACAGTCACAATGGAATATAATAGCGTTGAAGTGGTATAGGAGACTGTAGTGCACGGAGGCAGCGGATAGGAATCAGCAAACAGTCACGATGATACAGTTGATGGTAGAAGTGGTATAGGAGACTGTAGTGCACGGAGGCAGCGGATAGGAATCAGCAAACAGTCACGATGATACAGTTGATGGTAGAAGTGGTATGGGAACCACAGTAGTAGAAGTGGTTAGGAAACCACAGAGGTAGAAGTGGTTTGGAAACCACAGGAATCAGCAGCGCTGAATACACGAGGAAACTCAGGAACACCTTCAGAGGCTCATGGGGAATGAGACTCCAAGATCAGGCAACGTGGTGTTGACCACAGGTGCTTAATATAGGGAGTGTTGCCTGATCTGCCAATTGAGTTAAAGGGACATACACTGAAGTATAGGAGAGGGCTGCGCATGCGCAGACCCTCAGGATGGAGGACGACCACGGTTCCTAAATGTCCGGGAAGAGGCACTCACGGTCCGGTGAGTGACACATATATACGTACATACATACATAACTATTAGATATGTTGGAGTAAACCAAACATATACGATAATTACTTATAAATCGGAATGACTGTAAAAACTTCTGTGTCCTCTAGAAGTACTTCAACCCATCTATATGATGGGGCATGACAGGGACATATCACATAATAAGTACATCCTAAAAGAATTACATAGATACCTAATATAAGGATACCTAGACATCTCAAAAATTGTTAAGTTCAATACAGTCATTGAGACCACATGGTGACAGCGTTTTGAGTCTGAAGATCCAATAGGCTTCTCTTCTACAAAGTATATTAAATCTGTCACCTCCCCTATTAATAATATCAATTTGTTCAATAGCACGATAAGATCTTTAGCAGTGCGGTTTTCAGAACATCGTCGGAACATAATAAAAAATGTACAAACCCATACTTTGTCAGCACATGTAAATCGATGCCAGGGAAACAATCTGGGAGGTTTGACCATTAGAGCTATTGAACAAATTGATATTACTAATAGGGGAGGTGACAGATTTAATATACTTTGTAGAAGAGAAGCCTATTGGATCTTTAGACTCAAAACGCTGTCACCATGTGGTCTCAATGACTGTATTGAACTTAACAATTTTTGAGATGTCTAAGTATCCTTATATTAGGTATCTATGTAATTCTTTTAGGATGTACTTATTATGTGATATGTCCCTGTCATGCCCCATCATATAGATGGGTTGAAGTACTTCTAGAGGACACAAAAGCTTTTACAGTCATTCCGATTTATAAGTAATTATCGTATATGTTTGGTTTACTCCAACATATCTAATAGTTATGTATGTATGTACGTACGTACGTACGTACGTACGTACGTACGTACGTACGTACGTACGTACGTACGTACGTATATATGTATCCAATATATATGTATGTGTAAATATACGTATGTCTATCTACAATTTTGATTTTCTATATGGATTAATGGTGCACCAACATAATAAAATATGATACAATAATAAAATAGGATAATAAAATATGATACAATATAATGTAACATTCATCGTTGGTGCAAGGGTATTAGTCAGATTGGCACTATTCCATTTATTGACATGAATATATATATTTTTTGGCACCAATGTAGTAAGCTGTAGGTGACCTAAGTCATTTGTGCTGTACATGTTTTTCTAACTTTCGGGATAGTCTAATGTTTCTATTAGGATTAATATAATTCCATATGAAAGTATAAGTTTAGTGGAACCAGACCCTAGACATTGATCTGGCGATTGGATGGGCTATAAGTTTATGTTAGGTGATTCCATCTTCTGTACATTCATGTTGGTATTTTTGTCTAGTTTATTTATATACTCTTTATATATTTTTTTACTTCATTTTTTTACTTTATTTTGTACCCACCTTATTGTGGGTTGGTTTATATATGAGTAGGGAAACTGAGTCATCTAGGTACATTTATTTTATATATAGATTTATATTCACAATATAGTGGATATCTATATACAGGAATTCTTATTCCTGCCGGTTATGTTATCTATATTATGAACAGAGACCTTTTTATATTTATGTATATTTGTTCTAAGTATTGAGGTTCTCATACACCTTGGAATCAATATATTTTGGCTTTATTGAACAAATCTGGAAGCTCTGATGACGCTGTGTAAACCAGCTGCCAATTGGAGAATCAATGGACTGGAGGGTTCAAATGCTGAAACTTGAGAACCATAGGAACATGCTTCTGATGAAACGGCATCTGCCAAGAAACGCGTCAAGCAGTTCATTATCGATACTTCTATACTTTGGAGAATATATGCTTTTTAATTTTTTGGCACATACCAACCCCGGGGTTTTATGTTCAGCAGCGCTTGGAGGAGGCCATAACAAGATCGGCTTGCGAGTGAAGTTATTCGTGATCACTTTGCTTAAGAGCATCAGCTATATGTCAATTATGAAGATCTGCAGATGACCACGCCGAACATCCAGCATAAGGTACTCCCTCCCACAGAGAGGTAACGCTGCAAGCGCTTCATGGAGGACGCACCAGATCTGCTTGTAAGTAGAGACATTGTGACTATACTATTAAGGAGAAGCAGCTGTATACTTATCAAGAAGGCTTACATCAGACCGCGCTGAACTTTCAGCATAAGGTACTCCCGATAAACAGAGACAACGCTCTAAGTGATAGTGTTTAATACATCTAGTCTCTATGAGACGCTACACCGTCACTTTCAAAGTGGACGACAGAAGGGAGTAGCGCTTTGCAGCAGGTGTGTTGTATATACACATGGGTTCCTTTAATATAGCTCTAAAGGCATGCATACATATTGGTGTGAGTTTTTCCATATGAACAGTGGATCATGCTGAATAAAACACAATAACAAAGGAAATCCTTGTTTATAGCGAATTGTTACCACCTTGTAGCTATACAACCTTATTTGGATTTTATGATATCATCTAATTGGCTTAATTGGAGCTGAGTGAATACTAAAGGACCCTATCCACATTACGAGGTGTTTGCTCTTTTGAACATTTATGCTGTAATTAATATAGCACTTTCTCTACATAACAAAATAAGAATAGAGAGAGTATTTTCATCTGCCAAGAATTTTTTCTATCAGTGCTTTAATCTCTATTGAGTTTCTACACAGGTGCATTTGCAGTTATATGATCTTATATTGATGCTATATATCTGAATGTGTCTCTTGGGGTTGTTTATGGCCATAAACCATTGTGTATTTATTGTGCATTTTATTTTTATTTTTATTAAATACTTTGTGTGGTTCACCTAGCGCTTTTCTCTATTTTATTGTTTGTATTTCTATATATGGGTCTGGAGCCCATTACAAAGCTGCTGGTGCCCACTCTCTAGGTCGTATTAGCGCCCAGTTGTGTATATATATCTAAAGATAAAGGCCTTTCATTGTGATTGATCAAGACCTCTTTGAGCCTGAATGAACATGAGGGGGGGTCATTACCTTTTTATCCTGTCTTGTTAAAAAGGAAGACAAACTACATACATTTTGCACCCAGGAAGTAATTTAGAAAATCACAGAGTGATGCAAACTTTGTTAATTTCAAATTGCATTTAGATTCAAGATTAGAGAATATATTACATGCTGCTGGTAAACATTCAATGTAATATCTGAGATATTGTGGTGCCAGCTCGTAAGTGGGGCTGGGTTACCCCTATCAACTTGTCTGTCAGAATATGTATAAAAAGAGCCAATTTTGACCATGTTATGTGGTATTATTCCATTAGTAACTTCTGGAAGATCGCCAGCACCTTAAACTAAAGTGTAAATGCCCTTGTAAGGACTACTTGAGCTAATAAAACATCACTGTTTCAAAATCCTGCTTTGACACCTATTTACTTGCTGTAATTCCTGTGACCTACAGATTAGACCACTCTAATCTGTTATCCGGCTGTTCTTAAGTTGGGACCCAGCATCTAGTACCAACGATCTGCCTGCTACCCAGCAGCTCTGGACATTGTGATAGGCTAGAGGACCCATCCACAGCAACCTTGATCTAAAGGAAGAGGCCAGGTGTTCCAGCCCAGCTGCCCAGCAAGGGGGTAAACTAGCAGCAAGAGTTACTCAGAAAGAAGCCGTTCTAGGTGTCAGTGAAGGAATCTAATGGTGGTGACATAGCCCATCTTACTGTGTCTAGAGGGGTGCAATTTGGATAAAGAATGGGGATGGTGTTAAGGCAAGCCCAGCTGGTCCTTAGCAACATAACAGGGTGGCATAGGAGGTTTATCCTGTCACATTGCCCATGCCCACAATTTTAATAAAGAAATTATTTTGTTGATGATGATTAATTCATTTTAAATTTGACTGGAAAAATAAATTCACTAGTTTTTTTAATAATATAATTGGCTATCCGTCCTTAAAACATCTATAACCTTAATTATGTTCTCAAGATTAGAGCTCTGCATTCTGAACTGAATATCTGGTCACGATAAAGCATTATTTTCTTTGTTTTTAGATTGGCGCTCATTTGGGCATGGTCTTCTTCACCTTCTGTTTCATGACATTGTATGCAATTTGTTAGTGCCATGATCCATTTAATGTATAGACCTGCATATTATGGCAGTGCTTTATAAATAAAAGATCATTTAAATAATTGTAAAGAAATAAGCTTAAATAATTTTTTAATAGTGCAATTACTAGAGACGGGCGAGCTTGGTTCCCCGAGATCCGAATTCATCCGAATTCAGCCTATCCGAGTACAGAGCCAACATGCTCAGTACTCTCCCACCCATTTGGAATCGAAATGAAGGCAAAACGTCATTGTGACGTATTCGTATTTCTGAGCTCGGTGCTTTTGGGGTGTTCCCCATTCGTTTGCATTAATTTTTCTGGCTGTCAAAAGTTCTATTTGTCAGCAGACTAAAAAATAATATTTAGCACTCCAAGTGCTATTGGGGTGTTCCCCATTCTTTTGCATTAATTTTTCTGGCTGTCAAAAGTCATATTTGTCAGCAGTATCTAAAAAAATGTGTAGCACTACAAGTGCTTTGGCCTCATTATAATGGATTCAAAGCAGTCCACATATGAGCAGAATCAGCAACCAGGTTCTGTGACCAGAACCTGGTTGCTGATGGAACACTACTTGATGGTAGTGTTCCCAGTACATCATCTGGGAAAGGCGATGTCAAACTACACAGTCTTTTGAAATCAGGCAAAAAAACACACACCAAATTTTTTTTTACCTTGTTGAAGCGAAAAAGAAGTGTAACTGAGGAAAAGTTAACTGCCGATAAACTAAAAATTGCCAGCATGCCATTGTACACACGCAGTGGCAGATCTAACAATGTTACCGAGCCTACAAGTGGTGCACAACTACTGTTATGCATCAAAGCCGAGCTGCAAGATAACAGTAAGGCATTAGAGGATAATGTTTGCTCTGAATCAGAAATGACACCAATCCCTGTGGAGAGTCCATCCAACAGTGGGATGTCTAATCGTGAGCATTCTGTTAGTGTACGCATAAAGAAGGGCCCTTTAAGCAGTTCTGCTGATGTGTGCCTGAACAGCCTGAGTGTAGCCGGTGATACACCAATTGAGGATGCCACTTTGGAATTAGAAGAGGATGAGGGGGAGATTTGTGTAGTAGACGAGGGCACTAATGATGTTGATGATTATGATGCAGACAGATACCAAATTGCCTTTCTCAATTTCTATTTATATTCTAGACTCTATAACGACTGAATAGTTTTCTATTTTACTCCTAGTGGAGAAGGGATATGATGCAGACAGATACCAAACTGCCTTTGTCCATTAATTTTTATAATCTAATTCTACAGTCTATGCAGGCTTCTTTTTTTCTATTCAACTACAAGTGGAGGGCGGGGGGATCATAGACAGCCACCAAATTACCTTGGTCCATTTCTTTTTATATTCTAATACTAAAGTCTATGCAGGCTGCTTTTTTTCTTTTCAACTACAAGTGGAGGGCGGGGGGGTCATAGACAGCCACCAAATTACCTTGGTCCATTTCTTTTTTATTCTAATTCTACAGTCTATTCAGGCTGCTTTTTTTTTATATTCAACTACAAGTGGAGGGCGGGGGGGGGGTCATAGACAGCCACCAAATTACCTTGGTCCATTTATTTTTATATTCTAATTCTACAGTCTATGCAGGCTGCTTTTTTTATATTCAACAACAAGTGGAGGGCGGGTGGGTCATAGACAGCCACCAAATTACTTTGGTCCATTTCTTTTTATATTCTAATTCTACAGTCTATGCAGGCTGCTTTTCTTATATTCAACTACAAGTGGAGGGCGGGGGGGGGGGGGGTCATAGACAGCCACCAAATTACCTTGGTCCATTTCTTTTTATATTCTAAATATACAGTCTATGCAGGCTGCTTTTTTTATATTCAACTACAAGTGGAGAACGGGAGGGGGTCATTGACAGCCACTTAATTACCTTGGTCCATTTCTTTTTATATTTTAATTCTACAGTCTATGCAGGCTGCTTTTTTCTATTCTACTACAAGTGGAGGGGGGGGGCTATAGAGACTGAAACCAAACTGCCTTTGTCCATTTCAATTTATATTGTACAGTCCATAACGGCTGAATTTTTTAGTATTTTCTACAAGTGGAGTGGGGCCAAGAGAGACAGAAACCAAACTGCCTTTGTCCATTTCTTTATATATTTAACTATAAGTGTGTAGGGTGTAATATACACCTAAAGACGATGGCTGCATTGCCAATAGGCTAAGATGAAGAGGAAGACAATCAGGTTTGTGTGCAGAATTAAGGACGGCCTACCAGGGATTAAATTGTTTTCTTCATAATTTATTAGCTTTAGAATTATCTTACTTATCCAAGAAACAGGTGGAGCACTAAATTAGGTTATTTTATACCCAAAAACATTGATTTTTAAACAAAATTGCAAAACAAAACCAAAGCCAAAACACGCAAGGGCGGTTTGGCAAAACCAAAACCAAAACACGACGGTAATCCAGATCCAAAACCAAAACCAAAACACGGGGGTCAGTGCTTATTTACAAAAGGTGTGTGCCTTCTCGAAGACTAGATGTTAAAGCTGTTATTAGCAACCTGCAGATTGTTCCATAATTGGTGCGATTGGATTGTCTCTTTTGAACTAATCTCCACTCTGTTATCAATGACATTGCTATATGTAGTATAAAGGTAGACGCTCTGAGCATAATAAAAAAATAAAGTTGTTGAGCATGTACAGTATATCTTATTATGAAGCATTAGCATTCTTCTGAAAGCATTCAGCCCCAACAATACAACAAATTACAGATATGATATGGTGAATTGTACACATGATAAAAAATAACTTACACTTGCAGTGACCTCACTGATTTCAAGAAGATTTGGAATGTCCTCAGCATACTTTGCTAGCGTAATTGTAGTATTGAATAGATACTTGAACTAATTTACCCTTTTACAATGATGCAGTAGTAAGATTTATCTATTAAATCCTCAGTTTTACATAGAAGCACTCAAAAAAATATTCCATTTTATAATTTCAACAGTATAATACTTTGATGTCATGTTGATGAGCCACTAATAAAATACAAATAATAATATAAATGTTCAGGAACTTTCAGACAATTGCAGTAAGAATGATCTTATCTGACAACACATTTCTGTTTTATACATCAAACTTTTTGTTCTACAGTTACAACTTTGGTGACAATATTAATACAGTACAAGAAATTTGTTTCATTTCTTAAAAGTGACAAGAAATTACTTGTAATATTTGTTAAACTTTAAAATGTAAAATGATAACATACATTGCATTGTAGGGAAATTATTTTGGGAAGTTAGAGTCTGTAATCACTAGTTGGCATACAAATCAAGAAAATAGTTCCATTCAAAGAGTAGTCAGATTAATACAGCTAACTAAACAAGAAGCTTGATCCATACAGACCACCTGAAACGACAGGTTCATTTATTATCTGAACTCTGTAGAGATTAAATCAGAAAAATATTATTGAAGTCAATACAATCTCCCTGTGAGTACTAGAATCAGTGGCAGCAGGTGGTGTAATCCTTGAAAGCAAAGCACAGCAAAGTCTGAGCTTTTTTTTTATAGTATATTAATGTTAGGAACATCCCTAGTTGTTCTTTCCTTCATCTTCAAAGATTTCTGTGCTTCTGGGTGATAACACTGAAAAGAAGAAATGGAAAGTTGGGAGTTATTTTATATCTTTTTCTGTTTAGATCTGTTGTGCCAATAGGTATATTTGCTAACAAGTCCATAAAATGATTTTTTTAGATGAAAACATACAGTTACAGTCCTCAGAGTTTAATAATTGTAACTATATTGTATTTATACTGGCATTGTACTATAGAAAACAAATTACAGAGATACACACTAATGGTTGTTAACAAATGGCAAAATATGTATATTCACAATAAATTTCTAAATGCACAAAAGCACCTTAATGTCCATCTACTGCATATGACTGGATTGTACTTACTGCAAAGTTTAAGGGTCATTTTTTCATTCTCATTCTCCTGGAACTCTCTGCTGTTTTTGACACTGTTGATCACCCTCTTCTCCTACACACCCTTTACTCCATTGGCCTTTGTGACACAGCTCTTTCCTGGTTCACTTCCTACCTATCGAACCATTCCTTTAGTGTTTCTACCTCTGGCACATTCTCCTCTCCATTCCTATTATCTGTTGGGGTCCCACAAGCCTCTGTTCTTGGCCCTTCATCATCATCATCATCATCATCATCATTCATCTCCATTTATTTATATAGCGCCACTAATTCTGCAGTGCTGTACAGAGAACTCATTCACATTAGTCCCTGCCCCATTGGAGCTTACAGTCTAAATTCCCTAACATACACACAGACAAACAGACAGACAGACAGAGAGTCCCTTTACTTTTTTCATTGTACACCTCTTCTCTTGGGACAGTAATTTGCTCAACATATCCAAAACAGAGCTTATTATCGTCCCGCTTGCCAGTATTACCACATGCCCTCAAATCTCCCTCACGGGTAATAACAGCACACTTTTCTCAGTCTCCCAAGCCTGCTGCCTTTGGGTCACACTGACTCCACCCTCTACTTTATTACTCACATCCAGACTCTTTGCCAGTCCGGTCAATTCCACCGTAAAAACATTGCCAGAATATGCCATTTATTTACTCAGCATGCTGCCAAAACTCTTATCCATTGCCTCATCATCTCCCGCCTTGATTACTGCAACCTCCTGCTATCTGGCATTCCCAACACCTATATATGCACACTTCAATCCATTCTAAAAGCTGCTGCAAGACTGATCTCCCTTTCGAACCATTCCACATCTGCGGCACCACTTTGCAAATCCCTACACTGGCTCGCTGTCTCATCCAGAATCCAATTCAAATGACTCACCCTTACCTACAAAGCCCTCAACAACACCAACCCTTCATACATCTCAAATTCCATATTAAAATACTCTTGCCCTCTTTGATCTACCTCAGACCTGCACCTTGGCTTGTCTCTGGTAAGCACCTCTCTCTCACATATACAAGAATTCTGCCGTGCTGCTCCCCACTTAAGGAATTCCCTACCACGCCCAATCAAGTTTTCCCACAGCCTGCAAATGTTTAGATTTTCTCTAAAAACCCAAAACCCATCTCTTTTTTAAAGCTTACCTTCCTAATGATACTATTCACACTAATACAACCTCACAGCTGTCCCAATCTTCACTCTAAGCCACTCTTGCTTCTTTTGCTTCAGCTGTGCCATTTTCCACTTAGTATGTAAGCTCTCGAATAAGCAGGGACCTCTACCCTTTTTTTCATGTCTGCATTTATTTTGTCTGCCTTGTATGTCCTTGTTTCCATATTGTACGGCACTGTGGAGCCTTAAAAATCTGCAATAATAATAATAATAATAATAATAATAATAAGTGCATTCTGGAAAGAATAAAAACATCACTTCAAAGTCCAGTCTACCACCACTTTAGGACCACCCCTTCCTTATATTCAATTGTTCTGTTTTATTTTCTGTGTAAATACTGTTCAGTTTAGCTTATTTTTTGTCTTCAGTGTATTATGAGAGTAAGGGGACAATAGGAGTGTTTGAAAGTGTTTATTACTTTGGTAAAAAAAAATCAACATATAAATAAGCTTTCTTATAAAAAGTAAAATTAGAAACATAGGCTAATGTCAAGTTTACACCCACCTAGAGGATATGTGAAAACCTTTTCAACAGGGAATGTCAACATTTATTCCATCTCCACCCATTCATTCTCATTGAAATTATTTTATTTTGTAAAACAACATTTTCTTGTTTAATAGCTAAACAATATGACATCAACAGTATTATTGGGACAACGATTGAAATGTGGACAGTATTTATTAGGTTGACAATTTAAATTTATACCCTAACACTAATCCTGTCTCTATCTCTAGACCTGTCCCAGACCATGTTCCTGTCCCTATCCCTATCACTGACCCTATCCCTGTCCCTAGACCTGTCCCTATCCCTATCACTAGCAATGGCACAGGAGACTGGAGAGTGAGAAGAACACTGCTACCTTTTCTGTTTATGTGTGAGCAATGGCACAGAAAGAGGGAGGTACTCATGGAATCAAAAACCTGCGAGATCCGACAACGCAACAATGTTTAGCCTTTTATCGTCGTAGCACTAGGAAGAATCAGTGCTGCAGATATATAAAGGCATATATATGCTGCATATATAAAAAGACATATATATGCAGTCATCGATGGCTGCATAGTTGGTGTGTATAGCTCTAGGTGTATATGTCACGTTTGGCTTACTGGAAATTGATCCCTAGGCTTTGCTGAACATGGCTAGGCCCACCCACGGGCGCAGGTGGTTTTCACCAGGAACCCCTGCAAGGAGGTATGGTCTTAGCTGCACCAAACCTGCAAGTTGCAGTACCGTGAGTGAGTGTACAGCAGAACCATGTGGGGGAGCCAGGTGAAGTGGATGGAGACGATGGAGTCCACAGACAAGTGGTATAGATAAAGGAACAACAATAATATAGGCTGATGGTCAGCAGACAATTAGTCACTAGGAGAGTAGGTGCTCTGCGGTATAATAACGAGAGAACAGGAGCTGCCACAATGGTGTACTCAGGAGCAGGTAGTAGATATCCAGGAACAGCGGAAGTTCAACATAGGCATAGTCTGAGCAAACTGAAGAAGCGGGGGTAACTCAGGACAACCGCTAATGAATCATAGACGTAGTTGCGGCTCTGGGAGGCACAGTGAGAGAACAGAGGCTGTCACTATGAAGTACTCTGGAGATGGTAATAGAGGTACTAGAGAAGCGATAGTTCAACACGGCCTGAAACTGAGAGCAGACTGAAGTAGCGGAGGTAACTCGTGGTAACAGCTGATGAGTCACAGATGTAGTAGCGGCTCTGAGTGATAGCGATGAGAGAACTGAAGCTGTCACGATGAAGTATGCTGGAGATGGTAATAGAGGTATTGGAGCAGCGATAGGTCAACACAGCCAGAGACTAAGAGCAGACTGGAGTAGCAGAGGTAACTCGTGGAAACAGCTGATGAGTCACAGGTGTAGTAGCAGCTCTGAGTGGTAGTAATGAAAGAACCGGAGCTGTCACGATAAAGTACACTGGAGATGGTAAGAGAGGTACTGGAGCAGCGATGGTTCAGCACAGGCCACGAACTGAGAGCAGACTGGAACACAGGCACACCACAGGAGAACAGGAACCAGAACCACAGGCTGCAGGAAATGAGCTTGAAGAACAGGCATCAGACATGTGAATCCAGGAAGTTTAAATAGTGCTCCAGATGTGCTTAGCAAATGAAGAAGAGGGAGGAGGTCCTGAAGTGCAATAGGCTTTCACCTACACAGATCTGAATATAGCTGAATGAATGAACTGAAGACTGTCTGATGCTGGGACATGGCAGTTTCCAGATGAATGGAATGCAGGTAACGAGACAGGTACTATTTGCAGGACCGGAGCGTTACACTTTAGTAGCAAGTGTAAAAAAATGTAAATAGCATAATTCGGAGTTATACTGGAGTTAAACATGTGGATACAGGAGAAGAACTTTCTGCCTATTACCACAGCTACAGAAGGACAACAGTATTCACCTGAAACTCCATAATATACCCCTGATGTTTCCATCTCTCCCTGGCTACAGGCTTCACACAACATGAAGACTGTTTTGGACTCTGATCTTATTTTCTTCTCAGCTCATGAAAGTTCGTTTTATCTGTCAGTTTATTTTCCCTGCAACATGCCCTCTGTTTAATCAGCCTGCTGTACTACTTGCACAGTCACTTCCTACCCATGCTACAGTTGTTTCAGTCCTCTATCTCATCATTACACTTTCAATTCTACTCAAGGCTTTGCCTGTCTTCACAAGTATAAAGAAATTAAACTGAATTTTAACCATTCTTCTCTCTCATGACTCTGCAAGAACTCAACTACTCCATCACCTGTGCTTTATTACTCTCCATTCAACACTTCCACCCACTGCCCAACATGGCTCCCCACATCATTATTCCATGTTATCCAGACATCCAGGAATAAACTACATCTGCTGCAGCCTCACTCTGCATTACTTCTCTGATTGCACAGGATATTGCAACTAAGTAATTATTTCCCTAATTTTTGGCTATTTTACTCATAAATCCCAATGTTTGCCTATTTTTTTTCTTCCCCTCCTTTCATGACATTATATTGAGGACTATATCATCCTGCAACACACACCTCTGTCCATTCATTAATTCACTCGCCTTTAGTTAATACTCATGAACTGTTGTCCTATTTAAATTCAGTAGTTGTATCAGCCTCACCCTGTCGCCAGAAACTAAATGCACGCACATCTTAAAATCGTCTTTCCTATCTTTCTGCCTCCCTGCTTCTAGTAGCTCATGATATATCACTTAATCCAGGTCCCCCTTGCTTCTTCCACATACATATATCTGAACACTATAGAAATTCAGCAAACCTCAAACGCATCACCTGTCTCCCCTCTTTTCCATCAAATGTGCACTTTGGAGTGCACGTTCTGTTTGTAACAAACTTACCTCCACACATGATCTCTTCCTTTCAAACAACCTCAACCTTATGGCAATAACGGAAACTTGGCTCACGCAATCAGACACTGCCTCACCTGCAGCTCTTTCACATGGTGGTCTCCATTTCATCCATACCGCCAGACCTGGAGGCAGACAAGGAGGTGGGGTTAGACTACTTCTCTCCCCACAGTTCACGTTCACAGTTCTACCAAATGTCCCATCACTCACATTCACATCCTTTGAAGTTCATATTGTTAGGATTTTTAACCCATTCTCTATGCGTGTTGCTGTTATCTATCGCCTCTCTGGACCACACCAACAATTTTATGAACACTTCTCTGCATGGCTCCCTCACTTCTTATCCTCTGACATCCCCACCATCATCATGGGTGATTTCAACATCCCTATTGCTAATCCACATTCTAATGCTGCTTCCAAACTACTCTCTCTAACATCCTCACTTGACCTCTCCCAGTGGATTGAATCCGCTACTCATCAGGATGGCCACTGTCTTGATCTTGTTTTCTCTAGACTATGCTCAGTTTCTGATTTCCTTAACACTCCTTTCCCCCTCTCGGATCATCACCTTAATAATTAGCTACTCGCTCACCCCCAGCTCTTTACCCTCCCCAGGGTCAAACTCTTCGAAGCCTCTTCACACCCACATAAATATTAACTCTATTGATTTTCAACAGTTTTCCACCTCTATTCAACATCTTCTCTCTCCAATTTCTAAATTCTCCTCCCCTGATAGGGCAGTACCTCATTTTCACCAAACCCTAGCCTCTGCCCTTGATTAAGTGGCTCCAGCGACTCTACATACTCCCCGTAGACTTTGTTGCCAAACGTGGCACACTAAAGTAACACGAACTCTTCAAAAAATCTCTCGTATAGCAGAACGTCACTGGCGTAAATCTTGTACCTCTAATGATTTCATCACACATACTGCTATCTACCACTCTTTTCAAAATGCTCTGGACACTGCAAAACAAAAATACTTACAATCTCTCATCTATGCTCAGGCTTCTAACCCCAAACACCTTTTTAACACATTTAAATCTCTTCTAAACCCTCCCACCCCGCCCCTCCGACTGCTATCAGTGCCTAGGATCTTCCTTCCTATTTCAAGGACAAAATAGGTAAGATCAGACTTGAAATGGTATCATCTCCTCATCTCCCTCCACAAGCAGTCAGCTAAATTCCTTTGTAGCATTCTCTGACACTCACTCTTCATTTGATCTCACAAATGAAGAGGAAATTTCTACTCTCTTCTCATCTTCCTACTGTACCTCCTGTCCTCTTGATCCCATACCCTCACAAATTGGTAGGTCCCTGTCTCCTGTGCTCACTTCACCTCTAACTAAAATCTGTAATCTCTCTCTCTCTACTGGTATTTTTCCATCACTAGTCAAGCATGTAGCCATTACTCTCTTCTAATTCTCCTAGATCTCTCTGCTGCATTTGACACTGTTGACCACTCTCTCCTCTTACAAACGCTGCAATCCCTAGGACTTAAAGGCACTGTGCTATCCTGGTTCTCATCCTACCTATCTAATTGCTCTCAGTGTTAATTTCTCTGGATACAAATCTGCCCCGCTTCCTTTATCAGATGGAGTACCACAAGGCTCAGTCCTAGGTCCTCTGCTATTCTCTGTCTACACCACTTCTCTTTGAAAACTAATAAGCTCCTTTGAATTTCAATATCATCTCTATGCAGATGATACACAAATCTCTCTATCCTCTCCTGATCTCTCACCATCTGTGTTGTCTCGCGTTACTGACTGTCTTTCTGCCATTTCATCTTGGATGTCTTCTCGCCAACTCAAACTCAATCTTTCAAAAACTGAATTAATAATATTCCAACCGAAAAACAGAAGCCTCCTGCCTGACATTTCTATTTCTGTTTATGACATAACTATAAATCCCACCCCGCAAGCTCGCTGCATAGGTGTAATCCTTGACTCACAACTATCCTTTGTTCCCCACATTGACTATCTAAATCATGTTACATACATCTAAAGAACATTTCCAGAATATGCACATATCTCACACAAGACACTGCAAAAACCTTAATTCTTGCACTCATCATCTCCCGCATCGACTATTGCAATTTCCTCCTTACTGGTCTTCCCAAAATCAGACTTGAACCCCTACAATCTATTTTTCATGTTGCGGCTAGATTGATATTCCTTGCAAACCGTTCTTCCTCTGCTGAGCCACTCTGTCAGTCTCTACGGTGGTTGCCTGTTTTTCAACAAATCCAATATAAAATTTTTCTACTAACGTACAAGGCCGTCAACAAAATTGCACCGACATACATATCCTCACTTGTCTCAAAATATCTCCCAACTCGACACCTCCGTTCTGAACAAGTTCTGTGTCTCTCTTCCAGTCTCATCATATCCTCCATTTCCCAGTTACAGGACTTTTTCGGGCTGCACCCACTTTGTGGAATTCCCATTCTCGCACAATAAGACTTTGCTCTCGTCTACAAACCTTCTAGAATTCTCTGAAAACCACCTCTTCAGACAAGCTTATGATATTCCTCCACCAACATCTTAATTTCCCTAGGTTACCCTATTTATCACCCACTACACAGCTAACACAAGACAACAACCCTCTGACAAACATTGCTGAGTGACTAATCACACAGCCCACTCAATACTTTTTACATTTACATTTTAGCTGATCCAATGTGCAATATGATGTAACACGTGCCATTGTGTTTCAAACTCCCATTGCCCCATAGATTGTAAACTTATGAGCAGGGCCCTCTTATCTCTCTGTCTGTCTGTATTACCCAGTATTGTTTTATTATTGTTTGTTCCCAATTGTAAAGCACTACAGAATCTGCTGGCGCTATATAAATAAATGATGATGATGATGATGATATGTATATAAGAAACCCATAAAGGATCACCATACTGCATACTGCACAGACACACATTGTTTTCTTTTTCGTGTATGCACGTTTTTTTCCGATACTGAGACACCAAGGGGGTATTGGAGTATTAAGTCTCCTTTTGCATTACACAATATCAACTGCACTAAAACCAAAAGACTCCACCACAGAATCCAAGGAGGACACCAGGGGGTAAATGTATCATTGTCCGTATTTTGCAACTCGCCGTAAATCAGCGACTTGCAGGCAAGTTTGCCTTTACAAGCCATCACCACTTTAAATTTTCACTGCAAAGTCATCGATTTCCCGCGACTTGCAGAATACGGAGAATCATATATTTACCCCCAGGAGTAATCACCAGTCCCTGCAAGGTACCACAGATGTTTTATTGTTAAAGAGGAGACGTTTGGCATACATAGTGTGCTCGGGCTCTATTCATACAGTTTATTACTACTTGACCCATCCCTCTCTGAGAACGTAAGTGTGTGGGAGGGCATTAACTTTGTGCCTATTGTTTTTTTATGGGATACACTCCTTTATTACATGGAATCATTGGGCATTGGTTTCTTATAGCTGTCTATATTAGTGCTTTTTGTCTATTTTAACAACTCAGTTGCTTTTAGGTGCTTAATTGGCACGCTGAGCGTTCATGATTTTTTTATATACAGATTGTAATAAAAATGTTGTTATAAGATTTATCAGCACTGCCACTTGTTGTTTCCCTTTATTTTCTACTAATGTGTTTAACAAGTAACAGTACTTGTTAAGGTGTGGGGCTGCAGGTTGATCTTGGACACCTTTTTTTACATATCCTGCTACTATTAAGGCTTATTGGATTTGATATTACTATTAATTCTCAACTAGCGCCTGATGGTTTGTTTTTCCGTATGACACTTACATAGTCCGTCACAACACCTTGCCTTGCTTTGTTAACTCTTAGTGAGGCCAACTAGTTATGTACACAATCCTAAACTTTTAATCTCTCTCAGGCTTAATCCATCCCTCAGTTCTAAAGACTAGCCCTGTAGATGAGCAAGAGATATGGCAGAAAAACAAGTAACTTTAAGATGCTCAGAGCTTGATGTGGATGTGGCTGCATGCGCTTGAGTTTAGCACACCTGTACTGTGCATTGACTATGGCAAAATGTCCCTTCCCCACCCTGTTCACTCCCCAAAATCGTAGGCTGAAGTAACTGCCCTTTGCATTCGAAGACTGAGTGGATAGGGCTGCTTTTACTGGTGTATGTCCTGGTTCTGGGCATGGACAGAGTGATTTTTCATACTATATGCTCAAAATCGGCAGATACGTGCCTTGATGAATAAGGCCCAATGTCTCTTAAGTTTTAAATGCACTGAAGCAGTACCTAAAAGGAAGTTAGGGAGACCTTACTTATCTTACAGCATAACATCTTAGTCTCAAGTAGACGTTGAACTCATTAACAACCTATTAAGGCTTTCCTAGGTACAATAATATAATTTTGAGAATCATGACCAATATTATCTGTTGCCTACGATTAACAACATTACAGGGTCCAACATATATAGCTGTCTAGTCTAGTTTAAGTGGGACCATTTAGCTTAAAGGATAAGACCACATATCCAATGAATAATTGATTGCTAGATACACTCTGCTAGATGGTGTATCTAGCACTTACCTTTCCTGCAGATTCTTTATGCTCAGTGGGCCAGGCATATGCAGTACTATGTCTGGGCCCAGCACCATTGCCAACTTCTCTGGCAAAAGCCAGTGATTTGAACTGTTAGCATGTATAGCTAGTGTTGCAATTCAGTACAAACACAATGTTTTCAATTATTTGATGCATCAGAGGTTTCCAGGCATAGACAGAAGTAAGTATACCACCATCATAGAAAAATAATATTCAGGAGTGGTATGTGCTAGGTATCTACTAACTCTACTAACAAACTCTACTAACAAATGTTTAGACAATAGAAAGAGTCCTGGGTGCAGTTTGCCCATATTTAACCTATAATAAAATGTCTTATCCTTTAAAATACCCAAACAAACCACCCCCTTATGTATGAGGGATAACAGCTATACATGCATTTCATTCAAATGTGTTTGGATAAAGCACTACTGTTTTTAAAGTGTGATAGACTTTAATTAGTTTAATTTATTGTAGTTAGTGGATACTTTTAGAAAATATTTACCATTCCCACTGTAAGAAAATATGCCAGGTGAGATCTCAAGCGATCAACATAATTTACAGAGCATTTGTTTTCCTGTTCTAGTTTGTTCATTTTACATACACGTTTAGCGCATTTATACTTGATATATTTCTTCCAAGTGAACAGATGGTGCTTTTTTTTCTGGTAGAAGCCTGAAGGAGATGTATTGCTTTTCTTCCATGGGTTTTGTAAGATGCTGTGAGTTATAACAAGTCCTGCTTCATATAGCTGTCTCCTACATGAACCAGTGGATACAAATCATTGTATTAGGATGTAGATTTTATTATATGGCTACACACAGTGAATTCATTAACAGTCTACTTCTGTACACAATGGAGGCTTCAAGAAAGTTTCTGCACTCCTGTACATTTAAGAGAGAAAGCACTACAACAATTGATAATTAGGTGGTTAATTAGTATCAGGATAAAATAAAGGGTAAAAAAGGAAAGCAATTGATTTTGCTCACTGATAACTGTGCAAACATATACATAATAGCCGTTTTTCTTCCTACAGTCAATCTGAGGAGTACTGCTACACAATTTAGTGATGAGTGAAATGCCAGTGATAGTGTAGGTAAAAACTGGTGTAATTGTTTATAGATAATATACTATGCTTGCAATCATGGTGCTGGGATAAAAAATAAAAAATTATCCAAAAAACACTAAGCCAACACATTCAAGAAATTACATTCTATATCTTTACTTTGAATAGAAGAGATGAAAGCTCAATAATTTAAAATGCAATATGCTTTTTGCTTATAAGCTGGTAAAACTGGTTAGACAGATCGGATCAGTGGTCGAAGTGGAGATTTAATTGAAATTTGGAAGTGGTGGTATGAAAAATGTAGGTGAATGAAGTGTGATAATTTCCAGTTAAGGAAATAGGAGAAGGGGCAGTATGGGATTTCACCAGTGGTCAAAGTGGGCTGTTATATGATGGAGTGCCATGCCGCCACTTCTCCTACTGCCTTCATTGAAAAACTACCAAATTCTATTCACTTACATGTTCCATAATTTCCAAATTGCCACTTCTAAATTTCCACTTTGACCACTACATACTACTGTATACCAGCCTAATTCAGACATTAGGTGGTCCATATTTTAAAATATGTTAAATTGTATGTAAAAGCCCCTGGAGCTCTAATGATTCCACTCTGTAATGTGATATATTCCACATATGTTATAATATATGTGTTATTTATTAAAAAACAAAATTGTACTGCAGTACTTAAACCATGCAACATAAATCATATGTAGTTCTGGCCAGATTGGTAATCACATACCTAAAGGTTCTGAAAAAACTGACAATTACATTTAAGGAATGTGAATCCATAAATTAGCAGTCTCTAATAGTCCTAATAGGGATGGTGCAAGAGCTCTGGTGTTATAAAGATCCTGATTCTGGGTTCTCAGCGTTCTGTCAGACACAGTTCATGAGAAATCCCAGCAGATATCTGGAGGTGGTAGCCAATGTGATACGCTGATTGATCACACAATAATAAGAAGAAACACTTACACTCCTTCCTCTCCTCCATCTCGTTGTGCTAGAGGTAATGTTGAGGTATACTGTGCCATCTTTCAAGTGAGGTCCTTGCACATACGTACTATATATATTACGATTCTAGCTGTTCTTCTATTCTCAGTCTGCAGCCGCTTATATCCCACAAGCGGGCGATTCTTCCATGAATGCAGTGCAAATAAGATAAAAGATGGCCACAAGAAAATGATCAATACAGTGTAGTCTCTTATGGAAATAGATTCATAGAATGTTAGTCTGTGTAAACCAATGCGTTTCATCTGATACAGAGAGGCTTCCTCAGGGCTATGTCAATAATGACCCATTAGTCAGCTTGCAGGTTTAAATAGCCCTTCTCACAGTCACTGATTGGTGTTGCTCTGGAAGTAGGAGGTGCTTATCAGAAGCTTGCTGATTTGCCTATCGCAATAGGTATGGAGAATCCCTGTTCTGTGGTCACATGTGCTCTTATAATAAAAGTCCATATAACTTACTCTGTTCTGTGCTTATGCATTTCTTATAGCAGAGCCCAATGCTAGACCAAACTATATAATAAGATGGTACAGACTTCACAGAAAATGCTGTTATATAGCATAAAGGTATATATGAGTCCAATATTGGTCAAAGTCTTAAGCTATTTAATAGTGGACAAATTGTATATGCATATACTGATAAGGGAGAAGTATGTATATTTACTGTGTCTATGTAAACTGAACTAAAGCTAGTGACTTATATACATGAGGTAGGGTATTTGCAAGTGTAAAACGGAGTGTCCCAGTTAGATTTATTTTCAATTCTCCAGAAAACCTCATAGGTCAAAAGCTAAATTAAGCCCATATAGTGCTAAAGATCCTACCTCATATATCCATTTGGCTTCTTCTCTGGAGATCTTGGCTATATAGTTGCCCCCTCTCCAGTTCTGTTTGACCCTTGTAATTCCTAAGAATTTTACTGAGGTGGGATCTCCATTGTGAAATTGTGCGTAGTGTTGTGACACACTTTGATTTTCCACTTTCTTTCTGATGTTTCTATATTGTTCTGCAAACATGGGTTTTAGAGTTCAAGTGGTTCTTCCTATATTTTGTTTCTGGCAGGGGCATTGTAGGAGGTAGATCACCCCTGCTGCAGTGCGTGTAATTTTCTCCTTAATCAGGACTTTCCTGCAATTATGGTTTGACGTGAACTCTGTGATGGGTTTGGTGGTATGTATATGTGTGTTGCTACAATTAGAGCACTTGTTGCAGAAATAGAAGCCTGCAGTGTTATCATTAAGAAATGTTTTTTAAGTGGTATGGCACTCTGGACTAGGCTGTTCTGGAGATTTTTGTGCTCTTTTGAAGGTTAATTTGGGCTTATCGGAAATAAAGCCTGTAAGTTTTTCATCCTTCAGAAATATTGACCAGTATTTGGACACTATGTTGCTGATCTTTTTTGCATGGACACTGTAATGTGTGATAAATCTTAAACCGTCATCTTTCTGTTCTTCTTTGGGCTTACATTTTGTTGCAAGTAGGAGATTTCTGTCTATTTCCCTTTTTGTTACAATCACATCATTGATTATGGATGGGTTGTACTTCTTTTCTTTGAACTTAACACTTAAGTTCTCTGCCTGGGCCTCAAAATCCAGGATGTTAGTGCAGTTTCTTCTCATCCTCTTGAATTGATCCCCAGGTATGTTTTTTTAGCAACTGGGGGTGGTGATTGCTTGTAGCCAATATATGGTTACAACAGTCCACTTCCTTTACAAATGTTATAGTTTTTATCTCACCACTTTGCACAAGAATTTTTAAATCTAAAAATTCTACTCTCTCACTGCTGATAGAGGTGGTGCATTTAAGATAAAATTCATTGGCATTGATGTGCCTAACAAAAGGAAGTGAGGGAAGCCAGGTCTCCTTCCCGAACACCGAACATATCATCTATATAGCGACGCCAGACCATATAGTGGTGTAGGAAGGGGTTGTTATTCCAGATGTTGAGGTTCTCCCAGTGTGCCACAAACAGGTTTGCGTAGCTTGGTATGAACTTCGTTCCCATAGTGGTCCAGCAAAACTGTCTGTAGCACAGACTAGACTTTTATTATAAGAGCACATGTGACAACAGAACAGGGATTCTCTATACCTATTGCGATCGGCAAATGAGCAAGCAAGCTTCTTATAAGCACCTACTACTTCCATAGCAACACCAATCAGTGACTGTGAGGAAGGCTATTTAAGCTTGCAAGCTGACTAATGGCTCATTATTGACATATCCCTGAGGAAGCCTCTCTATATGAGGTGAAAAGCATTGGTTTACACAGACTAGCATCCTTTGCATCTCTTTCCATAAGAGACTACACCAGTGATATCTAACCTGTGACACTCCAGGTGTTTTGAAACTACAAGCCCCAGCATGCTTTGCCAGCTATGAGTTAGTTATCTACTGCAAAAGCATGCTGGGGCTTGTAGTTTCACAACACGTGGAGTGTCACAGGTTAGCCATCACTGGACTACACTGTATTGAGCAATTTCTTTTCTTAATCTTACTCTCACTGCACCCATGGAAGAATCGTCCACTTGCAGAACGTAAGCAGCTGCAAACTGAGAATAGAAGGACAGCTGGAATTGTAATATACACCGTATGTATGCGCAAGGACCTCACTTGAAAGACGGCACATAATACCTCAACACTACCTCAAGCACAACGAGAAGGAGGAGAAGAAGGAGTGCAGAGTAAACCATGGGGACGAAGACCCCTCAACAACCTGTGTTTCTTCTTACTTTTGTGTGATCAATCAGCATATCACGTTGGCTACCACCTCCAGATATCTGCTGGGATTTCTCATCAACTGTGTCTGACAGAACATGAGACACCGGACTCAGGATCTTTATAACACCAGAGCTCTTTTAACCTCCCTATTGAGACTATTAGAGACTGTTAATTTATGGACTTACATTCCTTAAGTGTAATTGTCTGTTTTTTTCAGAACCTTTAGGTATGCGATTAACGATCTGGCCAGAATTACATATGATTTATGTTATATGGTTTAAGTACTGCAGTACAATATTGTTTGTTAATAAATAACGCATATATTATAGCATATGTAGAATATATCACATTACATGTTAGAATTTGCAAAGGCCTTTGTTACAGTGCCACACAAGAGGTTGGTTTACAAAATAAGGGAACTGGGTCTAGAAATCAAAATTTGTACTTGGATTGAAAACTGGTTAGAGAATAGGGAACAGAGAGTTGTGATAAATGGAACATTTTCTAATTGGTCAAAAGTCTTAAGTGGAGTACCTCAAGGTTCCGTGCTGGGACCACTCCTTTTTAATATATTTATTAATGACCTTGGTGATGGTTTAGAGAGTAAAGTTTCTATTTTTGCAGATGACACTAAACTCTGTAAGGTAATAAAATCAGAGCAAGATGTAGCTTCTCTACAGAGGGACTTAAATAAACTGGAGGATTGGGCGGCTAAATGGAATACGAGGTTTAACACAGATAAATGTAAGGTTATGCATTCAGGGATCAAAAACAAGAACGCAATCTATAAATTAAATGGAATTAATTTGGGAGAATCTATAATGGAAAAGGATTTGGGAGTGCTCGTAGACAGTAGACTTAGCAATAGTGCTCAATGTCAAGCAGCAGCTGCAAGGGCAAACAAAGTATTGGCATGCATAAAAAGGGGCATAGATGCAAGGGAAGACAGTGTAATTTTGCCACTGTATAAATCGTTGGTAAGACCTCATCTTGAATATGCAGTACAGTTCTGGGCACCACTCTATAAAAAAGATAATTTGGAACTAGAAAGGGTTCAGAGAAGGGCGACAAAATTGATAAAGGGTATGGAGTCATTAAGTTATGAGGAAAGGTTAGCCAGTTTAGGCATGTTTACTTTAGAAAAGAGGCGTCTAAGGGGAGATATGATTACTATGTACAAATACATTAGGGGTCAATACGGAAAGCTTTCATGGGAACTTTTTACCCCAAGGACCATACACAGGACACGTGGTCATCCCCTAAGGTTAGAGGAGAGGAAATTTCACAACCAGCAAAGGAAGGGGTTACAGTAAGGGCAGTCAAGATATGGAATTCATTGCCAGGGAAGGTTGTGATGGCAGATTCAATAGATATGTTTAAGAAAGGGTTAGACAAATTTTTAGCGGAAAGGTGTATCCAGGGATACGACCGTTAATTTAAAATAAAGGATAGTAGTGGATATAGGGTAAAAATTGGATTGCAATATTGAGTCTGGGGGGATTTTCAAAATTGAAACAGATGGGCGGTTGCCTACTCTGGATTAATTTCAAATATAAGTGCAGGATCGCAGGAGATCCAAAATGGGTTGAACTTGATGGACTGGTGTCTTTTTTCAACCTCATCAACTATGTTACTATGTTACTATGTTACATTATGCTACATTACAGTAGCGCTCCAGGGGCTTTTGCATACAATTTGTATCTTTGATGGTAGGGATACCATTCACTCCCCAAACACAGGACCACTGTTTTTTTCCACCTAGAAATCTCACAAATTACAGCTAGACAGCGCTGGGTTTTTTCTTTGACCATAAAATATATTAAAGACAGTTGCTACAAAACATGTATTGGGCAGCTTATTTTGCATCTCCATTTTAAATGACCTAATACATTTTAAAAGATTGACCACATGTGTCTGGATCTATCTTCCCCTATGTGATAATGGGAAGAAATAATTTAGTCTATTCACTCATTTATATTGGTGGCACCAGAGCCGGATTTAGACCTCATGGTGCCCTAGGCAAGATATTGGTTTGGGGCCCCCCCACCCCAGCACCCCACCCCTTCCCCTTCAGCCCCCCACACATATTTTGTCAAAGGATCATACGATGAATATTAAGCTCAGTGGTCGAAATGGAAGTTTAGAAGTGGCGGTATGAAAAATGTAATGAGAATGTAAACAAGTGAATGGAATTTTTTTATTTTACAATGAAGGCAGTACGAGAAATAGCGGTATGGCCTACTACCATATACACCCCACTTCCACCACTGCTTACCTTTCAATTCACACAAATTGTACTTTATCTTTAACTAAACTTAGGTAATAATCATAATTAACATTTCAAGAGACTGCAGTTCATGGTTAGCAAGCCCAGTTATAAAAAAACAGCAGTCTCCTATCACTACCATGTCACAGACTGTCCGCCACTACAGTTACTGACTGCAGCCATCTACCTACAGAAACATGAAAAAGCGCTGGAATGCAATAATCATGTTAATATGGGGCAGCACAGTGGCCTAGTGGTTAGTACTTCTGCCTCACAGCGCTGGGGTCACAAGTTCGATTCCTGACCATGGCCTTATCTGTGTGGAGTTTGTATGTTCTCTCTGTGTTTGCGTGGGTTTCCTCCGGGTGCTCCGGTTTCCTCCCACACTCCAACAAACATACTGGTAGGTTAATTCGCTGCTATCAAAAATTGACCCTAGTCTCTCCCTGTCTGTGTGAGTGTGTGTCTATATTAGGGAATTTAGACTGTAAGCTCCAATGGGACAGGGACTGATGTGAATGAGTTCTCTGTACAGCACTGCAGAATTAGTGGCGCTATATAAATAAATGATGATGATGATATGTCAATCTTCTGCATGAATCCCATAGTGCAACATTTAAACAAGTCAGACCTCCTCATAATATAAATCCCACCAGATTCAGGATAGCTGGCAGACTGCTCTGCTCTCTCTTACCTGGTTACTTTCACGGCTTGAGGCTGCTGGTGTCTTTAGATCAACTGCTGCTTGTCTGGATCCTGGAATGTTGGAGGACCTATTTGGAAAAAAAAATGGGTACACGAAATTTAGTAAACTTCAACCAGCCCCAGTGTTAAATCAATATAGCACCCACATTTTATAAGTAGACCTACCAGAAACTCTCAATGATAATAAACCGTTCACATTAGATTCGTAATCCGAGATAATTTGGTGGTAACATTAGTCTGAACTGCAAACTCACTGATCGTCACAGGGGATATGAGTACCAGTGGGGTTGATTAACCACCTATATCCCCTGTGACAATCAGTGGGCTCGCAGTCCGGACTAATGTTACCACCAAATTATCTCGGATTACAAATCTAATGTGGTTTACAACCATAAGGAGAGAATCTACATAGAACTCATTATTGGGTCAATCAATCAATCACAATTCCACACTTACATGTACCAATTGGTCTGATTTTTTCATACTTAGGGTGATCTAATCTCTAAACAATATTTTTAGGAGGTTTTTTGTCTATTTGAGCTCATAATATTAATGTTTTTATAAACAAGAGGTAATTTTTGTATTAAACTGCATATATATTTTTTTATATATTGATGGTTTCTGCCCTGGTGTTTCTCCATACATGTAGTGGTTGACAAGGTAGCCTAGTGCTGTGTTTTGTTTTCAGTTGAATATTCAAGCAATGGAAGTTTTTCTTGTTAAAAGAGGCATTTATTCAATTTACAATATAACCGAAGGGATCGGATACGACTGAGCACCTCTTTCACCTGGTTACAGTAGGAGTCCATATCTGTTGAAGAAATTAAAATGTTGTCCAGGTAAATGATTTCACAGTGATACAGGAGATCCTGGGATATATCATTTACAAATTACTGAAAGACTGCTGGAGCGTTACAGAGGCCGAACGGCATTACTAGATATTCATAGTGGCATCCACATTAATCTCCTTAACCTATTCTGGTGAGATTATAAACACTGTGTAGATCAAGTTTTTGGCTTTCAAAAGAGCAAAGGTTAGCATTTTTTTTGCTACAGGAGGGACCCCCGGAAGTAACTTGTCCTAATCTCCAATGAAATTGGGGATTATGAGTCCTGTGCCATGGCAAGCCTAAAATGATGGGGTTAATGAATTGTGGTAGGATTAGTAGACAAATCAGTTCTGAATGAAGTGACCCCCAGTTGAAGTTGTATTGGTAGAGTGCATCTGGAGACAGTACCATTGAGGACGTGATTACCATGCTCGATGGTCAGGAACAAAGGATGCTCCAAGAGTTTGGTCCACTGCCAGAGAAGTAGAAATAAAATTACGAGCAGATCCAGAGACTACAGAGGCAGAGAGGGAGATAGGACCTCTCAACGAATGGACAATAACTGGCATGAAGATTTAAGAATTTTTTTTATTGACTAAGGAAGATTGCTCATTGATTCCTAACCCGGCCTCCCTGGTTCCAGTTAGGATTTGGCGTTTCACATTCTCTTTGGGCAAGTCACCAGAAGGCGGCTAGATTCTGCAGAATGCAGGAACAAGTTATTTTTAAATCTCCTTTTGCATTCCTCCTGAGATAGACGGGAGCGTCCCATTTGCATGGGCTCCTCCAAGGTAATGGAAGGTTTGTGAAATATAGGTGTTAGTTGGGCAAATCGGTGAAGGGGAGTGCTCTCTTTCCTTTGTCCAAAACATGGAGAAGAAGACTCATCATGGTAGTTGAGTCAATTAAACAAAATTTTTTGTAGTGTGTATACAGCTTAAGACTAAAAAATGTTAAGATATTTATACATTGTTCATAAGATAAGTTCAGACCGATCTCCTCGGCCAAGCGTGAAATATATAAAGGCAGAGTAGGATGTTTGACTCATTCAATCAAAAGGTATATTAAAGAAATGCATGAATAAAAGTAGATTCTTACAAATTTAACTTTAAATTAAGGGTTGGGGGGATGGGGTATATGTGTACTCCCTAAGCTGCTAATAAAATCTTCAATGTGCCTATGCACATATGTCCCATAGCTGATTAGACCTTCAGCAGCATGCTTTGCATGTGTGTGTTCCAGTGAACACACAAATTAAAAATCCAACATGTTGAGTGACAGCAATCTCACTCCATTATAGTGCGGAATCTGCAGCTATCCACAGGATGTGATTGCATACCATGTCTGTACTGCTCAAGGAACTCATTCATTAAGGCTTCTGCTATAATTTCATTGTTTTTTGGAGTTTGAGTAGAAGAATTTCAATAGTTTTATTACATTTGAGATGGTGTGTAAATGTAAACAATCCTTAATCAGACATAAATCATATCTGATAAATCATGTTAAATCATAAAAAAATGTTATCTATGGACTTATAGCTTTTTGTAAATATTTAAATCAAATTCAGAAACATAGAATTTGATACCAGATGAGAAGCACTATGCCTTTTATGAGGCACAACGGCAGCTCGTTTGTTCATAATTCAGGTTGCCTCCCTGCCATTGTCAGGGCAGCCTGGGACGCTACTCTCTCCACACTGCCACTGAGTCCCAGTCATTAGCAGCAGCTGGAGCATGTGGTGATTCTCATTAATTTATTATTTCCTTCTGTTGGTGGTTGTAGGGAGGTGTGGTATGTGTCTGTATGCTCACAGTTGATTGGCTCTCACTTGTTTAAAAGACAGGGAGGGCTTAGCCTTCCTGCTGGTTATAGCATTTGTGCCACAAATTAGCTGACCTGTTCCAGTTCCTGCAGATACTCTACCCAAAACCTGATACTTGTTGTGACCTCTGGTTTGTTTCTGGTCTGTGCTTGAATTCTGATTGCCCAGACCTTTGGCTTAGTCTATTTGGATATTCCCTGCTTGCAACCAACCCTGACCTTTGGCCTGTCCCTGATTTACCTGCTTGATACAGACCCTCAAACCTTGGACTGTTCCTGGTATTTGTTTTATGTTTCTTGGTTACTGCCTCCTACCGCCGACATTTGTACTGCATAGAAACTTCTACTAAACTAGAGTTAAGACCTGGGAGCATCCAAGTACTTGTGAGTGCAACTAGCTCTGTGGGAAAGTTAGCTGCTATAGGCAAAGACCAGTTTTCCTCTGTTCTAGAAGTTTATATCAGTAGCTGTTAGTCATAACAACGCCCAACTAATTTCCACTATTTTTATAAAACCCTATTAACCAAGCATGTTGCTCTATTACTGCATATCTGCCCCCTATGTTGGATGCCTATGCCATCTATTCTCTAGGATTATGGTAAAGTAATTTTTTACAGATATCTCCTCTAAATATAGTACCCTCCATTTCCATTGCATGTCTTTTCCTTACAAATACTCCCCTGTCCACAACCTTTTGGATCATTTGCAATCCCCTACATTCTTTTCTCTTTCTATCCCAGTGGCCACCAGCTTTTCTCACACATATGACCTCTTGTGTACCAGCTGTTTTCACACCAGTAACAACCTGCTCATCAGCTTTTCTCACATAAGCCTCTCTGTCCACCAGCGTATCACCCATATCACCACTTTGCACTAGATGTTCTCATGTCAGTCTCTACATACCAGTATTTCTCTCACATGTCAACCCTGCACACCAGCTTTTCTTGCATGTCTGCACTGCGCACCCTCTTTTCTAATGCATATAACAATTTATGCACAAGATTTTCTCTCACACGTCTCCGTCTGCGCACCAGTTTGTCTCACAAATAACACCTCTGTACAGCAATTTTTCTCACACCTTTTACCCTGTGCACCAGATTTTCTCTCAGATGACACCCCTCCCTGACAGTTTTCGATCACATGTTCATCAATGCAAACCAGCTTTTCTTTCACATGTCATTCTCTGCACACCAACTTTTCTCACATATCATACACCTTGTACACAAGCTTTACTATCACATGCCGTCCCTTGTATACCAGCTTTTCTCTCACGTCAACCCCAATGCACCAGCTTCTCTCCAACACCCTCGCATATCAGCTTTTCTCTCAAATGTCACCACCATGACACCAACGTTTCTTTCACATGTCGCCCTCTGCACACCAGCTTTTCTTTCACATAGTATGCAAGACGATTATCTGAAGTCCTCAGAGAAGCTGTCAGTGGTATCTCTCATGCTGTCTGCAGTCCCTCTCAGGGAGTTATGCTCCTGACACTCAACAATGTGCCAGGTGGACACAGACCCTCAAGTCAGGCTGGATGTCCACAAAAACATAATAAAAGCAAACCAATCACTTATACTCAGAAAAAAATATATAGATACATACTTACATAAAAATAAAAATCATTAACATACAATATTACAAATAATGTTATATAATATATTACATCCAATATTTAAAACAAAATTAGTAAAGTACCCCATGACTTCAGCGGCCATACTATACGCTACTTAGCTTTTACATGACATAAAGGATAACATTCAATTATCCACATAAGTTTGCTCAGTACTAGAGGGCCTTATATCTTTAAGGAATGCCAATGCCAATATGTTGCACATTTTGCGTAAAACTGCCCTGCACATGCCCAGAACCGTATTATACGCCAAATAACTAGTACTGAAGTTCATGTAATTCATCTTTGATTGCAAAGGACACTTAGGACAGCCTACAATTTCATGGGCAGAACCACGGAGGAGAGGGACGTATGCATGTAGTTGAAGTACAGTAAAGTCCTTCCCAAGGAAATGCAAGCAATACAAGCGCGGGCACACGCAGAAGTATGGTCCTTTTCAGACATAAGGTTTGCACATGCTTATGGTCAAGTGAAACTAAAGGATGATAGTGACAACCAAATGATTCGCAACCTTGTCACCTAATGGGATTATTGACACCACTCATTTGTTTATTCAACACTGTATAAGACCAATTAAAGGAGATTATTATAGTGCCATTTCATAAAACGAGACAAGTTTACTTTGCTAATTTACACATTTTCAAAATGGATTCTTATACTAAAGCGGTAGATGCATTATTTTATATTTTACAAACAGTGCATGCTGTCAGCATGTGCAAATGTTTGAAAATGCCTCAGCCTTTCAAATAAAATTCACACATTAGCAATGCGTGTTGTATAGTTTCTACATGGTTTCATACATTTGCATTGTGATTGTGTGTTTTAAAGCTTGTGAGCTTGCCTATGTTGTCTACTACGTATTCCTATGTAGTAGCATATATTTGTAATGCAGTTCCTTGATGTTACAGATTATTTTTTAAATACATTGTCATGTTTAATACATTTCATGTTGTATTTTTCATTTGTATTTTACAGAAAGTTTGTGATTCACGATCACAAATAGATTAATGTTAGTTGTAATTATGTATAATGTCAAAGGTGACCCACAATTCTGCAAAGCATTATGTATAATTTTTTTTTATCCTTCCTTCTTTCTCTCATATAGCCAATCATGGGTCAAGCAAGGAATCTGGAGGACGTCAAAGTTTGTCTCCTCCAAAACCAGCAACTAGTACACTGTCACAGGCCCAGGAAGCATGTATTCAAGGTCACGTGTTAACCTCATTGGGATCTCTGATGCTGATGTGTTGTGTTGCTATCGGCTTTGACCTCATACCATCATGGACACCCTGCACATTGTGCAGAGTGACCTAAAGCCTTTTCACAACATCCCAACAGCAATACTGCCACTAACCAAACTCTTGGAAGTATTGCACTTCTGTACATCTAGATCTTTCCAGAACACAGTGGGTGTCATGACAGGATTGTCCCAAGCCAGCTTCAGTTGTGTGCTAAAGATTGAGCTGCAGGCTTTTCTTTCCAACATCCAACACCTTATCCATCTACCTGTCACTCACCGGACCATGCGTGCCTCTGCGCTGGTGCGTGGTTCTCTAGCCTTCCTGTTGGCGCCTGTCCTGAGCCGCGGCCGTCCGCCATCTTGATGGACTGCACATGCGCAGCCTCCAAGAACTCTTATGACCTTTGCTTTTAATCTAATTGGTGGATTAGGCACCTCTCCCTATTTAAGGCACCTGTGCTCATTACATCGTTGCCTGATCTTGAGTCTCATTCCCTGTGAGTCTCTGAAGGTGTCTCCTGTGTCCTGCTTGTGTTTTCAGTTCCCTGCTCATTACCTGCTCTACTCATCGGTGGTTCCCATACCCGCTACTGACTGCTGTGTCCTGCTCTTGTCTTCAGTTTCCTGCTGATTACCTGCTCTACTCATCGGTGGATCTCATACCCGCTACTGACTTCTGTATCCTGTTCGTGTCCTCAGCTGTCTGCTGGATTACCTGCTCCGCTCATCAGCGGTTCTCATACCCGCTACTGACTCTTGTATCCTGCTCGTGTCCTCAGCTGTCTGTTGGATTACCTGCTCTGCTGACCCTCGGTTTCCATACCCGCTTCAGCCGTTCAGCGCTCCAGCTGTGCCTGCATATGCTCGTGGACAAGCTTCTCTACTCATCAGCGTCCTCACCTCCTCGCAGTGGTACAACTTGCTGTCCACAGACCACTGACGCCTCCTCTACTTACCTGCACCTGGACAAGTCTTCTCATCACAGCAGTGGTACAACTTGCTGAATGCAGACCACTGACTTCCCGCTACCTACCTGCACCTGGACAAGTCTTCTCATCACAGCAGTGGTACAACTTGCTGAATGCAGACCACTGACTTCCCGCTACCTACCTGCACCTGGACAAGTCTTCCCTTCACAGCAGTGGTACAACTTGCTGAGAGCAGACCACTGACTCTCCCATTACCTTCCTTCATCTGCTCACGTCCACCCGGCTCTCCGTGGTTGAAACCTGCCTACCAGTATAGCTGCTAGTCGCTGACTCATCTACCAGTATAGCTGCAAGTCACTGACTATCATCAATACCATTGGCATCCTCTCTCCATCTGCTGTTATATACGTTCCACTATTCACCCTGCTGCCAGAGGACCGCTGTGCAAACTCCGCCCCTCTGGTAAGCATAGTCAACTGGTGAATCCTGGTCAGAACTCCTAGTGCCCGTGACACCACCACTCTATATGCCAGCATATATAAAGCTGCAGTTTTCCACCATTGCCAGTTTTCTGCATTTTACAGGGGCAGTAGATGGCACATACGTAACCCTGGTCCCGTCAAGTGGGAATGCTTATATTTATTCCAATAGAAAGCATTTCCACTTATGATCAGTATCCAGTCTATGTGTGATGCATCCTTCCACATTTGATGCCTGGTTGCTAAATGACCCTGACTCCATTGCTTTCAGGCAAACAGACATATGGCGCAGACTGCAATAGAGTGAAGGAGGTGCAAGGCCACATGATGACACGTAGCTATTAGGTACTATTTTCAATCATGTCATTACTTACAGTTAGGCCTTTGTTGTCCTAAATACATTGTAGTAATAAATGGTAGGTCTAGTACCTTTGAAAAATATTAACACTTTTGGCATTATGGTGTATTTAAATAAATAATTTATTACTTAATATTGCAGGATTTCAATTTCTTTAACTTTTATCTTTTTAGGAGACAACATTTACCCTTTCCACCCTTGGCTCCTCACTCCCATTTTATATTCACACACGGAGCAAGAAGTCACATTCAATTCAGTGAATATGTCCCCTCTTGGTTACAATGTGGATTGTTGATCTTTTAAGGGTTAGATTCCACTGCCTTGAATGGCCTGGTGGAGCTCTTATGTATGTGAATAATATTGAGTGCTACTTAATTGCTCTGTATGAGGTATTCCATAACATACCAATTCATAGTGTGCTTTCTTGACTAGCAGAGGCAGAGGTTGTTGGGCCGGAGGTGGATGATATTCTAGTCCTCCAGATTTACAAGACTATTCTGGGTTCAAAGAATATGTGATTTCATCATGATTTGCATGTAGGTACCTTTTGGGCTTGGCTTAAAATGTAATGCTTACAGTAAATGGACACATAACCAATGAAACAGTTTTAATGTGCATTCAGTGAAACTAACAACAACAAATAGTGTTAAACAAAACAACATGTGAAACGAAACATAACTATTTAGATTTGCGCTCTCGTTTGTCCCCATGCCCAACATTGGTTGTGTTGCTCAATTTCATCTTGCTCTGGTTCACTCGTACTGTTGATGCCTCATCTGGTGGAGGAGCAGATGATACATCAGGTGGTGGAGGAGAAGACGTGCCTCAGGGCCAAGAGAAGCAGCAGAGAGCAGTGGACAGGAGATCACAGTTGATCAGCAGATGGCAGTGGGGCAGCAGATGACAATGGAGCAGGAGGAAAAACAGGTGGCTGATAATTAGGAAAAACAGATGGCTGATAATGAGGGAAACCTTGTGGCATGTTGGCAGGAGAGGATAGATGTGGCATAAGGAAAGGAGAGGGAAAATGTGGCATAGGGGAAAGAGGGGTAAAATGTGGCATAGTGGTATGAGGGGAAAAATGTGGCATAGGGGCATGAGGTGAAAAATATGGTAGAGGGGCATGAGGAGAAAAATGTTGGATAGGGGAAGAATTGGCAAAAAAGCAAGGAGTTGGTTTCTGGATGAAATGTGCAAATAGGTTTGTAAAGCTCTCAAAGGTTAAATGAATCACAGATAGTGTTTGATTTATTTGAACCATATTTTCCTCCAAGTTGTTATTCTTTGCCAAAGAACACAGCAAAAACAAACAAATGAACAAACAAAAATCTTGTCAAAGAAAACAACTATATTTGTACTAGAAATGCTCACTGACCCCCGTAAACTGGTTTTGGTTTTAATTTTGGATCTGGATTAGCTTCATGTTTTGATTATGGTTTTGGCAAAACCGCCCTCGTGTGTTTTGGTTTTGGCTTTGGATCTGTATTTTTTCAGAAAATATGCTAAAATCACCTACTTTTGCTCTTTTTTTTGTTCCTACATTATTTTTAACCTCAATAACACTAATTTCAAGTCATTTGCAGTCAATTTTGACCACCTCACAGGTCACAATATTATTTTCATACACATTCGGACAAATACTGCAGCAACCTGGCTTGATGCTAAGCGACAGAGCAATGACTCAAACAAACGGCAGTTCCTAGCATATCTAGGACACATTGGCACACAACAGTGGCAGAAAAGAAAAGTGGTGCAAGATTGAATTGTCCATGAGTTGCAAATAAAGAGAAGACTTAGCTCTTAAATCAAGGATCAAGCACAGTTGTCAAAATGTAGTGATCCGATTTCAAGATTTTGATAATACTTGGATCCTGGCGAAGCAAATAAAGTACTTGATCTACAAGTCTGACATACTTAGCCTAATTGCTTTGTTTCATCTCCTCCTGCAGTTTCTCAAGCTGCTTTTCCAAAAGTCTAATTAAGGGAATCACTTGACTCAAGCTAGCAGTGTCTGAACTCACTTCACAGGTGACTACTTCGAATGGTTTCAGCATCTTGCACAACACGGAAAGTATTTTCCACTGCGCTTGACTAAAATACATACCCCCTCCTTTCTGAATGTCATGACTTCTGGAGTAAGCGTAGATGGCTTTTCGCTGTTCCTCCATCCGCAGAAGCATATACAGGATGTAATTCCACCTTGTCACCACCTTTTGCTTCAGTTGATGGCAAGGCATATTAAAATACTGTTGCAGCTGCTGCAATCTCCTACACGCTGTTGCCGAATGCCGGAAATGTCCAGATATTTTACGGGCCACAGACAGCATCTCCTGCACGTCCCTGTCATTTTTTAAAAAGCTCTGCACCACCAAGTTTATTTTCTGAGCAAAACAAGGAATGTGATGGAATTCACACAGCTGTAATGCTCTAACAATATTGGTGACATTTATCAGTAATGACATATCCTGAGGAGAGTTCAAGCGGGATAAGCTATGTTGCAATGACATCCCTTCGTTTTTGTAACAGATTGTCAGCTGTATGCCTCTTAGTGAAGCCGGTGATACCCAGAGTAGCCTGCCTCTGACAAATGTGACGTACTTGGGTACATGCTGCTGCCGTCCCTGCTGGTGAAGGTGAATCACCAACCCAGTGGGCTGTCACAGTCATATAATCTTTAGTTTGCCCAGTTCCGCTTGTCCACATATCTGAGGCTAAGTGTACAGTGGGTAAAATGGCATTTTGCAGCCTAATAGTAACATTTTTACAAACCTTCTGGTAAAGGTGAGGAATAGCTTTTCTACTGCAATGGTGTCTTGAAGGAGTTTGATAACGGGGGCACAAGACCTCAAGTAACTGTCTAAAACCAGCTTCATTAATAGTGGAAATTGGACGCAGATCTAATGTTAGCATAGTCGCCATGGCTTCTGTGATCCGCTTTGCAACTGGGTGACAGCTTTCATACTGAGATTTCTGACACCATCAACTGCTGTCAATTTGGACACTAGAATCTGTCTGACCTCTGAAGATCGACACTGAATTTCCTAGAGAAAACGGCAGCCTATTTTTCTATACAAGTAACTGCTACGTAAACGCCGAACACTACATGACTGTAAGTCCATTTCTAATAGACCGTAATTTGGAAAATCTTATTCAGTGCATGAAGAATACGGTTATCTCATAAAGTCAGTAGATGTTCGAATATCCAGCAAAGCTTTAATTATTCCCTCCTTTCATGACCACAATTTATTTCTGAGACTTTGGAAAGATATGGCTATTTTATGAAGTCAATAGTTGTTTGTGCATGTTGTTCTAACATCCGGCAAGATTCATATTACTCTCGCCTGTATATTTCTGTGAATTTAGATAATTGGAAACCCAGTAGCGCTGCAACAACTCCCTCTTTATTTAACTAGCTTTCATACTTGCGTCCTCTTGCAAAGGATTGTTTATCAGTCAATTGTTGTAAACTACTAGTAGTCTTCTTCTTGGTCTGCTTCTGGGATGAAGATTCACCCCCAGCAGCAGCAGCAGCAGGGGGACTAACGCTCAAGAATTCTTCTGAGGAATCCAGGATAGTGGAGTAGTCATCTAGCCGTAGCAACTTGCAGGACTAACTCCGATCGCTACTGAGGATATTGATGAGGACTGTGTTTTGGGTTTAGATTGCAGGCGTCAGGATGTCATAGCGGATGATGGGCTTGTTGTTATTTGTTTTGCATAAGTTTCTGATTTTCCCAACTGCTTGCCATGTACTCGCTTCAAATGGCATAACATGGATGAGGTATCTAGATGGTTAAGGTCCCTACCTCGACTGACTGTGGCTTTACATGTGCTACAAATGCTAGACAACTGTTGTCAGGATTTGGGTAAAAATAATTTCATACATAAGAAGTGAATTTTTTGGTCTTATGTCCAGGCATGACAGTGGCCTTCTTCTTATCACGTGCCAGAACTGCTTTTTCACCGGTGCAGGACTTACTCAAACAGCATCATCCTCATCAACATCCTCATTAGCGCCGTTGTCGGCTACACAAATATCCCCCTCATCCTGTTGCAATTACAAAGTGACATCCTCAATTGGTGTATCACTGGCTACACTCGGGCTGTTCAGGCACACATCTGCAGAAATGCTGAAAGGGGCCTTCTTTATAGGTAAACTATCAGACAGGTCGCTATTACACATAGCACTTGTGGATGGACTCTCCTCAGGATTTCTGTTATTTCTGAATCTGAACATACATTTTCCTGTAATGCCTTACTGTTTCTTCCAGCTCGGCTTTTAAACGTAAAAGTATTTGGACACCACTTTTGGTTGGTCACGACTTACCTTACAGGAAGATGCCTCAGTGACAATTGCAGAACTCGCACTCATAGAGAAAGGCGAAGGCCTCATTCTTTCTTTGCCACTGCGTGTGTAGAATGGCATTTTGGCAATTTTATTTTTTTCTGCAAATAACTTTGACTGGATTGCAGGTCTTTTTTTCTTGACCAAGGTAAAATGTGCTTTTTTTACATAGGCTTTACCAGATGGCGTTGAAGGATTACTATCATCATGAATGGTGCCAGCAGCTGCTTGGTGCTCCTGCTCTTCTGTGTACTGCTGTGAATCCATTATGATAACACAGTACACTTTGACTGCAAAGTCAGAAGAAAAGCCTGCCAGGCCTAGTATTTGTATTTCAGCAATGACAATTAGCAATGGAGAAATGTAGCTCTCCTCTTTGTGTGTAACCTATATAACACCGTACAATTTGACTGCAAAGTCAGAAGAAAAGCCTGCCAGACCTAGTATTTGTATTTCAGCAATGACAATTAGCAATGGAGAAATGTAGCTCTCCTCTTTGTGTGTTACCTATATAATACTGTACATTATGGGACTGCAGATTTAGAAGACCAAGCCTGCTCTATTAATTCTATTTCAGCAATGACAATTAGCAGTGGAGAAATGGAGTTCTCCTCTTTGTGTGTTACCTATATAACACAGTAGTATTTGACTACAGAATTACATCAAACCTGCCAGCCCTAGGATTTGAATTTCAGAAATGACAATTAGCAATGGAGCAATAGCTCTCTCCTCAGTGCCACTGTAGACTTTGTTGAACACTGCTACCCCCTCTTCTTTCTATTCTATCTATGTTGCTGCCCAACTGCTCTACAGGTCTGTGCTACCCCTTCTGTGTCCCTCTGTGAAATGGCGCTAGATCACCTTGGAGGGCGGTACTTATATATATATCAAAACTAGCGAGATATGAGATCCGAGATCCAACGACGTAACAATGACGTTTTGCCTTGTTTTCAATTCTGAAAAACGCAAAAGTACACAGCCGGCCTAGCTCGGTACTCGGAAATGCTAAGTTCGGGTGTGTTCGGTCCTCGGGGAACCGATCCTGAGCATCTCTAGTTCCTACGTTGCCCACTACCCCCTGTTTCCTAATCCTTAGGCTACCCCTCACGGATTTCAGCCTCTTCCTGCTCAATATGAGCATCTACAGCAATCATATTTGAAACAAAAATAGCATCATAAGCATTTATGTTTGGGTCCATAATATCAAAGTTTTTGAATAATATCACTACATTTCATTACATACATTAATCTGTTCACATGTGAAATGTATATTTTTTGGGGTATCACATGTGTATATGTGGGTTCATGTAGGGAAAACAGTAGACTAAATGATTGGACAATCTGCATAAAGTGCAAATTGCATATCTTTAGCTTGATGGCAATTTTACCTATGCATCTATTCAACTTTGTTACTCTCCTAAGGATCTTTACAGGAAAAACACAGTAATCTTGAACACGTGGCCATATTATCCATTATGCAAATGTAGGAAATACTGAGTATAACCAGCTCTACTAATTTAAAACAGGGATATACACTTCCCAAAACAGATAACTTGAAGTGAAAGTGAAAAAATATTCAAGCGCTAATAGTGTTTACATATATAATAAATTAAAAAAATACTTATATAATAGATGGAGATCTGATTATTTCTTCAATAAAGTGAATCAATTAACCACAGAAGATGTTCATTCCCAGTGAAGTAATTCATGTAAAAAAACTAAATACAAACACAAACATAGTGTGACACTATTTCAATAAATCCAAAATATTGAATAAACATTTGTATATTGATGGTAGATAAAATAATTAGACTCCATTCTGGACTATTACACTTGTAGGATTGCATTTGGGACACTTATTCTTAAACTTGCTGGACTATAGGCTGGAATTGTGTTGCAATATTGCATGGTAAACTCGTCAATATTATTCCAATAATCCATATTCTACATCATTATCAAGAGACCCATTGTTCGACTGTGGTTAAGTTTATTATCAGGATATCTAATATTCAATTGTGTTTAAGTTTATTATAAGTGTGGATGGAACATCCAATGTTTGCATAGATTGATTATCAAGGAGGGATTCCTTGGTCCTGCTGCTGCTGTAGTAAATCCTTGCTGTGTTATTTGGAGCGCAGTGTAATTATCTGGTTTTTATTAGCCTGACTATGGTTGCAGTCCAGGGCATTAGGCTTTGGTGGTTTGTCTGATGTCCAATTTACATTTTCATTATTATAAAGGCAAGTGGAGCTTTCTAAATGACAGGCATAAATGAATTGTTGTTGGGGGTGTTTATACTTGTTTTGTCACAACATTACAGTCATTCGAATAGTTTATGTATGCATTCTGATATGAAATTTAACTGGGGGAATTGTGGTGCGGTTATGGGGCTCTCCAAAGTGACAATCCACCCCATGCCCTGCACCAATTGATCAATAATGCATGCCAATGACGTGCGCTCAAGAGGACTGAAGTCTAAGGACACCTTGGGACAACCACTGGTGCGCCTTGCATGTCTGCTGAGTTCTCTGAGATTATCATTGAGGTGACGCATAAAGTCCTGCCACCTGTGTAATATGCTCAAAGTGTATAGTGTTGCAATGTATACTGTCAAAAACAAGTATGAAATACTTGTGCATATACATATAGATATAAATGTATTGAGAGTAAGGTTCACACAATAGTCACAGAATGCTACACAAGCATAATAATTTTTAAAGACTTAAAATAAATAGCAATGTTAGCATGCTATTGTTAAAATTTATATATTTATGAATATTGTTGGCATTGGTCTTTCCACGTAGTCAGTTAAAATTTATTTTTACAATAATATATAAAGAATACTATGTATGCAGAGGAAAATATAATAATTAAAAAAAATGTTTGTTCGCTTAATGTTTCTTTACCTCAGTCACAGACCTCCTAGTGGGAGCCATGAAATTGAGTTGTATCATGTTGTCCTCCCAAATGTGTTGTTTAGCTGAGGTGCCCAACAAGAACTTCCACTTCACGTTGGGCAAAGTTGGGCTTCCTAAGCCTTGTGGAGGCTTTTTCTGCATGGTTTGCTATCAATTATCCAAGACAAAGACCAATAGCAATAGCATAGTAATACAGAGCTTAGATCACAAAATAACAAGGCACAATGCTTGCCTCCTCAGCGTGAGATAATGTCTGCAGAGGTGATCTCTACTGCTATTGGTTGTATGTGAATGCCTAGACGTTGTAGAGCCCATAATTGCTGATTACAACTCACTATTGTGATTTAATGACAGGTGCTCCAATAAAGACAGGTGAGAGGAAATAAACCATTTTAGAAATGGTTTAATAGACATACGTGACTGACGTGCCTACGCCCATGCATGGTATGTGAGACAATCAGTGAGGAAAATGTTAAAAAGTCTCATTCACTTGTAAACATGCGGACAAAGCTTCTCAAGAGCTGAGCTGCAGGCCTTAACTATAACTCTGGACCATACATTAGGTACTGCTGCTCATTACATAAGTAGCTAACAGAAGAATGCATCCTATAGGGTTAAAAAAAAAATTCCCTCAGGTGTAAGTTCGACAGCAGGCACACAATCATGCAGCTGTAATGCCTCTGCAGCGACCTGTGAATGGACCAGCTCCAGCTTCTTTCAGAATTTAGGGGTGAAACTGCATAGTATCCACAATTGAAAAAACAATATTTTAATAAAATGAGTGCAAAGTTATATCCAAGTGTATTAGAGAAAATATTGTTAGTTATACCTTCTGATATTAGGTGTCAGCAGTTTGAACCTAAACAGGTTTCTCTTTAGTGAACTTGAATAATAGTTATATGCAGGTATTCACAGTTGGAAACCTGGTAGTACAGCAGCAGTTCAGGCAATGCAGGTTGTGCAGTACACATTTGTATAAGACTGGTATACAGATGCAGGTTTGCTTGCAATGCACTCTGAGATATATAGATATGCAGTTGTAGGTTCTTAGCTATGCTGCACATCCGTACAGCAGGTTGTACTTGTGGGCACAGACTCCTAAACCTATTAGGAAGCCTCCGGTCACACACTAAGGACACTTGGAGGAACTTACATACACTTAGGAGCGCAGCTCTCAGTGCTGCGACTTGCTCGTGTAGGTCTGACTGGAAGTAATAGCGCGAAAAGTCAAACTTATGGTTTTGTGGTTTGGAGCATGTGCAGTAGCGCAATCTGGACGTTCTCCTTCGGTCCCACTTCCTGTCCTCCTAGACCACTGGGGATTATATCGGTAATCATAGCAACGGAGGGAAACGGAGCAAAAGCGTTTCTACTTACTAACACCCCCCTCGCTTAGTAATGTCTCCTGTCACAAAGAAAAACAATTTTACTCTGTCAAAAATCAAATTTTTAATTAAGGCTTTTTTTTCCCCTGTAACAAGAAATCAAGGGTTAAGTAAAAAGAAAATAAGCATATGGTGAAACATAACAACATTACTCAAATATATTCCAGTCCACATTTTCTCAGGAATACAATTAGCAAAATTGTGATGTCAATCCCTTCATTAACATATTAGCAGGACTGTCCTCACTGGCTATGTAACTCACACTGACAGACTTCTTCTCCACTAACTCTTGAATGAAGTGGTGTCACCTGACAATAGACAGAATTCAAGCAATACAAATCATGACCCTGCTGCAGAATCAACAGCAGATCCGTACCTTCTTGGTGATGTGTGGGGGTACTGTAGATCATGGATTCCAGGTTTTTTTATTCTGGCATTACCATTGCAGGATTTAGTCTCATCCTCAAAGCCTGAGCGTGTTACACACACAGAGGTGTCAGAGCAGCATTTTTTAACCTTAAAGAGAGTCAGACAAAAGCACCTGCTCTAGGAATACTGGATTATGAAAAGTCTTTTGAGTTATATTGTACCGAAGCTAATGATTGTGCATAGGTGTCTTGACACAGAAACATGATGACACTAGCAGACCGGTAGCATACTACAGTGCACAATTGGACACTGTGAAAAGATCACTCTCAACGTGTTTAAGAAGTGTAGCAGTAACTGCTCTTCTAGTAAGTAAGAGCGAGGACGTAGTACTAGGACATGATTCAACTGTCTATACACCACATGCAGTATCTGCTCTCTTAAGAGCAGAATCAGCTAAAATTAGACATGTCTCCTCAGCAAGGTTCACAAAGTGGGAACTAGCTCTGATGGCACTTGCAAATATCACCATTAAACAGTGCAATAATTTAAATCCAGCTACATACCTACCATCATCATCATCATCATCAACATTTATTTATATAGCGCCAGCAAATTCCGTAGCGCTTTACAATTGGGAACAAACATTGATAAAACAATACTGGGTAATACATACAGACAGAGAGGTAAGAGAACCCTGCTCGCAAGCTTACAATCTATAGGGTGGAAGGAGACTCTAGATGAAGGTGAATTTTGCAGGTATGTAACACCAAAAAAGTAAACAGGGTGCGTCCAATGAAGATATAAAATATCAACAGATAATAACTGGATAGATCTCACCCAATATTCAAATGCAGCTGCAGCGCGAGGGTGCATGAACACAGATCCGTAATAGGATCCAGCGTAATCCAGAAATACTGTGTTCATTTTCAAATAGTGCCACAATGAGCAATCAAAGTCTGATGGATATTAGAAGCGCTGAGGTATATACATCTCACCACCTCAAAATCAAAATCTCAGAAAGGCAGATGATGAGCCGCTGGTAAGTGTGGGTAGTGTGTATCGTCGGATATCAGGGTGAGTATACTCAGGTACCGGAGTTCCGATGTGCAGAGGAATAATGAATTTTGCAGGTATACTGATACACATGATTGTGTGGAACATCAGAACCAGACTTTTACTGCAAGACCTGACATATTTGACACCTCCTTAGAAAATGTAAATTTTACGTTTTCCACAGATGGGTGTTGTCATAGTCAGATAGACACAGGAGAACTATGTACCGGTTATGTTGTCGTAGATGATGAGGATGTTATAGAAGCCAAACCCCTTGGCCCACCTCACTCAGCTCAAGTGGCCGAGTGTCACTCACCGGACCGTGAGTGCCTCTTCCCGGACATTTAGGAACCGTGGCCGTCCTCCATCCTGAGGGTCTGCGCATGCGCAGCCCTTTCCTATACTTCAGTGTATATCCCTTTAACTCAATTGGCAGATCAGGCAACACTCCCTATATTAAGCACCTGTGGTCAACACCACGTTGCCTGATCTTGGAGTCTCATTCCCTATGAGTCTCTGAAGGTGTTCCTGTATTCCTCGTGTTTTCAGCGCTGCTGATTCCTGTGGTTTCCAAACCACTTCTACCTCTGTGGTTTCCAAACCACTTCTACTACTGTGGTTCCCATACCACTTCTACCATCAACTGTATCATCGTGACTGTTTGCTGATTCCTATCCGCTGCCTCCGTGCACTACAGTCTTCCAAACCACTTCAACGCTATTACATATCATTGTGACTGTTTGCTGATTCCTATCCGCTGCCTCCGTGCACTACAGTCCTCTAATCCACATCACGCTATTATATTTCACTGTGACTGTTTGCTGGTTCCTACCCGCTGCCTCCGTGCACTCCAACCTTTACTTTACATCCACTCACCTGTTCCTCATCAAGTCCGTGAGCTGATTCCTATCCGCTGCCTCCGTGCACTACAGCCTCCAGCCTACAACTCGCCTGTGTTCATCATCGTGACTGTTAGCTGATGTCTATCCGCTGCTTCCGTGCACTACAGCCTCCAGCCTACAACTCGCCTGTGTTCATCATCGTGACTGTTAGCTGATGTCTATCCGCTGCTTCCGTGCACTACAGCCTCCAGCCTACAACTCGCCTGTGTTCATCATCGTGACAAGTTAGCTGATTCCTATCCGCTGCCCCTGTGCACTGCAGTCTCTTCTCAGCTCTCCTGTGTTTCCTCGAGACTGCTGCTCTCATTGCCATTCGCTACTCTCCGTGATCAACAGCTCCTGGTCTACTCTGCTCTCCCGTGTTCCATCGCTACTGACACCTATTGGTTGCTACTGGTTACCTCCGTGTACCGCAGAGTCCTGCTGCTGCTGACCGCGCTATCACCCATCTACTGCTGACCCGCTCTCCTCGCCTTCACGTGTCCCGCTGGTCTACCCTCCTGTTAGCATTGGATTTATATCTCATCAACTACTCCTCTGCTGGATCATCTCCACTCTCCTGGGTCCTCCTTGAGTCCAGTTCCACGTGTTACTGATTCCTGTGGATTCGTGTCCCTGTTGGTCTACTTATCTGTGCGCTGCACCTACTAGACCGCTGCCTCCTCTATCCTGGGACTTCTCATCCAGCCGGCCTCCTGCCGCTCAGGTATCGCTGCACTCCTATCTGACTGCCTGCTTCTGAACCATGGTATGCATACTTCTCATTGACTGTGCTGGTGTATTGCATATCTTGCTGGACTGTGTTGGTTCTCCTCTGGAGTCTGCTATCCGCTGAGTCTATTGCCATCATAGACTGTGTTAACTTGTGCTGGACTACTTCAAGAGACTTTCTATATTTGCAGACCTGTTCAGTCATTTATATATATTGTGCATGTTACTGTGGATCGTGTATAAGGTGCCTGTGTATATCCTGTGTTGCAGTCTCTCCCCGTGCACCTCCTCACATATATATTCAGTGGTACAACTTGCTAGTAGCAGACCACTGATCCCTGTTTCCGGTATCACCTGTTCCAGTATCCTCTCACATAGCAGTGGTACAACTTGCTATCGCAGACCACTGACTCCCCGGATACCTCCACTTGGATTCCATTCCTTCACTCAGACAGCGGTACCACTTGCTATCCGCAGACCGCTGACTCTCATCACCTCCTCGTTTCTGTTGGACATTCCCCCTCACTATAGCAGTGGTACAACTTGCTATCGCAGACCACTGACTACCTTCACGTGTCCTTGTCCTACAGTTCCTCGTGTACTATTACCTAAATATTACCAGTGCTGCTAGTCATAGACTTTCCTGAGCATATCATCATCTGCTGTTTCCTGTTCCGTGATCACCCAGCTACCAGAGTACCCTATTACCATCTACATTGCTCTGGTAAGCCTACCACCTGGTGATCCCTGGGTAAAGACTCCTAGTGCCCGTGACACCGAGTGAGTGGCACTGAGAACAGCGTGTGAGTTTTCAGAGGGTAAATCAGCTAATATATACACTCTAGGTATGCTTTCGAGGTAGTGCATGATTTCGGTGCCCTTTGGCATCTTTGAACTTTATGACAGTGGCAGGCACACCAGTAGCACACTCACAGCACATAATAGGACTCTTGCCAGCGATACAATTACCTAAGGCGGTAGCCGTCATCAAGTGCAAAGCCCACACATATGAAGAAGACCCGGTATCAGTGGGCAATAGCAGGGCAGATGAAGCTCCCAAGTGGGCAGCAGGGTTATTTGTATACATGTCAGATCACAAGATGATGGTTTTCTAGACGACAAACACACAAAAATTAATTGAAATGCAAGATATGTGTTCCCTAAAGGAAAAGGTGGTCTGGAAGGTGAAGGGATGTGGTCAAGAGTCCTCTGGACTCTGGAGAGATGGACAAGGTAGACCCGTGTCTCTTAGAGCATATATCCCAGGCCTAGCTGAGGCAGCGCATGGTCTGACTCATCTGGGTAAAGAAGGTATGTGTCAGCTGGTTAGAGAATACTGTGTGCACCAGGCTTTTTTTCTCAAGCCAATAAGAAGGCAATGTCTTGTCTTACCTGTTTGAGAAAAAATGTCGGGAAGACAATACCAACGGAGTCATCCCATATCCCTCCTACAGGCGGGCCTTTCCAGGTAATACAAATAGACTTCATCCAATTACCAGCTTGCAGGAATCTCAAATATGTATTAGTGTGTACTGATGTATATTCTAACTGGGTAGCGGGATTTCCAGCTGTCACTAATGCTGCTGTTTTTACTGCTAAAAAACTTGTTCAGGAATTATAGAAAGGAATTATAGAAAGTGATAGGGGTACTTATTTTACTGGCGATATCTATCAGATCATGTGTAAACTCATGGCAATTGATAGCAAACTTCATGTTCCTTACCGACCACAAGCCAGTGGTTTGGTGGAAAGGGCAAACTGTACCATTAAGAACAAACTGAGTAAGATAATGGCTGAAACTGGATTGGCTTGGCCAGAAGCTATTCCACTAGTCCTCCATAGCATCAGAACGACTCCCAAACCTCCTCTTAATCTATCTGATCAAAGGTCCACAGGATGATTTAAAATGCTACAATGAAGTTACTGTTCAATATCTCACAAAAATGAGCAAACAGCTAAGACAACAGCAACGGAAACCAAATTGCTGTCACTTGGTATGCCAGAAACAAACTGTCATGATGTTGAACCTGGGGAATATGTCATGATCCGCAATTCCTTACGCTCAGGCTGTTTAACAGACCGGTGGGAAGGCCCGGACCAAGTGTTGATGAATAGCACCACATCTTTGAAAGTAGCAGAAAGAGACACTTGGGTCCATTCTACTCACTGCAGGAAAGTCAACAATCCAGAAAAGGTACAGGACAAAGCCAAGACTGACTCCAAAGATCTGTCACTCATGAGCCTATTCCGGAAGACATAAAAACTGCAGCTACTGACATCTGAACCAAGGACATTGTACAGACTATAATCCCAGCATGGAGTGGCAGTTCTTCTCCTCTTCTTTTTCCAGGATTTTTGTTATTTTTATTCTTTTTAAGACATTCTACTCCTGTGATGGTGGACAGATGATGGAGATAGTGTGGGTCCAGTAGTGATACTGGTGAAGTGGAGTTGGAGGAGAAGTTGTTAGAACAATCAATACAGCCTGTTGCCAAACTCAGTCCAGGGGTAATGAAAAGGTCTGCTAACTCTGGAACTCGGAAACAGTGTGAGGGGCTATTGGTCTGAGGAATATTGTATCTGTAAGTACTGTGACTCCCTAGTTGAAGAGAGGTGCATCCAGCGATGCCAGTCTAATAGTAATCTGGATTTGGACAGGCATCCCTTAGACGATTATCACTCACTAGTGGGTAAGATCTTAAACTAATTAAGGGAAGGGAGGCCCATAGAAGGGAGATATAATATCACAAGGTCCACTAGTCTAAAGCTTCGTCCATACTCCATATATCGGTCATTATTATGTCTGAATTTTTCACATGAAAAGAGACTGGAGAAATGGGAAGCTGACCTACCTGATCAGACAATAGCTTGCCACACTGGTATTGATGGGAGACTCTCAATAATACCAACAACCAGAAATACTGATGGACATCACAAACAGTGGCATATCAACAAACATAAGAGAGTATTCATTGAGAAAGTTCCTTTAGGTTATTGTCAGAATGTTATACATGCAAAATTTGTCTTGAACAGATGCAGTTACTAGCATGGGGAGTTTTGTCAAAACTTTATGCAATATTATCAGTGATCAGTGATCACCTTATGACCTCACAGATTATGTGTATTATGTTTGTGGAAGAAAGGCTTACTCCTGGTTAACTCTGAGTTCCAAGGGTTTATGTTTAATAGGTAAATTGGTTCCCAAGGTTATGACCACTACACATGATTAAATGATTGATATCCATAGAAGAACATCACCCCCATACGTACACTCACAGTATGAACATTATGGCAAAAGAAATATGATTCTAGGTCAAAAATCTGTAGGTACAAAGTTAATTAGTGAAATTACAGGAATTCAAATTATGGTCGCTATAGATTCCACCAGGATTGCTCTGAGAACCCTAAATTTTTAGTATATACAAGACCTGGCTAAATTAGTAGACAAAATCACTGAGATATGTGAAAGAAAAAAGTAAGAAAGAACTATTTTCATACAATTCAATTTTTTTTCAGCCAATGTTTATAAAGGTTTAAGATATTTTATATTTTGTATACTTCAGGTATACGGGTAAAGAGCTACATGCTTATAAAAAGGAGCTAGTTCAACATATATTGATGTTAAGTTATCTCATATATATTACTGGTGAATACTGTGTGACGTTAAAAACAGATTTTCCCAAAAGCGCCAAAATATATGTATACTGTAAGCACAAATTTAATCACAGTAGAGTTGTCCAACATATGTGATCAGTGTACTGATATAAGGTAACAATATCATACCACACATATATATACACAGCAAGTGCTGTAAGGACATGTATGTTAGCATAAATATAGCCACTATGCATTACAGTCCATAATACAATTGTGTGCAGTCTAAAAACAAGCTGCTTTTACCAATCTCAAGTAATTGTAGTTTAGATGACAAGATAATTATACAGTATTCAAATGTATAACGTCCCGTTCCTGCTGCTTGTGACATATACAGTTTAAAATAATAAGTCACATGTATCCATAAAAAAATCCAACCTTCCGAGGATGGGTGAAATGTCATACCACTTGGCAACTTTCCTAGTTGCAGTTCGTGATGCTTTCAAATAAAGCAAAAGCTGAGCAGTACAGGACTCGTTTCCACAGATGAAAGACTGCTCAAAAAACAAGATATTTGTAATAGGTGCCCCGTTCTTGCTAGCGCGGCTAAGAGATGTCTCTGGAAAAATAGTCACTCAGATAGTTAGGACTAGATCCAATAACGAGGCCCTCCTGGTGCCGCTGTGCAGTCCGATACTTGAAGGCACACTAGTCATTCAATAATGTAAACCCAAGTGATCGCTTACCCGGTAGTTGATAGTTCATAAGGGTGCCGATTCTCAGTGGGTATTCCGGATGTAGATGACTCTGTAATCCAGGGAGATGAACGCGGCCGCGTCTTCTTCTTCGCGCATGCGCACTTCGCAATTTCTGGTTTCCGTTCTCGGACCGTTCTCGTGAGCACAGCGGGATAGAAGTTCCTTTGGTAATGCAAGCGTCAATGTCCGTACCCTACGCGTTTCGCCGAGTTACGGCTTCGTCAGGGATGGATGCATTTAGATTAAAGAGTCATCTTATTTATAGAGGTTCCTTATCTCTTAGGTAATCTGTGATAGGTTGCTCCAATACAAAGGCTGGTGTTTGAAAGGCCAGTCATGTTTCATATCGGGCGCTGATTGTCTATGCATATATCCATTTATTCAGGATAGTGACACCGTAAAGAAGTCAATAAAAGTTCTATACAACACAAAATTAGACTTCTACTTTTGTTCCACACATGGTGTACAGAGCATACTATTCATGCACATAAGTTTGATATTTTGCACATCAGGAATTTTTTCTCCTATTTTTGTAATGCCACCTAATATGACTCTTCAGTTGGTATCCAAAACTCCAAATTTTCGTTAAATTGGTGCCGCTGGTAGCACCAAACCACACTATCTTTTCCCCTTTTGGTTGATCACTTTTCAAGCACTATTGAACATGTATAATAGTGGATTCCTAGATATAGTTTGGCTTCTAGAAATCCCCCTAGGGATCATTTCATTTCTCATTGTGTCAGAGACATGTCCCATATGGGTCCGCTTACGTGTAACCAGATGTGTAATCCTGCACTTGGAATCATCATGAAATTGATATCCTAATTAATTCTTGCATAGAGTGTATGAGGGGAAATTTATAGAAATTTTGCCAGTTCAAAATCTATGTTAAGACCATGGGGGGTCAGTGTTTTAGCCATATATATCCATTTAGTTTCTTCTCTGGATAGGCATTCAATATAGTCTCCACCCCTCCATGGTGGTAGTACTTTGCATATTCCCATGAAATTTAGAAGTGAGGGATCTTTGTTGTGATATTTACGAAAGTGGTCCGAGACACTATGTGCCTCGAACCCTTTCTTTATATTTCTGAGATGTTCTGAGATGCGTGTGTGTAAATTCCTGGTGGTCCTACCAATGTACTGTTTTTTGCACGGGCATTCTAACAGATATATGACCCCCTTGCTGTCACAGGTAAGTTTACTCATTACTCTGTGGGTCACCCCTGTGGCCTCCGATACAAACGTTTTAATGGGTTTCGTATCCCTTTTGGAGCTTATCCTACAGGCATGGCATCTGTTGCAGTGAATAAAAACATTCTCGTTTTCTCCTAGCCAGGTGCTATTTTTAGTTTGTGTTTTTGGTTGTGCACCACTTTTCACTAGTCTCTGTTTTAGGTTATTTGCTTTCTTATAAATAAAATTGGGTTTATCGGGCAGTACCTTCCTTAGTTCCTCATCTCCTAATAACACATTCCAGTGTTTCTTAATGATCCCTTCCATTTTTCTTGAATTGTCACTGAATTTTGTTATAAACGGTAGTTTTATGGCTGCTGTTTGTTTCTCTTTCTTCCTCAGCAGGGTACTTCTATAAATCTCCCTCACCTCCTGACATGTCTGATCTATAAGTTTAGGGTCATAATGTCTTTCCAGGAACCTTTTTGTTAGAATAGACGCTTGTGCATCATACTGTTCTAATGTTGAGCAATTTCGCCTTATGCGTATGAACTGGCCCTTCAGAACGTTTCTTAACCAATTCCTATGATGATTGCTTGTAGAAGGAATGTAAGAATTGCAATCCACATCCTTCAGAAAGGTCTTTGTTTGAATCTCTCCATTTTCTATATAGACATCCAAGTCCAGGAACTCAATTCTATCTGTACTGATATTAGACGTAAATCTGATGTTGAGGTCATTGGTGTTGATATACTCAACAAAGGAATCTAGTTTCTCTCTAGTTCCCTTCCAGATACATATGACATTGTCAATGAATCTATGCCATACTAGTAGATCTTCTGAGAAGGGATTATTTTGCCATATGACCTCATTCTCCCAGTGGGCCATAAACAGATTCGCATAGCTGGGCGCGAATTTTGTGCCCATCGCAGTCCCGCGAATCTGCCTATTGTAACCACTGGGGGCCCAGAAATAGTTGTGTTGCAAAATGAACATAATGGCATCAATAAAAAATGCAATCTGTTCTGATGGTATTTCAGACTCATAGGTCAGGATGGATTTAACATGTTCACACCCTGCCTGATGCTCTATGATGGTATATAGCGATGTTACATCGCATGTCATAAGAAAATAACCCCTTTTCCATTCAATGCCATTAAGAATTTCCAAAGCATGACTTGTATCTCTCAGATAACTTCTCTGCCAGGAAACTAATGGTTGCAAGAAGAAATCTATGTAACTGGATAGATTGGTGGTTAATGACTTTATACCCGAGACAATGGGTCTCCCTGGTGGATTGTCGAGTGATTTGTGAATTTTTGGCAGTTGGTACAATACTGGTAATCTCGGGTTATCGATTGATAGAATTTCTGTTCTGCTTTGTTTAAAATCCCATCTCTTGCTGCTTTACCTACTAGGATATTGAAATCCTTTTGGTAATCATTTACAGGGTTGTGTGAAAGATGCACATAGGTGGATGTATCACTCAATTGTCTTTCTAATTCAGCATCGTAATCATCTGTGTTTAAAATGGTTATACCGCCCCCCTTATCAGCGGGTTTGATGGTGATTTCCTGATTCTGTTCGAGCTCTTTCAAAGCCTTCCTTTCTGTTGCTGATAAATTCGAGTTTTGAGGTGTTTTCTGGATTTTAAGATTTTCTAGGTCCTTCTCCACTAATTTTTGGAACGTCATAATAAACGGTCCTTTAAGGTGTTGTGGATAAAACACCGATTTCTCTTTAAAATTAGTGTGTATATAGGGATCAAGAGGTTCCACTCCTTCGCTATATAGCTTTGGACTGCCAGTTTGAGCAATGGGGTCCCGAATGAAATATTTCTTAAGAGTGATCTTTCTTATAAATTTATGAAGGTCTATAAATGTTTCAAACTTATTTAAACATTTAGTGGGTGCAAATTTAAGCCCCTTTCCTAAAATCCTTTCTTGGGGTCTGGAAAGTGCCACCCTACTAAGGTTAAAGATGCCCTTAGCTCCTTCATCTACTGTTGAAATCTCATTTTTGCCCCTCCTCTCCCTGTCTCTTCTTCTTCCTCCTCCTCACTTCCCTCTAGCATCTCCTGGCGTTTTTTTCTTTTTTCGCGGATTTGGGGTAATGTTTTGGTATGTATCCCTCTGGCATTCTGATTGGTTTAGTGGGGGATTGGTGGATTTCCTGGCGAGTTCTAAAAAATGTTCTAAGTTCTTTTCAGGGTCTTTGTCCCACAAAGTGTCGTGGGTATCTGAACCTTTCTGCAGTGATTCTATTTTTGTAAAAAAAATAATTTTGTGTTTCTGCAATCTCCTGATAGTATGATCTCCTCCCTCTCTTGCAGCTATCTACTTCTGTCCTTGTTGTTTTTCTCGGGGGTGTTCTTAATTTCCTTATTGGTGTATTGAATTTTACTTGATGTTTATTGATGTAGTGACCTCTATTCGGGGTCCCTATGTTCCTTGGATTAAACGGTTGATAAACCCTATTGGGTGCCTTCCTTTTCAGGGTCTGTTTAATCAAAGGTGATTTCGGTGTTATTTTTGTTGAGGAAAGACGTGTGTGTTTATACGAATTGTGGTTTTTCTTGGTCTTACTCCTAGAATTTAAACCCGGGCCTCCATAGCTTATTGGGGGCCGTGCTGTCTCTTCCTCAAAGCGTAAATGTGTCCGTGGGATTTGAAACTGAGTTTTACTTTCATAATCGTTTAAATCCCTTATGAATTTCTTTTCTTTATTTTTTATGAGGTTTTCCTCTTTGTTCTTAATTTTATTCTGAGTCAATTCCTCCAAATGTATGAAATCTTCTTGTTCTTTAAGTGAGTGGAACTTTCCTTGTTGATAGTTCCCTATCCTCTATAATAATTCTCATTAGTTCAAAGGAACATGTAGCCAATGTTTGGTTCCATGTTTCCATGAATTTGGGGTTGTCCACATTGATTGTGGGTAGTTTAGAGATTCTGAGACCCCTTGGGACTATTTTATTCTCTATGTATTTCCTCAGAGTGGTGGCCTCCCACCATTGCCTTACTTCTAAGGTGAGTAATTTTTCATACTTTAGGTAATGCGCGCAAAAAGTGTCTTCACACACTTCTGCTTCTATTACCCTCTCCTTTTTGGTAGAAAATATGTCCCCTAGTCTGGATAGTCTCTCTTTTCTTATTGATTCAAGCATATCAATAATGGTATGTCAAATACAAGTAAAGGGTGCTCCAGATTTCCACTCAATAAGCCCACAAATAGATATAGAATAAACAAAGCGGTGGATTCTGCGTGACGTTAGCCACCCAATTTGGTGTCAAATATTGCACATACATCACCAATAATACAGATGACCCCAAATAAGTAATTAACCGAAAGATGGGCGTGATCTTACAATTAAAATGGGAGTTTCGGACAAACCATAATTCTTCTCTATTTGAAATAGGAGAATAAGTAGCAGGATGGTTTTCAAGGTTGAACCCTGCAAACCGGTTCTCAGGTCTAGGGGAATAATACAAAAAATGATCACTGGTATGGGTAAGCTCCTTATTTTTATTTTTGGTGTCATTATAGTAATTGGCTTGTGTGTCAGATGTGTTCCTACTGTGTTGAAGTGTGGAAAGCTTTCTACTGAGGTAAATACCGAAAATGAGACTTTAATGATGATGAGAAGTACAGGTACCACAGTTAATGAAGAACTGCATTATAATCCTGAGATAGAAAGTATAATTAGGTAATAGTTTTGTGCACTATCAAAGTGTAGTCTGTGAAAGTCAAATAATTGGATGAAGTCTTTTCAAATTAATAAACATTGATTTAATTGGCTTTATTTGAAAATATACGTATAGCGCGCTACGGCGTGGAAGGGCATATTACGCAACAAAACTAGCGAACTCATATAAATACATTTTCACTCACACATACATTTGTAAATAGTTCACCTTAATAAAGTTCCATCACATAGTCTTTTATATTCAAATGTAATAGATGTAATAGTTAAATATAACAATGTTAAAACCACTTTATTGACATCTACGGTTCAGGATATAGGAAATGTATCATGTTTAGTGTCTTACTTGTCCACTTTTTACCATCAGACATCTGCTACAATCAACTAAGCGATCGCACCTTACGTATGCTAGTTATGGATGAAAAAGGATTAATACTCAAAATGATATTGTCTTTGAAATGCAAATAGGCTGGTTTGAACCAGTATTTTGACGGCCTCCTGAGGGAAGACACATAGGCAACAGCTGGAGAGTTGACCCCTACTCTTGGAGAGCATCGTTTGATCCGACCTATGACCTGCATTAGATTGGACTGTCCTAAATTCAGAACCAATGGAAAAATGCCATGTCATCACCACTTTTTTTTTATGTACCACAAACTGTATATAAACCAGGCACTGTGACCTGTTTACTTTGTCTACATGCTTCAGGGATGAATGATTGTTTTGCTTCCAGTGCGCTGCGTATGTATCAGCTGTACTTTATTTTACTCAATTGTTATTTGTTATATCGTTTGCTATTAAATCTCTTTGTGCGTTGGAACCACATTGATCGTAACAATATTTATTGATAGCGAACGAACATAACAGTCCTAAAGTCTGTATTCTTTACTCTGTTGCCAGTAAACGAGTATGATACATTCCATTGACCTGGAAACTATCTTTCGTTGCTTTTCTTTAGGAATATGTGCATAAACCTTACAACCGAATACACGGAGATGGTTGGCACTTGGCTTTTTCCCGGACCATGCCTCCAGTGATGCCTTACTTTTCACAGCTACTGTGGGTGTTCGGAATTTTAAGGTAAACTGCAGTAGACACTGCTTTCGCTAAAAACTTTTCTCCAGAAATGTGTCATTCAACATAGTCTGTACTCTCAACAACTGTTCTGTTAGCTCGTTCACTCACACCGTTCTGTTCTGCCATGTAGGCAATTGTCAGTTGGTGCTGTATGCTACATTTTCTAAAAATTCAACTAAAGTCCTGTTGTTGTATTCTCTGCCATTGTTGTATCTCCAGGCTTTTCGTTTCAGATCCATTTGAGTATCTACAAGGCTGTAGTATACCGCAATTTTCTCTACAACTTAACTCTTAGCTCTTATGAAGTAGACATGTGTCATTCTAGTATCATCATCAATGAGTGTCACAAAGTGTCTGTAGCCACTGACAGATTTCTCCTCCATTAGACCACACACATCAGTATGAACTAGAGTTAGCGATGCTTCAGCTCTAGTTGCTGACTTGGGTAAGGGACAACGAGTTTGCTTACCCTTTATACAGCACTCGCATACCAGTCTCTCAGAACTGCTTACAGTAATGCCTATTACCATCCCATCAGCGAGTTTCTGAACATTGTCACATCCCAGATGATCCAATCTCCTATGCCACAGCTCTATTGATTGATTGGTGTCTTAAGCCGCCATTAGATAACATTCTTCGGGGTCTAAGACATAAAGTTGGTTACACCGGATTGCTGTTGCAATTGCAGTCCTTCTCTGGTTTTGAATAACTCATTGGTCATCTGCGATTTGGACCTTGTACCCTTTTCTCTCAAGGATGCTTATAGCGATAAGGTTGGTTCACAAATCTGATACATACAGGATACCTTGGATGTCTGTAGTGACAGTCTCACCTTTTATACTGAGGCGAACTGTGATTGTCCCTACCTTCGATGCTGTAAGATCTTTATCTCCTATTCCTTTTACTGAAATTAGATCACATTGGTTTCAATGATCACATTGGTTTCAATGAACTGAACCATTCCTGATTGCAGCTAAAATGTCTTGTGGCCCCCGAGTCCATATGCCAGCAGTCCTTCTTATGATTATCTGTTAAAATCAATGCCGACTCATTAGGTTTTTCACGCTTCTTCTGTTGCGCTCCACTTGAAACTTTCAGCCTATATTGAGATGCTTTGTGCCCCATCTTATGACATATAAAGCATTTATACTTGGGCTTCTTGGACTTCACAATTTATGCAAGTAGAGCGGTATTCTCAGCATTTCCTTGACTGGAATTCTCTGTTTGGATTTCAGCAGCTTAGCTCTCACGATTTCTATCATCAACTTGGTACCATTAGACTCCAAAGCTACTACTAGGAAATCATACTCTAGTGTGAAATTCTGCAGCATCGCCATTGAGACTTCCTCATTGTTCACTTCTGCTTCCTCCAGATGCCAATTGCTGGGAGAGTGATAGCATTTTATCTATATACTCATCTATTTTCTCACAAGTACTTAATATAGTCCCGTACAGTGTATACATCAAGTTTATCCTTCTCATCAGATCTTTGTCCTTGTACATAGTTTTCAGAGCAGTCCACATCTCACTTGCTGTATCTTTATCATTGATGACAGAATACACGTGCTGTTCTATAGGAAAGCCTATGCTGCCCATGGCTCTATTCATCTCATCAGCATTTGGACTGTCGTTTGGATCTATTGTGACTTTTCACAACTTTTCCCACATCAATTGCATTTGCATTGCAAATTTCCATGTTTCATAATTCTCAGAACCTTTTAATTTAGCAAAGTTCATACTGGTGCTTGTGCTGTGTATTTTTATTTTTGTACTGAATAAAGGACTATTCTGTAGTATATCAGCTTCCTTTTATTCTTTTGTACTTCTGCTATCTTACTTTTTGTTTACTATAACAGACGGTGCTGGGCCAATAACCTGTTGGTTACACCTTCTGATGTTATTTAAAGGTGTTAAAAGCAGTGTTAATGTGGATGTTTTGCAACAACACTTTTGAACTTAAACAGGTTTCTGTTTATTGAACTTGAATAACAGATATATGCAGGTACTCACAGTTGGTAACTTGGTAGTTCAGCAGCAGTTCAGGCAATACAGTTCATGCAGTACACATTTGTATATGGCTTGTATACAGATGCAGGTTTGGCTGTAATACAATTAATTAATTAATTAATGCAAGTAATTAAAATGTTGCACATCCGTGCAGCAGCTTGTAATTGTGGGCACAGGAAGCCTCCAGTCACACACTTAGGACACTATGGAGAACTTATATACACTTAGGAGCGCAGCTCTCTGTGCTGCGACTTGCTCCATGTAAGTCTGACTGGAAGTAACGGCGTAAAAAGCCAAACTTCTGGTTTCAGGGTTTGGAGCATGCGCAGTAGTGCAACCCAGACATTGTCCTTCTTCCCCACTTTCTATCCTCCTAGACCACCGGGGATTACAGTGGTAACCATAGCAATGGAGGGAGACATGCTAACAAATATTGTATCTCATAATGTGGCCTGTAATAACCTTCAGTGGACAATATACAAGGCCTGCTAAGTAATAGTTATGTTTCAGTATCAGTATGTGATAACATTCACTTAAGGATATTAAACTCTTTCTAAACCTCCAAGGACAAGACCATACGTTACTGAGTAATGGTCCATATGTGGTACTGGACATTTAACTTTGAAAGCTAACTTTATATGTATATACCTATGTATGTATGTATGTATGTATGTATGTATGTATGTATGTGTGAGACAGAGATACCATTTTAAAAAAAAATGAATGTGTATTTTTTCTAACAGAACACCTCCACTTACGCCTACACCACCAGAATGAGAGAGCTATGGAGAAACCCCAAGGCGAGGAGGCTATCGAGAAGGCCCAGAAGGAGACACTCTTTCTCCAACATCCCCCAACAATCCCTTTACCCGCACCCCAACAAATCTTTCTCCCCACCCCATGATGAGGATTATGTGACACCATCCTGGGAGGGACCCTTAGTAGTCATGTTAGTGCCCCTGGGGGAGCCCCAAGTGGAACCAAAATTGGAACATAAGTTAAGAAGCAAGAGGAGGCAGGGGTATCCCAGACCCCGACAGTATAATGTAAGTATATTGATACAGTATACTGTTAATAATTTTGTTTTGCAGCATAAAGGTGTAGGCCTTTCTTTAATAAATGTGTCTTCTACAGGTGTCTGTCATCATGGGCCTGGTAAGTTTTTGTTGCCAAGCAATCCTCCCCTCCCCAAATGTATCTGTAGTTGTCTAAAAAATGCAATCTCCGGCTGCTACTCTGTGTTCAGAGTAAGATGAACCTTGCAGAGAATGTCTCTTAATGTGACACTTCTGAACTCTGCTGAACTAGAAAAATGTGGAAACAAACTACAGTAATAAAGCTAAGTTATGTTTAGAATATGTCATAGCATTGTGATTTTAAAAATTTTTTTTTCAAGTGGTGTAGATTGCCCTGCCCATATCTTACTTAACAAGATTAAAAAATGAATAATAAGTAAAACTAAATGTATAGAGCACCTAAAAAAAAACCTATTATGGTTTTATTCTATTTTGAGCTTTGTTTACAAAAAATATTTTTGTTTTGTTATTTATAAAAAAAAACTCTTTAGTTAAAAAGAAAACTTTGTGTGTGTGTGTTTTAGTTTTTTTTTTTTAAAAGCAAATGTGTAGTAATGTGACAGATGTATATTCTGTATGGATTTTTGATACCAAGCAATATCATACAATAACATCTTGCAAGAGTACAGACTGATGTGCTAATGCATGATACAAAGGGTTAATATGCAGAGTTAGTATAACAATTATATCATAAAACATGAGTGTCTAAGGTGAATGAGGGTAATGGAGAAATTGCATGACTGTGCGGCCAATCGGTAATACAAATGCATATAGTGCAGAAAGAAACACCTGCTCGTGAATCAGATGGGTGAGCAAATAAAAACACATTCAGGTTGAAACACTTGGGATTTTAAAAACAAGAAATCTATTATTTTTTGAGGGCAGTGTGCCGCTCACAGTCAATAAGTAACCTATTTTTTCTCCACTAAATAGTTTGGATGTCACTGATACGGTCCCTCACACAATTGCATTCAGATTGAACACTTAGGATTTTAAAAGCAAGAAATATATTTTTTGAGGTGTGCTGCTCACAGTCAAAAAGTACCCTGTTTTTTGGACGTTTAGCAGCAAAGATGTCACTGATACTGCCCCTTACTCAATTGCATTCACATTGAAACACTTGGAATTTTAAAAGCAAGAAATATATTTTTTTTTTCTGCGGGTGGTGCTCACGGTCAAAGAGCACACTTTTTTTGGCAGGTTACTAGTAAACATGTAACTGATACTGCATCCCATACAATTGCATTCATATTGAAATACTTTGGATTTTAAAAGCAAAAAATATCATTATTGCTGTTCATGCAATATCATTATTCTCCACTGTGTTGTTTTATGGTGTAAAAACGTGTTGCTATATGTTTGTCTTCAGTTTCAGTAAAAAGCGCTTTACAGCATACATAGCACAACTCCTGGTCTCCATGTTCTACTTGTACGAATGAGCACATACACAGACACTACAAATATTTATATATATATTGGGGGTGTGCTGTTCTGAGTCAAAGAACACCTTGTTTTTAGTCCGGCTTGACAGTAAAGATGTCACTCATACTGACCTCACACTATTGTTTTCAGATCTTTTTTGGGGGGGGAGGGTTAGGGTGCTGCCAGAGCCGGAACTAAACAGGTGCGGGAGGTGCCGTCGTCCAGGGCGCAAGCTCAAGGGGGCGCAGCGGCCTCCCCCTATCTGCCTATGTGACTACAAGTGACAGACCTCAGATTCAGACCGCCGGCCTTCTGGCGCATCCAAGATGGCGTCTAGCACCCGGCAGCTCCTACCTTCTAACTCTGTCCTCTGCCCCTGCAGCATCTGATGTCATGACGCTGCTAGGGAGTAGAGAAACAGAGAAGAGACACAAGCACACAGCGACGGCTGGACAGTTAGAAACAGAAGTAAGAAGATGGTTGATGTGTGCTGCTATAATGGAGAAGGGGGGAGGGTTGGAAGCTTTCGAGCAGGGTTCTCTTACCTCTCTGTCTGTATGTATTACCCAGTATTGTCTTATCAATGTTTGTTCCCAATTGTAAAGCGCTACAGAATTTGCTGGCGCTATATAAATAAATGTTGATGACAATGATGATGATGAGGGTTGGGTGTATGTTGCGTGCTGCTATGTGTGCGGGGTTGTATGTTATATGCTGATATTATCTGAGAGGGGAGGGGTAGTGTTAATACAATGTGTGATATGAGGTAAGGGAGGGGGGGTGTCTTAGTACATGGGTGGGAGGTACACTATTAATTTAATGGTGGAGTTTAGGTGGGGGGCTAATTATTTAATGGGTGCTATTTTATTTGTGGGGTGATGGTGGGGCAATTTAATTTATTGATGGGAATTTTTTATTTAATAAAGGGGTCTACTAATTTAAGGAATGTGACAGGACCTTTAATGCTGGGGTGGTTTGGGGCTATTAATTAACTGTGGGGCTGAGTTTGGGAACAAGGGCTATTTATTAAATGTGAGTATGAAATATTTATTGCTGGGGATGGTTGTGGGAATGTTTATATTTATTAAACATAAATGCTATTTACTTTTTGCTGGGGCTGCTTTGAAGGACATAAATAGGTTTATTTATTAAATAGGAAAACTATTATTTTAATGGTGGGGCTGGAAGGAGGCCTAATTATTAAACGTGAGTGCTATTGATTTAATGCCAGAGCTGGTTGAAGTTTTCTGAATTTCAAGTACCGTATATACTCGAGTATAAGTCGACCCGAATATAAGCCGAGGCACCTAATTTTACCACAAAAAACTGGGAAAACTTATTGACTCGAGTATAAGCCTAGGGTGGGAAATGCAGCAGCTACTGGTAAATTTCATTGTATTTTGTAACGAGGGTGTAGAGTTGTATGTGGACATATGCAATAGATCCCTCCGGACAAGTTTCTAGAATATACAATCATCAAACATAGGAGGAAATAATAGTGTAGTATGTCCAACAAAGATAATTGTCAATCAAGCTTCCAAATAACTCCCGTGCGTGAATAATCTACTGAACACCCGTGTCTTCACTCTGTGTAGAAACCCCATAGGGTATATGCTTACTAAAACGTACATGACAAAACGCCCTTAGCAGGAATGGTAGATGTAGATTCAACTCCCGCCATCATATGGACATTTCCCACTCAAGAAAAAAAGATAAAAAGAGATCTAGCGCATTATCTTTTTAATAAAATATACAAGAGCCGGCAAACATGGGATTCATACCAGATATCAGCGTAAGTAAAGCAAGGTAAGCGAAGACAACCAATCTCCTCCTCACCACAGCCTGTCACGTCTGCACTCGTTAGAATCCTCAGTCCCGGTCTCAAGATGAAAATAATTGTGTGCAATGATGTATTTTTCAGGGGGCGTGGTATTGACTGGAGCCAGGCTGCCCCCCTCTCTCCCTGAATGTCTGTAAGGCTGTCTGTGTAGTTCCGCAGTGGAACGCATGTGCGTTCCACAGACAGGAAGCTCGGCACTTGCATTGCAAGTGCCGAGCTTCCTGTCTGTGAAACGCACATGCGTTCCACTGCGGAACTAACAGCAAGCACCAAACTCTTGTGAGTTGATTTTTTTTTACACCAAACTCTTCTCAGTTAATATTTTCCTTCTCTTTCTCTTCAGCCCTTAAGCGGGCTGAAGCTATGGAGGCAGGCACCACCCTCCTTACGGCCGTGCATTGTGATTTTGATGCATCACTCGAGTATAAGCCGAGGGGGAGCTTTTTCAGCACAAAAAATGTGCTGAAAAACTCGGCTTATACTCGAGTATATACGGTACCTATTTTTTTTAAAATAGGGCCCCAAGAATCCAGGTACTTCCTATGCACTGAGGCCACGCTGTGTTGTCTCTGGACATCTTATGGTAAGTCGTTTTTCAGAAACTACAGGTACAAACACTGGGCACACACATACTGGTATAGACACTGGGCACACATAAAATAGGCACACATGCACTGGAACAGACATTGGACACACACATACAGGAACAGACACTCTGGGCACACACATATACAGTCTTTTAATGAGACTGAAGGAGATAATGAGGGGGTTTAGTGAAGATGAATGAAATTATTTTATGATGTGGGGATTAATAATTAAACTGAATGAGAGAGTTAATGATTATAAAGGGGTTAATGATGAAAGGGGTTTTATGATGAGGCTGGCGTTAATGATTTTGAAGAGGGGTTAATTCATGATGAGGGGGGTAGTGTTGTGAGGAAGTCATAAAAATGCTCTTTGTACTATATGAGGTCACTAGGATGGTATCTTTATTGTGGTCACAAGAATGATCTCTGTATTGTATGGCGGTCATAGGAATGCTATCTGTATTGTATGGCGGTCATAAGAATGCTCTCTGTATTGTATGGCGGTCACTAGGATGCTCTCTGTATTGTATGGCGGTCACTAGGATTCTCTCTGTATTGTATGGCAGACACTAGGCTGCTCTCTGTATTGTATGATGAACACTAGGATGCTTTCTGTAGTGTGTGTGTGTGTGTGTGTGTGTGTGTGTGTGTGTGTGTGTGTGTGTGTGTGTGTGTGCATATATATATTAGTGTGATGGTGATAAGAGTGCACATTGTGATGAAGGGGAAACTGTGATGGAGGAGCAAAAGCATGATGGAGGGCACAGAGTGATGAAGATGTCACCATTACAATTACGTTTCAATTTGTTTCAGTAAGTTTTATTTTAATATCCAATTTTTTTTTTTTATACAGCTAGCATCTGATAGCTGTATTGAAAGTACTGTGATTCTATGGAGACTCATTACATAAAAATCCGTACAAATGTGAGGAATGGGGAGGGAGGGGGTTTCAGTGCGGTCTAGCACTTTTAAAGCATTAGCCACACCCCAACAGTAGGCTGGCCATGCCCACTCTACAATTATCACTCCCACTTAGATGAGGGACGCCTGTCTCGTCCAGGGCACTAAAATGTCTAGTTACGGCACTGAGTGCTGCTAACAGTCATATAGCACTCTGCATTTTTTCACTAAATAGTTCAGATGTCAGTGATATTGACACTTACACAACTGCCTTGAGATTGACTTTAAAGCAAGAAAGAATATTTTTGGTCCACTACTTATTAGTTTATTAATATACTATTACAACCAGTAGCCACTGCTTATCTATTCTTCACTCTCTCACCTCCAATTTATCAGCACTCAGTTCCAACAGACTGATCTGTAAATAAACTCTTAAGATTTGTGCAGTAAAATCACAGCTATTTCAATATAAATTGTCTGTTTTACTCTGTCCAACCCTCTACAAGTGACTTTATGAGTATAGAATTGCAGCAACCGTCCTATCCCCATGCTATCACTTCTAAAAGGATAGCTGAGAACAGGGGGAGGGAAATATAGAAAATATATTGAACCAAAACTCGCAGAATTAAATATTGTACTGGAAATTATGTTTTGCCTAATTTTCAGATCCGAATTGGGCGCAAAATAACCGAGTCATGAATCGCTACCCCAAATTTTTGATCTGTCAGATTTCTCTTAATCCCAGCCAATCTCTAAAATTATTAGTAGTCAGCACTTATACAGACCTGTAGCTGGTAAGCGATATGAAAAAATACAAGTACCTTTGAGATGCACAAAGCTTGAGTCGGAAGCTGCTGTGTGAATTTGAGCTTGACACACTCTTACTTTACATTGACTATGTGCATATGCCCATTTCCCTCCATGTTCTGCCCTTGAAGTCAGGCTGTAGTAAGGGTACTTTGCGCTTGAAGATTAATTGGACATTTCTGCGTTCCCTGGTTTGTTTCTGTGCATGTGCAGAGTGATTTTATGCAAAATACAGCACATATAGGCATTGATGTACATTAATCAATCAGGCCCATTATGTTCAACAAAACAGAAACAAACTGCTAGATTGTCAAAGTACATACAACCTAATAACCTCTTTTGTGTCTTATTCCTGAGCCTGTCCAAATGACTTTTATGTGTATTTTTTGTCAAAGATGTACAATGTCAAATAAAGTTAAAACCCAATTTGGATAACCCTGGGGAGAAAATAGTAATTCAATTGTATATTTCAGCATAAGAAATTAACCTTTGTTTATGTAGAGATGAGAAATTGTTTATGCAGCAATCTTCCTACTGCTTTAATTCACCTTGACGAGAGCAAAATTAGTTTCATAAGCCATCTCTGTTGTTGCATAGAAATCTATTGTGGTCCCCTTAGGGCTTCATATGCATGAGTTAATGCTAAATAATATTCAGAAGGAGAGCCTGCAACAAACTATCTGAAGGGTGCCAGAAGAGTCAAGATAAAGTATTGGGAGTTTTTCAAGGGAATTGAGAGGAGTGACAAAATCTGGTTTGATGAATCCTGACATGTTGAATAAAATCGCTACATGACTTCCCCCTAGGTCGTGGAACGACATTGTTTTCCTGAGCCACAGTGACAAGGAGGTGACAGAGATTAATAGCTTTGTATTGACTGAGCAACTTGAAGTTCCTTATCTTTGTCAAGTCACGGCATCGTGCAGAAACTGAAAGTGTTATTAGTCTTATAATTGCAAAGACATTTAAAGGGTTTCCCCTTAAGGGACTTTGAAATCCAATAAACCTTTCATAAAACCTCAAGCACTGAACTGAGAAGCTTGTGTCTTCCGAAGACAGGGACTTGTGCAGCTGGTCCTGGGGAAACCTTGGAGCTTCATACATTAAATCATGTTTGATTTATGAAGTTGATTTTGAATTTGTATCAGCAGTTTTATTAAAAATATATGAAAGGATGTTCTAACCAAGAGCTGTATGTTTAAGCTACAGGTCTTTGCCTGTCATTTAGATTCATGGCTCTTTCCATGTATGTATTGCTAATTTGAAAGACTAATTCAATTGGGCTCTTATTATATTTAAGAGGTGTGTTTTCAAAACAAAATGTGCAAAGAATACACTGTCATTGATGACTAGGATATGTTCTGTCTATCAGTGTTTTTTTTATAATCCAAACTTTGTTCATTTTATATTTTATGAAGGCTTTAATGACTTTAAAATATAAATTAATTTATAATGGCTGAAAAACCCAATTTATGGATATTAATAAGCATATATTTGATGATGTTGTGCAATCACCTGTTTAATTGCTTAGTGTATGGCAGCTATGTTCATATTTTTACTAAATGTCCTAAAAGTTATTATGGCTTTTTAATCAAGTCACATAATGATATTTTACCTTCATGGCTGCCCTTTTCAAACAGTTGGATATGTGTGTTATTTTAGTACTAATTAGGCTCAGTCCTTTTTTTATGCCTTTGTGGATGTGCTGGCAGATTTTACAGTTTAAAATATCTTGAAGCTTAAATGTTCAGGAAAATAGATAATTCAATGATGTTATGTAATCAAGTGTGTCACTAGACATCTACTTTAATGCAAAAGGAGTCACAAAGGACATAAATATCAAAATATTTCTCTAGTATATTCAATGTGTAAGAAAACAAAATTTCATCCTGCCTAGTTTCATAATGCACAAAACGTATTTAAAGAGGGACAATAACAATTCATATAGACATATGTTGTTTGTGTATCCTAACAGACAAAAAGTAGCTGTCAGTGCTTAGTGTTAAACTATTATTAAGGGCTCTCTTTATTAAATAGCGAAAAGCCCTATCACCAATGAAAACAGGTGTTTTTGCTGGAGGTAGGGTTTCTTCCTATCTAACAAGTGCTTAACACCAATGATATCACTGCTATCAAAGGTAACCCCTGCTGGGCAATAAGATTTGGCGGCTTTCTCTAGAGAAAGCCGCCGAATTTAACAAGGATCCTAACAGCACATGTACAGCTGGAAACCTTCTTCTGCTAGTGCCATCTCAGATTGGCGAAAGGGGTAAATAATCAATTTAAAACTGCTTTATTATTCAAATAAATTATTTTTTCAGGAGTGACTAGTATTAAAAAAAAATTGGGAAATAATATCTTATATATTCTTTAAACATTTTTAGTGAAGTCAGGCTTTCAGTTCCACTGTGCATGTGTGAACTGACTATATTTTATGTATGCATATGTGCTTAATTGTGCTATATGCGAGTGTGTCTGTAAATACGTGCAAAGTATGTGTGTTTCTTTGTTTGAATTTAATAATGTGTGTGTACATGTACAGTATGGAAGTGTTATGTGTACTATTGTGCATTTGTGTATATATTTTCTTGTGTATCCTGTAAATTTGTGTCAGTTAAGTGTTGTAAAGTATAAATTAAAAAAAATAATGTTAGAAAATATAATTCCTGCAATTTTTATTCTTGATATTGTATTTAAATTGTGTAGTTCTAAAGCAGGGATCCCGCTCTGCTTTTCTGAACATGTGTGACTAGCACATGAGCTGTAAAGTACCATTTTGACTTTGAGTACTAGCCTCTGGAGCAGATGGATTAGTTTCACCAGGCTTCATCACCGCCAGGCACCATAGAATCTGTGCCGGCCGCATTAATACCACTAGCCTGAAGTTACCATTCTTTGTATTGCTGAAACACACCTAGTGACACAGATGCCACATGATTTTGGAATAAAGACTGATACTAGAATAAAGATAAACAGATTTGTTAATAAATAGTTGTATGTTTGAAACCAAAAATAGATAATTGCTAATTTGTCCTATTTATAATTAAATTACAGTTCTGCCGTGGACCACATGAAATGGTGCATGCCAATGTAATAATGGGACATGACACATCTCTATGTGGGTTTGACCAAACCTCCAAGGGACTGTTTAATACTTCTGGAGCGATTGACCATCCCTCAATCTCCTCTCCATCATAAAAATCCTTCATGGTGCAGAGCAGAGGTGAATCGGTCATACTTTCCAACATTCTAGATAAAGGTGCTGATGGTCATGATAGCGGGACAGACCCATCAAATCGAAACTGTCCCACCTAAGTCAGGAGAATTTGAAGGTATGATACTCTAGAATTTTTAAGTGTGGGAGTGGGATATTACAATATATGTTTTTTGATATATGACAAAATGTTCTATTGTTGTGGGTCTTATTGCAAATCAAAAAGCCATTTTATGTTCTTTTTCAATGATAATTATATTTTAGATTGCAGTAAAATGTTAAATTAAAGTTTCAGTTTATGAGTGTTCCTGTATCTTGGCTGAGCTTTATAACAATCTTGTTGTTAGGGTTCCCAGCATGATACCCATGGAGAATAGTTGTAAATGCAAAGAGAGTGTCTATATTATGAACGGGTTATAACCAAATGCAGCCAATGGTAGTACAGCTATCACAAGTCCATAGGTACAACAGGTAATGCTGGTAAGATATATTGTAGACAGGAACAAAAGTACTTAATAATGCTGGTTACAAGGATTAGCAGATGGGTTTAAGACTAGGCACAAAAGGAGAAGTGCAGATTCAGGTTTAGCAGATGAAGTGCAGGCACATGGAGTCTGAATTACCAGGTTAGCCAGGAGGCAGGAGGCACTGGATGATCCACTGTTAAATCAAGGAAATGAAGGGTAAGGTGTCAGAAGCCGGCAGTTCCACAATGTGCCAGGGATTAAGCAGGATCAAATCTATTGAAGCCGGGGTCTGGGTCACAAGAGGAGGTGCAGGACGATGGAACACAGCAGGAGCCAAATGTCAGGGAGAAATCGGGATCCAAACAGGAGTATTACAGACACCAGGAGCATAGTGAAACTAACTGGCACTGTAGGAAAAGGCAGTCTTAAAAAGGCCAGAGCAGAGGATCATGATCCAGATCAAATAATGAGGGCTTAATGCCTTGCAGGTAAGAACAAACTGTCCAAGTATAACAGCAGGACCTCTGGTAGCACAGAGATACTGCAGGCCAAATTCAGAATAAAGAGTTCTAACACTTCTGCTTCAAGAAATCCTGAAAACAAGAGAACCAGTAAAGGAGAGTACAATAATTTTTCAATATACACTGATAACAAATATAAGGCCTGATTGAGAGTAAGACATACACCCATTTGTTCTCTCTGTGCATGCTCAGATTGTGAATTGACACAACTGCAGTTACTCAATAGCAAGCGTTTTCCACTTACAACTCCTACGGCCTTAAAAAAATGTGTGACGAGGAAAGCGAAGGGGTGTTCTAATATAGCAATGTACAGTAAAGATGTGTTTTGAGCAGTAGTGTATGGGTTTAGACTGGGTAGTAGTCGCAGATACAGCTGAAAAGCACTTTAATTTGAGGGTTTTTAGGGGCAGGTATAAGTAGTGGATGATGATGATGTATTTAGAGGTTTGGAAATGATTTGCAGAGGATTATTGATACTTTAGTAGTTGCACAGCCATAGATCAGATTTTTAAAGTATGTCAGTAAGTTGTTCCTGCTGACAATGATGTTTCAAAGCAATTGGGTTCATAACATAAAAAAGAAAAGTTTATTGTACATGTAAGCAAGTTGGGCGTAATTGTCTGAGCGGTATGTCAGTTGTCAAGTGACTGCATCTGCTACTCATGCAGACCTGGACACAACTCTGAATATGCATACACTTGTATATGATTTTTCAATTGCAATTTATGCTTATGCTTGCATTCCAATCTGTATCAGGCCCATGATTTTAGTACATGATCTAAAGTACATACTGTGTTGACCTTTATTGCTAACATATTCTTTTAATTGTAAGTCAATATATATATATATATATATATATATATATATATATATATATACATATATGAGAACTCTATATTTAAGTGTGTATGGTTATGATAAGCTCTGTTTAATTTAGGTATGGCATATATCTCTCCCTGCTCTCCGGCCTCTCCTCAGCTCACTCCAGGCCCCTGAAAGTCAGGTACAGGCACTATTCAATGCACAGCAGTCTTCAGTGAGTGGGTGCTGTGCTCCCCAGGATCGGTATGCTTGTGTCTTGCTCCAGGTGCAGCGCTATCATTGTGTGCCCTCGCTTTCTGCAAATGAGGCATTAACACTATAAACAAGAGCCAGAGAAAATTACAGCAGTCACACACACACACAGGGCTTTCTGCGAAGCCAGGGCTGGGGAGATGCTCGCATACAGGTTACTAGGCAATTCAGTACAATCTGACTTCTGTACCCACAAACCTGTGATCTCCCCTGACTTGTGCATATACAGACCTGTGACCTTCCTGCCTTGTGAATCCACACACCTATGCCCTGCACTGCTTTATGCACCAACACACCTGTGCCCTCCTTTGACTTCATAGTCATCATCATCATTTATTTATATAGCTCCAGCAGTTTCCATAGCACTTTACAATTGGAAACAATCAGTAATAAAACAATACTGGGTAATAGATACATACAGAGAGATAAAAAGGCCCTGCTCACAAGCTTACAATCTATAAGACAATGGTTTGATACACAAGGGTAAATGCTACATCATATTGAATATTTGTCCAGCTAGAATGCAAAGATTACAAAGTATTTAGTGGGCTGTATGCTAAGTCACACAACAATGTTGGTCAGAGGGTTGTTGTCTTTGGGTTAGCTGTGTAGATGGTAGTAATAGGATAACCTAGGGAGATTAAAAGGGAGGTTGAGGAATATTATAAGCTTGTCTGAAGAGGTGGGTTTTCAGAGAACGCTTGAAGGTTTGAAGACTAGCAGAAAGTCTTATGGGACGAGGTAGTGAATTCCATAAAGTGGGTGCGGCCCGAAAATGGTCCAGTAACCGAGAATGGGAGGAAGTGAGGAGAGTGGAATAGAGACGCAGATCTTGTGCAGAACGGAGGTGTCGAGTTGGAAGATATTTTGAGACAAGTGAGGAGATGTATGTCGGTGCAATTTTGTTGGTTTGATTCTTTGAAAAACAGATAACCAATATAGAAATTGACAGAGTGACTCAGCAGATTAAAAATTATTTGCAAGGAAAATCAATCTCGCCATCATCTATGCAAAGTGAATTGAAGAGGCTTGAGTCTTATTTTCGGAAGACCAGTAAAGAGGGAATTACAATAGTTGATGCGGGAGATGATGAGTTGATGAATTAAAGTTTTTGCAGTGTCTTGTGTGAGATTATGTGCGTATTCTGGAAATGTTTTTTAGATGTATGCAGTATGATGTAAATATAGAGTTTTATGGTCATGTTATCAATAGAAATAGAATTGTACTACCATACTCCTGGGTTCCCCTGACTTATAAGAAAACACAATGATGGTTTACCTAAAATGCACATGCTTGGTACACACAGGCTTTTTAACAAGTGGAAAAGAATTCCCAAGGCCATGAAACAAGTAGTCTGGTCATGCATGCTCATATCCCGTGTGACTGGACGGGCGAAGCGTTAAATTAAGCCTTACCGCTTCCTCTCAGTGTTGCAGATGCAGGTGATTATTGTTCCGCTGCTCATGGAATATTTCATTGATAAATCATGATGATAGGTGGTATTCTATTGCAATGATAAGCAATAGAAAGCCAAAGGTTTTGCGAGATCTCCACAATTGATAGGCCAACATTAACATATACAGAAAAGTATGTGAACACTTTAGTGAAAGCTTTAGTGCACTTCTTTTGCTCCATACTTTAATGTTTAAGGAAAACATTTAGTGGTATATTTACTAAGCTGCGGGTTTGAAAAACTGGAGATGTTGCCAATAGCAACCAATCAGATTCTAGCTGTCATTTATTTAGTACATTCTACAAAATGATAGCTAGAATCTGATTGGTTGCTATAGGCAACATCTCCACTTTTTCAAACCAGCAGCTTAGTAAATATACCCCTTAATGTCTTCCCAGCAAATAGAATATGGTTTTGAGATTCTCCTATTTTTTTTACTGTGTTACACTTTTTTTTATCTACAGGCATTCATACATCTGTATATTTTTCTTAGGAAAATAAACATGCCATTTTGACAGTGCCAATCTGTGGCTGTTACGAGGCAACAGAAATTAACAGTGCCTGTTAGAAAGTATTTGCAGCTATTGATTTCTCCTAAAATTGCAAATGCTACTGAAGTTAGGGTCAAGTTAGGGTCAATAAAACTTCTAGTTATCTGTATTTCTGAATTATAAATTTACCACACTTTGTAAAGTTGAAAAATAGTGCCAGCCAACATATAATGTATTTGGAGCAGAACAATATGCTGATCCGTATTAGTACAAGTAACTATGTTGGTAGTCGGCAAAAGATAATTTGATTATTTATTTATTGTGATTTCTTTATATAGTGCCAAACATTATTTAGCACTGTACAGTGAAGCATGATAACTATTCACATCTGTTCCTGACCCATTGGAACTTACAGAATCAAACCCATGACCAATGAACCCACTGTGCCATCTGCATGGTTTAAAACTTAGTATATGTATAAAAAGTATCTCCTAGCAGCAAAGCAGATAGTGATGCTCTGCCTTTATTAGAAAGAGAAGGTTTAGAATGTTTCAGCACCATTGGATTTTTACTATAGATACGCAGGCTCAGTTTTTTAAAATCCGAGCAACCCCAAACATCACAAATCTTTGTACTTTCCCGCTTTCTCTGAACTGAAATTGAGGCAAAATGTCATTGTTGCATCATCAGATCTCGCCGGTTTTGGATTCCATAAATACCTCTCTCCACCAGAGATCCAGTGCTATTGCTCAGAAAGACACAGTATGGGTAGCAGTACTCTTGTCAGTCTGATTCGGTAGACTATTCAAATGTGGACAGTATTATTAAAGGTCTAGGGATATCATGAAGGATAGGTCTAGGGATAGGGATAGGGACAAGTCTAGAGACAGGAATATGGACAGGTTTAGGGACTGTGACTAGGATAGGGACAGGGACAGTTCTAGAGATAGTAACAGGGTTAGCATTAGGGATAATACTGTCTACATTTCAATTGTCAACCTAATAAATGCTGTCTACATTTCAATTGTTAGTAATAATATATAATATACTTTTGATGTCATTAAATTGTCAGATTTATAACCTTGTCTAGTCTGCTGCCCATCAATCATACATGACAATCCAACAATGGGTGGGTGGGAGGACCGAAGGACAATTTCATCTAGCACTACTTTTCTTTTCTGCCACTGCTGTGTGGCAATGTTTCATAGATATGCTATAAACTGCAGTGTGCCTGTGTCGTTGCTCTGTCGCTTAGTAACCACCCAGCTCGCTGCAGTCTTTGGCCTAAACTGGATGAAAATTATATTGTGACCTGTGAGGTGGTCAAAATTAACTGGAAATAAATTGAAATAAATGTTATTAAGGTTAACAATAAAGTAGGAACAAAAAAAGAGCCAACTTATGTGATTTTAGCAAGTTTTGCAAAAAAAATATAGATCCAAAACCAGAACCAAAATACGTGAGGGTGGTTTTGGCAAACCCAAAACTAAAACATGAAGTTAATAAAGATTCAAAACCAAAGCCAAAACACAGGGTCAGTGAACATCCCTAATTTTTAATAATGTCATACCAACAATGTTATCATCAAAGCTCCCCAGATTTATTGATAATTCATATCTTTATGTTCTTGATATAGGTGCTACTTTAAACAACCCAAACATATATTCAGAAAAAGGAAAAGAGGGTTGCTGGAAGAAATTTCTTTCTATCTAAAACTTAATTTTATTAGATATTCATTAAAATAACCCCATAGTATATGACAAAGAAGCAAAATATGTAAAACAATGAAAGATGTGTGTAAATAAATTGTGGATAAAAACTCCTATTCTGAGATCTGTTTTGCATCTATAAATAGATGTTTATAGAAGAAAGACACTATGGATCTAATTCAAGTTGGAATGTACGTCCATTTGTGCATCATATCTTGCCTGAAATAGCTTCTGTGCATACCTAGAAACATACATTATGCCAGAGCTGTAACTAGGGTGGTGCGGGTGGTGCCGACGCCTAGGGTGCAAGCCCAAGGGGCCACAGCAGCCGCCCACTACCTAGCCCTATCTTCTGCCTTTTACCTCTGCAGTGGAACGCACATGCGTTCCACTGACTGGGTGCCCCACTATATGGCGAGTCCTGAACTCCACAATCAACTGTTTTTGCAGAAACAAAATTCATGTGCACTCTACTGGAAACAAGAGATTGCTCTCCTAAATATGCTACTGTTTCTGTAATCTCATCTAAATGACCACCTGATCTTGTGCAGGTGGGTACTTAACTAGGCGCATTAATGCCCTTAGCCCAATGTCAGTGAGGAACAAACCCCAACCACCTAGCTCCTCCCATCGGAGGATGTTACATTTTGTGTCTCAATAATCCTCTATGCATCGCCCATAAAAACAGCTTGATTTGCCTAAAACCAGTTCCATGACATCACAAAACAGAATGTGCTTCACACTTTTCCAGTTTCATAAATGACATCAAGGGGGGTATTCAATTGTTAGCGTTAACGGAAAAAAACGAGCGCTCAAAAAATATTACCGTTTATACGGTAATATTGCGCGAGAAAAGCGTTAATACGGTAGTTTACTTGCGGAATTTCCGCGAGTAATTACCGTATTAATGCTAAGATTTTTTGAGCTCTCGTTTTTTTCCGTTAACGCTAAAAATTGAATACCCCCCTTAGAGAGTTAGTTTGGGCTTTATACAATCATATAACATATAGAAAATATAAGACTGTTCAGATTACTTTTACTACAAAATAATAAAAATATTTACTTTAAGGTAACAGATAATAAATAGATCAGGTTCTAGTGGGAAAACATCCAGCACATAAAGATATTGTGTGTCCAAATATATATGTATATATATATATATATATATATATATATATATATATATATATAATGTATTTGCAAATATGTGTTACAGAATTCTGTCAGTACACTGCTAGCAACACACCCAAATTAGGTTGGCCACACCTACTTGACAAATGTCACTCCCACTTAGATGGAGGGCGCCGGTGCCCTGTCTCGCCCAGGGCACTAAAATGTCTAGTTACGGCACTGCATTATGTTAATGACTGTAAGTGCATGCAATTTATGTCCTAATGCAAATAACACTTCTGACTTTTTATGGCTTATAAGGTGGAATAGGGATGGGAAGGGACAGACTAATGTAGACCATGTCTAGTAAGGGTGACAATTTCAAGTCCTGTGTTTCTCTTAAGTACACTTGGTTTCACCCGTATCATTTTCACCCACTACAGGGCAGGTGTAAATGCTGACTGAGAGTGTTGACTGACACAATATATTCTTTGAATTAAAAAGTACAAATAAACGTGTCAGCAGCTTTCATAGAACAACTCTATCCAACTAAGTGAGACTGTAAAATGGCATTGTATGTACGGTACAGATTGAAATAATCTTTACTTATGTTACTAATGTAACCAAAAATGTAAAAATATTTTTTTTAAATAACACAGGTCTGCAAAAAAATTTTTTGGACAGCTGTTTTGGTTTAGTTGACTGATTCTTACGTTTTTGGTGCGCTGAATCCAAAAATGACAGCCGTTTTGTCCTAGGACGTCAGGTTTTCGAACAAACGGGTGGTCATCGTTTAAAAAAAAATCTTAACGCAAATATTTTATTTACATGAAAAATATTAACTCATTTGCACAGGTGACGACAAAATTAACACCACACTCAAGTAGATTGCTTGTGAAATCGTCTAGTTTTAAACCCTAAACTTCTTTTTGAGCTTTTCCTCTTGTAGGTGGCTTCCGGAAGATCCCTGTACAACATCCAGCAGTAGTCGGATATGAGTTTTCTAATATCCGGGCCAACAAAAACCCTCTCTTTCAGTTTCGCCTCCGTTAAACCTGAAAACTTGGATCCCAAGTACTTGAAGCATTCGCTATCTTTGGGAAGAGCCTTAACAAATTGCTTCATTAATCCTAATATTATATGGAGTGGTGGTAATAAAACCTTCTCAGGGGGTACCAATGTATCTCTGAGAACATTCTTTTCACCAACAACTAGACTTCTTGGTGGCCAATTTTTTTGCTTCCAGTAATTTTGTCGGTCTCTACTGTCACATAAACATAGAAAACAAAGGTATTTGGTGTCCCAGCAGCATACACAATACTTTTAAATCCCCACATACCAACGAGTTTTGGTTTCTGCAGTTTCTGCTGCTTTTTCACCATGAACTCTCTACATATGAAACAGAAACTGTCAGGCGAATTTACACACTTTCTTGGAGGCATTGCACTAAGTTTGAACCACACAGACAATAGCAGGATGATGATTGAAATTAAAAACAAGATTGTGGAGGAATCAGAGAACAAGTTAATGCATGAAAGAACATATCTGGGCAGGCCCTAGCAAGCACACTCAACAATGCAGTGATCACCATCAGGACCAATAAACATGTATTTTCATGTTTTTGGGAGCACTGGCAGTGAAAATAAATTTCTTTTTCCATGTTCAGTTTTTTTTCCCCAAGTATGATGACTTTGAAATTTAGCGATTTCCAGCTACCTGTTTGACCAAGGCACATTTCGATTGTGAAAAAATCTGACGTCCCAGGAAAAAACGGTAGTCATTTTCGAATTCAGCGCACCAAAAAACATAAGAATCAGATAAAATTATGAAAACAGCATTTTGGTTACAGAGCTGTGTAATTTGTTGTATAAATGATTATTGTCACACGCCGGACTCCCGCTGTCTCCCCGGGAGCCGGCGCCTGTCCCCACTGATTCCGGAGGCCTCCTCCACCAGGATCCCCCCTGTTAAGCAAAACTTACTTACCTGGTTCCACGCCGCTGCCACCGTCCAGCGCTGTCTGTTCCCCTCTTCCGTTCAGCGCTCAGTGTTCTGCGCATGCGCAGAGCTGTCTAGCCCTTTTCTGTGCTCTCACTGCCCTCTATTGGCTGCCTAATAGGAACTGCACTATATCTAAACCCTATGACCAGAACTCAATGCTGGTTCTTTCAGTCAGTCCCTGACTCTAGTATTGGATACAGCTCCCGTGTTTTTGCTCCTCTCCGAGTTTCCAAGCCGCTATCCCTCCGGGAACACCACCTCTAGGTGGCTACGCTACCGGAGCTCCGGTCAGCACCCCCAAGTGGCAACTATATTCTACTTCTGCAAACCAACTTCCGAGTATCTACGTTGCAGTACCTTCCTGCTATTTCCACTCCCAAGTGGCAACGTCGCTGAACATTACCGGCATCATCAATATCAAGTGGCAAGTTTATTCCTAATTAATTCTACGCTCTCTCTATTGTGGTTCACTGGGAACTTCCTTAGGGGACCGCGACCTGCAAGTGGAAGCCGCAAAAGCCCACATTCCCTTGCGGGAATCACTGGTGAACACCTTTCACTAGTTAGACTCCGCGCCCCTAGCGAGAGTAACGCCAATCCCGGCTGAACTACTAGGATCCAGTTTTAACCCTACTGGTACGTGACAATTATACTGTTAAGAGTTACTCTTTTATTTTAAAAATTGTTCAGCTGTGAGGGTTTTTTTTTCACTTGTTCATGTGTGTTTTTTAAAACACAACTTATGTGCAAGTTGCATTTGACTTGAGTCAAGGCCTTTCAAGGCCTGTCAGGGGCAGTCTGGGCTAGGGAGGTAGAGGGGCACCTGCCCATGAGCCAGACCCATAGTGAGCTATCTTGGGCTGGGTCATTAGGCCACCTGCATTTTTTTTTCATTAAAATAAGCTGTGGAGTCAAGTCTTGCCCCCGGGCTAAAATGTGCCAGCCCTCCCTTGAGGCCTGTATTGTTATATTAGTGATCAAGACAAATTCCATTCTTTTAAAATACTCCTAATTTCACCAGTATTTGAATTTCAAATAATATTAAAAACTACAAGGCTCCAATTGAAGCTGTCAGTATTGTCTTACTTGTTTCCAGGCTAAAATATTTTTATGGTTTAATCGATTACCAATTTATATACTGGTCAACATTATTTTGTTCCAGTAATTAAATTTGTTACACCATTCAAATTTACCAGCAGATAACCAATATGATATTTTAGTAACAAATTGCATCATTCAGGACTAAGATACTTGACATTAAAATGTCAATCTATGTAGATATTGAGTCCACTTATTGAGTGAGTGTACTTGGCATTAGCTAATTTAGTAACTAAAAGATCATAATGTTTGAAGAAAAGGGCACACTGATCCACTAGAATTAGAAAAGAAATTATGAAAAATATTATTCTTTCTTATATTCAATATTTTAAAAATGTCTTCATAAAAAAGAGAAAATAAAAAGATAAAAGCCCATTCCTATTTTATAGTTTGAAAATGTTCTATTTAATTTTTTTATATATTTTTCATTTTAAAACTTTAGTAAAGTGAAATAATGTGAAGAAAATGATGAATATTGGAAGTTAAAAGTTAAAAAACACACAGAAAGATAGATACCCATTAGGACAGGCTAAATAGTGTTCTATTACTTTAATATAGTTATACCTGATCTGACAGTTTGTCCAATCAATGTAGTGCTTTTAACAATATATGTTTAATAAATTTTAATCCCCTATATTCTTAGTAACTTAATTTTATGTCATACTGTTATTGATTGCCTTGTTTCATTTGTGTCCCCTAATGTTTGCTGAGACAAACTACAGAAAATCATTTGGTTTGGTATAGCATTTTAATAACATTTACTTGTATTTCCTGTATTTAGTTATTGATTCAGTGTATGCTTTTAATAATCTATTTATATACCTTACCGTTATCCTTTGCCTCGCTTGTTTCCTAACCACTAATGTCTTGCTTTGCCAAGACAAACACAGGATAACATCTCCGTTTATTATAAATTCACTGAAAATTAAAGTTCAATTTTATTTCCCCTGTGTTCAGGCATTCATTGAATGGAAGGTAAATAACCACATATGGATGGGAAGTGAATGGGAAGCCTGATTAGACTTAATAGAGGATTTCGTAGCCACTTCTTTATGTTAATCAGATAGCGGTTTTTTCAAGGAGCTTGATGATTTCAGTAAATATAAAATGTTGTATTAGTTTCATTCTCATATACTATCCTTTGATAAACCTTGTATAGTGCAATTCAGTGCACATTGTCACAGATTATTATTATTATTATTATTATTATTAATTTTTATTTATAGGGTGCCACAAAGTATCTGTAGCGCCGTACAAGGACAAACAATGGCACAGTACAAGGTGAAACAGCACAGTACAAGTAACAGTAAGCACTATAACTCTGGGGGCTCAGGCACAGCATGAAAGAGAGGGAGAGAGGGGAAAAGTAAGTATAGGCAGGTAACTATGGCCCAAGAGGGGGGGCACGGATGACAGTTTGAGAGTCACTGAGGGGAGAGGAGACAGAGGGCAGAGGGACTGAGAGGAGGTGAGCTGAGTAGCTGGAGAGCGCAGTTAAAAGTGATGGAAACAGAAGGTAGGAGTCTAGGAGAGCCCTGCTCAAAGAGCGTACAATATAAAGGGAGGGGAAGACAGACAGACACATGGATGAGACGGAGAGACTGGAGAAACGGAGACGGAGTCGAGGAAGGGGGAGAAGGGAAGAAGGGATGAGAAAGAGAGGTAGCCGACCGGTGGGAGTTTAAGCATGAGACTGGAAGGCTTTAAGGAAAAGGTGGGTTTTTAATGTTCATTTGAAAGAGGACAGATTAGGGGAAGTTCTGATGGAGCGGGGGAGATGAGATAAGTCACTCTAAGCTTATAGATAATCCTGTCACCGGGAGAAATCATTTTCAGTTTAGTAATTCTCAGCTAAACTTCCCCTGCACCTGCGATTGACTAACTCACTTTTATTAATTAACAATAATTTAAAAAAAAGTAATAGTTACTATAGTCTTACATTTTTGTATGTAAGGACTGTACAATATCCACTGAACCTGCAGTTGTGCACTATCGTGTATGAATTGGTAATATGCCCTAAAACACACTATATACATTCTATGAAGGAAAAAATTAGGAGAATAAAATTAATATAACATTTATTCGTATTGAAATTATCCTTGAAAATCTTACACATTTCTCTTGTAAAAAATGTACAAGATAATTTGAATCCATATCTTTGCCCAGTTGTGCATAAGCTCAGAATGACATATCTGTGATAATGTGCACTGAAATGCACTATACATGGTCTCAGAGATATTCATTTTTGATGGTGTGAAGATACCAGGTTTTTTGGCCCAATTATACCCACTTCACGCTGGCTGGCTACCCAGGGGTGCCTTACTATGCCAGGGAAGCCTAACCACTACATTCTAAGCAGGGCCAACCTGGAATTAAAAATCAGCCCTGGCATTTAAAGGACACAGGCCCATCTCAGTTCCAGCAGGAAATAAACTGTGTACAGCCACGCAGCGGAGACGAAAAGTGCGTGTCCACACTGTGTTGTGGGTGTGGCAACATGGGGCATTGTTACATACATTATAATAAAACATTACATTTATCACGCCCTTCCAGCCACATCACGCTATCCCCTCAGACACATTATGACACTCCTAGCTCACTGTACTTATCTGTGCTTCTGGTACTGCTGACATCCATCAGGGTGGAAAGTTCATGTAGAGTGACCAGGGAAGCTCTTAGTCTCACAAGATTACCAATTCTTGTGAGACTTAGAGCTCCTTGGCTTGCTCTGCAGGCTGTGTCCTATCCAGGGACTGGGAGCAGCTATCCGCTCCCTCCTGCTAACCAGAGCTGAATTAACACTCAGGGGACCCGGGGTATTTAAGACAGAGGGCCCCTATTATGTAGCATGGTTATCATTTTAGACAAATGTTAGACAAATACACAGGCAATACTGTGTGCAACACTGTTAGTTGCACGCAGTACAATGTGAACCAGGACATTCCTGCCAACTGTCCTTGTAGTCGGACCAAATCACACTACACGATGGTCACCAAAATTTGGGACTTCCCCACCAGATTCAGGACAGTTGGCAGACTCTTCTGCTGTCCCCTACCTGTTCTTGTCACTATCACCACCTGTGGCTACCGGTGTCTTTAGTTGCTGCTTGTCTGGATCCTGGAATGTTGGAGGCCCTAATTTGAAAAATGGGTTCATGTAATTTAGAAAACTCCAACCAGCCCTGGTGTTTAATCAATACAATCCATGTTTTATAATTAGGCCTCCCTCCAGCCTCAACATTAAAATACTAGCATTCACATTTAATAAATAAACCTATTTCCCTCCCTCCAAACAACCCCAGCAATAAACTAAATAGCATTTTCGTTTAAGAAATATACCTATTTCCTGCAACCAACACTGCCATTTAATAATTCATATTCCCATTTAATAAATAGACGTTATTTTTTTTCCCGAAAGAGCCCCACTTTTAATTAATAGCCCCCAAACCACCTCAACATTAAATTAAAGGTCCAATCACCCCTTCTTAAATTGCTAGGCCCCAATATTAAATTAAAGTGACACACATCACCCCACAAATAAAATAGCACCAATTAAAGAATTAGCCCCCACCTAAACTCCACCATTAAATTAATGGCAACTAGCCAATCCCATTATTCAACATTATTTTATTCATTAAACAATCACAGTTTTAATGGTTAAAACAAGCACAAGTGTCACGATACACACTGGAAATGTGGACATGCTCCTACTAGCAGTTGGCGCTACTGAGCAAAGAGACACAGAGTTTGTAAGAACAGCCATCTGACTCAAACAAAACCGATTACTATGTTTAAATCTATCCTTGACAAAGTCTGTACATCGAATGAAACACGCTGGAGCCTTTTTGGACAACACACAGAAACCATAAATTTGCGTTCCAGTGACTGACTTTCACGTTTCATATGTAGCAGCATGCCAGAACAAAGTGGATCACAATTATTGTCTAAAGACCATTAAGATTAAAAAGACTGAAAGTGTCAGGAACAGCGGTGTAGGGACTACGAGGGGAAGATCTTTTGTTCCAACCAAAAAGCTTGAGTCTGATATTGCTTCAGAGACGCATCAATAGCTCACTAAAAGAGCTATAACACTTCATCACAGATCCACTTCTCTGATTTTTTTCTGAAACAGTTTTATGCTTGCATTTAGTTTATTATTATTTTGCTTTATTTTTTTATTTTCTTATTATTATTTTGTGCTTTGTTTTATATACTTTCTTCTGACCATTACATTCTGAGTACAATACCGTTACTTTAACATTGCGCCCTCTTTACCACAGTTTTAGTAACTAGGATGTGGGCAGCATGGTGGCTAAGTGATTATCACTTCTGTCTTACAGCACTGGGGTCATGAGTTTCCCAACCATGGCCTTATCTGTGAGGAGTTTGTATGCTCTCCCCCAGTTTGCGTGGATTTTCTCCAGCTTCCTCCCACACTCCAAAAACATACTGGTAGGTTAATTGGCTGCTAACAAATTGACCCTAGTCTGTGTGTGTTAGGGAATTTAGACTGTAAGACCCAATGGGGCAGGGACTGATGTGAGTGAGTTCTCTGTACAGCGCTGTGGAATTAGTGGCACTATATAAATAAGTGGTAATAATAATAGGATGGCACATTTTATACCTCCCAAGAAAATATCATCACTTCATACAGCTCACCTATTTCTGAAACATATTTATCAACTACATGACTGTCCAAAATCCATTTTGTTGTATAGATGGACTTTATTTTCAGCACAGTTTTGAAGGGCTTTTTGCAAATCCTTACATATTCCTCTCGATTTCTCTTCAGTCTATTACCCCAATCAAATGGCCAGACAAAATCAGTTAACAACCAACGTTTGTATTGGTTAGAATGTATTGCTCTTCTATCTCAAAAAAACCTTCTGTGTATGGGAAGCAAGAAAATAAAAGTAAGTTTAGTGCAATATATACCTGTTATTTTACCACTTGAATTCCCATTGGAGAGCGGTGCTATTCATTCAAGTTATTGGCTGAATTGATGTGATGTCACAGATTCAGTCCGATACAGATGTTTAACATTTTAAAACCTGTGTGTGTTTACACTGTTCAGTACAGACCTGTAACTGTTTAGATATGGTAACTATTTGCACAAATCATGATCATATAGAAAATCAGCAAATCTTTAATTGAGAGATTCGCAAGAATGTGGAAAGAGAACAATACCACAAGAGTGATCCATATATGGCTGCTACAGAGTGGCATTGATGTCAGTAGACATATGTTATTATTCATATGGCAGGATTCGGTTCCAGACAAACACACCCACCAACTGCAGATGGTAAGTATTCTACTAAATGATACTTATTGTACTTTTGTGAACCACTCAGTCCATGTTGTGGTTTAGACCATTCACTATAATTACTGTACATAAACATTATAGACTTCATTTGCATTGTAGGAGTGTCAAGCAAATTTTAGATCCATTAAGCTGTGAAGATGAAAAATGTATTGCTGCCTATGTCAGGCATATTCTTTAATTATCACCTGGAAATATCATGTTCTAGCATTAAAAGAAAATAGGATAGAGCTTTGAGCTGAACAATATAATACAATGTACAGTAGCATGGTTAATATTTTAAAATTCAATAAAGATCACTGACTTGGTTTATGAGACAAGTTAGATCTTGCTATGCATGCACACTGTAACTATAAAACCGTACCCTGAGAAGATTATCACTAATTCGTTGGAGTGTAAATTATTGCATTTATTTTTATTCAACTCTTTAAGTACCACCTGCCAGAATCCATTTAGATTACACTCTCAGGACTGTAGTGTTGCTGCAACATAAAAATGAGCATATTTATTTGTTAAACAGAATGCATTCCTTTGATCCAGAATGTCAACAAGGAAAAGAGATAGTTGAACAGCCTTGTCTGTGGACGAAGGGTATCACAATATTTCACAGTGTAGTATTCACTGATGAAATGTCCATTGGAAGTACATTTTTGGGTGGCATCACACATAGATTTGGAGGAACTTTGTTAATTTTTGATGGGCAAGTACAATAATGTTATTGTCAGTTTCACTGACTGTGTTATTCTGTTAATTTTTTAATGATAATTTCTCAAAGCTGTAGCACACAATTCTCAATATATACCATGTACTGCATGTATTATAGAGAAAGCCTTCTTCCCGATCATCACTGGCACATTGATGACATATGCATGAAACTGCTGAGTATCTGGTCACTGTCTATTTCAGGGCAACTGTGTACAACAGCATCAATTTGCAACATACAACCACCAGAGCGGGAATTGCTGGATCTAAAAAAATGTAAAGTTGCAAAGATTAAGAATATTGTTTATAAGTACTGTACATTTTTTGTTTGTTTCCCTCAAAGGATATCTGACATGAATCCTAACAAGGACGTGGACTGCATAAAAGTAAGACTGAGTTTGATGTGGTCTATTGCTCTAGTGTGAGACCTCACACAAGCTGGCAATTGAAAGAAATACCACTAAGGACCGGGAGCCCTAGAGATTTGCAAGTCAGAGCAGTTGTTGTTGCTGAGCAGGTAATTTGCTATATACACCAGCAGCTAGAGAGATGAAATTGTGAGAAGTGCAAGTCTCGGAGCGTTGCAGGTGTGAATTGTAGCCCTCTGTGAACAACACAGACTTTTACACTACAGAATAAGTCGCTTGCTTAAGCTGGTATATTGTCTGAATTCACTTTGTCAGCTGGACATATATTAAAAGGATCGAACTTTCCCTGGGGGCTCTTGACAAACACACAGAGAAACTGTCTGTGCAAATCCTCAAGGCAGCCAGATGTTTGGTGGCCAAGAGCTGGATTCCCCCTTCCTCCAAACAACAACAAAATAAAATTTGGTTCTTTGCATCAATGGAATTTTTTTTGGCATATTTGAATAATAAATCCCATAAATTCTCCCAGATATGGCGTGATTGGTTTATACATAATAATTCCTCAAGTTCATAATGCTCATCCCAGAAGATATTTCTTCCCTCTTCTTATAACTTGTTCTGAGTGTTGAACAATATTGTTTTCGTCTCCTTCATCAGTGAGTTGTTGGTCACCGGGAGACCCATATTCGGTTCATCCAATTGCCCCCCCACCCCGTTCCTACTTCCACCACTTCCTACTTCTACCTCTTCCTCCTCCTAATATTTTGGAACAAAATAACAAAACCTCACACTCTTATAAAACTGTTAGAGGTATTATACTACAATTTTCTGCACATTTCAGGCCAACTAAATGTATTTAACTTGCTCATTCTTTTTATGTTTTTCTATGTATTGGCTCGGACAATTGCATAGTCCTTACTGGACTTATACATTGTAATTTACTATGGCCTTTGTTAGTCCTTGCTTTGTTTATGGAAAATGTGTGTTGATGTTTTATAAAGTTATAAAAAAAAAAGTATTGGAGCATTTTTGGGAATAGTGCTTAAAGGAGACTCTCCTTTTCCTTTTATAATTACACATTTTGCAATCAGTTAGTAATGGAAGTTATATTGGAGTTTACTCTCCAGAGTTTATTTCAACTGGACATTCACAGCGCTTTTGTCTAATAAATGAGGCTTTAATCTGGAGTGTGCACCTCTGGATCATTACAAAATTGAAGTGGGACATTTAACAAAAATAGTGCTGTTCTGCTTAACAAGTTGGATTATTATGTGTTATTATAATTATGGTTTATTATGTTTTATATTAACTAAATAAAGTTGTTTATATTACATTGTGGTTGGTTGGTTGAAATGTAGGTAAGAGAACAAGCTCCCTTTTTTCTTTCAACTTTTGCTTTTCCTGTTAGTGGATTGGAACATACTAATGCGAAAGCGGGCAGCTATTTTCTATTTCTATCTGATGTTAGTTATGAATTTGTAATATTTGCATTCATTGCCCTCATTATCCTTTATTGGAAAAAGTAAGGGTCTTGGTATTCACTCTCCTGGCCTATAGAGAAACAATAAAAGAATGTATAAAACTTTAATAGATTATTGATAATATTTTTTTTAATATTATTATTATCCATAATACCCGATAAAGTGCCTAAATAAATCCCCTAGATACAGGTCTAGGTTTGTCCCCCCCTTTTTTTCCTCTTCAAAGACCAGTTGGTTTATGACCATATAAAAATAAATGAAGAGTTCTGCTCTTTCTATACCAACATTAACAACTTTCCACACCCTCACTGTCAAACTAAATAAGGAAGATGCATAGATATGTGCAGTAAACATCAAGTAGTACCACAAATAAGATGTGGAATACCAAGTTAAAAAGTGGAACTCACTCCAAGCACCCAACTAATTAATGAATATATCATTAAACTGATCGTATAATAAATGTAGATATTTTTTCTAGGCATATGTACAGAATATATTTGAAATGGTTTTATGCTCTCAAATGCAGGGACACAACATGAGTTCACCAGGCCTTATAAGATAAGTTTGAGTCAGGCGTGGTAATACATGTACATGTACATCAGTTTTGTAGGTCCCCACTCTGCTATTCTGGAACTGAAAGCTCAAATTTTCTTCACCCTATATATACTGGACCTCAAGCATCCTCAAAAATGCAAATATGGGGCCTTCAGAGTGGATGGACCAGTATTGCTGGCCTCCTCACCACCAGACCCCATAGCAGCCACAGGGGGCTGCTCTTGTGGTAAGTATATAGCAAATTATTATTATTAATTCTATATATGTAACCTGAACTGATCATGATTGCAATAATTTATATGTATAGGTTATGTTTGAATTGATTGTTTGGGACAATTGAGCTATATATTGGATGGTATTACCACTATGTTAATTTGGCATTTAAACTTTTTTATTTATTATTCTCTATATAATCACTTTATGGCTAACATTTCTGCATTGTGTGTAAAATTTTCTTTATATAAACACAATCCTTTTTTTTTAATATAGCAGAATGGGTGATCAACCGGGTTCCTTTTTGTATATTTAAAGTCCAACATGTTTTAAACATTGCTTTCTATGATTTGTTTACTACCTTTGTTTGGAGTGAATGGTTCTTGATGGACTAATGAAGAGTCAGCTCAGATAAATGCTATATGTTGACATTTTAACTGTCAACTTTACAACCTGTAGACATTTTACATGTCTATCTGTTACCTGAATCGATCTAATGAGCAGGTTGACATTCCGACTGTCTATATTTTAACTGTGTCAACATTATGACTGTTGACCTTATGGTGTAGACCAGTGCGGTGCAACCTTTTCTCACCCTTAGCACACCTAAGCCCTTCCCAGAATTCCGCAGCACACCACATGCAAATATATATATATATATATATATATATATATATATATATATATATATATAAAAATAAATTATCTATATTGTTTTTAACACAAAAGAGATCACCCATAAGAAAAAATAATTATCAATTAAATAGTCTCTGCAACGCTACAGATAGCAGATGTGATCCCTGGCAGAATGTTTTCTCAACGCGTAATTATTGTTCCCACCTTAATCCTCATGAGCACCGGAGAGATAAGGAACACGCTTGCGGGAATGTCACTTGTATGCAATACATTCATAAGTGTTACCATCGTAACTTAATAATAATAATAAAAATAATAATAATAATAATAATAAAAATAAACTCTTTGTTGCACTAAAATATTTTACAAAAAAACATATGGAACAAATGGTGAAATCATTTCCTTAAGGCAAGGTCTTCCAGTTAACCATAGTATGATGCATGTACCGCCTGTTGGAAGCATTGCGCTGCGGCACACTTAGCAACATCTCGTGGCACACCGGTGTGCCGCGGCATTCCAGTTGCGGGGCACTGGTGTAGACATTGAGAATGCTGGCATGTTAACTGCTGTTATTGGTATTGCATACCCAACCCTCTACAACAGCTTCCTTGCTCTTCCATGTCTATGCCAGCTCACAAACTATATTATTTGCTCCTACCATTGTATTCCCCCACTGGGCACTTCAAACCCCAGTCCACAGAGTTACTGTTGCAGAGTAATGTACACTTGTGCACAAAAAAAGAAGCATTGTAAGTCTGCAGATTTTGTGATTTCCTTATTCTCAGTTAAATGTATGGCTTCCTTTTATTGTGCCCACTTTTTTTATGTTGGTGCTACTAGCATTATTTGATCCAATTCTTTAACTGGGGGAATTCCTATTCGGTTGTGGTTCTCTCTTTAGATAAAAAAGACAATTTGTTACTTCACTATATGTTGTTGACTGGCTATCCATTCATTTTTTCCAATCACAATTAATGCATATTTTATTATGTGGAAACATTTTAATATATCATTTATTAATCAATTGCATGTAAAGTTTTGAAATTGTGATTTTTTTTTTTGTAGCTTTATAAACTTTAAAAGAGTTTTCCATTTTTGGACAAGCCCAGTAAAACAAACTCCTTTCCCATAAAGCACATATCTGCATCTCACAGACATGTATTACAATCTATCTGATCCCCTTAAATAGAGACAGAGAGTTCTATAATGCTTTATTGTATTGGATAGAGTCAGTGAGTCCTGCAGCACTGTAAGCTAGGTCACGAGATGGCTCTGGCTTCAGTTAACAGTATGATTCTGAGAGAATAAACCTGCTTGATATACAAATTGGGGTCACAGCATGTTATATTAAGGAGGGATTGTCTAAAACAAATACAGATAAAAATCCCCCTGCAAGCTGCAATAACCAGCAAAGGAGTTGCTTTTTTTACTTGTACATACTTGTGCAACTGAGAATTCTGCATTTTTATGTACAAGTAGAAATAACAGCTTCGGTGCTGGTGATAGCAGTGTGTTAGGGGATTTTTCTCTGTATTTGTTCCTTTCTGGATAACCCTGCTCTTTCAAGCACCTGCTATGAACCTATAAATTGATTAAGCAACTACCACTTCTGTTTTGTCAGTACAGAATATGTCACATTGAATTAACATTAAACATGTTTCAAATTAATAGCTATATAAATTAAAAAAAATACATAAATAGCCGTGAACAGAAAGACAGCCATAAAGTGTTTTATATTAATTTGCCATAAGCAAAGGTGAGCTGGGAAGGTGTCCTGCGACTGTGGTGGTGGTTAACAGAAAATAAGTTTTACCATTTATAATGATGGTGAATCAGGATGGTGTACCCCACTCCTCCAATCATCTGTGATGTTAGTTTAGGCACCCACTTTCCTACTACAGTTGTGTGGCCTCCAGTATGTGGGTAGCACTAAAATGAAATTGACAAATCAAGTGAACACATCAGAAAATCAAAAAGGCCTTACTACCCACAATGTGTCTAGTCACTTCTTGGAGGTTCATAATAAGGATCCAATAAGCCTAAATTTTTTTGTTATTCAATAACATTGGACAATATGTGGGGGAGCAATTATGTAGTGTCCATCACCAAATTAGAATCAAAGTAAATATTTTCACTTGATACATCCTCCATGGTACTGTAGGTATGAACGTGGACTTTGACCTTGATCAATTTTTAACTACTTATATTTTTTATTCTTTTAAAACATCACATTTAATATTTATTTGTATCAATTTCAATAAGATTGGATAAAACCTCCTTTTCATTTTTCTCAAATAACAATACCATTTTGTCTACAGCATATATAAACATCTACACAAGCATATATAACCACCTACACATTTACTATGCTGTGATTGTACATTGCTAAGCACTTTTTAATATATTGCAATACTTTGAACTACTCAAAGTGGCAAGGAACCATTGCATTACATGTGTAGCTCAGTGTCTTAGTGGTTAGCACTTCTGCCTCGCAGCATCGGGGTTATGAGTTTGATTCCAGACCATGGCCTTATCTGTGTGGATTTTGAATGTTCTCCCTGTGTTTATGTGGGTTTACTCCCACACACCAAAAACATACTTGTAGGTAATTAGCTGCTATCAAATTGACCTGCGTGTGTTTGTTAGGGAATTTAGGCTGTAAGCTCTAATGGGGCAGGAATTGATGTGAGTGACAAATATTCTCTGTACAGTTTTGTGGAATTAGTGGCGCTAAATAAATGATGATGATTTCATCTGCAGTGTACTCTTGCATCTCATGCATGTCAGCTTCAGCAGGAAAGTGGATGCTCATACTAGCATCACAGAAGTTCCTGATTCACTGTCATCATGTATTGTAATCGGTTGACATCTTTTACCTTTACAGACTTACACCTACAAGAGTTAACTTACCACCATAAAATAAAGACACAGAGACTTGTTTTTAGCGAAATGAAAGCTCAGAAATTTATTGAAGGATAAATATATTGAGAAGAGGTGGCAAATATAAACAGACCAATCAGTCCCCAGGCCACACCCGTAACTTGTAATCTCTGTTCCAATCATTTGTACATGTCTAGGCGTTAAATGCCAATCTAACCCATTTGGCTCATAAGTTGAGGCCTGCCCATCTAAGCGGTGCCCCATAACTCCAAAGGGTTATTCTAAATAATTACCCAATCCCTTTAGGGAAGAGTGCCTACCACGCCTCGAATGTGACCTAATCGGCCACTAATTGTGCTCACTGCCACTGCGAAAACTCTTATTTATGAAAATTAACTCAACTAACATGACAAACAAATACGCAAATTAAAGCTAAAAAAGAGGGTCTGGGAGGGAGGGGAAACTCTCCAGACGGCAAGAGGAAGTTAACTGCTTTTCAGGCGCGGGCTGGGAGAGGGAAGCCCGGGGGGCACACAGGCGGCCGCATCTCATGAAAAGGGATGCGGCCGCATCATTGATGCCGCGGCCGCATCCCCTGTCATGTGATGCGGCCGCCTGTGAGCTGACGCGGCCGCATCTGTTGTCATCAGATGCGACCGAGGGGGAAAGTGGTGTATTTTGCATCCGGGGGCGGCCGGCCAGCCTACCCCCCTGGCCCGAGTAGCGGTCTGACCGTGAAGCCCGGGGGGGGCGCTGCCCCCCTGCCCCCCGGGCCAGCCCACCCCTACTGCTCTTCCTATATTTTATAATCCTTCCCAGATATAATCCTTCCCCCTTTGCTCACCACTGATTGGTTGACTCTCATCCCATTCCACCCAGATAAATTAACTCTTGCTATGCCCAATACTTTTCTCTTAGATGCACCCTCAGCGTTTGTTACTTCTGGCTAATTCCAGCCCTCTGTAATCCTAATCCGCTTAACAGTTGACATCTTTTACGTTTACAGATTTACACCTACAAGAGTTAATTTACCACCTTAAAATAAATAAACAGAGATTTGTTTTGGCGAAATGAAAGGTCAGAAATTTATTGAAAGATAAATATATTGAGAAGAGGTGGCAAATATAAACAGACCAATCAGCCCCTATGCCACACCCGTAACTTGTAATCTCTGTTCCAATTATTTGGACACGTCTAGGTGTTAAATGCCAATCTACCCCATTTGGCTCATTAGTTGAGGCCCGCCTGCCTAAGCGGAGTCCTATAACCCCGAAGGGTCAAGTCTCACTAATTGCCCAATCCCTTTAGAGGAGAGTGCCTACCACACCTCGAATGTGACCAAACTGGCCGCTGATTGGGCTGCTTACCGCCACAGCTAGGTTCCTTGAAACTAGGAACTCAAGCCCGCCACCAACTGACCACTCATAGCCAAACAAGAGATCTAAAAATCTGTTCAACAAAATAAGACATTCCAGTCTCTAACAAGTGTACCCCATCTGATCTATAAAACTGCATAAGACGGGCTTTGATTGCCAGGTAGCTGATAAACTCACTCCCTATTTCCAAGAATATTTTCCTCACTGCCATGTTAACCTTCCCGCGGGCCTTTTCAATATGAGCCAGTCTATCAGCTCCCCTCCAATTAATTCAAGGGATGATGTGTGACTAAATGAGGTGAACTGCTGGCCAATGTAATTTAATTGCTCCAACAGCCGATTTGATATCATTAATGAGTTCCAAACCTTTCCACTTACCCAAAACATTTCCCCCGAGGAGAATTATAAGAACACAAGGACACTAATATTTTACCTCGCTATCCCTCAGAATCTTTAATAACAACACCCATGGCAAACCCCTAAAACCTAACCACCTAACTGAATTTGCCCAGGAAAATTTGCTCAAGTTATGAGCAGGGTCACTTTTACCAGCCCAAAAAACAACTGAATGGCCAACCAGCCAAATATTCACGCCATCCTGCTGTGAACCTGCAACATGGAGTGAAATGCACATAAAACAAGAGCCATGACAGAACACATAGTAAATAAGAAAGAACACCACTACAGTCACGCGCAACACAGGGTGACCCATGCAGAGGTAAAACCGGAAACCCTGGGGTGCCACAAGCCAATCAGGCCCCCAAGGAAAAGAAATGGAAAATCTCTCTGCACCTCCTTTTAACAAGACAAGCAACGCATGTCATGGATCAGCCTTACCTATTTGCATCAATTAAGCCTAGAGCGTTATACATGGCTGAACAAACCTTTTAAAACACTTTGACCTCCACCTACCCAAAGCCATAATATTCTGCTCCGAAACACCCTCCTCAGACGCTACTCTAGCGGCTCCTATTCTATAAGAATGAGTCCCATAATCTGTCTTATTCAGGCCAAATCTAACAACACAATTCTTAAAGACAGCGGAAAGCTGGAGCTTTGTAAGAAGGTACCCATCCCGATGCCTAAGCCAATTACCACCAGGGGCAGGGACCATATCTCTATACGACCTTGTTAGCTCAACTGGGTAAACTGCAATATCCTAATTGCGATGCAAACTAATCCACCGCCCTCTACTAAGAGGGTCAGTCTTCGATCTATGAATCTTACAAGTTATTCTATTGTTATAAACCATGACATTCTCGTGAAGTAACCCAGACCCAATTGCAAATTTAGAAGAAGCCACCAACTCACTTATTCTGAAGGCTCCGAAAAAGGCCATTGCACAAGGCATCTGAAACAAAGCAGCATCAAACGCATTGTTAGCAACTACCGAAATAATCTTTAAAAGACCAGCTAACAATCCCTTATCAATAGGCCTACGTCTATCTTCCACCTCAGGGGAAAGCCTAGCCTATTCTTTTAAGGCCTTACGAACCAAAAAATGATTAGTAACATCCCGACTACCGTTAAGCTGAATAAAACAGTAAATGCCTGACAGAGGCGATACCATATATGGCTTTGATTTACCCACATGAAAACAATGCCACACAAAAGACAGGATGCGCTGCTGATCAGTCTTACATCCAGCCACCAATGATGAACAAAACCCTTCCCAGCACTAACAAGCCTCCTGATATCTCTTCAAAGTGCCCGGACACAACCAAATGTTTTGCAAGCTCCTCTATACCGTCCTTATAATCTGCCAGCCAAAATCAGTGCATGAAACATCCAACATTATTAGCATCATTAACAAAACTTTTGCCAATCTAATCTAGACAAAGTATCCACAATCCCCTTAGCAGACCCAGGCACATGCCTTTCCCAAAAGATAATGTTAAACGTTAAGCATTTATAAACCACATGTCTCAATAACCTCAAACTCAGAGGGGAGGTAGCTTTTTTTATTATTGATAGCATGCACCAACCCCATATTATCACACCAGAAAGTTATGCTTCTATTGCCAAGGCGATCACCCCACAATTCCATTGCCACAATACTTGGGAACAATTCCAACAACAACAGATTTCTTGTGAGACCCTCCTGCCGCCAAGAAAGGGGCCACGATGCCGCACACCACTCCCCGTCCAGTTAAGCACCACACCCAGAAGAGCCGGCCGCATCCGTTAACAGTTGAAGCTCAACATTATTGGCGGCAGGCGAAGTCCACAAATCAAACCCATTAAAATTCTCCAAGAACAAGCGCCACATAGCCAAATCATCCCTAAACTCCCTGGATATCCATATAAAATGACGAGCTTTCGTAACACCAACTGTAGCACTCTCCAGCTTCCGAAAAAAATCTTACCCATGGGGATAACACAACAAGCAAAATTAAGCAGACAAGCAGCGATTGAACTTGTTTTACTGCACCTTCACTCACCCAGAAACAAGTCAATCACAAACATTTATCCACATAATAGCCACCCAGTAAATGAAACCCCATGTATCTAAAGGAAGATGGATGCAAAGTCAGAACCCTGAATGCTGATTCAATATCAAGTTTCGTCAATAGTCATACTATTTATTGCATTTATTAATCTAAATTATCAGCTAATGGATATATATATATATATATATATATATATATATATATATATATATATATATATATATATATATATTTATTTGTCAATTCATGTATTAAATTGTATTGTGTTTTAGCTTTTATATATACATATATTTGTACATTGATTGCATACAATCGATGTCTCCAGAGGTTAATTATGATACTAATTGGCAAGCTAATTGGCAAGCTAGATTCCCCTATTTGCATTAATTGGTGCCAATGGAATTTGACCAATGGGGCCATTGCTTTATGCATATTTAAAGACACTCATGTTTGCATCTGGTTACTCTTGATAAAGTACAAGTACATATGTAATGTTGTTATCTGATACATATTAGCTGTGATTACATATTTTTAATTTTGCTATCCATATTGTGATTATTTAATTTGATGCTCTTGTTCCATTTTTATATTTATTTTAATTTTTGTTTTAGTTTTTCATGATTCATTCAATATTATTAGTATTATTATTCTCATATTTTTTCATTTTTTGTATTTTATTTTATGATTTTTTAGTATATTTGGATTATGACCTGAAATTAGGATTATAAATTTTGTTTAAGTGATGGCACACATACCACCAATCCTCCCGTGCGGATCTGACCATGCACTTTACCTCTAATGTCCCTCAGGATGGCTGTATTAGAACAGCGCACCACATCATCACCTGCTACTCCATCCAGGGAGCTGTCACTTGAAACCCTTGCCCGGTGGCAGGTACCGCCTAGCTTCCTCTCCAGCAGCCTTAACAACCTTGCACCCGCACTTCAGGAGCTAGCTGGAACCTCACTCTCAGAGGAAGAAAAGCCTGAATCAGAGCTAACACCAGACACCACTGGCAAGCTCACCGGCTGCTCTATGTCCATCACTAGCCACCCGCAATGACAGCCCTTGAACAGGCGTAGATGCGGCTTCTGCATAAGAAGCGCAACTGGCCCAGTCCTGATGCCATACGCCTTGCCAAACCTGCAGAGGAGGAAACAGAAAGAGAGCTCCCTGAACCAGGAGCCGCGATCCCTGCAACCAATGACAGTGCCGAATTTTGTTCTATTGAACCGGGTACAGTAACCGCAATAGGACTTGCTTGCTGAAACGCACCAACTAAATTTGATGCAACCGTGCATGAAGTGACTCGAGAACCCACCAGGAAGGACGCATGACCCTGCCAGGAAACCAGACCACTAGCCACCATCTGCATGTTGCGAGTACCCAATGGCACTGAAGGGGATGACGCAGATGCCTGCATGCACTCAGACCCCGTGAAAACCAAAGCACTTGTGGTTAAGCAGAGAATGGGACAGGTAGGAACAGAAAAATAGGGACCATAAATAGGTAAGGAAAAGGGGGGGGGGAGCTTTGGCTATGCAGGAACCAGCCGGCACTAATGCTCTCCAGGGAAATGAGGGATGAGAGAAGGGCTGGAGGGGTGTGTGCTAGGAACCTGCCCCGCCAACCAAGGGGCAATGTAAGGAAAATTCGGGGTATAACTCATTGTAGACCCATTGCCTATTGCTGGTATTAGACCCGGGAAAGAGGGGTGGACACCATACGGTGGGAAGGGTTTGAACCCATCAAGCAATGGGGATGGACTGAGAGGGGGGGGCGGTAGATTTGTGGGGGAGGAGGGATGAGACACTGAGGATGGGAGGGGGATGCGAAATGGGGCAGGAGGGGAGGGGAATGGACGGGGATAAGGATATTAAACTTGCAGTAACAGAGGAGGCAGAAGAAAACCGGGGGGGGATGGAGACAACTTGGAACAGAAACTGGGGGGGGGGCTGGGATAGCGCCTTGCACAATTACCCCTACTGGGCTGAGGGAGGGTGGGACTATTATTAAGGGAGGAAGACTGGTGGGAGGGAGAGCTGCAGCTATTGACCCTCAAACATCTCCCCGTTGTAGCGCCCGACTGGCGCTCTGGGAGGGGGCGTGGGCGGGCGTTTACTGCCGGAAACACATTGGTGACAGCAGGAGAAATCGCTGTTACCCGCACCTAAAATGGCTGCCGGGGACACTGTGCACATGCGCGTCCAAGTGTAGCGATATTCTCAAGAAATTTAAATAATGGGCCGAGCATGAACCACCCAAAAACTCTTAAAAGGAGAAGGAAACACATCTTCATTCATTCTGTAACACATACTTATTTACAGTGCACGTTCGTTCGCAACGGCACAACGGAATATTATTTATATTTATGCACCACTAAGGTGCATGATGCCAGGGCTACTCTGGGAACTCCGGCGAATTGACCCCTATCCTGCAATCTGTTTTTCCTATTTACCGGCAGCTTAGCGCTGCTGGTGATAGGAGGAAGTGCTGTGCACTTTCACTGTACCGGATTCTGCAAAGCCAGAGAGGTTTCAGCAGAATCTATAGGAAATGACAGGTAACGCCACCTGTCTGCGTAATACAAAGCTTATCAAGGCTTAATGCATTGCAGAACATCACAGTCCCCATAGTAATCTATGGGGACTGCAATGCTGAATGGTATTTGCCTAAAAGGAGGAGATTTCTGTGAATTCTCCTCTGATAGGCAGTTAATGTATGGCAAACATACTTTAAAAGATGCGGAAACAGTAGTTTTAGGTTTAAGTGTCAAAAAAAGCTTGATGCATAGACCTCTAAGGGGCAAAATTCTAGAGACAGACATATGCAATACACATATATAGAAAACAAATCTACGCGTTTTTCTTGTAGACTGTACTGACAAAGATGTATAATTAAACAAGCAGAAATGCTATGCACATCAATGCAGTAGACAGCTACTATTGCTTTAACATTAGAAGCACCTAATTACCAATTGAAACCACGTGGGAGACGTACAGGCATCAGCAATTTGCATAACCATGTCACCGAATGAGTTGCAGCTCGAGGAACTATCGGCAGTTGGTCGTGGATCGATAGGAAATGTATACATATTACATGATCGTAAGGTGATTGGAACGATATTATTAAACAGTATGACCAACCAAATGAACTGACAATCGGCACTTTGAAACGGCTTTCGACCATTGTGTATTTATACATACTAAGTCGACATCGGAAAGAACGGTCGTATGTCGGCTGTTTTGCATGATGATTTGACGAAAAAGCTCCAGTGTGTACCTAGCCTTACACTACAGCATTAACGAATCAAATAAGAGAGTGAAATTAAATTATGAGAACAATGTTATCTTTATATAATGAATCTAATGCATAGTGCTATATAAAGACCAGATTTACTCCACATGATTAGGTACTGTTTCATGCCCCCCCCCCCCCACATGAATCTGCTGACTGTCTTTAGATGAAATAGCATTCAATGTTAGCTTTAAAATGGTTGTGCTTTTTTTTCCAAGCACAGCACCTGTCATATTGAGTATATTCTTCATAACTTGAAATATATGAAAGTCATAATCCCGAACCCAGCTAAGGTCAGAGGATCCTGGCTATTTTGATTGATGTTTTGTCATGTTTGGCTTAATACCTCTCTTTTTGTACCTCAGGCATTAGTATATAGCAAAAAACTTATACTGACTGTATTTTCTTTTATTCCTGGGTGTACCACTCTTACAGAACATGACATAATCACCCCCTCAGAATAATAGTTAAGCAATGGTCTTAACATATATGTGAGGCTAGTCGGATTTGGTGAAACGAGAAGTTGAAAACATGATTCCACTAAGCATTGTGGAAAAATTCACCAGGGAGTGGAACAGTCCCATTGTACTGGTCCCAAAACCCAATGGGACAATACATTTTTGCATTCATTTTAGATGTTTAAATAAGGTCTCCTAGTTTGACACTTATCCTATGCCATTAATAAACTAACTGGTGGAGGACTTAGTATCTGACTACTTTAAACCTCACAAAGAGGCATTGGCCGATACCACCGACAGCCTCTGCCAGGTCCAAAACTAATTCTCTACAGCTGATGGCTTGTCCCAATTTGGGCTACATGGAGCACCTGCCACATTCCAGAGTGCTATGGATAAGCTCTTAAAGTCTCATAGAGCCTATGCTACTGCATATCCTGATGACATAGTCATCTATATATGGGATTGGAAATCACATCTTCCCAAAGTCCAAGTTGTGTTATAAATATATGCTGTTAAATAACAAACACAAGGAAAAAAAGGCTTAATCAAATATAACAATTTATTGAGAGTACATAAGAAGTATTCATATACTGTACTTTGCTTTCATTATGAAGACAGCTTAAATGGTCAAGCTTGGTCCAGGAGCTCCATCACTATCAGTGCTAGCGGTCAGGTTATTGAGGGCACCATTGCAGTCAGTCCCAGGGTGTGGCTGCTGCTGTGACATAGCTTTTAGACTTTTACACTAAATTCAGGATTTGCTACCAAATACATCATACATATAAGGTAATAAACATGAATAGCTGTATATTATTGTATATTATTGGCTAATGTATGTATTAAGCTACTTATATGTGCTAAAGCATGGAAAGTACCTTAAATCTATATGGCAGGTGCTTTCCCTTATGACATCAGAGCACTGATTTAACAATAATTAGCCATTAACACTTAACGTCCCGTAAAAGACAATTTTTTTTGCCCCCCCATCACAAACCACCCTTGGCTTTGGGGCAGTAGGGTAACATAAGGTATAGGAACCATTTCACTTCATGGGATACAATTTAGCAGTTTTAGTAGTGGTACACCATTTATCAATTTTCCAAATCATAAACCAAAATCCAATACTTATACAAAGCAAAATTAAAAATTTCTTGCAGATATTGGTGAGTATGTACACATCCAACAATCAGCTATTTTGATATCTTCCATCAACCTGTCACTCACCGGACTGTGAGTGCTACTTCTAAAGTAGCTAGGAACCGTGTCCGTCCATTATTATGAGGTACTGCGCATGTGCAGTCCCTTTTAACCTTCAGTTCTGTTCCTTTAACTTAATCGGCTGATCAGGCAACACTCCCTATATTAAGCACCTGTGGTCAATACCACGTTGCCTGATCTTGGAGTCTCATGGAGTCTCATTCCTCATGAGTCTCTGAAGGTGTTCCAGTGCCTCCTCGTGTGTTCAGCTAATGCTGATTCCTGTTTGCCGTTTGTGGTTTCCAGACCACTTCTATTCCTCGTGTTCCTAGTGACTTCAGCAGCTGATTCCTATCCGCTGCCTCCGTGTATCTACAGCTACAGATTACTGCAAACTCTCCTGTGTTTCTTCGTGACTCCAGCAGCTGATTCCTATCCGCTGCCTCCGTGTATCTACAGCTACAGATTACTGCAAACTCTCCTGTGTTTCTTCGTGACTCCAGCAGCTGATTCCTATCCGCTGCCTCCGTGTATCTACAGCTACAGATTACTGCAAACTCTCCTGTGTTTCATCGTGACTCCAGCAACTGATTCCTATCCGCTGCCTCCGTGTATCTACAGCTACAGATTACTGCAAACTCTCCTGAGTTACATCGCTACTGTTCCCGCTGATTCCTGTTCGCTACTTCAGCGTGTCTACAGAGTCTGCTCGTCTCAGTGCTCCAGTCTGCATTCTACCTGCCGTCAGCTGAACCGCTGCCTACTGCTTCTACAGTGTGTCCATTTGTGTCAACTCGCCTGTTGCTTCGAGTCTACGCTCCTCGGCTTCCAGCTTTGCTACATCGCTTCAACTCTCCCGTGGTCTCCTGCTGTTCTATTCAATATACTACTGCTTCCTGAGTATTTGTCATCTTTGCTGTCCTACCTACAATGCGCTGCACCTACCTGCCGCTTCCATTCTGCAAGGACTTCGCATCTCGTCTGTTCCCGGCCACTCAGGTATCCCTGCAGCTATCCCTAACAGCCTGCTCATCTGAACCACGGTATGCATACTTCTCATTGACTGTGCTGGTGTATTGCATATCCATCTGGACTGAGTTGTTCTCCTCCGGAGTTTCCATCCTCTGAGACTATTGCTATTATTGACTGTTTCCTTTTGCTAGACTATTTGAGTGACTTTGTTTATCTGTGCAGTGCTGTTCATTCTTTATTATCATTGTGTGCAGTTCAACGTGGGATCAAGTTCAGTGTACCCGTGTAGACTCTGCATATCATTTATCTCCTCGTGTCCTTCCTCACATATATATTCAGTGGTACAACTTGCTAGAGGCAGACCACTGATTCCTGTTTCCCTGTGTCACCAGTTGCATATATCCCCTCACATAAGCAGTGGTACAACTTGCTACTCGCAGACCACTGACTTCCCCGTGACCTTCACCTGGATTCCATTCCTTCACTACAGACAGCGGTACAACTTGCTATACGCAGACCGCTGACTTCCACCTCCTTATTACTCCTGGACATTCTTCTCACTATAGCAGTGGTACAACTTGCCGTGCGCAGACCACTGACTACCCTTACGTGTTCTTGTCCATCCAGATCTTCGTGTTCAGTTACCTATTGTTTACCAGTGCTGCTAGTCATAGACTTTCTGAGCATTCTCTAACCATCTGCTGTTTCCAGTTCCATTATCACCCTGCCATCAGAGTAGCATATACTAACTCTACTGCTCTGATAAGACCATCAGCGGGTGATACTGGGTAAAGCCTCCTAGTGCCCGTGACACAACCGATAATGCATGTGAATAAACTAATTTTTCCAGTCTACTCTTAGCTCATTATTCAGTTCTCTGCTTGTTTTGTTGGTAGAGGTCTCGATTTGGGCACCCATAGTCATCCACTTTATCAAATGGAGAGTAATGTTTAGCACACAAGGAACAAGGATGCACGCCCACAGTCCATTGTCAGGTTTGGGAAACAAGAGGTTGAAGTGCTCCATTAAGTCATCCTAGGATACAGTCTGTGGGAGGGAAAATATACAGAATTTGCATCAACTTCTAATAAAATATAATGGTTGATCAAGGCACATATCTGCTGATCTTGAGAATATAGGAAGCAAAATCACTTTGCGCATGCCCACAACCGGTACATACGTATGTGAATGTAACAGGCTTCCGTGTGCTACTAAGCATCTGACTGACAATGAAAAGGGGTGTGTAAGAGGTGGAGTAATACTCAAAATAGGCGTTTACCTGCACATTTGTGAGAGCCATACAGTAGCGTATGAAGAAATACACATATTTATAGAAGTATAGCATGCACCACCTTGGGGTCTAGTCTAAGTCCTCGCTGACAGCTCTGGACAATCAACTAGACACCTGCATCATCTAATGCAAGTTTGAACCATCCTCCAGCATACACCTGTATACACTCCTCTCATTGTACACCATTATAAAAAAAAAAGTCATCGCGGACTATTACATTATGGAAGAATATAGTGGACTTGTTTTTTACTGGATGAGACTGTTATAGTGAGTTGGATTAAACACGTTGCTAACAGTTATATTTTTTCAAAATCTATTGAGTCTTCTTAAGTGGTATGTTTTATATTTCCCATGCACTGAATACTAGAGTGAGTGTTTTAAATGTTATATGTTCTAAATTGTCTATCTCTATATTTATGCAATAGCAATGTGCCACATTAGCAATGCTTCTCTGTTTTAAAATGTTAAGTGTCTGCTGATTAGTTTTTCAGCTGTTTGAGTACATTGGCATTGTGTTGCTTTATTTTTGGTGTCTATTTTTTCAAGGCTTGCCTGTTTATTCTACTATTAGAATAAACAGGCAAGCCTCCGTATTAGCATACACATTGTTGTCTTTTTGTTAAAGAAAAAGTTTGTTAAAAAAGTTTGTCTTCATAAGAACATACTTACCTACGCCTTGTTTCCGGGAGAGGGGCGTGACTAGGGGGTGGGAGGGGGCGGGGCATGGTCAAACGCTGCATTTTGGCTCCCCCCCTCGCGACAGAAATTCTGTTTTCGCGGGGGCGGGGCCAAAAATGGCGCGATTCGCTGAGAATAGCGTCAAATGATGCGATTCTCTGTGAATTGCGCCATTTTCACAAGGGAATTCTGGGATGCGGGAGAAATGCCAACTCTCGCGAGAGCCCGGGAGACTGACTCGAATTTCGGGAGTCTCCCGGACTTTCCGGGAGAGTTGGCAAGTATGCATAAGAAATGTTTTATGTTAATATTTTTAAAATATGTTCTTAAATAGGCTAGGCCACTTGGTGGTGTAAGTGTGTTTTAACTCTTGAATGTACACGCAAACTACAAAGGTTGCAAGGCATGAGGTAATTTATTTATTTGCACCCTTCAACCATCTTTTTCACATATTCTTTGACATGGAGGAGATCCTGCATGAGCTGGAGTTATCCCTTCATAAGGCTCCTCCACATCTCGGATCTCCTCCACTAGTTCCTCCTCGATGTCCTCATCACCTGCAAAAAGAGACAAAAGACAAAGGTAATATTAATCATAATTTTTTTAATATTAAATAATATCAATTGATTTAACCCCAGTTAGCTGTGTTCTAAGGTTAAAAGATAAATCCCTATTTTGGGGGCCAAAAGTAAATGTCACTGTATTAGCCAGAATATACGATGGGTGGACTAATAACTATGTATCATTTAAACCCTGATATGAATTTGAAAGTCAATATTCCTTTATTCCTATCTTTTATTTTAAACACTGTGAACTAAATGTACACTAGGATGACTATGTTGTATGAGAATTGGCAAGGATTTGTTAGTTATATTAAAAATTTACCAATATGTCGATGGCTATTTTGTTCATGCGAAAACATGAACATAAATTGTTACCATGTGACATGAGCCGAGGCAGGGCTGAGCCACCACGACTTGCCTCTGCCCCCTAGTTGCGTCCCGGGATGTCACTGACGGTTTTTGTCCCGGCCGTAACTATGGCAACAGCTGGGAAGCTCTGTAATTCACCGCTGTGAAGCTGGACTGTGCAGCTGGACTTGTGCGCAATTCGAGATAATAATTATCATGCTGGGGATAATCATCCCTCCTGTGCCTCCCTGTTTCTGATTGGCCCTTTGCATGTATTTAAGGCAGGGAGGGCTTAGCCTCCCTCCCAGGTATAGCGTCCGCTGCCTGTGTGTTGCTTACGTGCTTGTTTACTACAATCCTGATTGATTCTGTGTTTTGACCATGCCTGAACTCTTGGACTTTGCCTGATTGCCTGTTGCCCTGACCTTTTGCCTGGATTGTGGATATCGCTTCTTTGCCTGTGAGCCTGACCTTTGATTGAATTTTGGACCTGTATGATTGCCGCCAGCCCTGACCTTCACCCTGTATTCTGACCCTTCTGGTCACGGTTCCGCTTTCTGGCTCCGGCCTCCACCTCCAGCCTTCCAGTTACCTTATTTTTGCTGCGGTTATCCTGATAAGCCTCTACTACCTTAGACATAAGTCCTGGGGGCATTGAGTACCAGCGAACGTGTATAGTTCTATGGGAAAGGTGGCTATAGGTGAAGACCTCTACTAACTTGGTTCTAAAGGCTTATCAGTAGCTGCAATCCTAGCATTATAACCGGCCATAAAAAAAAAACCTTGGAAGAACTAGTCCGATGGATGAGAGCAGAACTAATCCTACTCCAGCTCAGGTAGTAGCTAGTCAGATCCAGACTCTGTCACAGATGGTCCAGGGATTGTCGCACCGTTTATCTGCGTAAGAGGAAACCTCTAGACTCTCACAGGCCACCGGGGGTCTGATAGTTGAGCCTAAACTAAATCTGCCGAATCGCTTCTTTGGGGACAGAACCTTGTTCTGCAATTTCAAGGAGAGTTGCAAATTATATTTTCGCCTACGGCCACGTTCCTACGGCTCTGAGCACCAGAGAGTGGGAAAAGTAATTTCGCTTCTCCAAAGAGATGCTCAAACCTGGGCTTTAGGTTTGCTTACTGATAGAACCAACTTATAGTTGATGAATGCGTTCTTTAATGCATTAGGTCTCTTGTATGATGATCCGAGCCATGTGGCTTCTGCCAAATCCCACCTGAGATGCTTGAAGCAAGACAGGCGCTCTGCCAAAAAATAATCAACTGAGTTCTGGCGGTGGTCCACTGACAGCAAATGGAATGACCCAGCATTACGTAGTGTAACAAAGGGAGGCATTTATCTGACAAGATGCAGAGAAAACATACAAGCAGAATAAAACATTGGCGCTGTTATGCACCTAGGTTGAGATTAAACCAGGTAAAAACTTATGTGTAGTTTAAAGTTTTGTTAACTTACATGATGTCCTCCCAGCAAACAGACAGGGTGTGTCTGTTAGTGCAAACAGAGCCAGTGATGGGCGTTTTCTCTTAAAGAGAATGTGGGTGGTTCACTTGCCCATCAAGCTAGGGCTGGGGGAGGAGTATCATGCATAGAAGCTTGTTTGTGTCATTTGTGCACTGAGACCAACGCTGGGGAAGCTGGCTGGTCTTGAGAGAGCTGAGCTATGTCTAGCTAGCGTTTAGGGTCTCCAAGAATTGCTGTGAAATCTGTAAAGTGTCAAAACATTTACCATCCTGACAATAAAACTACATAAAAAGGAAGAAGTTGTTCGCGTGTGCTTCTGCAGTAGCGGGCTCTTGCCACAGTAGCTAGTTCCGCCTAGGCTTGTCCGACCAAATTAAGGACTCTTTGGTTCAATATCCTTCACCCACTTCCCTGGAGGGACTGATGCAGCTGGCTATTAAGATTGATAGATGTATCAAGGATACACCTCTTTTCTCATCTTCCCCTATAATAGAACCTACAGAGCCTATGCATTTAGGGGCTTATGGTATATCTCAGGATGAGAGATTCAGGAGATGTATCTTGGGCATTTGTTTATATTGTGGCAACAAAGGTCACCTTCTTGGCTCCTGTCCTAACAATTTGGAAGAATGAGGAAGAGGTTTGTCTAGGTCTGCAGATCATATAAAAGCCCTCTTTTGGTTCCAGCTTCCATTTCTCTGGGTGCACATTCTATCTCCATCTCTGCCTTGACTGACAGTGGTGCTGCTGGGATCTTTTTCGAAATTGAATTTGCCAGCTCCATTAGAATTACTTCCATGAAGATTGATCAAGTCATTACTGTATTCGGGCTTGATGTTGATCCATTACCTGGGGAAAAATTGGAACAAAGGTGCAAAAAAAAGGGGGAACAGATAAGTACTCTGGTCTAGAAAACATATATAAAATATAACTTTTATTAATGTAATTAAAATGGGAAATATCCCTTTCAAAAAAACACACAAAAGCAGTGAAATATAAAAACTATATAAACACATAGGACATGTGATAAAAAAAAACATATGCCAGTGGGTGGGAGAATATAATTGGAATCGTCTTGATGAAAATTATAAAGATGAGTCTGAAACGGTAAATACGCGATTATACAGACTTCACACAGACTATAGATTTCCTTATTAGTACATATGACTATTCTTATGTATCCATCACAGGAATACAAATGGGAATGAAAAATATGGATGCCTATTACAGGGAAATTAGTAATATAAAAAACTGAAATAGCAACTGGATCCAATAACAGAATCACAGATTGCCAATCAGTATTAGTAGGTCTAAAGGATCACGTCAATGCATGTCTAATATTGATATTCATATAGTATCGCTAACTGAAGAGGGGGAATCCCGTGAGTCTCCCTATTGTCTTGTTGGAAATAGATCTGAGATTGAGTAGTTAATTCAAAACTCTGGTTTACATACAGATACATAGCCTAAGGGTCGTGTCTCCCTTATAGTACCACGTTATTGGAAATCTCAGACCGGTTTCAAAATTGCTGTATGTAAAGCACAGCCCAAAAGAAACAATATATGTATTGAACCTGGCTCTCACAAGTATATATCGCTACACAGGGCTTGCTTATTTTTATGAGCCTATAATATGCCCAGTCTGCCCCTCTAGCGAAACCATGCCATTATTGTGCATTGAACCCTATAGGTCGTAATCTAACGATAACGTGGTCTGGTGTGTCCGCACCAATACACTGTGCTTACAGCTACACATTCGTCACATGCTGTCCCGTTAAAACATTTGTTTATTTATTTTTATCACTGTTTACTGCAGACGGGACCCTCTGGTACTGTCATTTTAATGTCGACATTGTGACTGTCTGCATTTTCACTGCCTGCCATTACAATTACAGTATTTAAATTTTTTTGGGGAAATTTACATACCTGCGTTTATCCTGTTGGTATTTTCATATTGGCAGGATAAGTGTTGGTATTTCTTCCGTTGGGAATATGACAACCACTGCTCTAAATAACTCTTTTGTCTTTAAAGCTATTGTAGGACATGTCTCTAATTCTGAAGTAGCTTTCAATATAACAATAGTCATAACAATAGTATATGTATATTTTATTGTATACTAGCTGAAGTACCCACATTGGTTGTGTTTAAATATTCAACTTATTAAGTTAACAATGAGTTAGATGTAACTGTTTTACAGGTGGCTGCCCAGTGTCATGTTTGTTTTTATATTAAATGCTATCCAAACTCATCCAATGGAAAGCCCAGAACAGGCTACTTGGGTCAAAGTTCTGGCCAGTGTACACCAACGGAAGGTCTGACCGGGACCTCAACCCCATAGTAGGTCTTCTGGGATCCAATGTTACCAATCTGTGAAGATGTCATCCAAATCCATCCAATGGAAAGCTCATAACAGGCTCCCCAGGTCAAAGTTCTGCCAGCGTACACCAATAGGAGGACCGTCCGGGACCCGATACCTAGTAAAACCTGGCCAGGATCCAACTGGACCACCTTGCATTGGTTACTTCCCAATCGGTACAGGGGTGTCCGAATGCATAGCCGGAAAGACAAACAAGCCAGATTCATCCAGTGGAATACCCAGAGCAGACTCCCCAGGTCAAAGCTCTGGCCAGTGTACATCAACGTTTGGTTTTGCTGGGACCTCAACCCCCTAATATGTATTCCAGTGTTGCCAGTCTGTGAAGTTTTGGTCCAAATCCATAAAGTGTAAGACTCAGAGCAGGCTCCCTGGGTCAACGATCTGCCCAGCTGTAAAAGGATGATATTCTAGGGGCATGGGGTTCTAATCTCACTAATAGTCTGGCAAATGTATGGATGACCTCTTAATAACATTGATTTTGACTATTACCATCAACCAACTCCTCGCAAAGGTAATTTTGATTCAAACTAAGAAATATAGTTATTATTTTCCATTAAATCCACAGGACCAATATTCATATAATAACTTATGCGCACAAGATGTAGCTTCATTTAAAATGAGTTGCTTTATTAATTAATATTCTAATTGTAAAACTTATGTATATATTATAAAGCAGAGACAGTGCAACATTATTTTATACAAACATAACAAATTTAATTTACTCTTCTAACATAGGTGGCATAGTATAGATTTTTGTACAATACATTACATTCATTGTCTGTTTTATAAATATACAAGTCATTGTGTGTGTGTTTTCACGAACTATTGTGTAATGTATCAGATAGTGTATGGCTATGGGTGTATAAGCTTCACCTATTGTCTAATGGTGTGTGACTACACAGGCTAGAAAACCTACTTTTCAACCATACATTCCACAACCAAATCTTCTCATGCATTCATCTTGCACATCATGCTTTGCAACAGCCATTTTTCCCTATCCACATTCCATTCACATGGAAGCTGCCAGATGGCAGCCATTTTACATGCATGGTAGCTTCTAGATCACTTTGCTGCCATATTAACTATATGAATTTCACCAGCATAATTCACATCACAGTCTATTTTTTAAACCAGGCATCAATCCCAAACATCACAAGAACTCCAAGAACTGTACAGCATTACAGGAGTTAACACATTGTCAGCCATCTTTAACCACATGTGCATGTAATGACCTAATTTACTGCCAATGCAACTTTCATATTAACAGTAACAGGGCCCAGTTCTTATTAGACTACATAATCACATACACAGGGGCAGATTGGTCATAGGCCTTATGGGAATTTTCCTGGTAGACCGATGGTCTACTGAGGTCGCCTGCTATCTTATCTTTTCATTTTCATTCATTCAGGTTTTAATTTTTAGCTTGTTGTTTTTATTCTGACCACAAGGGGGTGTGCCGCTGCCAGACAGTGAAGCAGTCCTGGAAGTAAATTGCCAGGATGCCTTTCACTGAGGGTGGGCTGCAGGGTTAGCACAAGCAGGAAGGAGGGAGATCCCATGTAGCTCAACGTCCTGGAGCTCAGATAGGCGTGTTCACAGCTCTTCTAATACCCAATGAGGAACGGACAACATCAGTGTAAGGGGTTAGTTGACTCAAATATAGGACTACGGAGCAGTGTTTAGTGTGTGTCACAATTTGAATTGGGGCACTGCTGTGTGTCATAATATCTGGGGGCACTACGGTGTGGCATTTTGCCATCTGAGGGCTCTACTGTGTGGCATATTATAATCTGGGAACACTACTGTGTGGCATTTTATCATCTGGGGGCACTACAGTGTGGCAAATTATCAAATGGGGACACTACTGTTTGGCATAACAACATCTGAGGCAACTACTGTGTGGAATAATATCATCTGGGGTCACTACTGTGTGACATAGTATCTGGGCCAGTACTGTGTGGCATAGTATCATCTGGGGGCACTACTGTGTGACATTTTATAATCTGGGGGCACTACTTGGCATAATATGATCTGGGGGCACTATTCTTTGGTATAATATAATCTGAGGTCACTATTCTTTGGCATAATATGATCTGGGGGCATTATTCTTTGGCATAATATGATCTGGGGTCAGTATTGTTTGGCATAATATGTTCCGGCAGCACTTGTTTGGTGTAATGTGATTGATTTGGGTGCACTATTGTTTGGTGTTTGGCGTTATATGTACAGAAGGCACTATTGTTTATTGTTATATGAACTGGAGGAACTATTAGGCACCCTCCCCCTAGACGTTGCTGTACACGCCCTTCTGGCAGCGAGCTGCAGCACAGAGTATCCCTCGCTTGGTGTCCCTGAGTACACACCCTAATGAAGTGCTCTGTGCACTTCTATGTGTAAGTGACCTGAACTGAATACTGTGAGAGAGTACTGAGCTAATATCAGATCATCATTGGCAAAAGAATTTCCTTGTGGAGCAATTTTGCTTGCCAGCCTACTGCGTAATTTTCCTATGTCTTATAACATCCGAAATTGTATTTTATCTTCATTATTTGGTAGTATTTAAAGATTTTATTCTTGCTATGAGACCAAGCTACATGTGTATGAACTGATTCTACTGCAGAACAGTTGTACTCTCACATCTGACAGTGCTGCTGTTCTTGCAATATACCAGCACTGGCACCTTTCTTTTATTTCTCTACCTGGTCATTTTTAAGCAGGTATTGTAAGTAAATTCATTAGGATTTGAATGGATTATCCTGCAAATGTGGAAACTCACAGTTCCTCTTCTGCAAAGCGTTTACTTATTATTATAACTCTGTAGCGTTTAAAAATTGGCGACAAGCACAGTAATAAACAAACTGGATAAAAAAGACAAAGAGGTGAGAAGGTCCTGCTTGCAAGCTTACAAAATATGGATGGCCCTGCTCCCAAGCTTACAATATATGGAAGCCCTGCTCCCAAGCTTACAATATATGGAAGGCTCTGCTCGCAAGCTTACAATCTATGGTTTAAATATTATGAACATGTTGTACATCTGTATGGAACAACAGCATTATATTCATGCACATCAGTCCGTGTGTAGATTGCAATATAATTTACCTACCACATACTCGCACACGTGAGAAGCAATTTAGTCAGAATTCAATGCTTGATGGTATAGGAAGGGAAAAGGGAATCTATGAATTAATGACTTTCTTATAGATAAGAGGCTGGCATGGCCTGTTTGTGCGGTGTGTCAGATATATTTTTGTTTACACAATGTAGTCACACTCCTCTTACATCCCAGTTTTCAGTTCTACATTCATAAATACTTGGGGTGTAGCACAATACTTTATAGCCTTTCTTTGTTTCTGCTTACTGTGACTCCGCCTACCACTTTGTGTTGCTTTGCCTTGCCTGCCACTGATGACTGATGTGGTTACAGATAATTGAGTTAATACAGCATACTTTTGTGTTGGTCCAGCCCACCGTTTGTTTGGTCCCACCCATGTGAGGCCACTTCCAGAATTATTTCCAGGGCCACTTTAAGTTCCCAATCCGCCCCTGCACATACAATCAGACTAACACCATACAACTACCTATGTTGTATCTATACAGCATTGCAACACTACTACAAGATATGCAGTTATCTACCACTATCCATACCAAATAACATAAACAGTTTACAAACTCCCATATCTCAGCTATATTCTAACATTTACAAACCCAGGACAAATCCTAACATATATACACTTACACAAGTCTTACATTTACAATACAGAACCTTCAAACAACATCACTCCAACTATTTTAGACCATTTAAATCAACTATATAATATACTAATAATAAACTCAATATTACTGACCAATAAACTCAAAAACACATTACACTTGCACTATTTCATTCAACCATCACAGGACTAACACTATTGCAACACATGTAATTTCACATAAATATTTTCCATTCAAATTAACTCAATTTGCAAACCATCACAAAACTATATATTTCCAAATTCACACACCTTACATTAAATCCATTCAATTTCCATTAAAACTACATTGCTAGCAGATTTTAATATAAATGGCCTCCACAGGCCCCTCACATGCACAAACCTCCATTGATTTAAGCTTTCAGTTTCAATAAGCTGGGAGCTGTCTCTGCATGTCCTATCCAGGTAAAAGCAGGAAAGAAAGAGGAAGCTGTGTCTCTCTGCTAGTGAGAAAGTTCACTCACAAGTGGGCGGAGTTTACTTTTCACAGCAAGTACTCATAGTATAAAGCCGGCCTGTTTAACAAAAGCTGCTTTTCTAATTACGTTGGGGGGGGGGGGAGAGAGCTTTGTGCCTAGTTACCTTCTAATTCAATTGAGGCTGAATTTGCTCATATATTATAAAATGAAATATAAAATAATAAATTATTTATCTTCATCGATCTTCTGGGATCCAGTGTTACCAGTCTGTAAAGATTTGGTCCAAATTCATCAAGTGGAAGACTCAGAACAGGCTCCCTGGGTCAAAGTTCTGCCCAGCGTACACCAACAAGTAGTCCGACATGGACCCTAACCACTTTAAAACCTGGCCATGATCTAACTAGACCACTAAGCATTGGTCTCATCCCAATCTCAATCTGTGTAGGGTGTTGAAGATATTCCCCAACATGCAAACATTGAAAAAAACAAACTTGTTCTTTTATATATATATATATATATATATATATAAAATATATAAGCCTAGCGGCGTGTGTTAGTGTGTGTGTGTGTGTGTGTGTGTGTGTGGAAAAAACTATTTTCTCAGAAAGGGCTCATCCAATTGACCTGAAATTTGGTATACTGACATTATTTGACAAAAAAATTATAATGGTGAAGTCAGTTAACTTCCATAATCTCCCCTTCCCCCCGTGGGAGGGGTAGTAAAGGCTAAATTTACCAGTTGAGGGCTCAAACTCTTGACCGTGTGGGTTTTTATTTACCAGAGCCTGTGTTTGGTCATGGACAATTGTATGTCGCATTTTCACGAGTACGGAGAAGCAGTGATGTGAAAGTGCAGGTTATGAATACTGCCCTTCAAGGAAGACTGTGTCACTCACCGGACTGTGAGTGCCATTTCTCCTGTGTTCAGGAACCGTGGCCGTCCGCCATCCTGAGGGTCTGCGCATGTGCAGCCCTTATGAAACCTTCAGTACCTGTTGCTTTTAATTGATTGGATGATCAGGCAACCCTCCCTATTTAAACCACCTGTGATCATTACCTGGTTGCCTGATCTTGGAGTCTCATTCCCCATGAGCCTCTGAAGGTGTTCCTGTGTTTCCTCGTGTATTCAGCTCCAGCTGATTCCTGTCTTCTACGATTGTGGTTTCCAGACCACTTCAACTCTCCTGTGTTCATCGTGTCTGCACTCAGCTGTTTCCTATCTGCTACTGCTGCCGGATTCCAGTCCACTTCAACTCTCCTGTGTTCATCGTGTCTGCACTCAGCTGATTCCTATCTGCTACTGCTGTCGGATTCCAGTCCGCCTCAACTCTCCTGTGTTCAGCGTGTCTGCTCTCCGCTGCCTCCGTTACTACTGCCGGGTTCCAGACCGTCTCAACTCTCCTGTGTCATCGTGTCAGCTCTCCACTGATTCTTATCTGCTACTGCTGCCGGATTCCAGACTGTCTCTACTCTCCTGTGTTCAGCGTGTCTTCCCTCCGCTGCCTTCGCTACTACTGCCGGATTCCAGACCGCCTCTACTCTCCTGTGTTCAGCGTGCCTTCCCTCCGCTGCCTCCGCTGCTACTGCCGGATACCAGACAGCCTCAACTCTCCCGTGTTCTTCATGTTTCCAGTTTCACTAACTTCTGCTTCCTAAGTATTGCTCCGTTGATTACCAGTTACCTTCCGTGCGCTGCACCAACCTGATTACCGCTTCCATCCTCCAGTGGTCTCTCCTCCTGCCGGCGTTCAGCCGTTCAGGTATCCCTGCACGTCTCCTTGACAGCCTGCTCTCCTGAACCGCGGGATGCATACTTTCCATTGACTTTGCTATTGTATTGCATATCCGTCTGGACTGTGTTGTGTTCATCTCCGGAGTCTTCCATCTACTGAAGCTATTGTTACTATTGACTTTGTTTCCTATTACCTGGATCTCTATAGTGACTTTGTATACTTCAAGCAGTGCTTGTCAGTTATAAATATATTGTGGTTATCATCATGGGATCAAGTTCCGTGTGCCCCGTGTATCCTCTGCATTCCATTCCATTCATCTCCTCGTGCCCCTCCTCACATATATATAGCAGTGGTACAACTTGCTGTACGCAGACCACTGACTCCTGTTTCCCTGTGGCACCAGTTTCAAGTATCCTCTCACATAAGCAGTGGTACAACTTGCTGTACGCAGACCACTGACTTCCCCATTACCTACTTGCACCTGGAATCCATTCCTTCACTATAGACAGTGGTACAACTTGCTATACGCAGACCACTGACTTTCACTACCTCCTCTCTACTCCTGGACATTCCTCCTCACTATTGCAGTGGTACAACTTGCTGTACACAGACCACTGACTCTCCTCACGTTTACTTGTCCATCTGGTTCCTCGTGTACATACATCTAAGTCATTACCAGTTGCTGCTAGTCATAGACTTTCCTTGAGCATTCTCTCACCATCTGCTGATTCTCCTGTTCCGTTGTCACCCTGCTACCAGAGGACCATAGTACCAGCTATAGTACTCTGGTAAGAACATCATCTGGTGATATCCTGGGCAAAGACTCCTAGTGCCCGTGACAGTAAGATCAGGCCATGACAGACCCAGGAGCGGAACCTACAGCTAAAGAGATGCTGCAGAATCTAGTTACCCGTATTGAACAACAGGATGTTCGCCAACAACAATTGCTGCAATGTTGCCAGGCGTTAGCCTCCCAAAGAACGTCTGCGCAAAATATCACAGCTACTGTTGATGCTCCTGTGCCTTCCTCCGTTTCCCCAGTGCCATCCCAGGTGTCTACTGCTTCCACGCTACACCTGCCTACTCCTTCAAAATATGATGGAGACCCCAAAACATGCAGGGGTTTTCTAAATCAATGCTCAGTTCATTTTGAGCTTCAACCTCACGATTTCTCTACTCATCGTTCCAGAGTGGCCTATCTCATTTCCTTGTTTTCAGGACAAGCTCTCGCATGGGCTTCCCCTCTGTGGGAAAGAAATGATCCATTATTACAAGATAGTGCCAAATTTATTTCCACGTTTTGAAGTGTATTTGATGAACCTGGTCGTGTTATTTCCGCTGCATCCAGCATCCTCCGTCTACATCAGGGTTCTCATACTGTAGCCCAGTACGTCATGCAATTTCGGATATTAGCCTCTGAACTTCAGTGGAACACTGAAGCTTTAATTGCCACCTTCTGGCAGGGGCTTTCTGATAGAATTAAAGATGCACTGACTACTCAAGAATTACCTACTTCTCTAGAAGATTTGATTTCTCTTTGCCATCGTGTAGACATGAGATTTCGTGAAAGAGAGTCTGAAAAAACAACTTCATTTAAAGCACCTCTTTGCTCAAGTCCTCAAGTTCGCCAAGTTTCATCTCCGGTGATACCTATGGAGATAGGTCGCTCCAAATTAACTTCAGAGGAGAGGGACCGAACAGTAAAAAATAGACTTTGTATCTATTGTGCTGATTCTACTCATATGCTCAATTCATGCCCTAAAAAATCGGGAAATGCCAGGCCCTAACCAGTTCTGGAGAGGTGAAGTTAGGGTCCCTGGAGTCCTCTCCATGTTCTACGAAATTAAAAGTTTGTGCTTTTGATGTTACGGTTTCCTTTGCTACCAAATCTTTCATGTCCCAAGCACTTATTTACTCTGGAGCTGCAGGAAACTTTATTTCTAAATCCCTCATGAATCAATGGTCCCTACCAGTGATTACTTTGAAAATACCTATTACTGTGACTGCTATCGATGGATCACGCATTATTAATGGTCTCATCACCCAGAGTACGTCTCCAGTAACCCTTCAAATCGGTGTATTACACCAGGAATAAATTTCATTTTTAATTCTTCCTGTTACTACCAGTCGATTGTATTAGGCCTTCCATGGCTTCAACGTCATTCTCCCCAGATTGACTGGCACACTCCTCAAGTTACGTCTTGGGGGCCTGAATGTCATCATCGTTGCCTCTCTCAAGTCGTTCCTCTCAAGATACAGCAATCCTCCATTTCACCTTGTTCACCGGGACTTCCTCCTCAGTATGCTTCTTTTGCCGATGTATTTGATGAAATTCAGTCTGAACGTCTTCCTCCTCATCGTTCGTGGAACTGTCCGATTGATCTTCAACCTGGCAAGACTCCTCCTAGGGATCGTGTGTATCCACTTTCGTTACCTGAAACTCAAGCCACATCTGAGTACATCAAAGAGAATCTCCAGCGAAGATTTATTCGACCTTCTACCTCTCCCGCTGGAGCAGGGTTTTTCTTCGTAAAAAAGAAGGATGGGTCATTACGTCCTTGCATAGATTTCCGTGGACTTAACGCCATAACTATCAAAAATCGGTATCCCATTCCATTAATTACTGAGTTATTTGATCGTATCAAGGGAGCCCGGATCTTTACCAAGTTGGATCTTCGTGGTGCCTATAATTTAATTTGAATCAGGTCCGGTGACGAATGGAAGACAGCTTTCAACACCAGAGACGGGCATTATGAATATTTAGTAATGCCCTTCGGGTTATGTAACGCCCCCACTGTTTTCCAGGGTTTCATTAATGAGATCTTCCGGGACTTGTTATATGTTTGTGTCGTCGTCTATCTGGACAACATATTAATCTTTTCTCAGGACCTGCCTTCTCATCATCAACATGTGGCAGAGGTCCTTTCCAGACTCCGGAAAAATTCATTATTCTGCAAGTTAGAAAAATGTTCATTCGAGTTGCCTCAGATTCCATTTCTGGGATATATTGTCTCCGGAGTTGGTCTTCAGATGGATCCAGAAAAGGTGAATGCTGTATTACATTGGCCTCAGCCAACTACTCTTTGTGCAATTCAGCGTTTTTTAGGTTTTGCCAATTACTATAGACGCTTCATTCAAGATTTTTCCTCGATTGCATCTCCTATTGTGGCCCTAACTCGTAAAGGGGCCAATACTAAACAATGGTCCTCTGAGGCCCTTCAAGCCTTCCAGTTTCTCAAAGAGTCCTTCTCCTCCGCTCCTGTTCTTCGACAGCCTGATGTGACGCTTCCCTTCTTCCTAGAGGTAGATGCCTCTAATGTTGGCTTAGGAGCCATTCTTTCCCAAAGATCGGAGCAACAAAAATTCCATCCTTGTGCCTTTTACTCTCGGGGTCTTCTGCCTGCGGAGAAGAATTATACCATCGGGGACAAGGAGTTGCTGGCTATAAAAGTAGCATTAGAGGAATGGAGATATTTGTTGGAAGGAGCTCGTCATCCTGTAACAATTTTTACTGATCATAAAAATTTGTCATATTTACAGTCTGCTCAATGTTTGAATCCTCATCAAGCAAGATGGTCTCTTTTCTTTTCTCGTTTTGAACTAATCATAACCTTCAAACCAGCTGCGAAAAATAAAAAAGCAGACGCCCTATCTCGAGCTTTTGTGACGTCCTCAGACGTTGAAGATGGTCCTAACCACTCTATATTAGACCCCAAATGTGTTTCTCTGGCTGCTTCTTCCACTAAGGTGCTACCATTTGGGAGAACCCTCGTGCCTCCTGCTCTTAGGAAGAAAATCCTTTCGTGGTTTCACTCTTCTTGTTTTTCTGGACATTCTGGTGAACGCAAGACTTTTGAAATTATTTCTCGAAGTTACTGGTGGCCTTCTATGAGGAGAGATGTCAAAGATTTTGTGGCTGCTTGTGAATTGTGTTCCCAGTTTAAGACTCCCTGCAGAACTCCAGCGGGTTTGCTTCAACCACTACCCATTCCTTCCAAGCCGTGGACCCATATTAGTATGGACTTTGTTACTGATCTCCCTCCTAGTAAAAAGTGCAATACTATTTGGGTAGTGGTGGATAGATTTTCGAAGATGGCACATTTCGTTCCTTTGACCGGTTTACCTTCTTCATCTACTCTGGCTGATTATTTCATCAAAGAAATCTTCCGTATTCATGGATGTCCTTCCGAGATTGTTTCAGATAGAGGAGTGCAATTCGTTTCCAGATTCTGGCGGGTCCTCTGTAAGACCTTGGGTATTTGATTATCACTCTCATCCTCCTACCATCCTCAATCAAACGGACAAACCGAGAGGGTCAATCAAGATCTTGAGACTTTTATAAGGATGTTCTCTTCAGCCAACCAAGACAACTGGGTAGATTTGCTTCCATGGGCTGAATTCGCTCATAACAACATGTATCATGAATCATCTTCTAAAACTCCATTCTTTGTGGTTTACGGTCACCATCCGTCTTTTCTGGAATTTCCTGCCCTCCCTCCCACCCAAGTTCTTGCTGTAGAGACTGTTTGTCAGACCTTCAAAACTATTTGGTCTCAGGTCAAAACCTGTTTAAAGAAGACATCTGCCAGATATAAGTCTTTTGCAGATAAAAAGAGACGGGCTATTCCACCACTTAAAATCGGAGATCGTGTATGGTTATCAACTAAAAATATTTGTTTGAAGGTCCCATCTATGAAGTTCGCTCCTCGTGTTATTGGTCCATACAGGATCAAGTTCTGTGTGCCCCATGTATCCTCTGCATTCCATTCCATTCATCTCCTCGTGCCCCTCCTCACATATATATAGCAGTGGTACAACTTGCTGTACGCAGACCACTGACTCCTGTTACCCTGTGGCACCAGTTTCAAGTATCCTCTCACATAAGCAGTGGTATAACTTGCTGTACGCAGACCACTGACTTCCCCGTTACCTACTTGCACCTGGAATCCATTCCTTCACTATAGACAGTGGTACAACTTGCTATATGCAGACCACTGACTTTCACTACCTCCTCTTTACTCCTGGACATTCCTCCTCACTATAGCAGTGGTACAACTTGCTGTACGCAGACCACTGACTCTCCTCACGTTTACTTGTCCATCTGGTTCCTCGTGTACATACATCTAAGTCATTACCAGTTGCTGCTAGTCATAGACTTTCCTTGAGCATTCTCTCACCATCTGATGATTCTCCTGTTCCGTTGTCACCCTGCTACCAGAGGACCATAGTACCAGCTATAGTACTCTGGTAAGAACATCATCTGGTGATATCCTGGGCAAAGACTCCTAGTGCCCGTGACAGACTGATTGAGCACAGCGATAAGGTGTTTAGCAGAAACGTGTATCGAGAGGTTTTAGAACAGTAAGACGATGGAAATTTAAGGATGTGGCGATGATGATGAAGGATGAGATGATGGAGAAGAATGATGAGGTGGTGACATGTGGACAAAACCACGTTAAAAAAGGGCGCTTACGTCGGGAAGAAACGCTCTTCCCCTGAGGAGGCCGGGCCTAGCCCCAAATGCATGACAAGAACCTTTTTAACACCTTAAGTAGCTTGATTTGACTAGAATGCATGAGTATCATGCACGGGTTAACTTGTGTATATATATATATATATATATATATATATATATATATATATATATATATATAGATGTTTATCAAATCCATTCAGTAGATGGCAAGGAACAGGCTCCCTGGGTAAAAGTTCCAGCCAGGGTACACCAATGGGAGGTCTGACTGGAAACTCAACCCCCCTAGTATGTCTTCTGGGATCCAATGCTACCAGTCTGTGAAGTCATCATCCAAATCCATCCATTGGAAGGCTCAGAAGAGTCTTCTGGGTCAAAGTTCTGCCCAGCGTACACTTACGGGAGGTAATTTATTTAGTGAATTATTATTATTATTATCTTTAACTTATAAGGCACCACAAAGGGTCCACAGCGCCGTACATTACATATACAGAAAACAGAACCAAGACATGATACACAAATATATACAAACACAGGTGACAGGGTAAAGCGAATCAGATTATATCTGACAGATAGTGAAAGGGATGGTAGAAATCAGCAAGAAGAAGGCCGAAGCTAAATAAAACAGGTAAAACAGGGCTAGCGAAGCAGGCCAAGAGGTACAGAGGGTGAAGGAACAGTAGAAGAAGCACACAAGGAAAGAGGGCCCTGCTCATGAGAGCTACAAAATTACAGCTAGCATCTGATTGGTTGCTATTGGCAGCATCTCCACTTTTTCAGCCCAGCAGCTTGATAAATTTACACCTAATAGTATTTTTTCCCTAAGTAGGAGAGGGGCAAGATATATTTACCCCTAAATATCTGCCCTCTACATTCAAATGCAGGACACAGAAATCCTAGCTTTATACAAACTGATGAATTAAACTTGGTACTAGATTTAATGTTTATTTAGATACAGCTGATAGAATAACTATAGTTTCTCCAACTCTGTAATTTGTAAGTTCTTTTGGGATGAGCATTTACTAGAAAGACCATATTGTTGATATATTATTTTTATGCAAAACATATGCTACAACACACTTCTTATGTTCACTTATTGGTAACATTTATGTTTATACAACAGACTGGAGGAGATATTAAAAGCAAAATATATTTATAAATATGTTAGATGTCTTGATTTTTCCTTAAGCTGTTTATATATTTACTTGCTACAATGAAAATGCCCAAGATGCTGCTGCATATGGCATCTGTCTGATTTGACTTCATGCTTTATTAACATTTGTTTATTAACATTTTTTTATGTAGCACCAGCATACTCTACAGTGCTGTACAATTGGGTCCCTTATTTTAAATATGGTAATACAAAGCACAGGGTGGCATGGGGACATAGTATTGTTGCCTCACAGTCCTGGAAACATGAATTTCCTTCCAACCATCTATGTGGAGTATATTTATTCTCCCCATGTGTGCATTTTTATCATCCCACAGTACAAAAGCATACTGGTAAGTGTGTTTGCATGGTGGAGAATTTAGATGGTGGGGCAGCACAGTGGCTTAGTAGTTAGCACTTCTGCCTCACAGCACTCGGGTCATGAGTTCGATCCTAACCATGGCCTAAACTGTGTGCAGTTTGTATGCTCTCCCCATGTTTGCGTGAGTTTCCTCCCACAATCCAAAAACATACTAGTAGGTTAATTGGCTGCTATCAAATTGACCCTAGTCTGTCTGTGTGTATGATAGGGAATTTAGACTGTAAGCTATACTGTGGCAGGGACTGATGTGAATGGTTAAATATTCTCTATAAACCTTTGTGTACAATATTGTTGCTATATAAATAAATGTTAATAAATAAGGTGCAGTGCTTAATTTATGACATGTTATTATGAAAGCAAGCCTGCTCCATAAACATTCGTGCATACGCAGTCCAACGAAAATATGTGCTCAAAGTGTGCATAATGCAAAATTGGAAAGGTATTAATAACAAAGTAAATATGAACATTCTTATTGTTTTATTATCATTCTCTCTTTTGCTTACAGTATCCTCTGAATGACCTTTTTGTGTGTCTGGGTCATCTAGTGATTACACTAATGGACCCCAAAGTATATGACCAATCTATGATCTATCCCTGTCGCTCAGTGTTCTCGCCAAGTGACAATATTAACCTGTGTGGGGTCAACATAACTGTGTAACTTTCATACATTCCCAACTCTTTCCTTTTTCATCATTATATGTGATGACTTTATGGTAGGTAAGTTGTACACGTAAAAAATCAGGTCTTTAACAGAGCTTAAAGGGTTTATAAAAGGTCCATAGGCTTTGTACAATGCAGACTCAGCTTCCTCAGTGCATGAAATAATGAACAGCAACCCCTTTTCAAAAAATAAAAAAACAGCTATTAGGCACATTTCAGTTCACTCCATTTGAGTGCACAAAAAGACTTATGGAAAACCTATGATTCCAAAGTAAAAACAGTTTTGTTCCTATCAACACACTTGCCTGTGTTGTTAACATCTCCTATTTTGGATGGACTTTTCAGCTTCTAGAACCAGAATATATCCATCAAATATAATATTTTATTTGGATTAAAAATAGGGGATATAATCTTCTTAATCTAAAGCAAATATAACAATGACATCTAGCTTGGGGGCTGGTTTACAGTGTGTCATATCTGAGAGCAATGCTTCTGTGGCAGTCACTGTAGAATGCATGGCTGGTGCAGGGTTGATCTGCGCCCTAGGCAAAGCTTATTATACCCCCCCCAAAAAAAAATCTAATTTCCAAGCCCCTCACACACTTGTGTGACAGGATCATTTAGCTTATAAGTCACTTTTACCTTTGTAGTCTGGCTGGGCCGACTGCAAATGTAAACTTAACCTCATGTGTCAAACTCCCATTGTCCAATAGATTGTAAGCTTGCGAGCAGGACCTTCTCACCTCTTTGTCTGTTTTACCCAGTTTGTTAATTAGTTTACTATGTTTGTCCCCAATTGTAAAGCACTACGGAATATGTTGGCGCTATATAAATAAATGATGATGATAATCTAGACCGTTCTATATATATTTGCATTTGTTAATGTATTCTATAGATGTAAATGAATTATACTAATAGGAAGCAACAGAGGAGAGATAAATAGGGGGCAAATACTAAAAAACATAAATGATTCCTCAACTATCCGAGAATAGCCCTGGCATGGTGAATTACAGCTGTGTTTCATTATGCATTGCGGCAATTTGTCACCACGCTATTTTAGTACATAGACCCCATAGTCTCAAGGGGATTTCTGAGTGTAATCCCCCTTGCCCCACCTCCATTTTTTCCAACCTCCTCCCCCTCCCCATTTTCTATAGCACCCATTCCTCCCCCGATTTTCTGTAGAATCCATTCCCCCCTCATTTTCTGTAGCATCTATTCTCCTCCTCCCCATTTTCTGTAGCATCCACTTCCTCCTCCCATTTTCTGTAGCATCCACTCCCTCCTCCCATTTTCTGTAGCATCCACTCCCTCCTCCCATTTTCTGTTGCATCCACTCCCTCCTCCCATTTTCTGTAGCATCCACTTCCTCCTCCCATTTTCTGTAGCATCCACTCCCTCCTCCCATTTTCTGTTGCATCCACTCCCTCCTCCCATTTTCTGTTGAATCCACTCTGTCCACCCATTTTCTGTAGCATTCATTCTCCTCTTCCCCATTTCCTATAGCATCCACTCTCCTCTCCCCTGTTTACTCTAGCATCCTCTCCCCCCATTCTCTGTAGCAAACTTTTACTACCCCCCTATTTCCTAAAGCATCCTTCTCCCCCCCTTCCGTTTACTCTACCATCCTCTCTTCTGTACTCACCTTCTCTCCTTCATATTTCTTCATTTCTCTTCTTGCCTGCCTCTTGTTTTTTGCTTCTTTTCTCTGTCTTCCCTTCTGCCTGACTCCTGTTGGTTCCTCTACACTGACAGCGTTGTAACGTCACAATTCTACCAGAAGCCGAGAGCCAGGTGCCGGGCAGATTTGAAAATGCAGTGCTGATACAGGCTAGCACCCCTTAGGTCTGCAGGAACTATATATTGCGGACGTGCGACCACCCTGGGGGAACGCGCCGCCCACATAAAGTTAACTAGTTATTAAAAAAAATAAATAATCATTGTCTCCTCGGCCACAGTGCCGTCCCCCAGAAGCTAGTGGCCTAGGCAGCTGCCTAATGGTGGCGCTGACCCTGGTAGAATGCCTTTACTCGCTATTATTATCCTTGCCAAATGTTTGGCAGCATTGCTTGGATGTACATTCTACAGGCAAAATTGAACATTGTAGAGGGATGACAAATCCCTGATGTTCTGTGCTGTGATAAGGAGGAAGGAGAACACATTAACAGTGATAGTACTGATATCAACGAATATAGTGAAAATGCATTTAGAGAAAAAGACTAAGGAGATTAGTTCTGCTAATTTCTGACTACCACTAATCCCTAATTGTTGAATACCCCATCCCCTATTCCTAATAAATAACAATCAAACCCTTCCAAAAAGCCCAGCATTTCTGACCATTTTCATTCAATTTAGACAGAAAAAAAGAGAGATGTGCGTATAATGTGGCACTCAGGAATTCATTCCCTTCAACTAAGCAAACAAACTTCATCTTTTATATATATATATATAGATTGATAATAACAATCAGTTGTCACTACTATTTACTCTCTGACACCCAATTGATCAGCACAAAATTCTATCAGAACGATCTCTAAATAAACTGCAGTAAAATCACAGCTATTGCTACATTAATTGCCTTTTTCACCCTGTCCAATCCTCTACAAGCGTTTTTACTTAGTACAGAAATGCAGCCACACTCCTATCCACATGCTATCACTATTAAAATGGCAGATGAGAGAAGTGGAAAGGACCACATATAGAAGATACTGATCCAAAACTCACAAGATCTGCCATTTTACTGTAAATTACATTTTGCTTTGCTTTCCGATCCAAATTTGTCATGACTCGGTTCAACTCGGTATCCTAAAATTCGGATCTGTCGGATTTCTATAATAGTAAATATGCCCAATGAATGGATTTCTAGAACCTGCCTGGACTACAGAGCCTCACTGATGTATAGGGAATCTGTTCGGCTAAACACAGAAGAGTTGTGTATTGAATGAAAATGAAACCATACAATTGTACTGCACTGAGTTGAATTCTTAACCCTGTTAGTGTGCCATGTTTGGTACTAAATAGTATGATCTTTTTTGGTCACCTTTGAGCGGTGCTCCCAACACATATAGTGTATCCAAATTAGACAGAAAAAAGAGAGAAATGTGTATAATGGGGCACTCAGGAATTCGTTCCCTCCAATATGTATAAAATATTATTCTTAGTACAAATCCATAAATCTTTATTTCATTTAAATTCTAAAAAGCTAACAGATTTATTTATTAGCGAAAAAATAAAAACATTGAATTGAATGTATTGACCCTTTGGTGTTTTATACTGTTAAAATTAGCAGCTGACCACTGCTAAATCACATCACTACTGATATATCCCTCCTTGTTAGTACTATATAAATCAGGCCTGTCCAACCTGTATCCCTCCAGGTGTTGTGAAACTACAAGTCCCAGCATGCCTTTCCAGCTATCAACTGGTTGTCTACTGGCAAAGCATGCTGGGGCTTGTAGTTTCACAACACCTGGAGTGCTGCAGGTTGGACAGGCCTGATATAAATGATAGGAATGTTCCTAAAAATTAGAGATGTTCACTGACCCCCGTGTTATGGTTTTGGTTTTGGATCTGGATTAAGTTCGTGTTTTGGTTTTGGCAAAACCGCCCTTGTGTGTCCTACATTATTATTAACCTCAATAACACTAATTTCCAAGTCATTTCCAGTCAATTTTGACCACCTCACAGGTCACAATATTATTTTCATCCACTTTCGGAAAAAGACTGCAGCGTGCTGGCTGGATGCTAAGCGACAGCGCAACGACACAAACACACGTCAGTCCATAGCACATCAAGGAAACATTGCCACACAGCAGTGGACGAGAAATTGTCCTTGGGCCCTCCTACCCACCCTTATTTAAGATATTCAAAAGGACATGTACAGTTTAGCAAAGCAAGCAATCCAGCGACAAGGAGTGCCACTTTTGTGGTTGAATTGCTTGATTTGTTTGGGCCCCCACATAACAAGCTACCAATATCTTAGCTGCCTTAAACCCAACAGTGCTGTCAATGAACAATTAAACCATGTCTTCTCATTCTGCATCTTTAATCTCCTTCTCCTCTCTGGATACCTTCCTCTCATTCCTGAAGAACTGGCAAACTTATGTAGGCACAGAAATGGATATTTTAACTGGAGTGGCATTACATTTGCTTCAGACAGACTGAGACATGGAACATGTGTGCAGCATGGAATCTGTCACGCTGCATTGAACAGAGATTTAAAATAATATATAGATGCAGTTGAGGAGACCATACTTAAGTTAAAATGTGACCCACTGGATGAGATCCCGGATTTAAGAGTTTGTGCATGAGAGATATACTGTGCGTCAGAAGAATAATACAGAGGAGGCCCTGAGGCAGAATGATAAATATGTCCAATTTAAAGAACAGCTAAGAGACAATAGTTGGTTTTGTTTCAAAATATTGCCTCATTGTCATAGCAGCTGTCCATCAAGCCTATTTAATGCACATTTGGGTATGGCTCACAAGCCAGCCCTTGCTAGATGTAAACTCCTATACCTGGGAGGTGAGTGGAACTGATTTTAACTATATCTTAATGCTGTTTAAAGCAGACAGGTCAGTATAGGACCTGCATATAATGAGGTGCCCTTGACACTGGGATGCAGGCTTAAATGTTTTAAACAAAATATGAACTAATACCTCATATTTTTATTCTACTAGACACACACATATATGCAGTGTAAAGGATAAGTGCTGAGAACTGTCTTTTTGTTTTGTATCGATATATGCATATTTAGCAATACAATGCAGTTAAGTAGTCTTATGAGAAAATTAATGACAAGCAAATGCCTCTCCACTTCTCTATCCCAGATATAGTACACTATGGTAGAAAAGGCTCCAGCTTTCCTTAGCTTTGTCAAACATAAATCTCTTTTAATGGTGACACTCTGTAGTATCCCTCGCTTTTCTAATAAGCACAATCTCTAGTGTGTCTTTATTCCGACGGAATATGACTTGAAGAAGTTAGGCTGTACACACTTTCCTCCTTGTTTCATCCTATTACACAGACCCAGTCCTGCAGTAAGCTTTCTCTCCCCTGTACTTCACTGCAATAAATGTAACTGGTCTGAGGTAAATTTTGTTGTTTAGTGCATATTTTCACAATATAGCTCAGTCTTTGATCCCTAGCTGTCTTTCCCTATCACTACCCCTGATAGTTTATCACAGTCCTGCAAACATGTGGCCAAATTATCTTTGGGCCTTCCCACCAAGTCCCTATCTACCTAATAACAAGGGGCCTGATTCATTAAGGATCTTAAATGAAGAGGTATCTTATTTCAGTCTCCTGGACAACACCATGTTACAATGCAAGGAGTGCAAACTAGTTTTCTGTTTTGCACATAAGGTAAATACCGACTCTTTTTTCATATAGCACACAAATACTTGATAGCTTATTTGTACACTGAAATTTAAAGTTGATATTTAGCTTACAGTCTAAATTCCCTAACATACAAACAGACAGAGAGAGAGAGAGAGAGAGAGAGAGAGAGAGAGATTATGGTCAATTTTGATAGCAGCCAATTAACCTACTCACATATTTTGTGGGAGGAGTGTGGGAGGAAACCGGAGCACCTGGAGGAAACCCACGCAAACACGGGGAGACCATACAAACTCCACACAGATAAGGTCATGATCAGGAATTGAACTCATGACCTCAGCGCTGTGAGGCAGAAGTGCTAACAACTTAGCCACTGTGCTGCTTTTGGTCTTTCACTTGATGGGGCCCTCAAATATCTGTAGTCCCATGGCCAAATCCAGGCCAAATTGAGGTATAGGTATTGGGAATAAGAGTAAGATGCAGGGTCTCTATTTCTGGCCATCATCTCGGACACCCCCATCCATCCACTCTCTATCATTGCACTTCACTGATTTGTTGTGGTTTCTACCTAGACTGAATCAGTGTGGGAATTCATGCTGGGAGTCGGTAAGGACGGTAAGTGGATCAATCCTGACGAAGGTAAGAAGTTTGTGTGTGTCTGTCGTTCTCTACTGGTGCTACACTGCTGTCATGACCTGGACTGTGTATTGGACTCTGCTCGGTTCTACTGCTCTTGACCAATACTTTTAATGATGAGACATATGTAACCAACCCAGTAAACAAATGGCCAACACTAGTAGAAAAAAAAAAACTTTCCGTAATGTTACGAGAGATGAGAGGGCTTGGATTCCGCTAATCCGAGCCCACCCGAAAAGTGCGGATCCGAACGGGATCCGAGCACTGTTCGGATATTTCCGGCGGGCAAAAAAATGAAAACGAGGCTCTGACGTCCAAGTCTCGCGTCGAATCTCGCGAGGGGTGGGAGGGAGGGCCCAGAACAATTCCATCTTGTACGTCTTTTTTTGGCATTATGTGCTCAAGCTACCTCGGTGCAACCTTTTGGTCTAAAAACAATATTGTGAGGTGTTCAGAATAGACTGGAAATTAGTGGAAATGATTGTTATTGAATGTTATTGAGGTTAATAGCGTAGGAGTGAAAAAAAAAATACAAAACTGGTTTTTAGCACTTTTTATGTTTTTTTCAAAATAAATCCGAATCCAAAACCTTAAATCCGAACCAAAACCTTTCGTCAGGTGTTTTGCGAAACAAATCCGAACCCAAAACCTCAAGCAAATCCGAATCCAAAACACAAAACACGAGACACCAAAAGTGGCCGGTGCACATCCCTAAATGTTACACATCTTACCATCCCAGGATGCCAATATCACTTTTCAATCAATGCCAGTTCTCCTCAGATCAACATGACAGCTTTTACATACAGTATTGCAAATCTTTGAGAGTCTTTGAGAGACAGCTTGCAAGTTGTATCAATAAAGAACTAAGTTAAACTCACAAATATTCTACCAGTTCCCAGGAGGGATAACATTTTGGCGATTATCATACTAATCTGATTTAAAGACACTACTTGCTTCAGTACACCACTCAAACAGTAGATAAAACAATAGTTTATAATAAGGCACAGCTAGCCAACATAAAAACTACATGCTTGAAGGCGGCCTGTGAGGTGTAGAAGCAATAACTGTCCTGCCAATCATGATAACTGGTTTAACCCAAAGGATAGATTTTCTGTAAGCAATCTCATATATTGTATAATACCAAAATGCTTACACTATCAAAATCTTGCTTTACACTCTGTGAACTTCATTCACATAATTAGTTTCTTGGAGGACACATTGTTTTTGCTATTTATAAACATGTTCAATTAACCCCTTACTTCAGGAAAATAGTAAAATATACAATGTTTTATTATCATTTCAGAGCAATTAAATATATCAATATTTAATATTAGTTTTTTTTATATACTATTACATTTTTGGCAGAAATAAAATCCAGTGATGTTACCAAACAGTGGGTTAGATCAGCTAAAGCAATTTGCTGCTGATTGCTGCACATTGTGAATAGTGATGTGCACCGGCCACTTTCGGTGTCTCGTGTTTTGTGTTTTGGATTCGGATTTGCTTGAGGTTTTGGGTTCGGATTTATTTTGAAAAAAACATAAAAAGTGCTAAAAACCAGTTTTGTATTTTTTTTTTCACTCCTACGCTATTATTAACCTCAATAACATTCAATAACAATCATTTCCACTAATTTCCAGTCTATTACGAACACCTCACAATATTGTTTTTAGACCAAAAGGTTGCACCGAGGTAGCTTGAGCACATAATGCCAAAAAAAGACGTACAAGATGGAATTGTTCTGGGCCCTCCCTCCCACCCCTCGCGAGATTCGACGCGAGACTTGGACGACAGAGCCTCGTTTTCATTTTTTTGCCCGCCGGAAATATCCGAACAGTGTTTGGATCCCGTTCAGATCCGCACTGTTCGGGTGGGCTCGGATTAGCGGAATCCGAGCCCGCTCATCTCTAATTGTGAAGCAATTTACCAGATGATGGCCTTGAGATGAGTGACAATGAGCAGCAAGTTTAAACTCAGAAATGTTAAAACTTATTCAAATGAATAGCAATAAAAAAACCTTCAGCCTTGTGTTGAGGTATCCAATTCCAGGTCCCCATAATACAGTGAGGAGCAGTACAGTATAATGGCAACTAAATTAGTTGTGGGGACATAATTCCACTCCCAAGTGATGTGTTGTATGGCTTTGTTCAATAAAATAACTGCACCTTCTAAATTCCCGAGCATGCTCAGTGTATGATTAATTACCACATAAAGCTTGAATACAATCCATTTTAGGAGAAAATAGGGATTATTTCATTTAACAAATTGGTTGGTTCTAAATTGATAGTATGTCAGATTGTGAAGCTGGACCTGCGATCAAGCAAACGTTAGAATGTGGGTGTACAGCTTTATATGTACAAGATAGATAAATAGACATATGAAGGAAATGCTTTAGAGGAACATATTTTTCTGTTATGTAAATGAGCTTCACTGGTCTGAAGATGTTACAAACCAGTAAGAAAATTGTCTTCCTTTCCTTTTTAGAATTATTTATAAGTAAACATTAAGGAAATGTACCTGCATTTCTCAAAACAAAAATATGTATCAATTCAACACAAACTTAATTATTTTATTTTATTTAGTAAGCACAGATATAATCCACAGTGATATTCCAGGATGGAAGAAGGTACATTAAAGCATAAATCCATGTTTGTGGCCTTTCTGTGTATATGAAGTTCCTGTAAGGAATTTGTTCTCATAAGCTGGCATGTTCCTTGTTGACCAAATGTGTTCTTTATCAAAAGGCTGCTGAACTCAAGCACTGGTCTGTGATAAGCTGCCACTGTTTATATTGGCTTTAATGCAGATAGTTTTGCTATATACAGAAACACAATGTATACTAGTGACTACTAGTCAAAGCCAATGCTGTTGTGGAGGCCTAATAAACTGTGCGGCCTGGCCCAAGAGAGTACAAATTATACCAGGCTGGGGCAGATGCTCTCCTGCCCTCTAGCCCAGGCCCCTGTTCCTACTCTGCTTTTAAATTAGAAGAGGTGGGAGTGGCAGTAACAGACAGAGATGGAGAAGAAGTGCAACAACTAATGCCCATGGTGCTCCTGAGGCTCAGACATCAGAGTATAGTATTCTCTGAATCTTGGAGGAAGCAACAGGAAGATATAAGACACACTCTGATGTGACACCATATACCTCATGTGTTCGTTTTGACTCTCTGGTTGCATGTGAGGCCATATAGAGATATACTAGCTATGTGGTGGCATCAGAAGCTATGGGGATTTATATTGGCTCTGTAATGGCATCCTGGCTATATTAGTGTGTGTGAGGCTAAATTAAGTAATTTGAAGGAACAGTTCTGTCTGTTGTACATTTGTCTGTGCACTTTACACTTGTACTGTAAATAACAATACAATTTGGGGCCGATTCATTACGGAAAGTAAAGCAAAAAAGGAGTAGCTTTGCACCTTGGCAAAACTATGTTGCATTGGAGGAGGAAGTAAATTTAAAATGTGGGGACAGATTTATATTCGGGGTAGGGCATGTCATAGATCAACATTAAATTTCAGTGTAAACATAAAGTTATCAAATATTTACATGAAAAAGCAGCCAGAATTTTTCTTATGTGCAAAACAACAAACTAATTTGTACCCCTTGCATTGTAGAATGATTTGTCCGGGAGCAAATTTACTCCTACTTTCCTTAATGAATCAGGCCCTTTATGTATTATATTTATTATTACTCTAAATGTGAGCCAAACTGTTTTAGAGACTTGCTTTTGCCATGTGATGTGCACAACATATACTTATTGCCCTATTGGCATGTTCATTTAACTGTTTCACTTGGCTACATAACTTTTACTATACAAATGTTGCCTTTTACCAAAATATTCATATATTGCAATCCCTATGATGTGCTTCATGATTGTGATGTTTCATTTATTTTAACAGCTTGCATTTGATCTAATAGTAATAAAAAAGAATGGTCTGTTCAAGTCTCAGGTGACAGAAAACAAACAGAAATGGAAAATATAATTTTTTTTGCCACTACAACATCCTAAGAATCACAGAGAATGGAAGACTACAAACAAAATGTTAGTTAGGCAATTGTATTTCACAAAGATTAGAGAGGTAATGTAAGCCTCAGAATTTCATATGAAGGTTGGAAAATGTAATCGGCAGTATCTGCAAGATGTCCAGCAGGTCTAAAAACATCCACAACTCAGAGTCACTAGGAACAATCCGGTAATTGTCACAAGTCCATAGTAAGTCAATAATTCATATCTCAGTGTTAACTCAGACCACATAAACGTAAAGTTCTCATGTAAGGCTGTTTATGTGCACTGAGCAATATGTACAATCCATCTGGCAGAAATTACAGCCTCCGGACTTCAGGGCAATGAGAATCATGTGACGATGAAATGATTATATCAAGTTCCTTATACTGTATAGCTGCATAGTAAATCAATCTTTCAGCTAGTGTTGGTATAAATAACTCACTATAAACTCTCACCTGCACAGCTGTATAGACTCTAAACTAGCATCGAATAATTCTTCAGTCATTAATCAGTAGACGATATGTGCAAGTTCACATAATCCCACAAAGACGGATATGCCGAGAGTTCCCAGATGCATATATAAGCCAACATTTATTTCACAGGTCCCATTAATTCTCTGCCTGCTTAAATGCATATTACTCTGGTGATGTAAAAAAAATCATTTGCCAAGTTGTTTCACCTTGATACCTGTAAATTCTGTTTCATTTTTATTAATGAGATACATGTGCAGACACCATGTTTTGGTTTTGGTTTTGGTTCTAAAACTGTCTTGTTTTGCCCAAACATCCTCATGTGTTTTGATTTTGGTTTTGGATCTGAATTTAATTCAAAATGAATAAAAATAGGTTAAATCATGTGATTTTGAGCTGTTTTTCCTCCTACATTACTATTCATTTACAGTCATTTCCCATCTATTTTCTAATTATTTATTCAAAATTGTCCAAATTTTCACCAGTTTTGCCCAAAGACTGCAGCAAACTGGCTGGCTAAAATTAGTGACAGAGCAAAAGATACAATCCCCATGAAACATAGTGCCACACTAGTATGCATAAACCGTCAACATGCTGTCGCTGAAAGCAGAAAATTCCCAGAAATGTTATGGGACGACCTCTCAGTTTTAAAGAAATTCTTTACCACTAGGTGTATTGTGTATGCAAAGCATGGCATGTGTTGAAATTCACAAAGTAGTTATCAGGGTCGGATTAACCCAAGGTTTTTCTGGGCTAGAGCCCAGGGGCCTCGGGAATGTGGGGGTCCCTTGAAACAATTATATATATATATTTTTTTTATACCTGTACCACCGGCATTATTCATAGGGCTGGGGCTGCCCCCACCCCCGACTCCAATTGTCAGCAAGTCATGGAGAATGGCAGGCAGCTAACAGCAAATGTTATGCTGTTAGCTGGCTGCTGTCACTGTAGTGCTTTCGCGGTGCGCAGTAATCTCCTTACTGAGGAGATCTCTTGAGATTCAGACTATGAGTCATAGTTTCACTCTCACAAGATCTCCTCAGTGAGGAGCTTACTGCGCACTGCGGAAGCACTACAGGGAGTGACGGAAGAATGCCTGCTGCAGCCTGCAGACAGTGAAGAAAGGACGGATCAAGAAAAGAAGGTAAGCACTCGTGGAGACTAGTGCAGTAGGAGCAGAGCTATTATAGTATGAAAGGGGTGAGATCAAGACTGGGGGGGGAGCATTGCAGGGTGGTGGCTGGCAGTGGCACTGGTGAGGAAGATTATGACTGGGGGAGGCAGGGTGCTGGCTGGCTGGTGGGAGATCATCATTACTAGGAGGAGGGGAGAGCATGACAGGTTGCTGGGGGAGAGCAAAAAATAGCAACAAGGTAAAATGATGAGAAAACATATATAGTTTAATATGTTAAAATGGATTATGACATCACCAGTGGGGGAGGGGTGAAATCATGACTAGGCCTGGGGACACAAAACTCTTGAGCAGCTCCATGTGTGTGCCTATTGCCTGATTTCCAGTGTACCGAACCTTGCCTGTTTAACCTAGTGCTGCCTGATCTCCTGTGTACCGAACTTGCCTGTCTGACAATCCTGCGCCTGATCCTCTGTGTACCAATTCCCGGCTTGTTCCTGTTTATGCAGCATCTCCAAGGTAGTTCTCTCTTATATTTACCCTGTTGTTACATCCCAAGGAAGTTCAAGAGGCTGCGGCCTGCAAGTTCTTGGCAGCAAAGCCCATCCTACCTTATGGAAGTTATTGGTGAAAACCGTTGTACCCCTGGTCTGCTAGTGCCAATTGGGATTGACACAGGTTTTCTTTAGATTGTAACAAATATGTTGTGCAATTAGTTCTTCATAAATGTGGTGACGTCTTCACGATTAACTCCATAATTATGTCTGTTATGATATATGCATTTTGAAAATGCTGAGTTGGTATATTAAAAAGAACATTTGTCAAGCTACTTATGTCCAATCCGACATTACTAGGGGGCCCAAAAAAATTTCGAATTGCGCATACGTTGTTTGACAAATGGAGGCCTGAGAGTGCTCCTAGCCCAGGGGCCTAGAATGTCTTAATCCGGCCCTGATCGTTGTGTACACACAAAGTCCGCTCCGTTATTGGCAATGAGGAATTGTGAGGATAGTCTTAGTGGGATGAGCAATTTTGCTATGACATTCCTGAGTTTTTGAAACCAGCGATACAAAGAATAGCCTGTGAATGACCTAGCATTGTGTAGTAGCACTGCTATGATGAAAGGATGATCAACAACAAAGTTTTGTGTAATAAGCATGCTGCAATCCCTATGAAATATAGTGGCAAAGCACTGGATGGTTATTTTAGACAAATAGATAAACAAAGGTGGACTGCACTCAGAAGAAAAAGTGTGAAAGACAACGCACACTGTATGTTTTAATGTTAGACAGCAAGCATCATGGAAAGTGAAGAGGCAGTAACTATAAGTTGTCATTAGACAGACAGCAGCATCAGTAGACATTTAGACAATTGATAGATAAATGTGTGCTGCACCCAGAAGAAAAACGGTGAGAGAAAGACAACACACACTATATATTAAACATTAGACAGCATGCCTTATGTACCGTGAAGGGTCAGCAATCAGAGCTCATTAACAGACAAAAGTAGCATCAATAGGCAAATAGCAGATGATGCTATACCATAGCCATATTTTTAAATAGTGCAAGATGGAATTATCCTTGGGCCCACCCATCCATATGTTAAAGAGACATGCACAAACAAGAAGGAAAACCAGTAAACAGTTCTACTCAGGTTGTGCTGCTGCAACCTAGACTTCCCAACTGGAACAGCCAGCTAATGCCACCGATGATTAGTCTGTCTATCTATCTATCTATCTATCTATCTATCTATCTATCTATCTATCTATCTATCTATCTATCTATCTATCTATCTATCTCCCCAGTACACAAGATCTTCTAATCCTTGAAATTATTCATTATACTTATGATATCAAAGTGGCAGTAATACTAATGTAATTTCTCAAGGATATCAGGGAGTATCATACAGTACAAGCAGAAGAATCCTTACAACCAGTCATCTGTGTTTCCTGGGCTCCAGCATTCTTACGCTATAACCAGCAGTATGCCAACTTCAGCAATCAGATTCAGACACAAATGTATTCACCATCTTGTCCTTTTGGAGCCATATGCCATACAATTATAGTGACCACCCATCTGCTTCAAAACAAAATCCGGTGACAAGTTCATACAATTACAGCAAGTTTGGGGCAAATAGGAGGAATAGGGATTACAGATCCTTATGCTGATGCACAGCGACCTTTGACATGGGCAGTACCGAATAACATTCTTTTGTGCAGTCTGGCTGGTCCATTGTGCAATATGATGTAGCACATGCCCTTGTGTTTCAAACTCCCATTGTCCTATAGATTGTAAGCTTACGAGCAGGGCCCTCTTATCTCTCTGTCTGTATGTATTACCCAGTATTGTCTTATTAATGTTTGTTCCCAATTGTAAAGCGCTACGGAATTTGCTGGCGCTATATAAATAAATGTTGATGATGATGATGATGATGTGAAACCAACTATACAAAGACTAATGTGCCTATGAATGACTGGAATTGTGTGCTAGCACTACTATGCTGAAAGCATGAGGAGAAGGAGGATGACCCTACGCCCGCTGCTGCTGTTGATGGCAATATACCTACTCATTGGGCTGTCACCATCATGTAGTCTTTTATTTGACCATTACTGCCGGTCTACATTTCCATAGTTAAATGAACAGTCGGTACAATTGCATTTTCTAGGGATTGAATTACTTTTTTTCTTTTTTTTTTATAATTTTTTATTTTCAGTGGTCAATCAAGAAAATACAGACAGCAAAACAATAACACTGTGTAGCATGCACAGTAAAATCACAACAGTTATTGTGGTGTATCGCATATATATAAACCTTTAGACAAAAATGACCGGTTTTTACATTTTTAAAGAGTAATATAAAATGGGTGTAGGAACAAAATGGGTTGTGGGGGAGGGGTGAGGGGGGTAGGACCACAAAGATAAGCACTGTAAGTATTAAGAGGATAACTAGGGTGTGTTGAGCCTATAGCAGAGGGGGAGATATGTGTCGGGAAGAGTTAGGGTCATCGCACATGGGTCAGGTCGGAGGACGTGGAGCGTTGAAGGGGGAAGGTGTGTTCCACGGCTAGCCATGGAGCCCAGACTTGACTGAAGACGTGGCCTCTATCGTGGAGGTAGTACGTTATCTCCTCCATAGTGGCCACGTGCCAAATCTGCTTCTTGAGAGCCAAAAGGGATGGAGGTGAGGTCTTTTTCCAATTAAGGGCTATGAGTGATTTGGCTGCTGTCAGGATGTGGGCAGTTAATTTCTTGGAGAATTTGTCCAGGTCTTGGGGAGGGTAGCAAAAAAGAAATATCCAGGGTTCTTTCGGGATAGGGGCTTCAAAAAGGGTATTTAGGAAACTATGGACTGAATCCCAGAAGGTGGTGATAATCGGGCAAGACCACCAAATATGAAACATCGTACCCCTTTGGCCACAGTCCCGCCAACAGCAGGGCGAGGAAGAGGGAAACATTCTATGGAGTCTTGTGGGAGTATAATACCAACGGTAATAAATTTTGTAAGAGGTTTCCTTGAGTTTAGTTGATATAGAGCATTTAGCTATCCCCAGTCTCATGTCCTCCCAAGCCTCTTCATCCGGGGGAGGACCAAGGTCCTTTTCCCACTCGTCTTCATGAGGGTTTGGAGAGGGAAGGGCAGAAGTGAGAAGAATGCTATATATTTGAGAAATCATGCCCTTGTCCAAGGGATGTTTTCTACAAAGAGATTCAAATGGAGTAAGGTCCCTAAGAACATAGGTTGGTGGCAGGGATCGCAAGAAATTATTAATTTGGAAGAATTCAAAGGGGCTGAGGATTTGGGACGGGGATTGGGGTTGGAGATCCGCTAGCGAAAGCCAGCAGCCCTGTTTGGAAAAATCTACTGGAAATTTAAGCCCTGCACAAGACCAGTTACGGTGGGTTGTAGAGGCAGATCCGGGAGGGAACACCGGGTTATGCCAGATGGGGGTTAAAGGAGATATTGCAGTTGAAAGTTTTAGTTTGAAGGAGTTGGAGTCCCAGAGCATAGCATCAAATTTGATAGAAGGCAGTGCTCTAACAGCAGGGGGGCAACGGGCGGGAGATACGCCCCAGAGAGAGGAGAGATCAGGCAGGGTTAGATGGGCCGATTCTATATCATCCATGCAGTGGAGCCAGAGGGAGCGTAGGAGGCAGCGATTTGCGAAAGGTGGGGTGCCAAGTAGTATAATTTGATGTCGGGAAGGCCTCTTCCTCCTCCAGGGATTGGTCGTTTTAAGATATTGGATGAGACTCTAGGAGGTCTATGGTTCCAAATAAAGCGGGTGAGGGCCTTCTGGATGTTGGCAAAGAAAGAGGCAGGGACAGCTATCTGAAGGGTTTGGAAGAGGTACAGCCATTTGGGGAGTATGTTCATTTTGACAGCTATGATCCTGCCCAGCCACGAAATAATAAGGCGGTTCCAGGAGGTCAGGTCTGATTGCGTCCTGGAGAAAAGGGGTAGGAAATTCTCACGAAAGAGGAGGTCATAGCGAGAAGTGAGAAAAACCCCCAGGTATTTGATCTTCCTGTTCTGCCATTTGAAATTAAAGTTAGCCCGGAGGAGCTCGGTATCCCGAGGAGAAATGTGAAGCAGCATGGCCTCTGACTTGGTGTAGTTTATCTTATAGCCCGAAACATCGCTGTAGTTCTGAAGGATGGCATATAGGTTGGGCAAGGAGATCCCCGGTTGGGTAAGTGATAGGAGGATATCGTCTGCAAAGAGTGAGATCTTGGAGTTCGTATTACCCACCTTGACCCCCTGTATGCTAGGATTAGACCTAATTTGGGAAGCCAGAGGTTCAATTATCAGAGCAAATATCAGAGGGGAAAGGGGGCAACCCTGTCGTGTTCCATTTCGAATGGAGAATGATTCTGAGGGAGTGCCATTAACCAGGACTTTAGCAGTAGGGGTGGTGTATAATGCTAGGACGCCAGTGAGGAAGTCGCCAGCGAAGCCGAACGACTCAAGAGCCGCTTTCATAAAATCCCAAGAGATCCTGTCAAATGCTTTTTCAGCATCCAGAGAGAGCATAATAGTTGGTGATCTCCTGGAATTTGTAATATGGATGATGTCAATGGCACGTCTGGTATTGTCCCTCGCCTGGCGTCCCGGGATAAACCCTACTTGGTCATACTGGATCAGAGAAGGGAGGAAGGCATTCAGACGGTTTGCTAGGATTTTGGCATAAATTTTCAAATCGAGATTGAGGAGAGAGATTGGCCTGTAGCTAGCACAGTGGAGCGGGTCTTTACCGTCGTTAGGGATAACTACAATTTTGGCCTCCAGCATCTCTGATGGGAGAGGGTCACCTTGGAGAGTGTTGTTATAAAGGGATTTGAGATGAGGGGCCAACAAATCAGAAAATTTCTTGTAGTATGCGGGCGTGAAGCCGTTAGGGCCTTGGGATTTACCACTTTTTTGTCCCTTGATGGCTTGGTGGATCTCGTCTGTCGAGATCTCTTCATTGAGAAGTGAAAGGGCTTGGTGGGATAATTTAGGTAGCCTGGCTTTGGCAAGAAAGTCAGTAATCAGGGCGGAGGGGGTTTTCAGTGTTGGGGAGGAAGCGGGAGCCGGGAGGTTATAAAGAGCAGTGTAAAAATGTTGAAATGCTGACCTGATATCTGCTGGATCGTGAGTTAACTGGTTATGTGAATCACGGATAGCAATAATATTTCTATGAGTTCTAGCTGTACGCAGCCGTGATGCAAGAATTTTGTCAGCTTTGTCTCCTTTTTCATAAAAAGTCTGACGGAGCCATTTAAGGCGTGTGGCCGCTTGTTTAGAGAGAAGGAGGTTTAGTTTGGCTTTGGTTTCCCGGAGGGCTGTCAGGTTTGCGGGATCAGGAGTTGCTTTGTGCTGGGCTTCCAAGGTTTGAAGTTGGATGGAGAGCTCATTTGTTCGGGTGAGGTATTCTTTTTTGTGTCTGGAGGCCATGCTGATCAAGTGTCCCCTCAAGACCGCTTTGTGCGCAGTCCATAAGGTGGCTTTGGAGACTTCTGAAATATCATTTAGCTCAAAGTAGTCCTCCAGTCTAGTCCTAATCTGAGATATTATATTCGTTTTGTGAAGAAGGGAGTCATTAAGACGCCAGGTCATTGGGCGAGGTCGGGGTAGGAGGTCAGAGATGTCAATTGTAAAAGGGGCATGGTCAGACCAAGTCAATGGGTGGATCTGAACCGCCTGGAGGTTTAGGGCCAAATCATGGCTGAGCAGGATCATATCTATACGGGAGTATGAGCCATGGGGTGAAGAATAAAATGTGTAATCGCGTGTAGTCGGCTCCTTCACTCTCCAGGAGTCATATAGAAGCTGGACTGAGGAGGGATTTAGTGGATTGTGGGTCTGCTGAGAGCGGAACAGCGGCCACTGGGGCAGAACGGTCGATGGTGGTGTTCAGAACAGTGTTGAAGTCGCCCACTACAATAAGATCCCCCTGTCTAAAACGAGTCAATAAGGAATCTAGTTTGGTGAAGAAGCGGTGTTGGTGTTGGTTAGGGGCATAAAGGTTTACTAGTGTACAGAGCTTGTTGTTTAGCTTACCTATCAGAATGAGATAACGTCCGTCTTTGTCAGCGAGAGAATTGTTAAGCTCAAACGTGAGGTGACGTGCCAGTAAGATCGAGACCCCCCGTTTTTTAGCTGAGTGATCACAGGCATGGTATGAGTCGGGATATAATTTAGAGCGGAGTTCGGGGTGAGAGTCATGTAGAAAGTGAGTCTCCTGTATGAAAATTAGGTCTCCCCTATGATATTTAAGGGTCACGTGAAGTTTACTTCGTTTCTGGGTACTATTTAACCCTTTTACATTAAGGGAAAGGACCCTAAGACCCATGTGCGATGAGAGAGAGGAAGATAAAATGAGAGCAAGAGATGAAAGGGTAAGGTGGGAGATCTGAGTAAACCTGACGTGGTATCTGAGTGGTTCTTGGGGCACATATAGTGGAGAATGGAGCAAAAAAGATCCTTAGCTTATTGTGCTCTATTTGAGTAAGGAAGGGGGCGGGGAGAAGGGGACGAAGGGAGGGTGGAGGGAGGTGGTCACACGGCGGAATAGGCCGGGACCTGTGGTGCCGACATTGGGAAGGGAGGCTACGAGCCAATAAGGCACATAGGTCAGCAAGGGAGCCTAAAGCTCCTGGGGGGAGTGGCAGAACATCCAAAGGATGCATCAGGAGGGTCCAAATAGTGGGGGCGAAGTGCGCACCCTCCTAGGTTTTTGAGATGGGGCGCTGGAAATGAAAGAATAATGAAGTGATGTGCGGAGCAGCCAGGTAGTATGGAGAGGGAAGATAGAAGGGGGAACTTATGGTAGGGGGGTAGTAGAAAGGGGGAGTAATGGGAGTAAGAGGGGGAGAGATGGTGAGGAACAAAGGAATGTATGTAGCATAACACAGTAATACAACCAGTTATTTAAACTATACAGAATGGACTTATATTACATTAACTCGTAATGAACTAAACAATATTGTAGTCTCTGGCGCTCTCCCATCACACCTCCCCAGGGGCATCCAGTATAAAATAGAAAGGATGCCAATTGACCATGTGGGCGTCACGGTGGTGGCCCAAACGGCAAGTATAACAGGGAGGCGCAAAGAGAGGACACTGCTAGAGGCACAGGAGAAAATAGGGACTGTTGAGCACTGAGAGTCTGGGAGACCAACCCTTAATAGAGGGGGGAGCCTCAAACAGAATCTAAGGCCCGACAGGTAATAACACACAATCAAAACATTGTAATATAGTGCGAGCATGTAAATCAGGCCTGTCGACAGTGTATTAAACCAAGCAGGTAGGTGGAGGGCTTTCGGAGTCAAAACTGGCAGGGAAGAGCTCTAGGTCTAAAGAGCAGGTGGGGTCCCGTGAAAGGCGGGAACCCTTAGGTGATATGTAGTATGGGATATGAGCCTTCAGTATGGGGGGACAGATAAGCTATAATGGACCCCAACAGATAGAATCTTACAAAAGCTACATAGTGGCATAATAGAAACATCAAAAAGCACGGGTGAGGTCCCGCAAAAGGCGGGAGCCCTTAAACAGTATGTAGATTTCCTAGGGGGGGGGGAGCTAACAGATGTTGAGGCCCAACATATAGAAACATATAAAACAACATAATAATGGTGAAAACATGTGTAACAGGCATAACAACAGTAAATCAAACCAAACTGATAAATAGGAGGCCTCCTATAGCAAAATAGTCAACATAGGGTTATGAGCTTAAGGCACAAGTGGGATCCCACAAAGGGCGGGGATTCCTAAGTGGCGTGTAGACAGTCTTTCTTCCGTGATCAGCCCTGGATCCAAACAGTGAAGAAGGGGAATGAGAGGGAGAAAGAGACAAAAAGATAAAACCTGATAAGCCGAGTCAAGTCCCTGAAGATCCAGTTGGCGATGCCGAGGTCCCAGGAACTGTGGTCCACTCTGAACGGGGGGCTTCACGTGTGGACGGTCTTTGTGATCTCTGGGGAAGAGGAGAGTCCACGGGAAGGTCAGCGTTATCGGTGGTGATGCCAAGTTTGAGAATTAGAGATTGAGCTTCAGGAAGAGTCCTGGCCGTAAGCATTGATCCCTGGTGCCATACTAGAATACGAAAGGGGAACCCCCAGCGGTATTTGATGTTTCGTTTCCGGAGAAGTGTAGTAAAGGGCTTGAGGTCTCTCCATTTGGCCAGGGTAAGGGGGGATAAATCCTGGAAGATTGGTAAGTTGGAGTTGTCGAAAGTGATCATCTGAAGCCGGCGGACCTCTTTCATGATGACTTCTTTTGCTGTAAAGTAATGTAATCTGAGGATAACATCCCTAGGTTGAGATGGATCTTGGGAGCGAGGTCTCAGTGCTCGATGGGCTCGATCGAGAAGAAGTTGATCTTCAGGAGTCGAGGGGGAGAGCTTGGTAAAAAGTTTCTTAAGGTAGAGTTCCAGGTGGGTGGGTTCAACCTGTTCTGGGATCCCCCGAATTCTCAGGTTGTTACGTCGAGCACGGTTGTCCTGATCTTCCTGGCCATCTTGTAGCTGGGTGATGTCATTTCGCATTTCATGGAGATTAGTTTGAAACGACTGTTGGCAGGTCACCACTTCTTCAACCCGATGCTCCAGGTGATTTGTTCTATCCCCAATTTCAACAACGTCGGCTTTCAGGGAATGGAGAGCCTGTACAGATGTTTTGACGTCCCTTACCTCTTTGAGGAGGGATAAAAAATCCCGACGGGTGATAGGTGACTGATCGTCATCGTCGGGATCTGAATCAGAGTGTCCAGGAGATGACTCAGGTATGTCATTGCTTTGTTTGGCAGGCGTCTTGTTTCTGGAGAGGTAGGGAAGGAGGTCGCCCCCTGGGGGTTTCTTCCCCCATCTTGGCATCGTAGTAAAGGTGGGGATTAACAGAAAGGGAGAAAAGCGTAGAGGATGGAGGTCGGCTGCTCCGTAGTGTAGATCTCAGTGCTAGGAGGGATGCATGAGAGGAGAGGAGGTGGCAGAGGGAGACAAAGAACTCAGGATTTGTGTCCACAGGTACAAACCTCAGTGGCTGGTCCCCAAGCTTGGTGGTATAGTGATGTTGAGCTTGTGGAAGCCTGGTGTACTAAAAACGAAGTGGTCCGGATTGTGATATGAGAGAATCCTCGTAGCAGAAGTATTGGTGTTTGTTCAATTGGCGAACCAATGATAATCTTTATAGACCGTAGTGGAGGTGATCCAGCTTGTGGGGGTACCCCGAAGCAATGCAAGGGGTGCAATAAAGGGAAGCAGGGGGGTGAACGAGGACAGCTGTGTGTCCACTGCAAGAGAGTCAGAGCTGGCAGGAGTAAAGTCAATGCACTGCTAATTAGACTGGTGTTCTTATCTCAGCAGGGGGGATACCCCACTATCCTCATCTTACATTCAAAAGGTGGGAGGAGATGGAGGGGAGCTGTAGTGCTGGTAGTCTTAAGACTCTGCCCAGATCTCCCACAGGTGGGACAGGAGTGCGGCAGGGGTGACCTCCAGGTACTCCCCTAGTGTTGCCAATAGGGGTGGGGGGAACAGAGGAGGATGTTTGTACCTCTCAGCAGGGTCACTGACTCCTTTCCAGTCAAACCGGAAGTGCTGCAGCGAAACCGGAAGTGCCGCGGCGAAACCGGAAGTGAGGGGTCCGCGGGGAGGCTGAAACTTTAGGCCGGGGCTTCAACCGGAAGTAGGCCGCCGAACTCGTCCCGGGTAAATCACGAGGCGTGCAGCCGATGGAGCCAGCAGTGAACCACAGGAGGCTGGAGGGTCTGGATGCAGGGCAGCCAGAGGGGAAGCAACGGATCTGTCTCTCAAGGTGTCCACTGACACAGGATGCCCAGCTAGCCACAGGAGGACTCAGAGCAGGTATCTCAGAGGGTCCAGCGGTAAATATATTATTGGATGGCTGCTGGAGGACTCCACAAATAGAGGACCGTGTTTATGAAGGTTCTGTGGCAGGGATGTCCCAAAATATAGAGGGATAAGGGTCTCGGGATCAGGGGAGCTCAGGCAGATGCTGCCATTCGAGATGGTGTCCTAGCCATGCCCCGAATTACTTTTTTTTAACGTCATGGTACAGCTGAGGAGTTGATGTTCGAGAGAAATTTTCCATTTTTTGGACGAATCACCACACTCATAAGAAACTTCTCTCTTAATCCTCCTTTTACCAAGAGCTGATGTTTTCTTTGAGATCGACACTCAGCGTTTGGATTTTGAGCACACTTTCTTATCATTTCTTCCTGCATGACCCTTTTTACTAGTTGAGATCTAAAAAGTACTACTACTGTCAGTTCTGGTACTGGGATGCTCCTGATCTGTAACGCTACCTGAAGCTGGAGCTACTTGCAGCTGTCACCACACCAGGTGAACTCCCAACGAGAAAGGGAAAGGAGGAAAGGATTTCAATTTTTACAACTGGTTGTTAGACAATTAGCTGCCTACTAAAGATGTCACTGATACTGGCCCTCACAAAATAGCTTTTAACTTGGAATACAGTGGATTTTAAAGAAAATAAATATATTTGTTTTTTGGACTGTTAACAGTCAAATAACACATTTTTTGGCTGCTTACTAAAGAGGTCACTGATGCTGCTCCTCTCAAAATTGCTTTCACCTTGAAACACTTTGCATTTAAAAAAAATAAAATATATATATATATATATATATATATATATATATATATATATATATATATATATATATATATATCTTGTGGCAAGAGCCCGCTACTGCAGAAGCACACGCGTACAACTTCTTCCTTTTTATGGTTCTTTATTGTCAGGATGGTAATAATGTTTTGACACTGTATACTTGCACAGCAATTATGGAGACCCTCAACGCTTACTATACATAGTCCAGCTCTCTGTCCAGATCAGTCAGCTAGCCCAGCGTTGATCTTCCTGAACAATGAAACAAGCAGGGTTTTATATACCTGACACTCCTCCCACAGGCCTAGCTTGATGGACAGGTGACACACCCACCTTCTCTTTAAAAGGAAACGCCCATCCCTGGCTCTGTTTAGACTACCAGACCCACCCTGTCTGTTTGCTGAGAGGAAGCAGCTTTTAAATCATGTGAGTAAACCAATTTTAAACTACACACATGTTTTTACCTGGTTTAATCTCCACCTAGGTACATAACTGTGCCAATGTTTACTCTACTTCCCTGCTTTCTCTGCATATTGCCAGCTAAATGCTTCCTTTTGTTACAATATATATATATATATATATATATATATATATATATATATATATATATATATATATATATGCGTGTGTATGTGTGCATTTATTTTTAATTTTATTTCAGGGTGTACTGCTCAGAGTCAAAAACACCTGTTTTTTTTGGCTGCTTACTACAGGGGTCAATAATACTGCTCCTCACAAAATTGCTGTCAGCTTGCAACACTTTGGTTTTTAAAAGAAAGAAATATATATATATGTTTTTTGGTGTGCTCTCAGTCATACAGCAACAGCACCCTGTTTTTCCCCAGTAATTAGTTCAGATGTCTATATTATATATACTATTAATAACAACCAGTAGTCATTGCTCTAAACTCTCTGACACACAATTGATCAGCACACAATTATGGCAGACTGATCTCTGTAGAAACTGCAGTAAAATCACAGCTATTGTTTGCTATATAAATAGCCACTTTCATCCTGGCTAACCCTCTCCAATCGATTTTCTGAGCATTGCAGCCACTATCCTCCACACATGCCATATCTTCAAGAATTGCAGATAAGAACAGGGGAGGAAGGACGTATATATAAAAGATATCGATCCAAAACTTGCAACATCGAACATTTTACCGGTAATGATGTTTTGCCTTATTTTCAGATCCGACTTTGTCCCTTTTTTGTTTGACTCGGAACCCAGAAATTCGGATCTGTCAGATTCTTTTTTATTATAATTGTTTTTATCAAAGTGTTTTAATGGTATGGGGGAGGGATACAGAAAAAGGAGGGCAATGGGAAGGGGTACATAGTGGGGAGCAGACAAAGCAGAGAATATCACAAAATAGCAATTGACATTACTAAATGGAGGGTGGAGGACAATAAAACTAAGGTCCCTTGGGCACATGGACAATCTAAAACTGGACAGCATTGTGGCACACATAGTATATGATGGGAGATAAGTCAATTATGTCAGAAATAGAGGAGGCAGTCAAAGTTGGTGAGTGCAGGAGCACAGAGCCTTCACCGTCAGTAGTAAACATGTATCAGGCCAGCCTACTGGAAGACCTCTAAGTAGAGCGGCTGGATTACTTGGTGAACATCTCCGATGGCCCCGCAATGACACCAACAAAGCATTGAGTGAGTGGGCCACATCTTTTGAAGATAGTATAGAGTAAGGTATGTCTATACAAAAGTTTCAGAAACATTTCTGAATGATTAGTACATTTAGACATCCTACATAAATTATTATAAATGCATTTCCATTGGGCCGCGGAGAGAGGAACAATAAGATCCGACTCCCATTTGGACTGAGAGGCATGTTTGGGTGGTCTGTGAGACCGGTTAAGTGTTGAAACCAAAAAGTGATGCCCCTTTGTTGTTGCCTCTAGTCAATTTAGCAGAAAGCAAAGGTGGGGGTAGGCTCAGAGGGCGGCCTGAATGAGAAGGTCAGTGATTTAATGACGCAGCCGCAGGTAGATATAAAAGTCCTTATTGGGAACACCAAAACTGTCCTGAAACTGCGCAAAGAAGCAGAGATCCTCATCGTCAATCAAGTGTGCAAGGAAATGGAAGGTCTTGGAAAGTCAGTAAGATATGTTGACGTCAGGAATGAGCTTAGATACACTGATAAGAGGGAGATTTCTATTAAGTGTATATAATCTTTGAAGATCCCCACAGTCCTATCCCACCCAGGGTGTCCTGGATGGAGGATGGAGGATTTGGGAGTGCGGTTTCAGTGAACTGTGGAGCCAATCAGGTCCACTATAGGGAATGAGGATGGAGAACTTGTTGCAGATGAATCTAGGGCTTGTGGTGGTCCGGAAATGCCCAATCCATAATCTGGGATCTGGGAGATGATACACGCCTCTTGGTATATTAATAAGTTAGGTTGTTTCCTGGGAAGGGCCATTCAGGCAAAAGAAAAAGAGAGTCAGCAAGGTCTGCTTCTCCAAATATAAATATGCATAAGGTAGTGAGACACATCCATAAAGCTCTTTTGGAGCAAGTAGGGAATCATTCTAAAGACAGACATAAGTTTAGGGAACAACATCATTTTAAAAGCAGCCGCCCTACCCAGCCAGGAGACTTCATAGCCCATCCAAAAGGTAGACAGCTTGGTGAGCTGATCAAGCAATGTTGGAAAATTAATATCGAACACATCTGATATTTTCGACGGGACGTATCCCTAGGTAATAGATAGAGTGCCCTTGCCAAGCATTTTTATATAAGGATTTCAGGTGGGTCAAAAAGGTCAGCGGAATGATAAGAGGGAGGGCTTCAGTTTTGCTAGTGCTGAGTTTGTAGTATGACGCCTGACTATAATTGCCCAGATTTCAGTGTAGCTCCACTAGCGAGGTCTTTGGGCTGGATACAAAGAGGAGGATGTCGTCCACAAATAGGAAAAGACTGTGGTCAGTCCACAGGAGGTTGAAGCCCTTCAAGCCAAGGAGCGTCGGAGATGCACTGCCAAGTACTTATACGACGGGGAGACAAAGGGCATCCCTGTCTGGTGCTGTTAGAAATACCAAATTTGTTTGAGAGGTGACAGTTGCTGAACATTTTGTCAGAAGGACCATAGTAAAGTGCCATGATTGCCTTAAGGATATTACCTGTGAGTCCAAATTTCAACAAATCTTGGCACATATAACCCCAGTGGAGTCTCATGAATGCTTTCTCTGCGTCAACATCAGAACAGCTCATTCTTATGTATTGAGACATTAAACAATATTAAAGACTCTCCTTGTTTGTCAGAGGCCCGCCTCCCCATCTCATAGTTCACCTGATTGGGGTGGTTGAGGTTGGGAATTAGGGGGCTTAGCCTGTTGGAAATTAAATTGGCATACATTTTGAGTTATGTCTCTGAGGATGGTGATCGTCCTATAGTTACGATAGTCAGCTGAATTTTTGCCCTGCTTCAGGATCGTCATGAGCATCTCCTTTGTCAGGCACCGTCCCCGCTCAGTCAGGAAGTGCCAGGGACGGGCGCCTTCCTATGCTGCACTATCGCATCCCGTTGCCCAGCAATGGGATGCGTCTATGCCCGGCAGTCTCTGGCGCAGATTCTCGGTGTCCTCGTTGCTAGGCAACGGGAAGGTCGGCTCAGCTTGATGTCGGCAGTCAGCTGATTCTGACCGCCGATCATGCTGTCACCAATGAGAGTTCATCATTCATTATTTAAAGGAGGCTCTGGCACCCTTCTGGTGCCAGAGTATCAAGGCCCAACTTTGCTTCAGCACTTGCATTCCAACCGTTCTTTTGGCTTTTGTCTCGGCTCTTCTGACTGCTCTCGGAATCTCCTTTTGTCTTTATTTTAAATCTCCTGGTTTGACCTCGGCATTCCCTGACTCCGCCTCAGTCTGCTCCATTGGTTCTTATCTTCCTGCACGGTTCTGACCCGGATAGTATGACCTTGCTTATTTCTCCGCCTCTCTGGTGGCTCCTGGGAGGGCCACAACCTGCGTGTCTCTGACGCAAATTTCAAACCTCCTTGCGGGGGTCCCTGGTGAAGACAAAGCGCACGTTTAGACTCTGCGCCCCCCGGAGTAGCAGCACCAATACCAGAAGGTGGGTCTATCATCACGACTAGCAAGACAGTATACTCTGGCCATGACAACGGAAGGATCCGGTGAACCCTCTGCTCATGATTTGTTGGTACACCTGGCTCACAGAGTAGAGAAACATGAGTCCGAGCAGGCCCAAATACTTCAGTGCATACAAGGAGTCGCTGCTAGATTAGAAACTCTTCAGACCTTAGTGACAACATCTCAAGCAGTGGCTGTCACCATTTCTGTGGTTATCCAGCCTCCACCAGTTCCCACAACTGCCTCCTCATCCTCTCTACCTCTCCTTTCTCCTGAGAATATTGACGGGCCCCCAAGAAGTGTCGGGGCTTTTTGAAGCAATGCCTCATTCACTTTGAATGTTATTCCGGATCTTTCCTAGTCGCATTCATTAATCTCTGCTCTCTGGACAGGCCTTGGCATGGGCCTTGTCCCTATGGGAACGTAACGATCCTCTTTTTGCCTCTTCTTTTATTGAAGCCTTCCGCAAGGTGTTCGATGAACCGGGATGAGTCGTTTCAGCTGCCTCAAGCATTTTGAATCTACGCCATGGCTCTCAGACGGTGGTTCAGTATGCGGTGCAATTCCGCACAATATCCTCTGAGCTGAAATGGAATAACGAAGCGCTGACAAGGTCTGGCAGATTGGGTTAAGGATGAATTGGCTTCTCGTGACCTTCCTTCAGATCTGGATGCCCTCATCTCTCTGTGTAACAGAATTGATCTACGATTTCAGGAACGGTCCCATGAAAGAGCTTCTGCCAGATGTTTTTCTCCCCATCTTGCCCTCTGCTCCTTCATCATCAACATCATCATCACCATTTATTTATATGTGCCACTGATTCCGCAGCGCTGTACAGAGAACTCATTCACATCAGTCCTTGCCCCATTGGAGCTTACAGTCTAAATTCCCTAACACACCCACACCCAGACAGAGAGAGAGATAGCAGCCAATCAACCTACCTCTGGTATGTTTTTTTGGAGTGTGGGAGGAAATCGGAGCACCCGGAGGAAACCCACGCAAACACAGGGAAAACATACAAACTCCACACAGATAAGGCCATGGTCGGAAATTGAACTTATGACCCCAGCACTTTGAGGCAGAAGTGCTAACCACTAAGCCACCGTGCTGCCCCAGTTCCTCCAGATGAACCTACGCAGTTAGGCCGCTCCCGTCTTTCTTCTGAGGAAAGAGAGTGACGTTTCAAGCAAAACTTGTGTTTCTGCTGTGGAGAATCTGGTCATTTGCTATCCACCTGTACCAAGAGGCCCGGGAAAAGCCTTCTCCTAATTGGTGATAGGGAGGCTGGTCTAGGAGTGAATTTTACTACTCCCTACATCTCTGCTAATCCAGACTTCTTGATGACCCTTTCAGTGGATACTCCTGCCGGCCCTCATCTAACGGGTGTAGTACGAATTTGCGGAGCTGGTTTAAATGGCAAGCAGTAGGCTGACAATAAAATTCCGAAAGTCACTTGCCAGACTTGTAATAAATGCTGACTGACCTTAAGAATGACCAATGCAGTCCCCGACAGTGTATTAATAAATCACGATCATCAGGAATAACGGCAGCGTCTTTTGACATCATTTTTAAGTGCGACCTCTATATCACTATTGTAAAAGCGGCAATGCCGGGTCCCTGACACTAACTTTATTCCTAACCCTAACCGTAACGCTAACCCCCTGCGAGATGCCCACTATCTGAAGCCTCATCAGACCTGATGGTCTTCCTTCTTTAGTCATTTTAATTTGAGACTTACTTATCGCTCTGGTGCCCAAAGTTTCCGAGCGGGCGCTTTGTCTTGGACTTTTAATGAATCCAACTTATCTCCGAACCTCGGCTTATACTTGAGCCTTCCAGCATTATTGCCATCACTAGATCCTCTGCTAGGACTCCGCTTGTTGGTTGCTCTTACATGGATCCACATCTTTGTCTGAAGTCTCTTCGCTGGGCTCACTCCTCTAAACTTGCGGGTCATGCTGGCTTTAAGAAGACTGTTGCCCTACTATCCCGGCATTATTGGTGGCCAAACCTTCGGTCAAATATCCGTGAAATTGTCGCTGCTTGTACAGTTTGTGCCCAAAGTAAATCTCCCAGCTGATTTACTTTCCTCTCTACCTATCCCGGAACGACCATGGGTCAGTCTATCTATGGAATTCATCTCCGACCTTCCCCTCAGCAATGGTTTCAACACTATTTGGGTGGTCGTGGATAGGTTTTCTAAAATGACTCACTTCGTTCCATTAAATTGTCTACCCTCTGCTCCCAAACTTGCACAAGTTTTTATCAAAGAGATCTTCCGTCTCCACGGATGCCCACAGGAGATCATATCTGACCGCGGAGTCCAATTTGTATCTCGCTTCTAAAGAGCTTTTTGTAAGGATTTGTAAGCCGAGCTGAAGTTTTTCTCAGGCTATCATCCTCAGACCAATGGTCAAACCGAACGTGTTAGCTAGGATCTTGAGGTATTTCTCCATTGTTTTACCTCCAACAATCAATCAGAATGGAGTAATCTTCTCCCATGGGCTGAATATGCTCATAATTATCACGTTCATAGTTCCTCTGGCTTTTCACCTTTCTACACAGTTTTTGGTTCTTATCCCATACTGCCAGATTTTTCTTCTTCTCAGGCTCCCACGGTTCCTGCTGCACGCTCTCTTGTCCATGTTCTGGTTGTTATCTGGACTTCTGCTAGAGAAAATTTATTGAAATACTCTCAACAGTACAAACGTTCTGCAGATCGCCCCCGAAAATTGATTCCTGTTCTTTGACCTGGGGATAAAATATGGCTCTCTGCTCAGAACCTCAGACTTTGGGTAGCATCCATGAAGCTGGCTCCACGATTTATTGGTCCCTTTCCTGTAACCCAAGTCATTAATTCCATTACTTATAGACTCCTTCTCCCCTCCTCCCTTAAGGTTCACAATACCTTTCACGTTTCTCTGTTGAGACCTCTAGTACTTAATAAATTTACTAAAATTCTCTCCTAGCCATTCCCCATTACATTTACAGATGGTGACGAGTATGAGATCAGCCACATCCTATATGTTCGTCGCCTTTGTGGGCCCTCCCAGTATCTGGTCCACTTGCAGGGGTTTGGACCTGAAGAAAGGTCCTGGGTGAATGAAGAGTATCTTTATGCCCCCCGTCTTTTGTCTGCCTTATCTTCTAAAGATTTCCCTTCTCAGAGAAAGGGAGGGGGTACTGTCAGACCATCCCTGCACAGTCAGGAAGTGCAGGGGACAACCACCTTCCTGTGCCGCTCTATCGCGTCCCGTTGATTAGCAACGGGACTTGTCTATGTCCAGCAGTCGCCGGCGCAAGCTCAGATTCTCGGCTAGGAAACGGGACGCTCGGCTCAGCTTCCTGTCGGCGGTCAGCTGATTCTGACTTTTTTTACTTTGATGGTTGAAAAAGTACTATTAATGCCAGTTCTAGTACTAGGATGCTCCTGATGTATATAGTAATCCATGAGTGACAACAGTAAAAAAGTTATTTGAAGTTGGAGCTACTTGTAGCTGCCACCACACCAGGTGAATGTCCAATGAGATAGGGAATGGGAAATGACTGTTGCAATTCAGACATTGCTCCACAATACAATTCAATTTATTACAATTGGTTTGTTAAAAAAATGCTTTGCTTTTCAGGGAAGGGGGGGGGGCTTGCTATCAAACACAGTATGCTGTTTTTTAGCCAATTACAGATTGTGTATTGGTACACATTTGGTACAGATGTTGTACTGTCTCTCACACAGTAGCCTTCACATTCATCACAATTTTTTATTTTAAAGTCAAGAAATACTTTTAGGTTTTTTGTCCACTCCTAATTAGATTACCAATATATTAATATTCCTACTAGCAGTCATTGATAGTCTACTCTTCACTCTCTCGCACCAACTTTAACACACACTCTGATCTATAAATAAAGATTTCTGCAGTAAAATAGCAGCAAGTCTGGTACATTTTTAGTGCCTTTTTCAATTTTTTTTCATCCCCTCCAACCCTCTACAACACATTTTACCAGCAATGGATCTCTCCCATGCTATAAATTATAGATTGGCAGCTGAGAACAGGAGGGGGAGGAATTAATTATAAAAGAGTTCCATCTTAAACACGTAAGATCCTACTTTTTCCATGAAAGTAAGTTTTCAAATACAAAATTGGTGGGAGAAACTGAGTTATTGCTCTCTTCAACTTGGTAACCCAAAACTCGGATCTGTCCGAATATATATATTGTGACAGAGTTACTGGAAGGAGGCTAAATGGCAGAGGTATGTGTCCCAGGCTCTTCTGCTTTATGTACGTTAAAACAAAAGGGAGAATGTGTAGGTATGTGGGAAAAGCTTCCCAGAGGGTGTTTCCCTGCTGTAACAAAGCATGGTAAGGGTCCTTGGTGTTATGTATGGAAAAAGAGAAGGGTGGACTCTATATATTAGGCCCAGTCTGGAGCTTCTTGCCTGCCAGTCTCTAAGTAGACTGATCAGGAGTTGCACCTGTGTGGTGCCTGTTAAAATGCAGCTAGAATGTGCAATCACTGTCTCAAGACCTGGGGAGGAGGTTAGATGCCTCCTGAGACACTCTTCTGTGGTGAGCAATTATGCATTTATGATTTGTGTGTGGGACATAAGGTCCTGCACAGGAGAGAAGGTCTCAACAAATGTTTAAGTGCATGACAGGCAAGGTTTTTATTTGTGTATTGTTTATGCTAATAAAACTGGTTGAGGCCAGTTACACTGAAAACCCTGCATTCAAGAAACTTATTGCTGCTTTCCATTGCCGTCTACCCCAGAAGATGGTACCTATTCCCCTGATTACCTCTAGATATATATACTGTATATAAGGCAAACCCTGCTTCTCATGTTTATAAATACACACACAAAACACATACACAAATTTCTTGAAATATTTACATATGACTGTTTTGTGACTAGATTTTACATGCAAATATGCCTCCTCAACAAATTGACTGTCACAGAGAAAACAATCAAACAATCGAAGAGCGAAAAGGACAGAGGTAATATCACGTCAATGCCTGCAAAGTCCGAGAACAAGATGCCATGCTATGTTTAATGTCGGTAACTTTGATGAAACAAATATTAATGCTCATAATCGTGGTCCCAGGAACAGTATCTTTTAGTTTTGCATTGCTAAGTATTTTGCAGCTCAGCAGCCATCTGACAAACTATTAAATCAATGCTGTCAGAAGGGTAAAATCAAATTGGGTGCAATAAAGTCTGCTCCAACATTTGTGGGATAAATGATGCGAGTAATTTAACCGTTATCAAAAAAGGGTCCAACATGATCTTACACTTTTCCCCTCATTTTGACAGGCTTTAACTAGTCACTAATAATTATCTACATTCAAGAATTTTGTAAAAATCTTTCTGTAGTTAGTTACTAACTCTGTGTTATAACCTTACATGGCTTAGTTTCATAAGCAAGCATGGAGTAATTATATTCTAGATAATTTACAAAATAATTAACAAAAACATTTAAAAATAGTACCCAATATGTGTTCCTATGGTAAATCAATATTAACTTTAACCTAATATGGTTCCATTTATTTGACCATTTGTCTTCTATCAGAGACACACTGGAAGTTAGGATCCTGAGACTAGTTTAGGTTGACATTACCCACATCTGGGGTGTGGAGTATAACGTGGTTTGGGTATTTACCTGTGAGTCCCATAAAGGAGTATGGACTTAGCTGCAAACATCAAGATGTGGTCCTTCAGAATGGATCCTAAACAAGCTAGAGAATGGTATTTCCACTGTTTTACTGTGGTCATTTTGGTGCTGCATATTCCATTGCTTTTTCTGGGGACAGCATTTTTGGCATAGCAAAAAGATCAATAGATCTCTTGCCTGTGGTATTTCATTATCAATATATATAGGTGCTTGTGAGCACCATATTGGCCATACAACAGTTTGCTATACACCATTGCACAAGATGATCATACACTGTTATATCATTGCTGCCTATTCAATGTTACATTTTCAAAACATTTGGAAAGTAACGGAGTGCTGGTTTTCGGATTTTACTAGGATGAATCTGACATGGCTATCTATCTATCTATCTATCTATCTATCTATCTATCTATCTATCTATCTATCTATCTATCAATGTATCGTGACTGCGTCAGGGGAACAGGTGCCATCTCCTGGGGTATGTGAAAAGCAAAGAAAAAAGCTTCAAAATAAACACCTTGGGCCTGATTTATTAAAATAAAAAGTAAGGAGTATGTTTTCTCTTGGACAAACCATGTTACAATGCAAGGGGTGCAAATTAGTTTATTATTTTGCACATAAGATAAATACTGGCTGTTTTTCCATGTAGCACACAAATGCTTGATAACTTTCATTTTATACTGAAATTTAAAGTTGATCTAGGACATGCCCAACTCAAATTAAATATTTCCCCACATTTTAAATTGACATCCGCTTCCAACGCAACATGGCTTTGCCAAGTTGCAATGTTCTTCTTTTTTTTTTTTTGTTTACTTTCCTTATTGAATCGGGCCCCTTGTCTTTCCGGCACTAACTAAACACACAGGATGACCCTCTTTTGTGTGAAGGACCTTGTGTTTAACACACATACAAAACATAGAGACAACTGCTCACCATTTGCAGAGTCTCTCAGGAAGCATCCAATCCCCACCCCAGGTCAGAGAGACTGCATGTCTAGCTTTTTAAACACTCACACTCTGGTGAAGTTGCAAATCAGCCTACCCTTAGGCTGGAAGGCCCAGAAGACCAGGAAAGGCCCTGATGAATAGAGCCCTCCCTCTCTCTCCATTCATCACCCCAGGGACCCTTAACAAGTTTTCCTACAGCTGAGAAACACACTTTGGGAAGCTTTTCCCACACACATAAACAATCTTCCAGGAGTTTTAATGTACACAAGCCAGAAAGCCTGGGACTTATACTTCTACCATGCAGCACTTTCCCAGTGCTTCTGTCACAATATACATATATAAATAGCAGCTCTATCAGATCACAAAATAAGGTACTATGAGGGCCTCTCCAGCGTTATATGATGTCTGCAGATGCGTATTCACCTTCCATATTTTGTGTCTTAACTCCCAGGCATGTAAAGACCCTAATTGGTACGGAAACTATTGTGATTGAATGACAGGTTAATAACTAACATTAAGGAAAAGTGAAAGAAAATCTGCCATTTTAGATATGATATAGAAGGATCCGTAACTTACATACCTACACCCTCACATGGCTGAGAGCCCATCAGTAAGGAGCAAATAAAAGCGCAAGGACAAGTGTTATATTTTACGTCACATCGTGAGTTACTACCTTATTCATCCACAAATGCATTTTTCATGTGCGTCTATCCTTGAATACGGCCATGCGTATGCATGAGTTGCGTGTTTTTTTATAACAATGCAAAGTAAGTTTGTATTGCATTTCTTAATGCATAGTCCTGATATGTAAATTGAAGTTACTAGAAACTTTAACTTTTATGCACAGCAGCAGTGGAGTAATCAGGAATGCCCTCACAACTTCCAAACACACCAATGGAGCGACAAGTCTCCATAATGTTTGCTGCATATGTGTGAAGTATGCAAAGTTTTACACAGTGGAAATGTTACCAATATCAAGTGGATACTTTGTCTAGCAAGAGACAGAAAAGAAACAAAAGTGTTTATGAACAGTCAGTTACAGTTAAGAAAATTGCTGATTTGCAAGGGAAGCAAACATTTTTTCTGTTGAAAGACAGAAAAAGAAGCAACTGTTCAGTGGTTGTTTTTTTCCCCCTTAGTGCAAAGAAAGTAGTTTTAAATGAGGTGAAAGTGAAAATCCAAAAAGTATTTCACGGACTGTCTCTGTGAAAACTGTGTTTACTGGTTATTGTAGTGTCACACTTGTTTGATCAAGTAAGCTATTTCAGAAAGTGGATTTCTGGACAGGATTTTAGGAACAGGTCAGAGTAGTTATGCTGGTATATGTCTTGGGTAGATGCAGATACAACATTGCCTACAAAATCTGATCACATGGAGCAGGCCAGTGCCATTCAGGCACAAATTAATGATAGTTTCAGGAGGCCTTACGACTAATAGCAAAGAACATACAATGGACTCAAATGCCAGACTCCATCTGTACAAAAGATGACAGTCACAGATGATGTTGAAGGCTACTTGGAAATATTCAAGAGGATTTCCGAGAGAGAAGAGTTGCCAGTGGAGCAGAGGGCAGAAGTGCTAGCACCAGTTTTGAAGGGTGAGCCACAAAAGGCTTACTTTGACCAGGATAAACTGGACACTTTACATTACTCCAAGTTAAAGAAGGAGATATTAGCCTGTTTGGGGGTAATCTGTGATGTACCAAACATAAAAGTGCACGACTAGACCTATTCTGCTGACCAGCCATCACAAATGTACCAATTGATTCACCTGAAGAGGCTACAACTGGATGAATTCTCTGCTCTCTGCCTCCTAGAAGTCAGTGCTGGGTAGGACAATAAGATCTCCAGGCCATAACTCAGTGGAAAAGTTTCAGGCTGTCTTACTTGGATGCCCCCAATGACCAAATTTCAGGGGCAATTTGCCCATAAGAGTGTTCCATATTTTAATCGGGAAATTAGTGCCTTAACTTGGACTGGTTCCAAAACAAATGTGACAGTTGAAGGGAAAATTCAAGGGATAATGAATCCCAAATTTGGGTCTCGCTTCAGGCACAGTGTAGGGAATGTCAGAAACCAGGCTATGTTGGTGCTAATGGACTGTATCTCAGCCAGACAACTGTCCTTGTTCGCCCACCATATTTGATCTGCCCAGACTCAGAGACAGAACAGATGATGTGTAAATTGAGTAGAAGATAGTGAAACAAAAGCTTTATTGGACTCTGGAAGTTTAGTGACTTGGTGCATGCCAGCCTGGTGGACTTTGGAAAGCTTAGAGAGACCTATGTATGGGTCATAGGGACATTAAAATCTATCCTATAGCCCTAATAAAGTTTGAGACCCAAGTGGCATGGTCTATCATGAAGTTGGGATAGTTAAGTCCAGGATACACAGTGTAATCTTGGGGAGAGATTTTCAGCCATTTTGGAATTTGTGACAAAGGTAAGACATATCTTCTGGCAGGAATGGTGTTGTTAAAGTACCACATGACAATAATCAGTAGTGGTGACCCCCGAGGACTCTATTGATTTTAGGGTCTGTACAGTTTAGCGCTACTCCAACAGGGCGCGGTGTCTAACGAGCAGATGGTGTTCACCAGGAACCGCCGCAAAGCAGTATGGTCTTAGCTGCGTCTGCTTTCAGGTCGTGGCCCCTGCTAGAATACCCTCTTGGGAAATCAGGAGACAAAGGGGCAGTTGACTTACCAGAACAGCTGAAGGAACGTCAACTCCGTAGACCGAGGATGGATCTGCAGGTATTAGTTGGAGCGTAAGCTCTGAAGACAAGCAGGCAGGATAGTAGGTACTTGGTTGGAGCGTAAGCTCTGTAGACAAGTAGAATAGCAGATACTTGATTGGAGCGTAAGCTCTGCAGACAAGTAGAATAGCAGGTACGTGGTTGGAGTGTAAGCTCTGTAGACAAGTAGAGTAGCAGGTACTTGATTGGAGTGTAAACTCTGTAGACAAGTAGAGTAGCAGGTACTTGATTGGAGCGTAATCTCTGTAGACAAGTAGAGTAGCAGGTACTTGATTGGAGAGTAAGCTCTGTAGACAAGTAGAGTAACAGGTACGTGGTTAGAGCGTAAGCTCTGTAGACTAGTAGAGTAGCAGATACTTGATTGCAGTGTAAGCTCTGTAGACAAATAGAGTAGCAGGTACGTGGTTGGAGCGTAAGCTCTGTAGACAAGTAGCGCAGCAGGTACTTGATTGGCGTGTCAGCTCTGCATCCAAGGTAGACAGGATAGGTAGCAGCCACATCTAGGCACCAAAAGGCAACTGAGGAACAGGCACTCAGTGTGTAGAGGAAGTGCCTTTTGTATTTAGCGCCAAGATTGCCTGGCCAATAGCGATGCAGGCAGAGGTTTTATAAGTTGCGGGTCTGCCCGAATCCAAGATGGCGGCGCCCTGGACGGAGCAGACCGTGGGAGTCAGGTAAGTTAGCCGGGGGTCGGGTGTGACAGTACCCCCCCTTTTAAAGATGGGCACCGCACGTCTACTGCGGGTATTTGTAGGAGTTTTTTTATGAAATTTCTCCAACAGGTGAGGGGCGTGAACATCGGAAGCACAATCCCAGGAGGGCTCCTCAGGACCGAAGCCCTTCCAGTCTACCAGGTATTTCAGGCCGCCTTTACAATACTGGGAATCTAGAATTTGTTTAAGTTCAAACTCCTCCTCTTGATGGGCTCTAGGAACGATAGAAGAGGATGCTGATGAGAATCGATTGATCTTCAGTGGTTTTAACAGTGAAACATGAAATGAATTGACAATACGGAGATAAGTTGGTAAGTGTAACCTGAAGCAAACCGGATTGATGACTCGAGAGATAGTGTATGAACCAATAAACCGCGGAGCCAGCTTCATGCAAGGAACTTTGAGGCGCATTTTTTTGGTGGAGAGCCACACCCGATTTCCAACTTTAAAGATGGGAAGTACCCGATGTCTCTTATCAGCAGCCAATTTATAGCGTCTAGAGGACTTCCTGAGACAAGATCTTACTTGAGTCCATATGGAGAGAAAGTTGCGGTACAGTAGGTTTGCAGCAGGAACCTGGGTGGGTGGGAGAGGTGTGAATTTAGGGAGAGAAGGTTGGTGCCCATAGACCACCAGAAAGGGAGACTTAGAGGTGGATTCATGGAAGGCATTGTTGTGAGAAAATTCATCCCACAGTAGGAGATCTACCCAATTGTCCTGGTTAGCAGAGGAGAACATTCTGAGATAAGTCTCTAAATCCTGGTTCACCCGTTCAGGCTACACGTTGGATTGTGGGTGGTAGTCAGAAGATAGGTTCAATTTGATTCCCAATAGTTTGCAGAGGGACCTCCAGAACTTGGAAACAAATTGAACGCCTCGGTCCGAGATTATTTCGAGAGGGCAGCCGTGCAGACTAAATATAACTTTAATAAAGTGGGATGCTAAGATGGGAGAGGAGGGAAGACCAGGAAGTGGGATGAAGTGGGCCATCTTAGAAAAGCGATAGACCACGACCCATATGACTGTACAGTTCTTGCTTGATGGAAGATCGGTTATAAAGTCCATACTAATATGGGTCCAGGAAGCGGCAGAGGGAAAAGTTGGCTGGCAGTAAGTTAATGTGAAGACTTGTTTTGTGTACAGGTACAACAGGAAGAGATGAAGTCCTTGATATCAGAGTGTAGACTGGGCCACCAGTAATTTCTGGACACTAATTCTATGGTTTTTGCGGATGCCCGAGTGACCAGAGAAAATGGTGGAATAGAAGTGTTTCAAGAGCTTGTGGCGGAGTCTAGCAGATACAAAGGATTTCCCAGATGGAGGAACAGGAGACTTGAGCAGCATAGCAGACACCAGACATTTAGGGTCCAGGATAGGATGATACGGTTCGTCCTCAGATAGCACATGCGCAGGAAACGCTTGGGAGAGAGCGTCAGCTCTTTTGTTTCTATTCCCAGGGTTGAAGGTAATACGGAGCTCAAAGCTGAAAAAGAACAAGGACCAACGTGCCTTTCTGGGGTTTAAGCATTGTCCGGTTTGGAGGTATAGAAGATTTTTATCGTCGGTGAAGATTGGTGACCGGCTGTGTTGCCCCTTCAAGAAGATAACGCCATTCCGTCAGGGCCACTTTGATTGCCAGCAACTCTTTATCCCCTATGGCATAATTCTACTCCGCTGGAAGGAACTTCCTTGAATAGAAGGCACAAGGGTGGAATTGACCTTGCGGAGATTTTTGAGAGAGCACCACTCCAATGCCCACGTTAGAAGCATCAACCTCTAGAAAGAATGGGGAGGAGGAGTCGGGTTGCCTGAGAATAGGTGCAGAAGCAAAGGCATTTTTAAGGAAGTCAAAGGCCTCCACAGCGGTTGATGGCCAGGATTTAGTGTTGGAACCCTTCCGTGTAAGGGCCACAATGGGTGCTACGATGGTGGAGTAGCCCAGGATGAAGCGCCTGTAATAATTGGCGAAGCCAAGGAATCGCTGGATAGATTTCAAGCCCAATGAAAGGGGCCATTCCAAGATTGCCTTCACCTTGTCTGGGTCCATTTGTAGTCTAGATCTGGATACGATGTAACCGAAGAATTGTATTTGGTCGAGTTCGAAGGAGTACTTCTCCAATTTACAGAACACACAGGACCACAAGAGAGAAGTTGAGAAGTAGACCAATTTATCTGGGGGGAGTGCTGCTGGAGCCAGGGTAGTCCCAAGATGATGGGAGTCATGGTAGAGGGAAGCACATGGAAAGTGATTTCTTCACGATGAAGTGCCCCAACTTGCAAGACAATTGGTTTGGTTCCACAGTACCATTAGCAATTCGGGACCCATCTATGGCTGTGATGGAAACAGGAATCCCCAAAGGCACGGTTGGTATGGAAGCCTGTAAAACCAAAGTAAAATAAATAAAATTCCTAGCTGCTCCAGAATCCAGGAGGGCAGAGGTAAGAATGGGACCGGAGGGCCCGTAGAGGGTTACAGGAAATGAACAGATATTGGGAGTTTTAATGAAGGGAGAGGTTTTAGAAAGCCCTAATCTGACCTCTCCAGAGCAGGTTAGGGCCTGGCATTTCCGGGCCTCTTGGAGCAGGAGTTCAAGAGATGTCCTGGATCCAGGGCCAGTGCTAGGGTCCGTGGCGCCCTAGACACATTTACAAAATCGGCGCCCCCCGCCCGGCACATTTTCAAAATCGGCGCCCCTACCCTGCACACTTAAAAAATAGTGTGTAAGTGTGCAGGGTGGGGGCGCCGATTTTTAAAATGTGCGTCTTTTCTTACCTGCTTCTAACTTGTCTCCTCTCTGCTCCGTCTGCTCCCCTCCACTCACTGACACTGTCGGGCTGTGATGATGATGTCATGCCCGACAGTCAGTCAGTGAGTGGAGGGGAGGAGACGGAGCAGAGAGGCGGCGGTGGTGGTGAGCAATAGTCCCCCCCCCTCCCTGTGGATGTATGTGAAGCTGTGCGGCGGCCGTGAAAGGTATGGTCAGCGGTCGCCGCACAGTTTTAAAGAAAGTTTTAATCTGTGGCGCCCTCCAGAGCCCGGCACCCTAGGCAAGTGCCTAACCTTGCCTAATGGGAGCGCAGTGCCTGCCTGGATCAGTGCAGTATAGGCACAGTTTGTTCTTGAGTCTCCTGTCACGTTCCTCCGGGGTTGCATGGGCTCATCCACTGGCACCGGATGGGAAAAGTGAGGTGCAAGTCTAGTCGGGGTACGCCGGGAAGCATCCTTCTCAGAAGATCTCTCACAGAAGTGAAGATCCACCCTGTTGCAAAGCGAAATCATGGCCTCAAGTGTAGAGGGTAATTCCTGTGAAGCTAAGGCATCTTTGATTTTATCAGATAGACTCTGCCAAAAAGTAGCCACTAATGCATCATTGATCCAGCGCAGTTCGGATGACAGTGTTTGAAATTGGAGGACGTATTGGGCCACCGAGCGGGAACCTTGACGAAGGCGGAGGATGCTAGATTCTGCTGAGGTGACTCTTCCAGGTTCATCGAATATTCTACGAAACGCTGCTATGAAAGCAGCACTATCCGCCAGGAGTAGATCATCACTTTCCCAAAGAGGTGAAGCCCAGGCTAAAGCCTGGCCTGATAGGAGTGATATTAGATAAGCCACCTTGGACCGCTGAGCGGGAAAATTCTGTGGCTGGAGTTCAAACTGCAGCTGAATCGCATCCTGTTGTTCCACACGGCTGAGCAAATGCTGCAACATGTCTTTCGCTGAAGGTTCCACGTTGGGATCCGTCATGGTAAAGAAAAGTTTGGCCTGTTCCTACTGTCACGGTCTCAAGCGATAGCAGGTCTTTACGATGCAAATCCTAGGGTCTGTACAGTTAAGCGCTACTCCAACAGGGCGCGGAGTCTAGAGAGCAGATGGTGTTCACCAGGAACTGCCGCAAAGCAGTATGGTCTTAGCTGTGTCTGCTTGCAGGTCGCGGCCCCTGCTAGAGTACTGAGCGAGACCCTCTTGGGAAATCAGGAGACAAAGGGACAGTTGACTTACCGGAACAGCTGAAGCAACGTTAGCTCCGTAGACCGAGGATGGATCTGCAGGTATTAGTTGGAGCGTAAGCTCTGAAGATAAGCGGGCAGGATAGTAGGTGCTTGGTTGGATCGTAAGCTCTGTAGACAAGTAGAATAGCAGATACTTGATTGGAGCGTAAGCTCTGTAGACAAGTAGAGTAGCAGGTACTTGATTGGAGTGTAAGCTCTGTAGAAAGAGTAGAGTAGCAGGAACTTGATTTGATTGTAATCTCTGTAGACAAGTAGAGTAGCAGGTACTTCATTGGAGCATAAGCTCTGTAGACAAGTAGAGTAGCAGGTACGTGGTTGGAGCGTAAGCTCTGTAGACAAGTAGAGTAGCAGGTACTTGATTGGAGCGTAAGCTCTGTAGACAAGTAGAGTAGCAGGTATGTGGTTGGAGCGTAAGCTTTGTAAACAAGTAGAGTAGCAGGTACTTGATTGGAGTGTCAGCTCTGCAGACAAGGTAGACAGAATAGGGAGCAACCACGTCTAGGTACCAAAAGGCAACTGAGGAACAGGCACTGAGTGTTTAGAGGAAGTGCCTTTTGTATTTAGCGCCAAGATTGCCTGGCCAATAGGGATGCAGGCAGAGGTTTTATAAGTTGCGGGTCTGCCCGAATCCAATATGGCGGCGCCGGGGACAGAGCGGACCGCCAGAGTCAGGTAAGTTTGCCGGGGTTGGGTGAGCCGCCTGATACTCCGGCGAGTGACACCAAGGAGTTGTTTCATATGTTTATCTGGATTGGAATCTCAAAATAGATCCTCACAGACTCCCTTGTCTAAAATCATGAGGACATTGTGTCAAGAATTGAAAATCAAACACTTACGTACTTATGTCTATCATCCCCAAACAGATGGTCTGGTTGTGAGGATAAATAAGACTTTCAAGAATATGCGTCAAAATTGATAGCTAAGGATGGGAAGGACTGGTATGCCTATTACCATATTATTATTATTATTATTATTATTATTATTGTTATTATTATTATCATTATTACCATTTATTTATATAGCACTACTAATTCCGCAGCGCTGTACAGAGAACTCACTCACATCAGTCCCTGCCCCACTGGGGCTTACATTCTAAATTCCCTAACACACACACATACACAGACAGACAGACAGACACAGACAGAGACAGACAGACACATTTACACTGACACACAGACAGACTGGCACACACACACAGACAGACAGACAGACACATAGACTAGGGTCAATTTTGTTAGCAGCCAATTAACCTACCAGTATGTTTTTTGGAGTGTGGGAGGAAACCGGAGCACCCGAAGGAAACCCACGCAAACATGGGGAGAACAGACAATATTTAATGTTTGCAATTTGGGAAATGCCACAAGCTTCCACACGTTTTGCCCCATTTGAATTATTGTATTATTGGTGGCCACAGGGACTTCTAGAAAGTGCTAAAGAGACTTGGAGCAGGAAGATACTCCCTAGGATAATTGAACATATTACTGCAATGCAAGATGTAATTGTGACAATAATGCCAATTGAGCTCCTCATGGAGCTCAAAGCTGGGTATATAATAGGTCCGCTAAGGTTAGGACTTTTAATCCCAGGGATAGAGTGATAGGCGTTAGTCATAATAACCACACTGGCAAGAGCGGCTTGAAATAATGAGAAGAGTGGGTGTTGTAAACTATCTACCAGCCCGGTAAACGAAGCCTGAACAAATATATCATGTGAACTTAATCAAGCCATGGTAGATAGAGAAACACCTGTTGCCCTGAGAACTTCTTCTAACAATACATTAACCAGGGTTCCAGAAGTAGAAATTCCAGAAAATATATCAGTATCTCAGAAACAAGAGTGTAAAGGTCGTGTTTTCAGAGTTCCCTGGGCACAGTATGATTCATAACTGATCCTAGGGTGCAGGTTCATCTCAATTCTTACTAGGTTCTGAAAGCCGGGAAACAAGCAATATTGGAGGAGTTCCAAAAATGTATAACCTAGGGGTCTTTAAGGAGTCAAACAAAATGTGGTCTAATCCGATAGTGTTAACACTCAAACCAGACATGTAACTATGTTTTTGCAATGACTTTCATAAACTCAAAGAAGGGTCAAAATTCAACACATATGCCCTGTCACGGGTATATGAATTAATCAAGAAGCTAAGACATACCCAGTATTTTAAAACTCTACATTTAACCATGAGCTACTGCCAGATTCCTTTATGAACAGTGCCAATGAAATTAAATCATTTCCTGCCCCAGAGGGACTATTTTAGTAAATACTGTTACAGTTTGGGCTACAAGGGGCTCTTGCCACTTATCAAAAAATGATGAATGGGATACTGAAACCTCATAGCCAGTAAGCTTCTTCCTATCCCAATAATATTGTCATTTTAAGTTGTGATTGGGATAGTCATTTATAGAAGGTACAAGTACTCCTGGGGGTATATTTACTAAACTGCGGGTTTGAAAAAGTGGTTATGTTGCCTATAGCAACTAATCAGATTCTAGTTAACATTTATTTAGTACATTCTACAAAATGACAGACAGAATCTGTTTGGTTGCTATAGGCAACATCTCCACTTTTTTCAAATCCGCAGGTTTAGTAAATATACCCCGTAGACTCAATTAGAAAAGAGGGGTTAACAGTGAAAACAAAGAAGTGTGCTAAAGACTATAAAGAGTAAAGAGATCTGGCTTAGATCGGAGAACAAGGGGAACAAAATCTCAGGTAAATAAGATACAGGTCTGGCCATGACACATGTCTAAGGCTGGGTACACACTACAGAAAATTTCTCCTGATGCAACATCTTTAACGATTTTACTAACGATACAATAAAAAGTCCAGATCAACATGCTAATTCATGTGAACACACTATATGTGTTTTGCACGATTTATCTTCAGATCTGTGCTCTTCACCTCATAACCATCAGCTGAAAATATTCTGACTTTGCACACTACGTAGAGATCTTATGGACACTTGCAGTCGTGAGTGCATACACACTGCAGAATCTGAACAACATCGTTCCATCTTTCAACGACACTTATATTCCAGTTTAAAAATCAAATTAAATGATACGATGTGCTTTGGAATGATGATCGTTCAACGCTGCAGTGTACACACAGTCGTTTATCGATGGATGGACCCGATACTTGGCTGCAAAAACTGTAGTGTGTAACCAGCCTTAGTAGCAAGTAAGAGCATTTCTAGGTATTGTAACCTATTATCATGTCTGTAAAACTGTTGAAAGAGAGGATCTGTGAACTGACCTGAGATTCTGTTTGTGGAATGCACTGCATATAGTTAGGATTTGTTTTTCTGTTAGTTAGAGCTCAGTCAAGCAGGGTTATTTTCTGTTACTGTTTGACTGACCACAGACCAGTACCTATATGTCTCTCCAATACAGCAAATATTTGTTAAAAATTGACTTAGTTTATTATTTCACAAGTTCACATCAGAGATACAGGCCCTGATAAAGAATGTCTCATCACCACACAAGATATAGGTAATCCAATGTTCTAAAAGGAGCAAACCAACACAAATCACCAGTCCATATTCCTTCTATCTCTGACAGCAAGGCAGGGATCTCACTTCATGTTACCCCACTTTTGGTTGGCACAATCTGTAGCTTAATCCAGTAAAATGTCATTGAGTGCTGTCAGCACTGTGTGTCCTTTGATTAATGGCTTCCAAAATTCTGGCACATGACTATTATTTTCAGTCAGATCCGTCATCCTAATCACCCCTTGGTAGATCGGCAGTTCCATCGCTGTCTGTCATGTTTCAAACTGGGAAATTATGAACTCTGTTCATCAGTCAGTATTGGCTCTGACAGAGATGAGAGGGTAAATGTATGAAAGTTCGATTTCTGCAAGTTGCCGGAAATCGGCGACTTTGCAGCTAAAATTTAAAGCGGCGATGGCTTGTAAAGGCAACCTTGCCTTACAAGCCATCGCCGCTTTAAATTTTAGCTGCAAAGTCGCTGATTTCCAGCGACTCGCAGAAATCGGACTTTCATACATTTACCCTGAGGTGTAGAGTCTAATGAACCCTCGGTCTTCACCAGGAACTGCGGCCAGGTGGAATGGACTTTGCTACAGGGAGCCAGCAGGTTGCAGCCCCCTTACTGCGTCCTGACTTGACTAGCTGGTAAAGGATGTCAGGAGGGAGGCACCAAATCAGTAGTCAAAAGCAGTGTCAGAAGCAGGTCTCAAGCACAGGTTGAAAATGAGAGACAAGTCAAAGTCGGGATAACAGGAAGAGTTTCAAACTGAGGGGCAAACAAATTCAATTCACATAAATTATTAAACTGCAGCAAACAGCAGGGAAAGCTAAAACAGTTTACTAACTAACTAAGAAATAATGAGAGAGATCACATGAGTACACAGTATAAATAAACCAGGAAGTCAAGCCAGAGATCACATGACTGCAAAGCAAAGAATGCAGGTCTACATGGAGACACCCAGTGCTGAGAACAGTAAGTAAAAAAATTATACTGGCTCTGGCGTGTGTCAGATAGTGAGCAGTAGGAGGGAACCCACCTTCCTTGGTACCCATTTGGAGTTACTTACACATCTTAACACAGTGCCATCCCTGAATTAACCCCTCAGTGGATTTTAGATGATTTGGTCCCTTCCAGCCGATCGGGACTTCTGGTAATGCGTACCCATTGATCATAACTTATTATCCCAAGTTACTGGTGTCCAATTATAATCATATGCATTTTGGTCACCTGTGGCTACAACAGTCTGCCAGAGGAATGGTTTTTTCAGTAGTAGTATTTACGTTTACAGTATAGAATATCGCTCCATTGGCTCCATTTAAGAAGCATAAGGAAGTGCACTTGACATTCTCACCGAGGAGAGAGGGTTCCTTGGTGAACTTAACATTTATTTACATTTCAAGATACCCTACTCATGTCACACTCATCCTAGACATAGAGAAGGCACTTGATATTGTACACTGGGTGTATCTGTAATTAGTGCCTGAAAAAGTTGACAAAAAGAGGGAACTTTGCAAAACCTCTAAAGTCCCTATACTTCGAGCTCAAGCTCCAGATACAACATTAGTCTTTATGTTGTGTCTTTTATGCCCTCCATAATCCTATTGCCCTCCTAGTCATGACTTCACATTAATTTAAGTAAATCTTATGCATTTCATAACATTCCCATTAATATATACTGCATACCTCAACAATGTATTCTCATGAAATGAACAGGAGTTCACATTCATTATGCATTATTTGGGTATCCACCTTTTAAAAGATCAGGGGGTAAATGTATGAATCTCCGGATTCTTCATCTCCGGCGTGTTCAGCCTCTTCAGCGCTTAAATTTAAAGCGGCGCTGCATTGTAAAGGGAAGTTTCCCTTTACAATGCAGCGCCGCTTTAAATTTAAGCGCTGAAGAGGCTGAACACGCCGGAGATGAAGAATCCGGAGATTCATACATTTACCCCCAGGCCTCCCTATGAAATCCTTGAGTAATTTTGCTTTTCTAAAGTATTCTTGAGGATTGGTCACAATAAAACATATCTTTGCTCGGGTGTTTGGCCACTGTGAATATGACAATTCTACCTAAGATCCTTCCCTTCACTCTTGTAAACATATTATTACAAAAATTACAAAGAGCTACAAATAGCTCTATATGTATAAATAGATCAGTGGAAGAGAAATGGAATGGAAAAAGGCATAGACATAACAAGAGTATTATATATCACTGCCAATTGGAAAAGGGAGGCTGGGACTTCCAAATTCAAAACTTTTTTATACAGCTGCCTTCATAAAATACAAACCCTGTAAAAGCCATGAGGATACTATTAAAAAAATCTTGAATCTTGTCAATGCTGCTTCCAAACTATTCTCTCTAACCTCCTCACGACCTCTCCCAGTGGATTGAATCCACTACTCATCAGGATGGCCACTGTCTTGATCTTGTTTTCTCTAGACTATGCTCAATTTCTCATTTCCTTAACACTCCTTTCCCCCTCTCGGGTCATCATATTATTAGCTACTCTATCATCCCCAGTTCTTTACCCTCCCTAGTGTCAAACTCTTCCAAACCTCCTCAGAACCGCAGGAATTTCATCTCTATTGATTTTCAACAGTTTTCCACCTCTCTCCAACACCTTCTCTCCCCAATTTTAACATTCTCCTCTCCTGATTGAGCAGTACCCCATTTTCATCAAACCCTACCAACTGCCCTGGATCAAGTGGCTCCAGCGACACTACATACATTGCGTAGAATTCGTTGCCAACCATGGCACACTACAGTAATGCGAACTCTACAAAAACTTTCTCGTAAAGCAGAACGTCACTGGCGTAAATCTTGTGCCTCTAATGATTTCATCACATATACTGATATCTACCACTCCTATAGAAATGCTCTGGACACTGCTAAACAAGCATACTTCCAATCTGTCATCTATGCTCAGGCTTCTAACCCCAAATGCCTCTTTAACACATTTAACTCTCTTCTGATTCCTCCTGCCCCAAATCCTCCAACTAAAATCAGTGCACAGGATCTAGCTTCCTATTTCAAGGACAAAATTGATAAGATCAGGCTTGAAATGGTATCATCTCCCTTGACAAGCAATCGGCTCAATTCCTTTGTAGCACCCTCTGACACTCTCTCTTCATTTGATCCAGTGGCGCACGCAGGGGGGGTTTCTGGTTCTCCAGAAACCCCTACCTCTGCGAACCAACGGAACTGTACAGCAGCCGCGGCGCTTTCAAAGAAGCGTCCACGGCAGTGCTGTATTGTAGTATAATACAGCACTGCCGTGGATGCTGCTTGACAGCGCCGCGGCTGCTATAGAATTCAGACTCGCCGAAATGGAGCTGCTTCGCCGAAACCCCCCCTTCTAAATCCTGCGTTCGCCCCTGTGATCCCACAAATGAAGAGGAAGTTTCTACTCTTTTCTCATCTTCCTTCTCTACCTCCTGTCCTCTTGATCCCATTCCCTCACAAATTGGTATGTCCCTGTCTCCTGTGCTCATTCCCCCTCTAACTAAAATCTGTATTCTATCTCTTTCTACTGGTATTTTTCCATCACTATTCAAGCATGCAATGATTACTCCCACTTTCAAAAAACAAAATTCTGACTCTAACTCTCTCGTAAATTACTGCCCCATCTCCCAACTTCCATGCCCCTCCAAACTTCTCGAGAAAATTGCGTACACTCGACTCACACACTTTCTTACAGCAAACAACCTATTGGATCCTCCTCAGTCAGGCTTTCGCTCTCAACACTCCACAGAGACTGTGCTGACAAAGGTTGTGAATGATTTGATCACAGCAAAAAATAACAACCATTACTCTCTTCTAATTCTCCGGGATCTCTCTGCTGCATTTGACACTGTTGAACACTCTCTCCTCATACAGACGCTACAATCCCTAGGTCTTGAAGGCACTGTCCTATCCTGGTTCTCATCCTACCTATCTATCGCTCTTTCAGTGTTAATTCTCTCTTTAGTATGTAAGCTCCTTTGAGCAGGGCCCTCTTCCCTTCTGTCTTAATACCATTTCTTCTTCTTCTACATCACTCTATTTGCTTTGCTTGGAGATATTGAAGTCTTGGTGATACTTGTTCTACTCTGTATCCTTGTATTCTGTCTGTATTGTATATTGTATGGCGCTGCGGACACCATGTGGCGCCATATAAATAAAGAATAATAATAATAATAATAATAATTTCTCTGGATCCACCTCTGCTCCGCTTACTTTATCAGTTGGAGTACCACAAGGCTCAGTACTAGGTCCTCTGCTATTCTCTATCTACACCACTTCTCTTGGAAAACTAATAAGCTCCTTTGGATTTCAGTATCATCTCTATGCGGATGATACACAAATCTATCTATCCTCTCCTGATCTTTCACCATCTGTGTTGTCTCGCATTACTGACTGTCTTTCTGCCATTTCATCTTGGATGTCTTCTCGCCAACTCAAACTCAATCTTTCAAAAACTGAATTAATAATATTCCCACCCAAAAACAGAAGCTTCCTGCCTGACATTTCTATTTCTGTTGATAACATGACCATAAATCCCACCCCGCAAGCTCGTTGCCTAGGTGTAATCCTGGATTCCCAACTGTCGTTTATTCCCCACATCAACTCTATATCTAATTCATGTTACATACACCTAAAGAACATTTCAAGAATACGCACATATCTCACACAAGCCACCGCAAAAACATTAATTCATGCACTCATCATCTCCACATCGACTATTGCAATTCCCTCCTTACTGGTCTTCCCAAAGTCAGACTTGAACCCCTACAATCTATTTTGCACGCAGCGGCTAGATTGATTTTCCTTACTAACCATTATTCCTCTGTTGAGCCACTCTGTCAGTCTCTACATTGGCTGCCTGTATTTCAACGAATCCAATATAAAATTATTCTACTAACCTACAAGGCCATCAACAAAATTGCACACGACATACATTTCCTCACTTGTCTCCAAATATCTCCCTACTCGACACCTCCGTTCTGCACAAGATCTACGTCTCTCCTCCACTCTCATCACATCCTCCCATTCTCGGTTACAGGATTTTTTTTGGGCTGCACCCACTTTGTGGAATTCCCTCCCATGCACAATAAGACTTTTCTCAAATCTTCAAACCTTCAAGCATCACTGAAAACCCACCTCTTCAGACAAGGATATGATATTCCTCAACCACCATCTTAATTTCCCTAGATTACCCTATTACCATCCTCTACACTACTAACGCAAAACAACAACCCTCTGACCAACATTGCAACACACACAGCCCACTCAATACTTTCACCTTTGCGTTCTAGCTGGTCCATTGTACAATATGATATAGCACATGCCCTCGTGTTTCAAACTCCCATTGTCCTATAGATTGTAAGCTTGCAAGCAAGGTTCTCTTACCTCTCTGTCTGTATGTATTACCCAGTATTGTCTTATCAATGTTTGTTCCCAATTGTAAAGCGCTACGGAATTTGCTGGCGCTAAATAAATAAATGTTGATGATGATGATGATGATTGATAGCACAGTTTTGAACTACAACCCCTGGAAGGGAAATGATAGAGGAGATTAATTGGTTGCCACTTTTTACTATTATGGGATGCATGCAAACATAATGTGATATTAAATTCCCCTCTGAAACATATATAATCTATATTTTTAAACAAAAAAAACAAGTTTTTAGTCACACCAGCTTATTTTGGTGGAAATTGCAGGAAATCTATAAAATAGCAGATAGTACTTGACAGTGGCTGTCTGAGTCAAGGGAAATGACAAATTTTACCTTTGGGGCTGACTGACTGAGTCCACAAGGTGCAGGGCCATGCCACATGACTTCGAAGCAGGAAGTAAATGCTCCCCCGCTGCTTTGATTGTGCTTTAAACACAATTGTAATTCCTGGGGAGCATCATCTACCTGCTTCCCAGCTGCCAGGCATGGCCATGTAGTGTGTGTCTGCACTGTATCTAGGAATGACAAGTTTCTGTCATACCCAGTACATGGCTTCTAACATTTTGGTGGGTGAATATGACCATGCACTAATCAGAATGGTGGAAGATCTCCACATAATGAATGGTGAATGGCTATCCATCATTTATGTAGGACGCTGTCAGATACAATATACAAAGAGACAGCAAGGTACAGGAAGATGGTTTAGTAATTTAAGTGAATCCCTTCAGAGATCTTGGGTCTGTATTGTATCACCAACAGAGATTAGGGTAAGAGTGGGGTATACATTATAATGTCACCAAAGGTCTTTTTTTTTATCACAAACGGAGATTAGGGTCAGAGGGATGATCTGCATTATAAAGTCAACAGAGATCTGGGGTATGATTTTTATCTCCAACTAAGATTATGGTGGGACAGGTGGGACAAGGTCATTGTCACACCTCAGGACATTCATATTAGGGGTTTAGTCTGCTCTACACCACTTCTTGTCTAAAATCTGTTCTGTATAGCTTTGACTGTATGATGTGATAACCATATATGTAGGGATGTGCGCCGGCCACTTTTGATGTCTCGTGTTTTGTGTTTTGGATTCGGATTTGCTTGAGGTTTTGGGTTCGGATTTGTTTCGCAAAACACTTGATGAAAGGTTTTGGTTCGGATTTAAGGTTTTGGATTCGGATTTATTTTGAAAAAAACATAAAAAGTGTTAAAATCAAGTTTTTGGGTTTATTTTCACTCCTACGCTATTATTAACCTCAAAACCATTCAATAAAAATCATTTCCACTAATTCCCAGTCTATTCTGAACACCTCATACCTCACAATATTGTTTTTAGTCCAAAACGTTTCACCGAGGTAGCTTTCTGGACTGCATAGTGCAGTGGTCCCGGTACACAATTTGGTACCGGGGCCACAATACCTCCTGCAACTTTCAAGTGTAGTGTTTATAATTTATAAAAACTACAGTAGTTCAAGCACGTCAATACCTCTTGTTTTAGACGACCATGGTACAGAGCATTCATCATTGAGATCCCATCAAGTATGTGAAAGACAGACAGGGTCGAAGTGTTATTTGTTGACTTTGTTTACCAAAAAATTGTCGCTGTTGCAAATATTCGTGCAATGAAGAGTGACTTTTTCTATTAAAGGCTCAAGCTTTCAAGTGTAGTGTTTCTAACTTACAAACACTACAGTAGTTCAAGCACGTCAATACCTCTTGTTTTTGATTATGACAGGGCATTTTAATTTTGGTTTAATTTGTTGAATTTGTTTTAATTTTGTTTTACTTTGTGCTCATGGCAAACGACTGTTGAATGGTCACATAATGGCAATAAAAGAGTTGCAAGATGGAATTGTCCTTGGGCCCTCCCACCCACCCTTATGTTGTTGAAATAGGACATGCACACTTTAACAAACCAATCATTTCAGCGACAGGGCCTACCAAACTGTGCCTGAAATGATTGGTTTGTTTGGACCCTCACAAAAAGAGCTGGCAAAGAAAAAAAAGAGTTGCAAGATGGAATTGTCCTTGGGCCCTCCCACCCACCCTTATGTTGTTGAAATAGGACATGCACACTTTAACAAACCAATCATTTCAGCGACAGGGCCTACCAAACTGTGCCTGAAATGATTGGTTTGTTTGGACCCCCACAAAAAGAGCTGGCAAAGAAAAAAAAGAGTTGCAAGATGGAATTGTCCTTGGGCCCTCCCACCCACCATTATGTTGTTGAAATAGGACATGCACACTTTAACAAACCAATCATTTCAGCTACAGGGCCTACCAAACAACTGTGGCTGAAATGATTGGTTTGTTTGGGCCCCCACACCAAAAAAGCTATTCATCTCTCCCTGTACAAAATAAACAGGCTCTACTGAGGCAAGATGTCGTCCTCATCCTCAACCTCTGATTCCTCTCCCCCTACAGTGTGTACTTCCCCCTCCTCACACATTATCAATTCGTCCCCGCTGGACTCCACAACCACAGGTCCCTCTGTACTATCTGGAGGGCAGTGCTGTACTTGATTGAGGAATTGATAATTCATTTTTATGAACATCATTTTTTCAACGTTCTGAGGAAGCAACCTCCTTCGTCGCTCACTGACCAGGTTCCCCGCTGCACTAAAAACTCTTTCCGAGTACACACTGGAGGGGGGACAACTCAGGTAAAATAAAGCCAGTTTGTACAGGGGCTTCCAAACTGCCTTTTTTTCCTGCCAGTAACAATATGGACTGTCTGACATGTCTATTTGGATGGTGTCAGCAAAATAATCCTCCACCATTTTTTCTATTGTGACAGCATCCAATGCAGCAACATTAGACATGTCTGCAATGGTTGGCAGGTCCTTCAGTCCGGCCCAGATGTTATCAGCATCCTCGCCAGCGGCTCTTTTAGGAAAACTGAGCTTTGTCCTGGCAGCCACAGATGTGGAAAAAAATGAGGGTGGCGCTGTTGGCATGTCACGGTCCTCTTCAGAGGACAATCTCCTGACCAGCAGGTCTTTGCACCGCTGCAGACTTGTGTCCGCCGGAAACAGAGACAAAACATACGCTTTAAACCGAGGTTCGAGAACGGTGGCCAGAATGTATTCTTCTGCCTTTAAAATAGTGACCACCCGCGGATCCTGGTAAAGCGTACGAAGGGCTTCATCCACAAGAGCTACATGCTTGGTAGAATCACAATGGTTTACCAGCTCCTCCCTCACTTTCTCCAGCTGCTTCTGCAACAGCCTGATCAGGGGAATCACCTGACTCAAGCTGGCAGTGTCGGAACTGACTTCTCGTGTGGCAAGTTCAAACGGCTGGAGAACCTTGCACAACACGGAAATCAGTCTCCACTGTGCTTGACTCAGGCGCATCCCCACTCCTTTGCGTAGGTCGTAGGTGACGGTGTAGGCCTGAATGGCCTTTTGCTGCTCCTCCATCCTCTGCAGCATATAGAGGGTGGAGTTCCAGCGCATCACAACCTCTTGTTTGAGGTGATGGCAGGGCAGGTTCATGCTTTTTTGATGTGCCTCGAGCCTGCGGTAGGCACTGGCAGAATGCCGAAAGTGTCCAGCAATTTTGCGGGCCACCGCAAGCATCTCCTGCACACCCCTGTCACTCTTGAGGTAATGCTGCACCACCAAATTAATGGTGTGGGCAAAACATGGGACGTGCTGGAAATTGCCCATATGCAATGCCCGCACAATGTTACTGCCGTTGTCTGACACCACAAATCCCCAGGATAGTCTAAGTGGGGTAAGCCACTGCGAAATAATTTCCCTCATTTTCTCTAATAGGTTGTCAGCATTGTGGCTCTTATTAAAGCCTGTAATACACAATGTTGCCTGCCTTGGCACGAGCAGATGTTGTGTAGATGCTGCTACTGATGCAGCTGCTGCTGTTGCTGCGGAAGGGGTTGGATCTACCCAGTGGGCTGTCACAGTCATATAGTCCTTCCTTTGCCCAAAACCACTTGTCGACATGTCCGTGGTTAAGTGGACAGTGGGTACAACCGCATTTTTAAGAGCACTGAGGACACTTGCTCGTCCTTCTCTGTACATCTTTGGTATCGCCTGCCTAGTGAAGTGCAATCTTGACGGGATTTGGTACCGGGGACACAATACCTCCATCAACCCTCTAAATCCCACTCCACTGATGGCGGACACCGGGCGCACGTCTAACACCAACATAGCAGTTACAGCCGCAGTTATACGCTTTGCAATAGGGTGACTACTATAGTATTTTGTGGTCATGGCAAACAACTGTTGGACGGTCAATTGTTTTTTGAAAGATGTAGATGATGGAGATCGTGGAGGAAGTTGACGAGGAGGGTGTTGGTGATGTGTATCCAACAGGACCAAGGGATTTAGGTGTCCCTGTACTGATGACGGTCCTAGGCCCAGTTCCTGAACTAACCACTGAACTATGAAGGTTATTCAGGTGACGTATAAGGGAGGATGTCCCTAGGTGGGCAAGATCCTTACCCCTGCTCATTTGAGCTTTACATAAGCTACATATGGCCATACATTGGTTGTCCGGATTTGGATAAAAATAACTCCAGACCGAAGAGGTGCATTTTTTGGTCTTCTGACCAGGCATGACGATGGGCTTTCTCATCACATGGACATCAGCTGTTTCCCCCCCTGGTGCCTCATTTACAATAACCACATCACCATCCTCATCATCAAGTTCCTCCACAGCGCCAGCTACATCAATAGCCTCCTCCCGGTGTACAACATTGACACCTTGATTATCCAAATCTGGATCTACATTGTGGGTGATCCTTCCAACATATGCAGAGGGTGTGCTGCAAATGCTGGATGGAGTCACCTCTTCCCGTACAGTGATGGGAAGGTCAGGCTTCACAACCACCAACACCCTTGGACTCGCCTTGGGGATTTGTGATGTCATCTGTTTAGAAGGCAGAGTTCTATGCTGTTTTGTTGTTGTTGCTGACAGCATAACTCTCTTAAATTTTTTGTAGGGGGGGAGTAGGAGGGCTTAGATCCTTGGGTGAAGCTGGACCACTAGTCATGAACACGGGCCAGGGCCTAAGCCGTTCCTTGCCACTACGTGTCGTAAATGGCATATTGCCAACTTTACGTTTCTCCTCAGATGATTTTAAGTTTCTCTTTTTGCTACTTTTTGAGAACTTGGGCTTTTTGGATTTTACATGCCCTGTACTAGGAGATTGGGCATCGGGCTTGCCAGACGACGTTGATGGCATTTCATCGTCTATGTCATGACTAGTGGCAGCAGCTTCAGCATTAGGAGGAAGTGGGTCTTTATCTTTCCCTACTTTATCCTCCAAATTTTTGTTTTCCATTATATGTAGCACAAGAGAGCGTACCCCTAAGCCACACACACTCGGCAAAGCCTTTAAAAATTATATGCGGCACAGGAGAGTACCACTGGACTTATACTGCTGAATCAGTGAACTTTGTAATATAGCAGTACCACTGGACTTATACTGCTGAATCAGTGAACTTTGTAATATAGCAGTACCACTAGACGTATACTGCTGAATCAGTGAACTTTGTAATATAGCAGTACTACTGAACTTATACTGCTGAATCAGTGAACTTTGTAATATAGCAGTACCACTGGACTTATACTGCTGAATCAGTGAACCTTGTAATATTGCAGTACCACTGGACTTATACTGCTGAATCAGTGAACTTTGTAATATAGCAGTACCACTGGACTTATACTGCTGAATCAGTGAACTTTGTAATATAGCAGTACCACTGGACTTATACTGCTGAATCAGTGAACTTTGTAATATATCAGTACCACTGGACTTATACTGCTGAATCAGTGAACTTTGTAATATAGCAGTACCACTGGACTTATACTGCTGAATCAGTGAACTTTGTAATATAGCAGTACCACTGGACTTATACTGCTGAATCAGTGAACTTTGTAATATAGCAGTACCACTGAACTTATACTGCTGAATCAGTGAACTTTGTAATATAGCAGTACCACTGGACTTATACTGCTGAATCAGTGAACTTTGTAATATAGCAGTACCACTGAACTTATACTGCTGGATCAGTGAACTTTGTAATATTGCAGTACCACTGGACTTATACTGCTGAATCAGTGAACTTTGTAATATAGCAGTACCACTGGACTAATACTGCTGAATCAGTGAACTTTGTAATATAGCAGTACCAATGGACTTATACTGCAGGATTGTTTTTGTATATTTTTTTTTAATTAATTTTTTTTATAATTACTTTTTTTTTTTTTTTATAACTTTTTTTAAAAAAAAATTAAACCTGGGAATAATGGGGAAATAACAATGCCCTTAGATGGACAGAGCACAGGACACAGCACCACTGGACTGAACAGGACACAGCACAGGACCCAGCAGCACCACTGAACTCAGAAGGACAGAGCACAGGACACAGCACCACTAGACTGAGCAGAACACAGCACAGCACAGCACAGCACAGAACTGAACAGCACAGCACAGCACAGCACAAGATATAGCAGGACAGAGGACCACCTAACACAACCTCCCTCTACCCTGATCAATGCCCGAGTGAAGATGGCGGCGACTAGCAGGGAATTTATAGGATCCGAGTATCGCGAGATCCGACAGCGGGATTATGACTCAGAGCCTCGGTTTCAGTTTTGCAATTGGCGGGAATACCCGGATCTGTCTCGGATCCGGCTCGGATCGGCAACATTCGGGTGGGCTCGGACTTCAGATATCCGAGTCCGCTCATCTCTACATAAATGTATGCATTTCATGTCCAAGTACAATCCTTAAATGTTGCTAGGTGGAGTTTCACATACTCCTATTAGTATGTATACATGTCTTTTGTTTGTGTACTGTTTTGCTTGTGAACTGTTATATACCTCCAGGCCATTGTGTCTATATGCTGGCAGCAGGCTTCCCACAGAGCCACACAAAGTGCCTTCACATGAGCTGATGACAGGGTGTCCATGAACAGCACCTGTTAAGTGGAAACCTAATCCCAGGTCAGGGTGTCCAAAGAGAATGCCCATTTGAAGACACACCACTAGAATAGCTAGAATGATCTGTTTACTGTAAATATGTCACTAAAATGTTCTGCAAATTGTATATTTGTCACTAGAATGCATTTCTGTATTGTATAGAGATTACTAGAATAGTTTCTGCTTTGAAGTCAAATCAGATGGGTCTGTCAGATGGGTCTGACAGGTGTTATATTTGATTAAAGCTATATAAACTGCATCCACATTAAGCAAACCACGCCTGTTAGTTTTTTGTCCCAAGAATTTTTCCATTGTCGTATGCTCTTAGACAATCTTGGGCCAGTTGCTTGTGTTTACCTTTGTGATGATACCAGGATGTTAGGATAGGGACCCAGAGAAAAGTCCTGGTACTGTGTGGTTCAGGATCACACAGGCAAAGAAAAGGTGTGGATAAAACGGTATCTTTATTACAGCTAACTGCAAACAATAGCTTATATATATCAAACAATAATTTAAACAACACAAAGTGTTCACTAAACATCAACCATCACCCAGTAACACCCCAGTGTTCAATAACCCCAAATTGTTTATAACGAAAATAGGTTTTCTTTAACAGTTATAGGGGACTGATGTTATCCGTGATTAATAAAATAAGCGAGGCAGAGCAAACAAGTCTGCAAATCCAGAAAAAGCTTGTAATCCAATAGCCATAATATTCCCAGGCAAAATCCTCAGCACATGGGCAGCAGCTAAAACTCCAACGCCAGTAGCTTTTAGAAGCAAATTCACACACACCCAGAGGTCTCTCCTGCAGGCCTTCTTAAAGGGACAACATTTCCTGTGTGGGGATCCCTCCCTGTAGGGTTATCCACAGGTCACAGATGCTGGGATTGGCTGGGAGGTATTAGGGGGATGGAGATGGTAGTGGAGAGCTGTCATCCCCTCATGGTTTCCCTTCTGCTGTTTTGGAGACTAGGGGCTAGATTTACTAAGCTGCAGGTTTGAAAAAGTGGGCCTGTTGCCTATAGCAACCAATCAGATTCTAGCTGTCATTTTGTACAAGGTACTAAATAAATGAAAGCTGCAATCTGATTGGTTGCTATAGGCAACATCCCCACTTTTTGAAACCCGCAGCTTAGTAAATCTAGCCCCAGGAGTCTGACACAGTTCCAGGGAGAACAATTGCTGCTCCAACCAGTTGCTGATTGACTTAATCCTGGTTAAGTAAGAGAGCCTCTTTGTTTTAAACCCTTCCAGTCATTTGTGATGTCAGAGAGACTCCAGCTGCTTTCAGCTTCTTGTCTGTAAGAGGGGGGTTATGTCTTGATTAGGAAACAGTACATCTACCATGTTGTAATCCGATATGATGTTCAGATGAATACATGTAACCCACCTGGCTTTATTTAAGAATAATATGGTTAACTTAAATCAATCTTACAGGTTTTTATACACATTTAGATTATGTAACAAATGAGGTTAATAAATTAAAGCAACCCAATGTTCAACTAAGCACAAGCAACTTTGATGCTAAGTGTTTAAAATGACAGATGGGAGAAAATGATGGCTGTCAGACACATTGTGTCCCATACCTCCCCCTTCTTAAATCGGGGCAGAGGGACTGGTCTCCTTAGCGGGACCAGGAGGGCTGCTTCAGCCAGGTGGGTTTTGGAGTGTCTCGGTCCATTGTCTTTTTTAACCAATATCCCGGGGTGAACATATCCCTGGATCTGGTGGGCGATTATTTAACAATCCACAATCTCTCAAATTTCTCGCACTGTCCCATAATTTGAATTCAGTCTTCCTTCCTGGGTAATGCAATTTCCCAAACACATAAAATAGGCAGCATATTAAAGCATCCAAATAAGTTTAATAATACTACTTGGGGGTAACAGCTGGGATCCCTACTTCTTTTTCCTGCTTCCTTTCTGTTTACTGGACAAAGGACATGATAAGCATGGATTAACAGAACTTTTCCTGGGTGACTTTTTGCAGCTGTTATTTTTAGCCTTTGACATTCTGATCTCTGGAGAGTCTGTAGGTTGGAGATTAATAGGGCTCAATTGATGTTTCAGAAGTACTAAGCAAAGCATATTACTGTTTTCTCCATTTACCTCTTAAGCATTCCCTTGTATGTCAGCAGTGTTAATTATCTTTGAAGTACTTACAGTTCTGTTAATGTGTTTTCCTGGAGAAGGACAATCTCCTGGGTGGCAATCCAGGAGTCCAGTTCCCTGATCATATTCAGACACCTTTTGCACAGTACATGTAAGGACACCCCATTCTATAACACTCAGGATAATTTTCAGAACTGGGAGGTCTTCTAAAGGAGAGGAATGTGACTCTCCAGAATCCTTAAAAGGGTCACTTCCAATTATCACTTCTTTTTCCTTCCCATTGTCCTTTTTTGCAGGGCCTAACTGATTGTCACTCTTTGTGTTCTCCTTTTTGACCCATGCAATAACAATTCCTTTATCCTTCCCCATTCATTCTGTCATACAATCTGTAATCATGATTTCTGCTGAGATCATATGTTGAGTAAGTTTATCTTTCTCTTCTGTCACAATCATATACAGCTGTACATAATTTGCACTGGAGAGCACACATGCGGTATCCTGCATTACTTCAATGGATAACACATTTTCAGATACAACAGGCCTTTTCTGCAGTTCTGTGCGGACTCAGACACAGTCTCAGGTGCCAATAACTCTGGCAGATTATCAAAAGATGCTACATGGTACTGGTACTTACATGTTAGTTCTTTTCCATCCAAGCCGCCAAATGGGAGGATCTCTCCTAATCCTTTCTGAGTACTCAGAGGTTCAACATCTTTACCAAACAGTTCTTCTCCAGCTTCCCCCAAGATAGTAGGTTGGGCAGCTGTGTATAATCCAGTGGGATTGACCTCCCCCGGTTTGTTAGGGTGGTCAGTGGGAGAAGAAGAGCAGTTGTAGGTAGGTTATGATACTCTTTATTGAACAGGGGGCAAAAACATTTCCAGATAAGTGCCTGTCCCAAGGGTGCTGTCTTGGGAGTTCCCTTGATCACGCAGCATAAAATCACTTCTCCAAATCAACAAAAGGAAACAGGTAGCACAAATCCTTGTGGGGCTTTGACTAATGCCTCTCAATGTCTCTGTTCTTTGGTTGGCCTCCCCCTGATTACCATCCCTATTTTAGTATGTGACAAAAGACATTGTAATTGGCATTTCTCAGTATTTATTCGATAACACTGATACTGACAAATTTAAGTGTCAATAACTCCTTGTCGCCATACCTCGTCCTCTGCCTCTTCAAAACATTCTTGCAGACATTGCATTTGTTCCCAGAGAGGTATGTGGGAACCTATAGTGAACATCCATTTCCTATAGACACTAAAGGCATTTATGGGATTCTCCTGATCTTTTTTAAGACGTTTGAGGATATCCCTGTGCATGCAGTACAGGTAAGGTACACCCCGGATCTGGCATTCCACTATCAGCTCCTCCATACTCATTGTCTCTAGTGGATCTGTAGAATCTGCTAATGGGACAGATTCTATTAGTACATTTGCAGGGGATTCATCAGGCATGTCCGTGTGCTGTGGCAGTCCATTTCTGTCTTGTTTGTACTGCTGATTATTATTGTAACTGGATTTTCCCTTGTCCAGATTCTGCATAGTACAAATAACTTCATTTGTAAAATAATCCCATTGTGATTCATCCTGAAAAATCCAGGCACTCGCTTCCTCTTTCAACATTAGGAACACATCCAACAGGTTCTCCAATTTCTCCTGTAGACTGGCTCCTTTTCACATATTAATCTTTGGGCGCTCCTCATCCTAATAATCCAAAATGTGCTGCATTGTGGTGAGGTGGTGCAACACATCCATATCCCCATCCTGCAGACACTGCCACAGTCCTTCATCCCAGTACACCTTAATCCTGGTTGTACTGGACTGCTTCATCCCTTCCTTTGGGAACTTTTTCAACACTGAGCTGTGATCTGCTCTCTTGTTCCCAGAGCTCACACCCATTTTACTTACAGGGTTCACCTCACTGTGATCTCCCCTCCTTGAGCTCCATCTTCCGTTCTCCACTGGCGGGGTGTGCCTCCCCTTATCAAATTGGCACTTAGGCAGCATCTTCCCCCTCTTCTTGTTTTTGGGATTTGCAACTATCTTTGGCAAGCTGGACATTATAGCAACTGGTTAACTATTGAGTTTTAAATTGAAGGTGCTGTTGGTAAGCTATTGCACCTTTACTTTGCAGAGCCTTGGATGTATCACGATACAACCCCCTGAACTCTACCTGAACATCAGGACTGCGTGATCCCACTGCTTGCCGCCAATTGTGATGATACCAGGATGCTAGGATAGGAACCCAGAGAAAAGTCCTGTTATTTAGGAGTTCAGGATCATACAGGGAAAGAAAAGGTGTGGATACAACGGTATCTTTATTACAGCTAACTGCAAACAATAGCTGACATATATAAAACAATAATTTAAACAACACCCAGTGTTCACCAAACGTCAACCATCACCCAGTAACACCCCAGTGTTCAATGACCCCAAAATGTTTATAACAAAAATAAGTTTTCCTTACCAGTCCAAGTTATAGGTGAATGATGTTGCCCGTGATTAATAAAATAAGCCAGGCAGAGCAAACAAGTCTGCAAATCCAGAAAAAGCTTGTAATCCAATAGCCACAATACTCTCAGGCAAAATCCTCAGCACACGGGCAGCAGCCGAAACTCCAACACCAGTGACTTTTAGAAGCAAATTCACACACACCCAGAAGTCTCTCCTGCAGGCCTTCTTAAAGAGGCAACATTTCCAGTCTGGGAAACCCCTCCCTGCATGGTTATCCACAGGTCGCAGATGCTGGGAGGTATTAGGGGGATGGCGATGGGAGTGGAGAGCTGTCATCCCCTCATGGTTTCCCTTCTGCTGTTTTGGAGACTTGGAGTCTGACACAGTTCCAGGGAGAACAATAGCTGCTACAACCAGTTGCTGATTGACTTAATCCTGGTAAAGTAAGAGAGCCTCTTTGTTTTAACCCTTTCCAGTCATTTGTGATGTCAGACTGACTCCAGCTGCTTTCAGCTTCCTGTATGTAAGAGGGGGTTTATGCCTTGATCAGGAAACAGTACATCTACCATGTTGTAATCCGATATGATGTTCAGATGAATACATGTAACCCACCTGGCTTTATATAAGAATAATATGGTTAACTTAAGTCTATCTTACAGGTTTTTATACACACTTAGATTATGTAACAAATGAGGTTAATAAATTAAAGCAACTCGATGTTCAACTAAACACAAGCAACTTTCATCCTAAGTGTTTACAATGACAGAAGGGGAAAATGATGGCTGCCAGACCCATCGTGTCACAACCTTTGAGGCTAAAAGTTGATGGCCAGTGTCTGGCACTTGGAATCATACTTTTACAGCTATTAACATTATAGAAAATAATTATAATTACAAGACGGCTATCAGTTAATATCTTACCCCACACAAGAGCCACAGATTTTGCAATACCAGACTTTTCTTTAGAGGGTTCTGGGCTACTGGTGACATGATACATATATGATGGGACTGCCTAGATTTCATCCACTTTGGAGACATATCCATTCCCTGAAAAATAATAGTTGTTTTGTAATGTTATTGTTTCCCTCTGGGTGAGCCTATAAAAGGCATTAACAAGTCAGCTCTATTAGCAGAAAGTTAGTTATCAGCTTTTTTTAAATGCTCCATCACCGCAACCATCCCTAAAATCAAAGACATTAGAACCAATGAATATCCAAATAGCATAATTGAAGAAATTTTTCAATAATTTAGTCCAGTGTGGGATTCCTGGAACGTTTCTCTCAAAGATGCTAGAATTTAACGCCCTATGCCTTTTTCAACACTTGGTGATTTTTTTTTTTCTAGGTCTACAGCACTTATTTACAGCATGCTAGACAGGCTTGAGGAGCTAACCCTTTATAAGTATTGTAGTTGTCTTGGTTATAGTTTAGTCTTATTTATTCCTCATTGTTATATCCTGTTGGATATGTTATCAAATATGTATTTTTAAAAATTCAGGAAAATAAAAAGTCTTGAGAAGCTTGCTAACCAAACTATGTAAAAGAAAGTAATATTAAAATTACAGTTAGATAATAATAATCACTTAGCTTCAATAAGTTTCAGTGAATAGAGATCCCATATTCAACAAACTGACCTCAAGTTGAATCATGCATCATGGAATACTTTAATGGAGGATATCTGGCATAGCTTTCAAAACACATTAGCAAGGTCTAAATAAGGTCTGAACATTAAAATCTTTATATAATCCATTTGCTTACATGAAAGTGAATACAATACGGGCTTTAGCCAGTAGATGACAGTATTATTCTAAGTAAAACAGCTAATTTTGCAACGTAAGCAATTTACAAAGTACATTATACTTTTAAACAAATAGAGATAATAAAAATGTGTATTTGGCTATTGTTAAGACAACATTATGGTGAATTGGTAAATAATCGTTGTCAGTCTGAAGTTCAGGGACATAGTCCACTAGTCACAAGTTGAAAGGCATAGATACACTGAACTACTAAAAGAGCTACTGTACTAGCTTTAGGAGAAATAATATCACAAAAATTGGTAATATTGACTTCATACCAAAAAACAAGTTTGTTTTAGGATCTACTGGACTACCATTTCTGTTCAGCTGTGGGACCCATAGAGCGCAACTGTCATTGTTGTGTCAACATCTATTCATATCTGTTTGACAGCTGGACCCTCTTCATCCAACTGTCAGCATACTGTACCTCATCATATCAGGGTTGCAGAAACTCTATTAACCCCAGCCAGGGGTCAGTAAAATATCCTTCACCTCTTTCAATGCCCTGCATAATTTGGATCAATTGTTCTTTCCACTCACTCATTAACTACACTAGCTAATACACATTCATCCATATCTCTCACATCTCTCCATCATGCACCTGCTCAATTTACACTCTCTCTTTCTCCTATTCCCTTTCACCACACTTCGCTACAAACCCTTCTTCTCTCTCCATCATCTTGTTCTCGTTTTCCTATTATTATTTCCTCTTTACTATTTATCTCCTTCCTAGTCTGCACCCACCATAGTCGCCAGCTTAAATAAACAGAAATAAGCCTTACACGCACAAGTCATCCTCCACTTTCTCACCTTGCTGCTTCTCATGACTGCTATTGACATCCCACCTAATCCTGGGCCCCGCACAGTCCGCACTATCTGCTCACACTCCTCGCTCTATCCTGAGCCTTTCTTTCCACTCTGTACTTACAATCCCGCCAACCTTATCGACATATCTCCACTATCCTCTCTTCCCTTCTCCTGTGCACTATGGAATGCCAGATCTATTTGTAGCACAGTTCAAAACCCTCAACATCCTTGTCATTACAGGAACTTGGCTCACCTTCTCAGCACTACATTTCCTTCATCTCTCTCCTATGGGTACACTGCCTCAGCCATGCTTTCATACCAGGAAAGAGTCATGGTGTTTGGGTAGGCATTCTACTTTCTCCAAGCCAAACCCTCTGGACCCTCTTTCTCAGTTTCTTCCTTTGAGGGCCACACTTTTCATCTATTTTATTTTCTCCAACTTCGTGTTGCTGTCATTTATCATCCTCCAGGTTCAGTTTCCCAATTCCATGACACCTTTGAGGATTGGCTCACTTATTATCTATCAATTGACCTTAATACTATCATATTAAGGGATTTCGATATTCCCATTCATAATCCTACTGTCTCTTCTACCTCCATGCACTCATCATCTCCCGCCTAGACTATTGCAACCTCCTCCTTACTGGCCTCCCCCTCTCCCATCTTGCCCTCCTCCGCTCTATACTCAATGCGGCCGCAAGACTCATCTTCCTTTCTCGACGCTCCTCCTCTATCTCCCCTCTCTGCCTTGCCTTGCACTGGCTCCCTGTCCCCTACAGAATCCTGTTCAAACTCCTGACCATCACTTACAAAGCGCTCTCCCAGTCTACTCCCCCCTATATCTCTAACCTCCTCTCCATTCACACTCCTGCCTGCTCCCTGCGCTCGGCCAATGACCGTCGCCTCTCATCCACTCTCATCACTTCTTCCCACTCCAGAATCCAAGACTTCTCCGGTGCTGCCCCTCTTCACTGGAATGACCTCCCTCGCTCCATCCATCTCTCTCCTAATCTGTGCTCCTTCAAACAGGCACTCAAAATTCACCTGTTCCTCAAAGCCTACCAGCCTTCCACCTAACCACCTCATCTCCTCTGCTCATTCTCCCCTCTCTGCCCACGGCCCCCTGTTCTCTCCACATACTTCTACTGGCTCCCTTTGTGCCTGAGTTTTGTTTACCCTCCCTTAGGATGTAAGCTCGTTTGAGCAGGACCCTCTTCCCTCCTGTCTTCATACCTGTTCTTCTGCTCCATCTTTATGGCATTAGCCTGCCTGGAGTTTCTGAAGTTTTGGTATTTTTTGTTTATTGTTCAGGTATGTGTCACCCTGTATAGTCTACTGTTCGTGCTGTGTACGGTGCTGCGGAACTCTTGTGATGCCTAACAAATAAAGGATAATAATAATAATAATATAAATAATAATATTAGGCTTCTTTCGCTTTGTTCATCCAATGATCTTTCCCTGTGGACCTATACACTGCATGCCTCATGGCTCATTTCCATCCTTCTTTAAATATGGGTTCATCTCACCATTTCTAAAGAAACCATCTCTCAATACAGTCACTATCTCCCTATTTCTCTGATCCCCTTTGCCTCAAAACTACTTAAGCAGACCTGTCTCACTTTCTATTCTCTCCCTCCACTCTCGACTCTCTGCAATCAGGCTTGCGCCCCCATAATTCCACTGAAACTGCTCTCATAAAAGTGATCAATGATCTGCTTACTGCAAAGTCTAAGTGTCATTTCTCCATACTCATTCTCCTGGACCCCTCTGCTGCTTTTGACACTGTTGACTACCTTATTCTCATACACACCATTCACTCCCTTGGCATTTGTAACACGGTTCTTTCCTGGTTCACTTCCTACCTATCGAACCGCATATTTAGGGTTTGTATCTCTGGCACATCCTCCCCTCCATTCCCACTATCTGCTGAGGTTCCACAAAGTTCTGTTCTTGGCCCTTTACTTTTATTTCTTTACACCTATTCTTTTGAGGAACTAATTTGCTCATTCAGTTTCCAGTACCACCTTTACGCTGATGGCACCTAAATCTATTTTTTTTTCTCCTTACAAACTCCTCTTCAGTACTATCTGTCATGGTTCAGGTTTCTCTCAGATCCTTGTGTTCTGCTTGCTTTAACGCTACCCTACTGGGAGATGCGTAGTCTAACGAGGTGAACATGTTCACCATGGACCGCCACAAAGAGGTTTGTTCTTTGCTGATTCTGCCCTGTAGGTTGTAGTTCTCAGAGTGGGTGCCAAGCAAGAACAAGTCCGAAACTAAGAAAATAAATAATAAAATTGCTACTAAGATGACAGGTATATTCAATCTGAGTAAGCAGCCAATTACTGGTTCCCAGATACGACTACTAAACATAGGTTTAAAACTTGCTACTTGCAACCATTTTAATAATTCAATATGTATATTGATTTGCATGTGATTTGTAAGTTTATTAGAAAGATTACTTTAAAAATATATATATCAAAGGACAAACTTGTGAATCAGACACATCACCTGCATCTGGGTTCAAACATCCTGACTTAACAAAGAAGTCCACTTTTTACCCAAGTTGCGCAAAAGGCTCTTGCATTGAATTGTAGCCTTTCAAAAAATGATTCAATAGGATTTGAGAAGATTACCAACTAACACTAACAAAAAAAGAAGTATAATCTGACCAGGCAAAACAACTTGCTTTGAGACAATTGGGAAAGGTTGATAACCTCATTAATAAACCAAGAAATATATATTTATCCAAAAAGATAAAAAAATGGGCTCTTCTGTGAGACTTCAGTACGAAATTGTCTGTTGAAATCACAGTGTTTGTGAAGAAATGCTGAAGTTTTCTGCCATTAGGACCAATGTGCATTTTAAATCATGGATTTCATGAGCAGAAACACTAACATCTGAAGGAGTGGATCCGGTACTTTATCTTTTTTCCACTTGGGAACAGAAATCTACTGTGAGTAAATATACCTTTGTACTTTGGAGTCTCTATGCAAATTATCAACAGTGAACGGAGGAGTCTGTAGCCGACTGAGAGCACAGCCGCTGACACAGCTCGGCCAAGCTCTATATACATACCTCTCCTTAAGTCACGGAGCAGCTGAGTTTAGCTTAATTACTTTAGTTCCCATTTAAAGTGAAATCAAAAAGTGGATCCCATTGGTAACATCGTTAGAACACTGCTTTCAATCCTTTTGATCAGCATTTGATTTCATAACAACGTAGTGGATTAGTGAAAGGTTAAGAGACCTAAAGGTTGGAAGTTGGAAACCCGAACGTGAAATATTTATTGTAGTTCCAATTATACTATTGAATAGCACATTGGGTTCCTAATTGGAATAAATTGGACTTGTTTTATTCGTTCTTCAGTATTTCTAATTATTTCTGATAAATGTGTATATAATGTTTGCCTGTTTTTTACATTACATACATTTTTACATACAACACAGAGTTGGGTATACTCTTTAAGGATGCTTTTGTTTAATGAATTCTTAAAAAAGCAGAACTTGACTTCTTGGTTAATAAACATCCAAGAATTCCTGTCATCTACAGTTTACCCAAGATATACAAAACCCTTGATCAACCACCAGGTAGGCCAATTGTATCTGGCATTCGTTCTATAACATCTAACATTTCAGAATAAATAGACCACTTTTTGCAATCGATGGTCACTAAACAGAGAAGCTATCTTAAAGACACTACTCAGTTCTTGGATATGATTAATAACATCACTTGGAGGAAAGAGTATGTACTCATGACATGTGATGGTACTTCATTGTATACCATTATCTATATATATATATATATATATATATATATATATATATATATATTATTGTGGGCTGTGCCCACACTAGGAACATCCTTATTAATGAAGCTAACGTTCCATCTGAATAAATCAACTTCATTATAAGAGTCATAATATTTAGCTTGGAACATAACTTCTTCTGGTTCCAAGGTAGATACTATAGATAGCTCAGAGGGACCACTATAGGTATTATATTCACCCCCAGTTATGCAAATTTGTTTATGGCATACTGGGAGAACATGAACATCTGGGCAAACAACCTATATAAAGCACACCTACTCGACTGGTGCAGGTATATAGATGACATCAGATGTATTTGGACTGGCCCCTTACAAGAATTGCATGACTTTGTCATATATCAACACCAACAACTTGAACCTTCACCACAAACATCAGTAAGGAAAGGGTAGGGTTCTTGGACCTTGAAATATTTGTGGGTAATGGAGCCTTACATACTAAGACATTTATTAAACCGGTTGACAAGAATACTTTCATACCTTGCACCAGTAATGATCAGAAAAGGTGGCTAAGCAATATACCAAAGGGGCAAATGATGAGGATCAGAAGAAATTGTTTAGAGAGTTCTACATTTGAAACACATGCATCTTCCTTGAAAGAAAGATTTAGAGAGAGAAACTATGAAAATGAGATCATAGAGAAAACTTATAGGGAAACCAGAGCTATGGATAGAGAAAACCTCCTGGTAACAAAAACTGGGAATAAAAACACCAACACTGAAGAGGTATACTTCATTCAATTTAACAATGGAGCAAGAGCCCCTGATGGGATCTTGAAAAATCACTTGCCCATCATATTAAGGGATAAAAAATTGTCTACAATTCTCCCAGAAAGACCAAAGGTGGTCTTTAGGAAGAGTGCACATTTCAAAGAGCTCCTGATCATCAGCTATGTCCCAATGGATTCCATTGATAGAAAGGAGATATGGGCAGGAGAGCAAAGAAAGGGGTTCTTTTATTGTAACCAGGGCCAGATTAACCTGAGGTCTAACTGAGCCCAGGGGCCTTGGGTATCTGGAGGGCCCTCCGGCATTCATCGGGTCGGGGGCGTCCCCGCCCCTGGCTCCGACTGTCAGCTGGAGAATAGCGGGCAGCTAAAAGCAAATGTTATGCTGTTAGCTTCCTGCTGTCACTGTAGTGCTTCTGCGGTGCGCCTCCATTCCCTTAATCCGGCTCTGATTGTAACAGATGTCAGGCCTAAAAGATCACAAAACAAAACTGAACCAGACCTATTACCAACTTTGTTTCTAGCACCACTGGTAGAAAGTATGGCATTAGGGAATGGATATCATGTGATCCCTCGGGTGTAGTTTACTTATTGAACAGCCCTTTGGCATGCAATACATTGGTCGAACTATTAGAAATTTGACAGTCAGAATTGCGAAGCACTTGCGCAATATTAAGAATGAATATGAGGCACACAGTGTGTCTGCTCATTTTTCTCAGGCACACAATCATGACCATACCTTATTATGTTTCATCTGAATAAAGAAGATAATTAAACCATGTAGAGGAAGAGATTTTGTAGCATCCATTTCAAAGGAAGAAGGGATTTATAATCTCAGCACCCTGACCCACATAAGCCTCAATATCGATTTTGATTTGGGTACGTTTTTAGAAGCTTAAATTGAAACTGTACATTACACCTTTTCCTTACCACCTCATTGATATTTCTCTCAAACTCTGAGTAAGCGGGCCTGAGTCATTAAGGAGAGCAAAGCATAAAAAAGATAATTTGCACCTTGACAAAACCATGTTCCATTGAAGGGGATGGAAATTTAAAATGTGGGGGCAGATTTTTTTTTGGTGTAGGGCATGTCCTAGATCAACTTTAAATTTTAGTATAAAAATAAAGCTATTAAGTATTTTTTGTGCTATATGAAAAAACAGTCAGTATTTAACTTATCTGAAAAATAAAAAACTAATTTGCACCCCTTGCATTGCAACATGGTTTGTCCTGGAGAACATTTACCCTTTTTTTTTGCCTTACTTTCCTTAATTACTCAGGTTTATGTCCCCAGTACATGTTTATCCTTATACTAGTGTGAAGATACCGGGTTGTCTGACCAATTCTACCCACTTCACTCTGGCTGGCCACCCACGGGTGCCTTCTTAAGCCAGGGAAGCCTACCCAGTACCTTCTAAGGTTCTCATTAGTCACTCAGACAAATGCTGTTAGAAAAGTACAACAGTACATTTATTGTAATAAACACGACACTAGAATATCTTGTACACAGTAAATAAATGCCAGGCAGGTTTACCACATCATCTGTCTCTTACCCCACTAGCTTAAGGAGCTACAGTCGCCTGAATGTCCTGACTTAAAGACCCATGGAGATCTTCTCTTAGCAGCAGCTGTAGTCCATTGGAAGAGAACGAAAACTCAAAACCAGCTACACTGCACCTTCCATGACTCAATCCTCAAAATGAATATCACCTTCCCCCTGGAGTGGCTCCTTATAACTAGGGTCAACTTTCCACAGTGCTTTCCTCTCAATGGGCCTCTCCTTGTTAAACATTGGTGAGTCCTAGACTAGGGGGGATGGAGAGGGGAGTGAGGGTGAGCTGTACTTCCACAGAACCTCCCCCTCCAGATTGTAGACCAAAGAGTAGTCTTGTGAGAACAATGGATACTAATTAGCCTTTCCCCTCACCTGTATCTTGCAACCTGATTACTTCCCATAACCCTCTGGCTTCACTTTAAGGACAATGAATAACAACCTCACTGCCACATCAACAATATACAATAAACAATATACATATTAACAGTGAGCTACAATGTCCCCTTATCCACATGTAATTAGACAGTGCAGTTGTAGTCTGTTGAGCTGGGGAACAAAAGCAAGGCCTATAAAAAGTGCATGCTATAATCCACATATTGTGAGAAATGAGAGAAAGGCTGGTTAGAGTAATATAAATACCTCATTTTACCACAACTAGCTACACTACTGTACTCTAGATACCAGTCTAGAGGGGTGGGGTATATGATAGTGAAGTTGTAAATTCCGAAACCAATTACACCGATATGTTAATCGCGACTGACCTAATTTCTGACTTTCAGCAAATTAGACGTCTTCAATCCTGACATACAATAATTACGCCAAACACACATACCGAGAGTGAGCTTTCATCACTTGTAAGGGTGGCAGTTCCATTGATGCTATTAAGGGGACAATACAAAGACCCCCCCCTGCTGTATAATGTACAATCCTTTCTAAAAAAAAATTATACAGCGGGTGGGTCATTGCCCGCTTAATAGCATCAATGGAACTGATGTGTTGATCCCATTTTATGTTCTGTCATTACCCTATTGAAACTTTATGACAATCTTTCTATGTTGATATTCAAGATTTTAACCTTTTGATTTGCATAAAATTCTTTATCCTTTACTAGTATCAACATTTACTTATATTGTAACTTGGCCTTATTTATTCATTTATTTTTACCAAGAGAGAACATTTAGAGAAAATGGGCCTGATTCATTAGTGATCTTATCTGCCGATTTTTGCGGAAAATGCGAAAATCCTCTTTGCGCATGTCCAGAAAAGGAGATAAGAAGGAAAATACGCTGCGTAAGTTAATCTTTCTTAGCTTCACTTAAGAAGCTCTCCGACCACTTAAGAAAAAAGGGTGGGGAAATGGAGGGGAATCTGCGGAGATCGGGCAGAGATCGAACTGACTTAAGAAGACTGGGTGTTTTTCTTAAATTCATTCTTAACACTTAAGGAAGCTCGGGGTCATGCTTAAGTCCAAAAAAACTATATCAGCAGTGCGGAATAAAAGCACTAAACTGTTGAAAAAGCATTGTTTGTTTAAAATACCGCCACTCACAACTAAATATGCACAACATACATCTTAATACACTTCCCTTAGAAATGTATTTTTATTTAATTTTTTTATTTTTAAAAAATTTTATATTAATGTCAAACATTAAACCATGTACTATTATTTTAAAACAACCATGGTGGATGCACAGTTGTAATAAACTGCAATGTGAATTGGTTAATGTGTAATATCTAATAGTTAGCCTATATCTTGTTTGATATTTTTTAAAAAATGGCGAATAATACACTAGTATAAATAAAATGTTTAATTTGTTTATACTATGTAAATAAAATGTGAGCACATAAACCATTAGTACTCTTCCATAAGGGACACATAGCAGGAAACCCTTACAAACATGGGGAGGATATTTAAAATCCACAGAGATAAGGTCTTGACTCATAATTCAAACTTATGACCCCACTGTTGGAAGGTGGATTGTCTAACCACTAAGGCAACATGCAGATGGCAACAATACATGCATGATATAGACTAGAACAAAAAGCTCAACAATACACCATTGCCTGCAAGTCAAGTGCTAGTTGCAAGCTAAAGTGTTACTGAGAAAAATTAAGAATTGCACACACCAGGAGTGTCGAATAAGCCCCAACACTAAACTGTTGTAAAACCAATGTTTGCTTTAAAAAGCAATAGTCACAAATAACTATGCACAACATACACCTGAATACACTTCTCTAATAAATGTTTTTCCTTTTTCAATTTTTATTAATTTCAATAATTAAACAATAAACTATTTTACCCCTAAATCCATGGTAGATGTACAGTTTTAATATATTGCAATGTAAATTTATTGATGTATAATATAATAATAAAGATAGTTGGACTTTAATTTGTTGGACATGAACGTTTAAGGATAAACAATAAAGAATTACACACACATTCTCTTGTTGTCCGACATGAAGAATGTCATCTATAATTTTGTATTGGAAATAAATGTGGATGCAAATTCAACTGCTAATAATTTGCAATCATAAATATACATACACGATACAATACTCAGTATAAACAAAGCCAACACCAAAACATATACTAGCCTACTCTTCTATAAGTGATACATTGGAGTAAACCCTCAGAAACATGGGGATATACAAAGTCCACACAGATACGGGCATGACACAAGATTTGAACTCATGACCGTACTGTTGGAAGCTGAATTGTTTAACCACTAAAGTCTAGTTCAGATGGAAACAAGCATACAACACAACACAGGCACTACTGGCAACCTAAAGTGTTAATAAGCATAATTAAATTAACAATTGCACACACCTTCTTAGTAAACAATATGTTTCTTTTTATTCATTTTAAATAAGAATTTACATGCAAATGCATCTCAGAATAAATCGCAATCAGAAATAAATGCAAACCTATTTTAATCAGTATAAAATTTAACAACAGATACCCGTAATCAGACCCAGCATCAGATCTCGTCATCTGATACCACAGTGGGCCATACACCTGCATATACTTGTCTCATTACAATCCACTATAAAAGACTGCTTCATGCACACTTGAAGTTGGTTAGGAGTCTATAGTGGAGCTTACTGGTGTGGATTTGCATAGTGGACATTTATTTGTATTGAGAGTTATATTTTCTCTCAATCTTTTATAGACACTCTAAAAGTTTGTATTTGTAAGATATAACAGTGTATCTCTATTTTCATGTGTAATGTGCATTTCACTGTGTGTGTTGTTTGTATTATAAACATTAACCAAATTTATTTTGGGAGGTTTGAAGCTTTTCAATCTAATATATATTAAGATGATTCTTATGTGTTTTTGCACTATCCCGTGTTACATGTTTATCCAACAGAGCCCTCCTGAAACTCTGGAGGCAGGCCACTTCAAGTTCCAGACTGATTTACCGGGTAAAATAATTTTCTAATATGGTTTATATCACACTTTTTAAATTCTCTAACATCCTAAAAATACAATTGATTGGTGATAAAAGTAAAGGCATGTCTCATTTTATAAACATATACAAATGCATGCACCAGACAGTTTTGAATGAAAAAAAAGTGTAGAAAAGAAAACCAAGGGACAATATACACAATATAAATTATGTTTAACTTTGAAATTTGACAGGCGCCATCCCCGCTCCCCCTCACTTGCCAGGGACGGACAACTTTCTCCTGCAGGAGCTCCCCGTTGCTAGGCAACGGAAGGCTCCTTCCGGCCATTGTCGGGCACATGCGCTTCCATTGCCATGGCAACGGGACCCGCGTCCCGACTTCCTGTCGGCGGTCAGCGATACTGACTGCCGCCCCACTGCCCACCAATGAGGGCTCAATTCCCTCTATTATTAGCAGGCTCTGGCACCATTAGGGTGCCAGAGTAACTAGGCTTCCTAGCCTCCAGCACTTCCATATGATTTCTAACCTTCTGTACCTTTGTACCGACCCGGCTTTTCCTGACCCTGCCTTGGATACCCCTTTGGATCTGTGTTATATTCTCAGGTTTGACCTTTGGCTTGTTGACTTCACTTCGTCTTCTGATTTGGTACCTCCTTTACACGCACGGTTCCTGACCTCAGCCTGTACGACCACGATTGTTCATCGCCATCTCGCGGGTAGCTTCCTGGGAGGGCCGCGGTAGGCACGTCATTTGCTGTGAAATCCAAACTGCATTACGGGGTTCCTGGTGAAGACCAGCGGCGTGTTAGACTCCGCACCTCCTGGTGTGGCAGTGCCAATATCCGCAGGTGATCCACATTCCTAAATTCGTGACAGTTTACTCTGGCTATGACTTCTGAAACACCAGGTGAACCGTCAGCTCGGGACTTACTACTTCATCTCGCCCACAGAGTTGAGAGACAAGAGTGTGAACAGGCGCAGTTGCTCCAGTGCATTCAAGGAGTCGCTGCATGGCTTGAGTCCCTTCAAGCTTCGGTGACTGCCTCTAAAGTTATACCGGTAACCACCTCCGGAGCTGCTGCTACGTCCTCTTCTTCCGTAGTTGTGTCCACCTCTTCTCTACGACTTCCCTCACCGGACAAGTTTGACGGGAAACCTAAAAAATGCAGCGGATTTCGAAGCCAGTGTTTGATCCACTTCGAATGTAATGCTGCATCCTTTCTCTCCAAACGAGTTAAGGTGGCCTTCATTATCTCCCTGTTGTCTGGACAAGCCCTAGCCTGGGCCTTTCCTCTTTGGGAACGGAATGATCCACTTCTGCTGAACGTTTCTTCCTTCATTGAGGCATTTCGGAGAGTCTTTGATGAACCTGGCCGGGTATCCTCTGCGACCTCCAGCCTTCTGAACCTTTGTCAGGGGTCTCTGACAGTGGATCAGTATGCTGTTCAATTCCGCACGCTCTCCTCCGAGCTCAAATGGAGCAATGAGGCATTGGTGGCAACTTTCTGGCATGATCTAATGGACCATGTCAAAGACAAATTAGTGTCTCATGAGCTTCCAGCGGATCTGGATTCCCTTATTTCCCTGTGCAACCGGATAAATCTGCGTTTTTAGGAGCGCACTCAAGAACGGTCCTCTACCAGACGAGTTTCTCCATGCCTTGCTCCTCTCTTCCAAGCAGATTGCCCACTCCCGGCTATCTCCTGAAGAGCGTCAGAGATGTTTCAAACAGAAACTTTCCCTGTGTTGCGGGGAACCTGGTCATGTTCTGTCCACCTGTGTCAAGAGAGTGGGAAACGCCTCCTCCTAGTCGGTGACAGGGAGGCTGACTTAGGAGTTAAGCTTACCACTCCTTACACCAGTCCTGGTTCTGATTTTCTTATGCCCATCTCCTTGAATACTCCTGTCATCCCCTATGACACCTTAGCCTTTGTGGATTCTGGCTCAGCTGGGAATTTCATCTCTGCCTCTCTGGCACCGCAACTCCAACTACCAACTCTAAAATTGCCTCAGCCGCTCTTCCTCACCGCTGTGGATGGGAATCGAATTTCTAACGGTTCTGTTTCCCGAATTCCCTCTCCTGTTCGGCTGATGGTAGGTGTGCTACATTCTGAGAATATTGAGTTCCTGGTACTTCCTCGGTCTGTGAATTCCATTATTCTAGGATTACCTTCGCTCAAGCTTCATTCACCCCAGTTCGATTGGAATAGTGGCCTGGTTACCTCATGGGGGACCCGATGCTTAAAATCTTGTCTTTCGGGAGTAAAACTAATACAATCCATGTTCCATGTCGGATGTTGTCTCCTCAGCCCGACTTGCCTCCTTCCTATACCTCCTTTCAGGACGTGTTCTGCAAGACGGCTGCCGAGAACCTTCCTCCTCATCGCCCCTGTGACTGCACAATCGCGTTACTACCGGACAAGCCACTCCCTAAAGGCAGAATTTATCCTTTATCACTACCTGAGAATCGGGCAATGTCCACTTACATCACTGAAAATCTCCAGCGAGGTTTCATCAGGAAGTCCACCTTCCCCGCAGGTGCTGGCTTCTTTTTCGTCAAGAAGTACAGATATTCCCTGCCGCTTATCTCCAAACTCTTTGACATGATCAGTGGCTCCAAGATCTTTACAAAGTTAGATCTGTGTGCGGCTTATAATCTCATACGCATACGGCCAGGGGACGAATGGAAGACTGCCTTCTGTACTCGAGAAGGACACTTTGAATATCTTGTTATGCCCTTCAGGCTTTGCAATGCTCCTGCAGTTTTCCAGTCGTTTATCAACAAGATCTTCCAAGACATACTCTATGTCTCCGTGGTTGCATACTTGGACGATATCCTAATATTCTCCCCTGATTTGCCTACCCATTGTGTGCATGTAAGAGAGGTCCTATCACGCTTGCGATCTAATCGCTTGTACTGTAAACTTGAGAAGTGTGTTTTTGAAGTACCATAGATTCCTTTCTTGGGCTACATTGTCTCAGGAGCCGGTCTCCAGATGGATCCAGAAAAATTATCCACCATTCTCAATTGGCCCAGGCCGCTAGGATGAAAAGCGGTTCAAAAATTTATTGGTTTTGCCAATTATTACCGTCAGTTTATTCCGCAATTCTCTTCCTTGATTGCCCCCATCACGGCTCTCACTCGAAGGTCGGCCAACCCCCGGAACTTGTCTTTTGAGGCCATTTTTAGCATGCGGGCGGCAGTTGGAGAAGGCTGCACGTTAGATCAGCTCTGTGTCTTTCCTCCCACACAATTATCTGTCCACAATTATAAAACATCTAAAACTTGTGAAGACAGTGGGAAATTATTGTGGTGGTACAAAGGAGTGTCTTCATCACTCCAAAGACAAGGCCATACCATCTATCCCTGGCTTATCTGCATCAACTGACCTACTGTGTACCGACCCGGCTTGTCAGTTGGCCCTTCTCCTGCTGAATCCCTGGCTTATCTGCACCAACTGATCTACTGTGTACCGACCCGGCTTGTCAGTTAACCCTTCTCCTGCTGAATCCCTGGCTTATCTACATCAACTGATCTACTGTGTACCGACCCGGCTTGTCAATTAACCCTTCTCCTGCTGAGTCCCTGGCTTATCTGTATCAACTGATCTACTGTGTACCGACCCGGCTTGTCAATTAACCCTTCTCCTGCTGAATCCCTGCCTTATCTGCATCAACTGATCTACTGTGTACCGACCCGGCTTGTCAATTAACCCTTCTCCTGCTGAATCCCTGGCTTATCTGCATCAACTGATCTACTGTGTACCGACCCGGCTTGTCAATTAACCCTTCTCCTGCTGAATCACTGGCTTATCTGCATCAACTGATCTACTGTGTACCGACCCAGCTTGTCAATTAACCCTTCTCCTGCTGAATCCCTGGCTTTTCTACATCAACTGATCTACTGTGTACCGACCCAGCTTGTCAATTAACCCTTCTCCTGCTGAGTCCCTGGCTTATCTGTATCAACTGATCTACTGTGTACCGACCCGGCTTGTCAATTAACCCTTCTCCTGCTGAATCCCTGGCTTATCTGCACCAACTGATCTACTGTGTACCGACCCGGCTTGTCAATTAACCCTTCTCCTGCTGAATCCCTGGCTTACCTGCATCAACTAATCTACTGTGTACCGACCCGACTTGTCAGTTAACCCTTCTTCTGCTGAATCCCTGGCTTATCTGCACCAACTGATCTACTGTGTACCGACCCGGCTTGTCAATTAACCCTTCTCCTGCTGAATCCCTGGCTTATCTGCACCAACTGATTTACTGATCTACTGTGTACCGACCCGGCTTATCAATTAACCCTTCTCCTGCTGAATCCCTGGCTTAACTGCATCAACTGCATATAAAACATTATTTTATATGCCATTATTTTGTTTTTCCTGATTGTACATTTACAAGTAACTACTTTTTACCTGTTATTTTTCTACTATTTATATGCCTTTATCTTGTTTTTCCTGATTTTATATTTACCAGCAACTACTTTTACCTGTTATTATTCCTGCCTATTTCCATTGTCCTTATTACCTCTCCTTCTATTATTCCTTGCCTTCCACGCCCTAATTGGTTATTGTCCTCCATCTTGCTATTGTCTCCCTGCTTATTCTTACCTGTTATCCGCTGTCCTTATTAGCTTACTGTTCTGCTATCATTCTTACCTGTCTTTATTGTCCTTATTATCCCACTGTACTGTTGTTCCATGCCCTCCACGCCCTAATTCGTTATTATCTTTCACCTTTTCATTGTCTTCCTGCCATTGTTCTTACCTGTTTTTCACTGTCCCCACTATCTCACTGTTCTGTTACTCTCTCTCCCTACTATGCCTCCCCGCTCTCACTCCATACCCATACTCTCCCCACGCCCTACCTCTCCCGTTCCTCCCCGCCATCCCCCGCGCGCTGCTCATCTTGCTAACCTCATCCTCATTTCCCCCCGCTCCTCTCCCCCTTTCTTCTGTGCCCTCTGGAATGCCAGATCCGTCCGCAACAAGCTGACTGCTATCCACGAAATCTTTCTATCCAACTCCTTTAACCTGCTTGCCGTTACTGAAACCTGGCTCTCCGATTCTGATACTACTTCCCCCGCTGCCTTCTCCTATGGTGGCCTCTCCTTCACCCACTCCGCCAGGCCTGGTGTCCATCCAGGCGGTGGAGTTGGCCTCCTCCTCTCCTCCACCTGTACTTTTCGTGTCATTCCCCCTGAACCCTCCCTCTCCTTCTCCTCTTTTGAAGCTCACTCCATCCGCCTCTTCTTCCCCATCCATCTCCGCGTCACTGTCATCTACCGCCCCCCTGGCCCCACCTCCCTCTTCCTTGACAACTTTGCTAGCTGGCTTCCTCACTACCTCTCCTCCGATCTCCCCTCGATCATTCTCGGTGACTTTAACATCCCCATCTACAACCCCACCTACCCTGCTTCCAGCAAACTGCTCACCCTCTCTTCCTCCCTTGGTCTCACCCAATGGACCTCCTCCTCTACCCACTGCCTTGGTCACTCCCTTGATCTTGTCTTCTCCTACCTATGTAATCTCTCCGACTTCTCCATCTCTCCCTTTCCTCTATCCGACCACCATCTCCTCTCCATCTCTCTCTCCTCTTCTCCTGCTCCCCTCCCCCTGCCCAAACCTACTCTGTCCATATGCAACCTCGACGCTCTTAACCCTGCCTCTCTGTCCTCCTCTCTCGATACCCTTCTTTCTCCCCTTTCCTCCGAGGCCTGCCCCAACCAGGCGGTCTCCCTCTACAATCACACCCTCACCTCCGCTCTGGACGCGGTCGCCCCTGCCCACTCCGTCCACCCCCGCTGCTCCAAACCCCAACCCTGGCACTCCAAATTTACCCTCTTCCTCCAAAAATGCTCCCGTTCCGCCGAACGTCACTGGAGAAAATCCCGCTCCCTGGCTGACCTCCTCCACTTTAAATTCATCCTTTCATCCTACAGCTCTGCCCTCTCACTCGCTAAACAATCTTTCTTTAAATCCCTCATCTCTTCCCAGTCCTCTAACCCCCGCCGCCTCTTTGCCACCTTCAGCACTCTCTTGGCCCCCTCCCCTCCCCCCCCTCCCTCCTCCCTGACTGCCTCCGATTTCGCCTCCTTCTTCTCCTCTAAAATCGAGGCCATCCGACTTGAAATCTCCTCCTCCACTCTCTTTTCTACCCCTCCCACTCTTCTGTCCTCCCCCCAACCACCTTTCCCTCCACTCTTTCCGTCCCACCACCGGCGAGGAAGTCCACTCTCTCATTTCATCCTCCCCCCCCACTACCTGTCCCCTGGATCCCATCCCCTCCCACCTTCTTCGCTCCCTTTCCCCCACTACCTGCTCCCACCTCGCTCACCTCTTTAATCTCTCCCTCTCCACTGGCATCTTCCCCTCCTCCTTCAAACATGCTCTCGTATCCCCCATTCTTAAGAAACCTAATCTCGACCCCACTTCTCTCTCGAACTATCGCCCCATATCTCTTCTCCCTTTTGCCTCCAAAATTCTCGAGAGGCTCGTCTGCAGCCGTCTCACCTCCTACCTTTCTGAATACTCCCTCCTTGATCCTCTCCAGTCTGGTTTACGCCCCCTCCACTCCACTGAAACTGCCCTGGCTAAAGTCACCAATGACCTCCTCTCTGCTAAAGCCAGGGGCCACTTCTCCCGTCTCATCCTCCTTGACCTCTCTGCAGCCTTTGACACCGTTGACCACCCCCTCCTCCTTCACACCCTCCAGTCTTTCGGCCTCTCCGGCCCAGTCCTGTCCTGGTTCACCTCTTACCTTACTCACCGTTCCTTCTCTGTCACCACCTCTGGGTCTCTCTCCCCCCCATCCACCCTTCCAGTCGGGGTCCCTCAGGGCTCTGTTCTGGGACCCTTACTCTTCTCTCTATACAACTCCTCCCCGGGTTCACTCATCAGCTCCTTCGGCTTCAGCTACCACCTTTACGCTGACGACACTCAACTATACCTCTCCTCTCCTGATCTCTCTCCATCCCTCCTCTCTAGGGTGTCCGCCTGCCTCTCTGCCATCTCCTCCTGGGTGTCCTCTCGATTCCTCAAACTTAACCTTGCCAAAACTGAGCTCATAGTTTTTCCTCCCTCTCATACCCCATCCCCTTCTGACCTCTCCATCACTGTCGACAACACCTCTATCTCCCCTGTCCCCCAACTTCGCTGCCTTGGTGTCATCCTCGACTCCTCTCTCTCCTTTGGCCCCCACATACTCTCTATTGCTAAATCCTGCCGCTTCCAGCTGCGCAACATCGCTCGCATCCGGCCCTTCCTCTCCCAAGATGCCACCAAATGCCTTATCCACTCTCTGATCATCTCCCGCCTGGACTACTGCAACCTCCTTCTCACTGGCCTCCCCCACTCTCATCTCGATCCCCTTCGTTCCGTCCTTAACGCTGCAGCTAGGCTAATTTTCCTCTCTCGCCGCTCCTCTTTTGTCTCCCCCCTCTACCTAGCCCTTCACTGGCTCCCATTCCCCTTCAGAATCCTTTTTTAAGCTCCTCACACTCACCTACAAGGCCCTCGCCAACTCCACTGCGCCCTACATCTCCACCCTCCTCTCTATTCATGCTCCATCCCGCCCTATCCGTTCTGTCTCTGACCGTCGCCTCTCTTCCCCCTTATAACCTCCTCCCACGCGCGTATCCAAGACTTCGCCCGCGCTGCCCCCCTCCACTAAAACAAGCTCCCTCCATCAGAACTTCCCCTAATCTGTCCAGTTTCAAATGGGCCCTAAAAACCCACCTTTTTCTTAAAGCCTTTCTGTCTCCCACTTAACTTCCTACCTTATCTTCTGCCTCCGTCCGCCTACTCTCCCTCTCTCCCCTGCGTCTCTCTGTCTGTCCACCCCTCCCCTTAGATTGTACGCTCCTCAGAGCAGGGCCATCTCTCCTCCTGTTTCCACCACTTCTAACTCTGCTCTCCAGCTACTTAGCCCTCCTCCTCGAGAGTCCTCCACCCCACGTCCACTCTCGCTCCCTCCTCCCCCTGGGGGTCTTCCTGTGTTCCGCGCCCTCCTTCTTGGGCCCCGTCGTTTGCGGATCCTCCCTCCCCCTTCCCCGCCCTCTCTAGCTGTGCATTGAGCTTACTGAGTTGCTGTGTTTACTGTACTGTGCTGTCTCCCATTGTATTGTAATTTTGTTTGTCTCTGTACGGCGCTGCGGATGCCTTGTGGCGCCTTATAAATAAATATTAATAATAATAATAATAATAATCTCTGTGTTAGACTCTCTAAAGAAGGCTTTCTCCTGGGCCCCGGTTCTGGCTCAGCCGCATCAAAACAGACCCTTCTTCCTAGAGGTTGATACTTCCTCCACTGGCTTTGGGGCAGTCCTATCTCAAGAGTCCGCCTCTGGTAGTCTCCTTCCCTGCGGGTTCTTCTCCAGGAGATTTTCCCCCTCTGAATATAATTATGGCATCGGTGATAAAGAACGACTGGCAGTAAAGTCTGCGCTAGAGGAATGGCGCCACCTCCTTGAAGGCGCTCTCTACTCTGTTACGGTCTTTACGATCATAAAAATCTTATCTACCTTAACGCCCGTTGTCTGAATCCCCGCCAAGCTAGATGGTCCTCATTTTTTGCAAGGTTTGATCTCCAACTTACCTACTGTGCTGGAATCCTGAACTCCAAAGCGGATGCTTTCACCCGGTCCTTCGCAATTTCGGATGTTCCACCTATTGTTGAACCACCACCAGTTATTAAACCTTCTTGCATTGTGGCTCTCACTCGTACCCCTCCTGTTGGTTGCTCATTTCTGGAACCTCACCTCCATCTGAAGGCTCTCCGTTGGGCTCATACTTCCAAGTTCGCCGGACATGCCGGGGTTGAGAAAACATTCTCGATGTTGTCTCAACACTATTGGTGGCTTATGGATGGTCGGGACTTCGTAGCCTCATGTACCATCTGTGTTCACAGGCTTGATCCAGCCTCTGCCCATTCCTGATCATCCATGGTTAAGTGTTTCGATGGATTTCATCACTGACCTGCCCCCTAGCTGTGGCTTCAACACCATTTGGGTAACAGTGGACAGATTTTTGAAAATGGCCCATTTCGTCCCTCTGAAAGGGCTCCCTTCTGCCTCCAAATTAGCGCAAGTTTTTGTCAAGGAGATATTTCGCCTCCATGGGTGTCCCCGGGAAATAATCTCTGACCGTGGTGTTCAGTTTATATTCCAGTTCTGGAGGGCCTTCTGCAAAGACCTAGGTGTTGCCTTAAAATTTTCTTCTGATTGTCATCCGCAAAACCAAGGGGCAAACTGAGCGAGTGAATCAAGATTGGGAATTGTTCCTCCGCTGTTTTTCATCCCATAATCAGTCTAATTGGAGTTTCCGGCTGCCCTGGGCTGAATTCGCCCACAACAACCACAAGCAATCTTTCTCTAGATTCTCCCCCTTCTTCTCAGTGTATGGCACCCATCCCATCCTCCCCGAGATCTCTTTGCAGCCACTTACTGTCCCTGCCGCCCACTCCATGACTCGAGATATGGCCAAGAAACAGACAGTATTTAACTTATGTGCAAAACAGAAAACTAAATTTCACCCCTTGCATTGTAACATGGTTTTGTCCAGGAGACTTAAAAAAGAAACTTCTTAATTTAAGCTCCTTAATGAATCAGGCCCCTTAAGATGAACTGACTGCTTAAGATCCGTGGCATCTTATTTTCCGTTGCATAAATGACTTAAGATGGACATATATATTAACTTCTGTTCCTTTGTTAAATCGCTGATTTCTTATCTCGAGTTTGCTTTTAAAATACACATCGCAACTTCCTCAGAGGATAAGATCACTAATGAATCAGGCCCAATGAAGGTATCTAGAAGCAAGCAGGTACAGACTGTGACGGTATGGTCATGGTGCTGATAATCTGCAGTCAGAAAATGTCCGGATATCAACGTAAAGCTGAGAAACTTTTGAGCTACTCATCTGATGTTAGGATAAAATTAATAAAAGACTGTGCAGACACGAATCCAATCCAATGGCCACCATGAGAAAGATTCGGTGTTCAGTGCTGGAAAGAAGTAGGACAGCGGGCTCCAACCAAGTGGTCTAGCTATTTCCACATGGATGTCCCAACACTACCTAAAGCTCAACATGTCCAAAACAAAACTTATTATCCTTCTTGCTAGTCATCATCTCCCCTGAAATCTCCCTCACTCTCAGTTACACCACAATTTTCTAAGTCACACTTTATAACTTACATCCAGACTCTCTCCTAGTCCTGTTGACTTCAATTTAAATATATTGCAAGAAAAAGCCCTATTTTACGTAATATACCACAAAAAATTCTTATCCATTCTCTCATCATCTCCCGTCTTGACTAATGCAACTTCATGCTCTCTGAAATTCCAGACACCCATATATCTTGGCTCCCTATGTTCTCCAGAATCCAATTTAAATTACTCACCCTTACTTAAAAAGCCCTCAACAAAACCACCCATTCATAGATTCAAATCTCATCTCAAAATACTCTCCCTCCCGTCCTCTTATATCTACCTCTGATCTGTGCCTTGTCTCTGGTAACCACCTCTCATTCCCACCTGCAAGACTCCTTCCGTGCTGCTTCCCACTTAAGTAATTATTTACCATGCTTAATGAGGCTTACTCACAGCCTTCAAATCATTAGAAGCTCTCTAAAAATCCATCTAATTTTTTAGAGCTAACCTTATGTCCGTTGATACTGTTCTACACTAATACACTCTTACAACTGTCCCAATTTCCACTCTGAGCCACACTCACTCCTCTTGTTTCAGCTGTGACCTCTTCCACTTAGCAAGCAAACTCTTTGACATGATCAGTGGCTCCAAGATCTTTACAAAGTTAGATCTGCGTGCGGCTTATAATCTCATACGCATACGGCCAGGGGACGAATGGAAGACTGCCTTCTGTACTCGAGAAGGACACTTTGAATATCTTGTTATGCCCTTCAGGCTTTGCAATGCTCCTGCAGTTTTCCAGTCATTTATCAACGAGATCTTCCAAGACCTACTCTATGTCTCCGTGGTTGCATACTTGGACGATATCCTAATATTCTCCCTTGATTTGCCTACCCATTGTGTGCATGTAAGAGAGTTTCTATCACGCTTGCGATCTAATCGCTTGTACTGTAAACTTTAGAAGTGTGTTTTTGAAGTACCAAAGATTCCTTTCTTGGGCTACATTGTCTCAGGAGCCGGTCTCCAGATGGATCCAGAAAAATTATCCACCATTCTCAATTGGCCCAGGCCGCTAGGATGAAAAGCGGTTCAAAAATTTATTGGTTTTGCCAATTATTAACGTCAGTTTATTCCGCAATTCTCTTCCTTGATTGCCCCCATCACGGCTCTCACTCGAAGGTCGGCCAACCCCCGGAACTTGTTTTTTGAGGCCATCTCTGTGTTAGACTCTCTAAAGAAGGCTTTCTCCTGGGCCCCGGTTCTGGCTTAGCCGTATCAAAACAGACCCTTCTTCCTAGAGGTTGATACTTCCTCCACTGGCTTTGGGGCAGTCCTATCTCAAGAGTCCGCCTCTGGTAGTCTCCTTCCCTGCGGGTTCTTCTCCAGGAGATTTTCCCCCTCTGAATATAATTATGGCATCGGTGATAAAGAACGACTGGCAGTAAAGTCTGCGCTAGAGGAATGGCGCCACCTCCTTGAAGGCGCTCTCTACTCTGTTACGGTCTTTACGATCATAAAAATCTTATCTACCTTAACGCCCGTTGTCTGAATCCCCGCCAAGCTAGATGGTCCTCATTTTTTGCAAGGTTTGATCTCCAACTTACCTACTGTGCTGGAATCCTGAACTCCAAAGCGGAAGCTTTCACCCGGTCCTTCGCAATTTCGGATGTTCCACCTATTGTTGAACCACCACCAGTTATTAAACCTTCTTGCATTGTGGCTCTCACTCGTACCCCTCCTGTTGGTTGCTCATTTCTGGAACCTCACCTCCATCTGAAGGCTCTCCGTTGGGCTCATACTTCCAAGTTCGCCGGACATGCCGGGGTTGAGAAAACATTCTCGATGTTGTCTCAACACTATTGGTGGCTTATGGATGGTCGGGACTTCGTAGCCTCATGTACCATCTGTGTTCACAGGCTTGATCCAGCCTCTGCCCATTCCTGATCATCCATGGTTAAGTGTTTCGATGGATTTCATCACTGACCTGCCCCCTAGCTGTGGCTTCAACACCATTTGGGTAACAGTGGACAGATTTTTGAAAATGGCCCATTTCGTCCCTCTGAAAGGGCTCCCTTCTGCCTCCAAATTAGCGCAAGTTTTTGTCAAGGAGATATTTCGCCTCCATGGGTGTCCCCGGGAAATAATCTCTGACCGTGGTGTTCAGTTTATATTCCAGTTCTGGAGGGCCTTCTGCAAAGACCTAGGTGTTGCCTTAAAATTTTCTTCTGATTGTCATCCGCAAAACCAAGGGGCAAACTGAGCGAGTGAATCAAGATTGGGAATTGTTCCTCCGCTGTTTTTCATCCCATAATCAGTCTAATTGGAGTTTCCGGCTGCCCTGGGCTGAATTCGCCCACAACAACCACAAGCAATCTTTCTCTAGATTCTCCCCCTTCTTCTCAGTGTATGGCACCCATCCCATCCTCCCCGAGATCTCTTTGCAGCCACTTACTGTCCCTGCCGCCCACTCCATGACTCGAGATATGGCCAAGAAACAGACAGTATTTAACTTATGTGCAAAACAGAAAACTAAATTTCACCCCTTGCATTGTAACATGGTTTTGTCCAGGAGACTTAAATAAGAAACTTCTTAATTTAAGCTCCTTAATGAATCAGGCCCCTTAAGATGAACTGACTGCTTAAGATCCGTGGCATCTTATTTTCCGTTGCATAAATGACTTAAGATGGACATATATATTAACTTCTGTTCCTTGTTAAATCGCTGATTTCTTATCTCAAGTTTGCTTTTAAAATACACATCGCAACTTCCTCAGAGGATAAGATCACTAATGAATCAGGCCCAATGAAGGTATCTAGAAGCAAGTAGGTACAGACTGTGACGGTATGGTGATGGTGCTGATAATCTGCAGTCAGAAAATGTCCGGATATCCACGTAAAGCTGAGAAACTTTTGAGCTACTCATCTGATGTTAGGATAAAATTAATAAAAGACTGTGCAGACACGAATCCAATCCAATGGCCACCATGAGAAAGATTCGGTGTTCAGTGCTGGAAAGAAGTAGGACAGCGGGCTCCAACCAAGTGGTCTAGCTATTTCCACATGGATGTCCCAACACTACCTAAAGCTCAACATGTCCAAAACAAAACTTATCATCCTTCTTGCTAGTCATCATCTCCCCTGAAATCTCCCTCACTCTCAGTTACACCACAATTTTCTAAGTCTCCCAAGCCCACTGCCTTTGTGTCACACTTTATAACTTACATCCAGACTCTCTCCTAGTCCTGTTGACTTCAATTTAAATATATTGCAAGAAAAAGCCCTATTTTACATAATATACCACAAAAACTCTTATCCATTCTCTCATCATCTCCCGTCTTGACTAATGCAACTTCATGCTCTCTGAAATTCCGGACACCCATATATCTTGGCTCCCTATGTTCTCCAGAATCCAATTTAAATTACTCACCCTTACTTAAAAAGCCCTCAACAAAACCACCCATTCATAGATTCAAATCTCATCTCAAAATACTCTCCCTCCCGTCCTCTTATATCTACCTCTGATCTGTGCCTTGTCTCTGGTAACCACCTCTCATTCCCACCTGCAAGACTCCTTCCGTGCTGCTTCCCACTTAAGTAATTATTTACCATGCTTAATGAGGCTTACTCACAGCCTTCAAATCATTAGAAGCTCTCTAAAAATCCATCTAATTTTTTAGAGCTAACCTTATGTCCGTTGATACTATTCTACACTAATACACTCTTACAACTGTCCCAATTTCCACTCTGAGCCACACTCACTCCTCTTGTTTCAGCTGTGACCTCTTCCACTTAGCAAGTAAGCTCTCTAATGAGCAGCATCCTCCCAATACCCTTTGTTTTCATGTCTGCATTTATGTTGTCTGCCTTGCATGTCCTTGTTTTAAATTTGTCATCTTTTCCCTACTGAACGGAACTGCAGAGCACTGTGGTGCCTTATAAATGTATGATAAAAATTGAATTCAGTAATAAATAGACACACAGGATGACAAACTCCATTTTGTTTTTTAAATAGAAGAACAATTAATTACATCATTACCATACCTGTTGATGTGCCAAATTGTGGCATGTTGTGATTTATAGTTCAATAAGAGAGTATAATATTCCTTTGTGTATAACATCAATGCAAACAAATATATAATTGCCAACCGCATATACATTTATATGGTGTACTGTATGTTCTCCTCTAAATTAGAATACAAATGTGATTTCAGTCTCTGAAAGGGATATATTTTTAGTTGCTCTTGGCCAAGAGAAGACGTAATATTTATTAGCAAGCATGAGCTGATATGTGTGTAATATTTTCTATGAAAAGTGTTATATATAGTTTGAACTTAATTGCACAGAACGTGCAATTAAGCTAAGGATTTATTCTTCCGGATTATGAATTCTATCAATGTTTTTCATGTGAGGTGAGGACTGGCTGCTCTGCTTCACAATAATAGATGCTTGCCATAGCATCTGTGTCTGAAGGACATCTTTTATTCCTTCCAAGTAATAGTTTTTGCTCTTCATTCATTTCAGGTTTTTGTGTGCTCTATGTGATATTCCTGGGCTGGTTCCATTAGAATAAGAGCTGTTGAGAAAGTACTATGCTATATGCATTTTAATCCCTCTAAAATGTCATTCTGTATATATTTTTTTATATTCAACAAATGCCCAGTCATTTTGATCAGTAGAAATATAAAACAATATGGGGAGAAAGTGTACGTGTATTTCTGCTTAAAATTACCTTTGAAATCCTTTTACCAACATTTTTGTAGAGAACAATAAATTAAACTGAAGGGTCTTTTCAAAAGGACTCGTTTATGGTCTAAAAGTTAGTATCATATATTAATTAATATTGAGCAAAAGCATTTCATTCTTTACCCATGGTTACTAGAGGGATCTAAGCAACAGTTAAATTAGTAGTTCACTGCATGCTGAAAAAAGTGAGCTGTTACATGCAACTGAATCACACAGTTAGAGTTTACTACATAAAAAAAAATAGTTATAGTGAACAGAACAGCAAATATTATTATTATTATTATTATTATTACATAAAATATGTGGTGTAATAAAAATTAATTAATAATCCAAGCTGAATAACTTTATTACTGTGCTCCAATGGTCAAATATGAAATATTTTCTAGTAATAACATTTGTTAAAAGAAAGAAAAAAAGTATGAGAAAAAGGTTGGCTCCTGATGAAGTTCTTTTCATTCTTTAAAGTTCTTTTAAAGAACGAAACGTGTTGAGGCCCTTTGTACTTTAATACTGTTTGGAAACACACTGCCTATTCCAGGGACGCACTGTAAATATCACCCTGCACGGATCTTTTGTATGGAGCTTATTGAGGGACATCTCGAAGTACTTCCTGGGGATGTTACAACAGACCATTGATTTCGCCTGTATATAATACAGATAAGCCTATATATTATTTATTTATTACTGGATGTGCCATCTGAATAAAGGGCTCGCTGAGAGGATTTCTATCTTATCCGGTACCATCAGAGTGACTGCTAATCTTGGCCCAGATTTACTGAATATTCGGTACGAGCACTATACATCTGTGGAGAGTGTCATATATCACTTTTAATACACTATGTTTGGCGCCCCCTGTCTTTTTGTATATATATATTCCCCAAAGAGTGCATAGTGCATAGGGCAAGAGTGCATAGGGCGGGAGTTAATATGTGCACCTACAATGTCTATTAAACAAAACAAAATGCAGGTAGTACGATAAGGGACTTTCGGTGGGCAAAATATTGAAGAATGGTTGTCGCCAAATCAGAAGTCATGACACCGGCCGACTGCCTAGTCAAGTGAATCTCACATCAATCATTTATGCACAAAATGTACCAGAATGCAAGTACGTACCTCGAATATTAGGAGACCCCTCAAGCGGTATGCGTTCCAGCCTAGAACGCACAAATGGCATGTGTGATAGTGTTATTCCAATTTAAAAGATTATTTCATTTATATATGAGTGCAGTCCCCTTTGTATTAGTTTTGTTTCTGGTTTTGGCTTTAAAGCTTCTTTGTGTTTTGTGCTCATGTGTTTTGGTTTTGATATAGGATCTGAATCTAATTAAAAATTGAGAAAAATAGGTAAAATCATGTGATTTTGAGCTGTTTTTGCTCCTACATTGCTGTTCATAGCATCAACATTCATTTACAGTCTATTTTCTAATAATCTCTTCACAACTGTACAAATTTTCATACATTTTGGTCAAAGGATGCAGTGAGCTGGCTGGCTAAAATAAGTTACAGAGAAGCAGGAGCACAAATATATGAAGTTTAATAACAGATAGAATCCCTATGAAACATAGTGGCACTGCAGTGTGCATAAGTTAAGTACATGTGGTCGCCGAATGTGGAAATTTAAGTTGCTTAGTTTTTCCAACAGATTGACATGGTGGTAAGAAAAATAGATCATTAGTCAGACAGTAAACACTTTGACAAGTAGATAGATGAAGGGGTACTACACCCGGAATAAAAATGCTGAAAGACTATATTTTGTTTGCTAGAGGGCATGCATGATTGACAGAGAAGATACAGTTAAAAGAAGAGGGCATTAGATGGACATGGCATCAATAGATTTAGACCATAGTTAGAATAAGGTGGGCTACGCCCAGAATAAGTGTTGACAGACCACGCACACTATATTTTGTATGTTAGAGGGCATACATCATGTAAAGTGATGTGAAGTGAAGTGAAGTGATGTGATGTGAAGTGAGTAAAAAAAAAGATATTATTAGACAGACAGCGGCATCAGTAGACATTTGACATTTGATATTCCTAAACCTATCCCTAATCCTAACAATAATCATACAATAATAATGTGACATTTGAATTGTCCACCTAATAATACATGTGAATTATTGACCTAATAATATTCCTGACAGCTGAATTGTCAACCTAACACTGTTGACTTTCCGAATGTCGACTAAATGAATGTATAACTGTCGACCATAAATACACAAGATGATAGACCATGGCCATAATGTCATATAGTGCAAGTTGGCATTGTCCTTGGGGCCACCCATCCATATGTTAAAAAGAGTATACATATAGTATACATATATCAAGCACTTCAGTGACAGAAACTAACACTTTTGTAGTTCAATTGCTTGATTTGTTTGGGCACCCATGAAAGAGAACATTTTGGTTATTGGTTGATGAACTGGAGAATAGATAGTGAATTTTTAACAAATTACTAATGGGCATTTGGATAACAGTGGTCATCTTCCTCTATGTTGATAATGTCATTATCACCATCATCACTGATGTCAAGCTTATTGTTAAATGACCCGTATTTACGCCATAATTGCGCACGCTATCTTCTTCTTTTATTTATGGATACGCTCGTTATGTTACCATATGCATTTACGCTTTCCCACGTATGACACGCCTACTTCAGACCTTTAAACCTGATTTACTGTATCACACATCTTTATATATATAATATATCCTATATCAAGACATTATAAATTCATAACCACAACGCAGATATATATGTATGAAATACAATCTTTACTTGTACAATAATGTAATAATATAATTTTGATAACATAATCTTACACAAGGTACATATAATAGATGGCATTCTGTGTGTAGGTACAATAACGTATTAGTTTCTTTTAATTATGCATGTGTGTATGTGCATTTAATACCGTTATATATATGACTATTACTGTCAACCAACTCCTCGCAAAGGTATTTCTAACTTAACCCAAGAAACATCATTCTTATATTCCCTTAAATCGACAGACTTCAAGAATAACCACAGCAATATATAACTTTATTTGAAGTGTGTTGTATTATATTATAGAACAATAAACAGCGTAACAATATTTTATACAAAATATAGATTTTGATGCCATATACCACACTTATTGCCTGTAATATAAATATATAAGTCATTGTGTGTGTGTGTATGTGACTGTGTGTATGTATCTCAGACAATGATGAAACTTCTTCTTACAATGTAAAGTCACCATCCAAAATTGCTGACATGCCATGCTTTGTTACAAACACATGTTGGCTCACAAGGCCTCACTTACTAACAATGTAAGGTCAGGACAGACCCATTACTCATTACAAGCGGTATTAGCCAGTCCACCACAAATAGCTCTCAATTCAGCAGTTATCACACAATGTCCACTAATATTTCTTGTCTAACAGGGGGGGGGAGAGATATCTACAAACTTCAAAGCAACATCGAAAGAAGTATTTTCATCTTATCACACATCTGTTTAACTAGTAGCAATTACACACATAGGGGGGAGGGGATGAGAGCACAGACCAGCCAGACAAGTTACCAAATACAGTCAGTATTAAAATCAACAACCAGAACTTCAATATATATTTATACAGTATGAATCTTTATCTAGTAGATATTCACAGAGAAGCCACACTATTGCTACATCAAATACAATACTATTCAAGTATGAAGTCTATTGTATTGATACAATCAAACTCATTACTAATTTCAAACCTGGGGACAAAATGATGCGATTGGCCTCGCCCCGCCACTTCCCGCCCTCCAGTCACGCCCCCTCTCCCGGAAACTTGTTTCCGGGAGTTGACGAGTATGCTTTACTATTTTTCAGTCCAAACAGGGAGAGAATCCTTGATGTGTGTGTGTCTGCGTAATCAGTCTGATCCCAAAAAGACAGTTTTGTCTTCAGAAGGTAATTACAAAACTTCTGTGGGATGTATCTGATTGGAAGCCAAATCTTTTGATATGTAAATGTCCCAAGCCTCACAGTTCACTTCAGACAAAATCTATGTACTTTGATATAGAGACAATAGTTATTTAAGGAAGGAAAATTATATATATATATAATAATCAATTATATATATCTTCTTCACTTATCATTACACAATATTAATTTATTCCCACTGAAATCTAGTTCTGCAGATTCTGTTTGGAATTATTGGCAAGAATAAATTCCTCATACAATTTGTAGTTCATTTTGATGAACACCAGTTTTTCTACATTTTTGGGAAGTAGTCTACACCGACGATCACTCACATTGTTGTGATAAACACTCCTTCCAAGTACACACTGGAGGATGGACAGCTTTAGTACACCGTAACCAGTTTGTACAAGTGGCTCCAAATTGTCTTTTGTTTCCTCCCAAAAATCAAAGGGACTGTCTGATATGCTAATTTGTACATTATCATTAAAGTAATTCTGCACCATTCTATTAATATAAGATTTATACATGGTAGAGGTGTCAGTATATTTAGGCATTTATTTTAAGCCTAGCCAGATGTCATAATCTTTCACATCTGTGTGCTATGTTGACTCATCATCAGTGTGACTCCTAGAAAAGGGAAGCTTTTTTCTTGCACAATCATTGTTAGGAGAAGCTGAAGCAGGAGTCGTGTCATGTGCAATTTGAGCCAACAACTTGCTCACAAGGAACTCTTGGCTTCTGTGAAGATTTGTGTCAGCTGGTTAGAAAGACATTATATATGACATAAACCTAGGATCAAGCATGGTTGCCAAAATGTAGTGATCCCACTTCAAGATGCTGCAAACCATTTGGTCCTGACGAAGTGAATAATGAACTTGATCTACAATGCCAACATACTTTGCTGAAACGCAGAGTTTCATCTCCTGCTTCAGATTCTCTGGTTGTTTTTTTCAGTTGTTCGATTAATGATATGAATTGACTGAAGCTGGCGGTGTCTGAGCTCACTTCATTTGTTACAATTTGCACATTTGCAAGTTCCAAAGTAACATACTCAATTTCTATGTGTAAATCATTATCATTAATATTACTACTACTCATCCTCACATTTTAAAAAGGTTGAGAAATTTTGGAAGGAGGCTGCTTTATAATTACATTTTCAGAATCTGATAAGTCAGACTCACATATAACACTCATGGATACCCTCCTTAGACTTTCCTCAGCATTCTGTGAGTTCCCAAGTGGATCTTCAATCTCAGTTCTTTTCTTTCACTGATTTGGCTGTTTTTGACATGACAGTGACAGACCTACATTCTGAGCGAGATGGCTGTGCAAGTTAAGGAAGATGCATGACCGTGTTGGCACTCTCTTTTGCAATGGTTATTCTATGTGTACCAGTGCCAATAGTGGTACTGGAAAAAAGTGGGAATGGTCTCAGCCTCTGCCTTTCCACTGTGGTTGGTGTATGGAATGTTAGCTATTTTCTTTTTTGTGAAAAAATCACTACATTCATCAGAAAATTCTCTCTTCTCTCTTAATCCTGCTCCTTAAATCAAGATGATGTTTTCTTTGAGATTGATAAATAGTGTGTGGATTTTGAGGACGCATTCTTATACTTTGTTCCTGCATGACCATTTTTACTAGCAGAGGTTCAAAAAGTGCTACTACTGTCAGTACTGGTACTGGGGGGCTCCTGATCTTTAGACAGATCCATGGTTGACATTCACAAGAGGAGTATTGCTGCCTGATTTTGGAGCTACTTGTAGCAGCTATCACAACAGGTGAATGCCCAATGAGATAGGGAAATTATTTTGACAAAATTCTTTTGACAAAGCTCTAAAATTCTATAATTGAAATTCAGACATTTTGTTCTAAAAAATAAAAATGTATATTTTTTTGGTGCATGCTCGTACTCCACCAATACCTTGTTTTTTGTCCACTTTGTAAAGAAGATGTCACTGAGAGTGCCCTTCACAAAAATTACTTTGAAAAAACACTTTGAATTTAAAAAAAAAGAAATATATTTGTTTTTTGAGGTGTGGTTATCACTGTCAAAAAACACCCTGTTTTTGGCCGCTTTCTAAAGCTGTCGCTGATATTGCCCCTCACAAAATTTCTTTCAATTGAACCACTTTGTATTTTAAAAGAAATAAATATATTTGTTACTTGAGGTGTGTATATCAATGCCAAATAAGTGGCAGCATGCACATGGCACAAGTGCATGCTGCCACTCTGGAATAATAAGTGTTGCCATATCAGCAAAAAATTATTATTGCTCCACTGGTAAAGAAATAGTATGCCACTATAATATACTAAAATGGCCATGTAATATAATTAATAATAATTGTTGTTCCTCTAAACAAGAAATGATGATTTCCTTCATAATTAAAACTTGTACTGTGCCTCCTGTTATGTTAGCAGTGGAAAACTAATGTCTCGCCTATCCAAAGCAGCATGTTGATTCTGGCAATTTTTACAGAAATCTCAGGCGAGATTGCACAATGGCAACTTCACACATATGGAAACTTGTATTTTGAGAATGAGCAAAAAGTATGGACGGCGATTTGTAGGGTGTTGATTTTGGTTATATGACTTTACTGGTGATTAACTATCCACTTGCACTTTTATACATCGCCCCAACAAAATTGCTGAAAAATGCAAATCGCAGCATGACACATTTTGCACCTGGTATTCTTTGGGGAGGAAGAGTTTTGCAACTGGTTTGTCTGTTTGGCCTGTAAGTAAAGCTTTTCCAATAAATGATCTGTGATTGGCCATCCTTTCACGAATATCCTAGTGGTTATCCCCATATAGGTTAAGCCACAAGGACATACCAGGTGATAGATGATTTGGTCCATATTACAAGTTAATCAATATTTGATATTTTACCCCAAGGACCATACACAGGACACGTGGTCATCCCCTAAGGTTAGAGGAGAGGAAATTTCACAACCAGCAAAGGAAGGGGTTCTTTACAGTAAGGGCAGTCAAGATATGGAATTCATTGCCAGGGAAGGTTGTGATGGCAGATTCAATAGATATGTTTAAGAAAGGGTTAGACAAATTTTTAGTGGAAAGGTGTATCCAGGGATACGACCGTTAATTTAAAATGAAGGATAGTAGTGGATATAGGGTAAAAATAGGACTGCAATATTGAGTCTGGGGGGATTTTCACAATTGAAACAGATTGGCGGTTGCTTACTCTGGATTAATTTCAAATATAAGTGTAGGATCGCAGGAGATCCAAAATAGGTTGAACTTGATGGACTGGTGTCTTTTTTCAACCTCATCAACTATGTTACTATGTTACTATCTGATATATTTCCCATTATGGGGGTGTGAGAATACTGTTCCTGTAATCATGTCTCTGTAGGTTGTGCAGTTTACAACTTTGTAGAATCCTGGTTTTCCAAATCCTAAGCAATTTGACATTTATTTTTACAGTTGGTCTCATTTCTGGTCTCATTAGGAGCTGTTTTTCATTAGGACCACTACAGTAAGAGATTAAAGATGGTTTTGTACATTTATCTTTCAGTAATAGGTTTGTAGGCACATTTGCCCAATCTTGTTTTATTGCTTTTTTAATCCTATGTGCCCTGTATTAAAGGAAGTAGTTAACACTATCCGGTCTGTGTAAGCATCATTTTTCTTTTCTTTTTTTTCTTTACAGATTGAAGTTGTTTTTTAGTCTTGTTGAGGCAGCTCTTTATCATTTTTTTTAACTTTTCAACCTCTGGGGGAAGCATATTTTCATATCTTATAGTTGTTCGTCAATGAGATCCATCACTGTGTTATTGTGTAAGAATAAATCGTGAAATGGACAGACTTTCCTTAAGTGCTGTTGGTGACTACTTTCATATGAGATTGTGTTATGATATATTTTGTTACGATAGAGTGTCGTGCCCAGACCAGTATTCTATCGGTATATAGTAACGTTCAATTTTATCTATAACTATATTGTACATAAATTTTACTAGTGTGTCTAGCATATTCAAGTCACTTATACATGTGATGAATTTCTCCTTTGTATCTACCCAAATTAGGAAGATATCATTGATGTATCTTTTTTAGTATAATATTTGATAATTATATTTGGGATAGATGTCGTTTTTTTTTTATCAAATTCTGACATATAATGATTTGCATAGGCTGGTGCCAAATTTGACCCCATTGCAGTGCCAGGCAATTGAATGTAGTAGGCATCACCATACTTAAAGAACCACTCTTCATAAGTCTTGCACAAATTCAGTTGGAGTGGTGGTTGTTCTTCTACAACTCATTACTCTCCTCAGCTGTTCAACACCTGCATTGTATGGTATAATGGTCTATAATTAATCAACATGCATAGTGACCAGCCAGGCTTCTGCTGATTTGTCTGTTAGGTCACGTATTTATTAAAGGAGTTCTGCTGTATCCATAAGATAATTAGGACTCTCGCTTACGTATACCTGTATGTAGGAATCCAGAAACTGTACAATGGTTTGAAGTAATGAATCAATTGATGATATAAAAGGGCAGCCAGGAGGGTGGTCTAGCTTCTTATTTACTTGCAGGTCCGTATAAATTATAGGACACCTGGGGTATTCTTATTTTAAACATTCCCCTGGGTGGGGTATTAGTTTAATTTCTTAAATATTTTCTCATCAGTCAGTTGTTTAGAAATCTCGACATCACAGTCTGGTTGTATTTTGAATCACTATTGCTCCAACTGTGTCAGCGAGTCACATGACTGTTTATTGTTTCAAAGGAAATGTAAAGCCTTTCATTGTTCCCTACTAAAATTGTCAAAACGATACTTATAAGCATCTCTGATTAAGTAATATCTAAAATGTTTTAATGCTTGGGTTAGCAGTTTTGGACTCAAATGTACCAGATGTTTTAGGATTGGAACAGAGAGGGTTTTTTTTCTTTATCACTCATATTTAAGGAGAAAAAATATTTTAATCGTAGCATTCTCCTCAGTTTGCAATAAAAATCATCATAATGTTCAGTTGGCACAAATTTAAGGCATAGGGATAATAGTGAAGATTTGGCCATAGATAGGCTGTATTTAGAAAGATTAAATATCTAAAAAGTCTATATTTTATTTCTGCGTATTTTCTTGCATCCCCCTTACCTTCTATGTGACCTTAGTCAATTGAAGTGCTTGGGGGCTGGTTTTAGCTTGTGGCCACCCCTAAAATAGATCCAGTGAGGAGTAATGTGTCTACTGAACCTGTCTCAGATGCATATTTTAAAGATATCGTATCTACTATAAATGATATTCTGCAGCTTGCATTTCTTATTATTCTATAAGTGTGAATCATGGAGGTGTCCCCCATTAACCATTGTAGGTGCACATATGCACTCACATCCCATGTACTCCAAACCTGTGCACTCTATGTTGAAACACAACTTCCATTCTCTTGATGAAACATGAGCTGCAGCTGGAGGCTTCTTGGTACACCATAAAATGTCAGGTAATTAAATGATTTATACACATTTGTTGACTTATTGCACATTATGCAACAGTTGTCATGAAAAAGGTCCTGTTTTGGAAAAAACGGTGATCTAATATGGTAACATATTGGACTGAAATAAAGGAAATATATCCGAATGGTGAGTGCCCTCTCTAGCTTAAATTAATTATATATATATTAGGAACCCCTCCAGCCAGTGCGACAAAACCCGGAGTCTGCTCTGAAAGTCTGGTGTTCACTGGAGCCCCTAGTGGTGGGGACAGACTTGGCCGCAGACAAACAGAGGGTCGTGAGATGTGCACTGACTGGGGAGAACCCAGCGATAGCGTGTAGGAGCAAACAGCAGAGTGAATCCAAGCAAGGGTCGTGGGCCGGCAGCAGACAGCGAAACCAGTAAACAAGCCGAGGTCAGAGGTCACAGGCAAAACAGCAGCGTAAGAGTCCAGGCAATAGATCAGGGTCAGAAGCACAGGTTCAGAGTCCAGCAACAGGCAAGGGTCATACATGGGTAATCAATCAGAGGTAGAAACACCAACAGTGGAAAAAGGTAGCAGGCAGCAGAACTGAAAACAGGACGCTATAACCGGCAGTGAGGCTCAGAGCTCACTGCCTTAAATAGTACAAAGAGCCAATCAGGACAGAGGAGGATAGGGCTCAGGAGGCAGCTAATTAATTACTATAATTACTAGCTAGAACTAGCATAGGTAATAACATAACCAGGAAGCATGTATAAAAATAAAGGTGAACCAGTTTAAATCATATGAGAGCTCCCCCTGGTGTTGGAGGATGTCCCTACACCCTCTTAACATCTATGCCACAAGGATAATAACAGAGCACAGAAACTAAAGCACACATCCGGCTGCTAGTTCACGCCAGGATGTGGCGTACCACCGCAGCTAGTTCCTGCAAGTATCTCCAAAACTGCTGCTATTCTTGACATGTGCAAGATGGAGACGAACAGCAGCAGTAAACCACACAAATCCAAAGGTTTCAGTTTAAAGACACAGCTAGTTTTATTCACCAGCTTGCAAACAAAACGTGTCAAATAAAATCCTAGCCATCTGGCTACTAACTAATGCATTTGTGGAGGCCCTCTCTCCTGTGCAGAACCTTATGTCCGACACACAAATTAAACATGTATTGTGCTCACCACAGCAGAGTGTCTCAGAAGGCAACTCACCTCCTCCCCAGGTCTAAGGCAATGATTGCATATTCTAGCTGCCTTTTCACAGTCACCTCACAGGTGGATCTCTTGATCAGTCTGTTTAGAGACTGGCAGGCAAGAAGACCCGGACTGGGCCTTATGTATGGAGCCCACCCTTCTCTTTCTCCATACATAACTCCAGGGACCCTTACCATGCTTTATTACCACATGGAAACACTCTGTAGGAAGCTTTTCCCACACATCTACACATTCTCCCTGGTGTTTTAACGTACACAATGCTGCAAGCCTGGGACACATACCGATGCCATTTAGGCTCCTTCCAGTGACTCTGTCACAATATATATATTGTCGAAGTCGTATAATTGAATGAACAAAAGTATATTGGTTAATATTGTTTTGCCGTGCGATTGTGATCAGTATGCCACGTAACACGTCGCATGGCGCGATCGCACGTAAAATGCGCGCACATGCACATGCACTCTCACATTTCGTTATATATATATTTCATATTTATACTGGTTCCATTCCACAGTGATTTATGAGCAGATAGTATTTTGTTTATTATTAGTTTATATATTATGATTATATGTACACTTTAGTGGTATTTAAGGTTCAGGTTGCAGGAAATGTGTCATGTTTAGTATCATTTTAATCTCCTATTCATCAGCAACTGTCCGGTTCATTCGCCGAAGAGATCGCACATTGCATACTCTAGTTATTGATGTTAGGGAATAAATGATCAGAGTGAAACCATCTATAAAAGGCTAAATAGACTAGTTGAAACTGGAGTCTTGGCGGGAAGAGTCGGAGCACAACCCCTGGAGAGATGACCCCCACCTTTGGAAATTTTGGTTTGAACTGGCCTATGACCTGCAGCACTCTAGACCTTCCTGATACCAGGACCAATAGAAGCAAGCCACACCATCTGCATTGTTTTCACTGTAACACTGAGTGTATATAATACAGCTCTAACTGGCACTGGCCTCAGTCTTTTATGACCACAGTATTCTGGAGTGAAGTACTGTACGCTGGTACCAGTGGGAGCGCAGCTTAGCGAGCACATGCGGGTGCTGTATGTTTGTATCTTTTTGGTATTGGCTGTACTGTATTATAATTATGTATTGATCTGCTAAATTTTACATCTGCTAAAATGAATTACTTTGTGCCTTGGAAACACAATACAATCGCTTGGGCAATGCTTATTTGAAAACGATAAAATTACTTTAATAATTTGGGGGCTTGTAGCGGTGAGGTTACGTTACCGGAAGGTATGCAACGTTACGGATTTTGGTTCCTCAACAAATGGTGGATTGATGTGTCACATACTGGAAAGAACGCAATGTGTTTAAAACCTGGTGTTCACTCTGTGTTGCGAAACCGAATTGTCCGTTGTTGCGTAATCTGAAGGAAGGCTATTTTGAATCTAGGGACAAGAAAGAAAAATGTTTCTTTTTATTGTCATTTTGCATTTTAAATGTATTGCATTGCATAGCGTGTGTACTTCCTGCTTAGCGTATCTGAACTTCCGGTGATATTGCCTTGTGTTTAAAACAGTCGATTGTATAGTTTGTTATATGCATAGTATAATCACTTCTTAAAGCCTCTGAAACGTTATTACTATTGTTGGGAACTTTGATTTTCTGCGCAGAAAAGGTGTATGTTTTGTGACTTAAACTAAGGTTTGATCTATTGTTGAATAGAGTGTCAGTTACTGTCTGACGAGGCAGGTGCCCAACTTGTGAACGGTATACTAGGCAGGTATACCGAAGGCGAAAACAAAGGAGGTTTTCGCCAAGCATGCCCAATAGTAATCGCAACATTTACTGATAATTAGTATTAGTAAGCGATACAATCTGACCGTACGATAAGGCCGTGATTGTGACTTGGGAGAGCAGCTTGGAGGAATTATATTGGAAAGGCTGGTTGATTGTATTGACTTTGTGCTACCAGTGATAATAAACTCAACAGATTTGCTGGAAAGTCAAGGATATCGAGGAGCTGATAGCCCTTTTGTTCATTGATATTTCTGTGTTAGGAGGTCCTCGTTCAGTAGGAGAGGAAGCGAGTGGACGCGGCTTGAGAAAATACGTCCACGGCCATTAGAGATCTCTAGCGGTAGATTGCTTGTAGCAAGGGGTTGAAGGTGTTTGCTGGAAGGGACAGAGCACTGCGGTGTTAATTGTGGTCAGCATAAAGGGTATTGTTCAACATGGGTGCTAAGCATACGGTAGAGATGGCCAATGTACTGCCTAAAGAAGGGCCTATTGGTTCAGCGAGATTTCTTATGTGTAAGAAATATGGTATATACACAATGGCGTATTGTGACACATGGGTCAAGATGACCAATGATTGTGTTAGGCCTTTCCCAAAAATAGGGAGTTTTCATTCAGAGGTACTAAATAATATTAGAGATAAAGTGACATTGACCAAATCAGCAAAAACGATAATTAAACATGAGGACTGTTTAAAACTGTGGCAACAGGAAGGAAACACATGGCAGGGTATGTGCGCAGTGGATGTAAGCGTGCCGGAAATAAGCATTCCGGAAGTGTGCGTTGCAAAGCGTGGAGAACTGAGCACAAGCGTGCCCCCGACAAATGTGATTGGGGCGGTAAGTACAGCCGATACCAAAAATGTAAAAACTGTAACTAGTAACTTTTATGTTGTTTTAAGTAATGTTAAAAGTAATGTTTCAGGACAAAGAAAAGGAACGATCCCACCAGCAGGGGTAGCGGCTGAAAGTGGCGAGAATAATATAAAGGTTAACAAAGGCGGAGACATCCATTATACTGCAACAGCAATTCCAGCAACTAGTTCAGAATATAATGATTTGGTAGGCTTACATCCTGTTCGCACAACAGCAGTTCTTAATGGGAAGGCGGACAGAGATGGTGTAGTTCCCATAAAACATGTAGTAATGCATTATCCATGGACTAGGTCTGAAATGTTTTCAATTTTGTCTGATTTCCCTGATCCTAGAAAAGATTTGGCCAAGTGTCAGAAGTTCATTAGATTTTATAGTAATGTGTACGAGCCAACTAATAATGACTGCCGAGTAATGTTGAAGGCCTGTCTTCCTCTCAATACTGATATACAAAAGGTTATTAAGGGCGATAACCTTGAAAATATTAACCGCATAATTTCTCAGTTGGCCTTATACTTTCCTGTGGTAGTGGACTTGAGTAAAATTTTCACTATCAATAAAAAGGATAGTGAAAATGCAACAGACTATTTTTCCAGGTCTCTGATAGTGATGGCCAAATACACTGGGGTATCAGACATAAAAGATAATGTACACTACAGAGAGGTTGCTGTTTTCGTTTTAACGGATGGCCTCAGGGAAGATTTGAAAAGCAGGGTGCAAACTTCATTACCACACTGGAAAGGAATCACTGTAAATGTTCTCAGGGAGTCAGCTATAGGACACGATAAAAGAATAAATAAACAGAAAGAGACACTAAGTGATAGGGTAATGATGGTAAGTATCCCAGCACTAGAGGGACTGCACACACGACTACAGTATAATAACACCTGTGTTAAGGAAAAGAAACAACTTGAGTTGAGGAAGTGTTTTAGATGCCATAAAACAGGACATCAAGCAAGGGACTGTACAATGACAAGAGCAGAAGCAAATAGACTTGGGCCATCTAAGGGGGAATCACATAGACACCCACAGAGAAGACGCACACAAGTCTCAGAAGTTTCTCAACAGTTACCTGCACACCTCACAGCAGCAAATGTTTGGAGGAAGAACTATAGTCAACTCTAGAAGTAAGGTCATACCTGTAGTCCTACAAGGTAAATGTTAATCTGTGGTATGTATTAGTGTGCAGGTTTAGAAAGAGACTGATTTAAAAGTATACTTTGTTGTTATTGCTTGTTTGTTTTATGTGTCATATGTTTGCTTTCCTGATCGCTGCCCAATGGTAAGGAATCAAAATATTTCTTTCATTTGTTGTTTAAAGATAACTATCTTGTCTTTTCTTCTTACAGATAAGGGTAGAGAAAAGAAATATAGACTTAGTGATTAAGGGAGGGTGGGATAGAGAAGTAGAAAAATTACTCTTGAAAGACAAATTAACAATGGATCATTGGAACACTCTTTGTTTTAGGCTGCAGTGATTCATGATAATTTGTTTGGCTGAGAATCATTATCCAAAAAATGAACTATGTACATACTTTGCTCTAAAATATCGTTTTATGTATTTCAGATAAGTATGAGTCACTAAGAGTTAATTGTTCATTTCTCTATTATAAGTCAAGAAGTCCGTCGCAATGGTATATAGTTATGGTGATACCAAGTTCTTAATGAACAAAATGATGGAGGACACTGGATTGCACGGTTGATGTAAGACCCCCTAGTCAAGTATGGGGAGGGGTTATAGTTTAGCGAGTAGTTAAGGGGATTAGTGGAATGAATACAGCCATTTTCCCATAGTGTCCAATCCAGCTGTCATGTTTGCTATAAAATCTCCCTTTCTGCATTTCTGTTTGTTCTCAAACCCTTGTATTCAAATCTTTGTATTCTGATTATTCGTTGCTCTCCTATTTTCTCATTATTTACATCTATGCTAGTATCTCTCGCTCTCTCTCTTCTCTTGTATAGAGATAAAAAAAGACGTAGACGCGGTCTCATTAATGGGGCTAAGACATTTTTTTTACATAAGACGGACTGAGGGATATACACACTAGATTGACATGAGTTACAGAAACAGTTAGCGGTTTGTTTTATGTGTATAGAAAATGCTGTTTTTTAAGCAGAAGGTTTTTGTTGTGGAAATATGATTCATGTTTTACAGATTGCATATCTGCCTTTTTGTCTCATGGGCAAATTGTGCCTTTATATTTATGCACAAAAGGTGGATGGATCGCTAGAGGTTAGACATACAGATATGCATCTCTGTGTAGAACATTGGAGTAGGGTTTTTGCCACAATATATCACATAATGAAACCCTAGAAAATATAAAATTTTCATGTTTTATATTTTTTCACTGTTAGACAGACATGTACTGGATACTGTTATATTTGAAGAAAGTGTTATAGAAATAGACCCCTTTGCCCTTCTCACCTAGTCAAGTAGCTGAATGTGGGGTACTGAAAATGGCATGTGAGTTGGCAGAGGGAAAATTGATTGATATACATTGGTCTTCAGCATTTTTCTAGTCTAGGGGGCGATGTTGAGGTGACTGAAAAAAAAATCTTTTATAGCAATGCCAGCACATGAGTAGGACACTACAGTGACTTTATACAGTGACACAGGGCCGTAACGAGGGTGGTGCGGCCAGAGCGACCGCCCAGGGCGCAATGCCGAGAGGGCGCAACGACCGCCCGCTCTTTGCTGTGCACAACTATGTGAAAGCTTGCTGGAGACACCAGCAGGATGATTTACAATCAGGATTGCCCCCGTATCTCTGTATATGTGGCCGCATGCTGCATGTTTCTGTATAGAAGCAGCATGTGACCACTCATCACACAGGCGTGCCCCCTGACCTCTCAGCTCCTCCTCTACATTGTGCACGGCTTCTTCCCCTGCTTTTCTGCTGTTTCCACTCCTCCTTCGCAGTGTCTCTGCCTGTCTGTCTTTATTTATCTATCACCACGTCTCTTCTCCCTCTTTCCTCTCCCCCCTCCTTTTCTGTGTGTGTCTGTACTTTTATTAGTTAGTTCACTTCTTACATGGACTCGTATCTTCTTCATCAGACAAGATTAGCAGCGCGAGGTAACCCATCCATTATCATGTTTCTGATTAGACCAATAACGCTATAATGCAGTCAGAGAATGCCAGTGTCTGACTTATGAAGCGTGGAAGAGAGGTCACTTTTAAATACCTTTACTTTGTTCTAGGCAGATATATAGCTCTGTAATTCTGGAGATTCATGACACTGTGACCTGACCTCTGCTGTCAGTAATGGAGCAGTCTGTCCCACTTACAATTAGGATATGGCGAGTCTCATCATCAAAACATTCTGTACAGCAGCAGTCACTAAAACTTATCTACTGTGTCATGTCTGCACAGTGTTGCTCTTTTTCCAAACAGATGAGGGGTTCTAAGAAATGAATTACTTAAGTAACCTATATAAGTATTTTCTGTTCATACAGTTGAATAAAATAAGGGTCCTACAATTCATCATCATCATCATCACCATTTATTTATACAGGGCCACTAATTCCGCAGCGCTGTACAGAGAACTCACTCACATCTGTCTCAGCCCCATTGGAGCTTACAGTCTAAATTCCCTAACATACCCACACACAGAGAGAGAGAGAGACTATGGTAACTTTGATAGCAGTGTGACCTCCCAGGGCGCAATATAGAGCGTTTGTCACGGCTGGGAAAGGCAACCTACACCTAACAAGATAGGGTTGGGTGGGGGCGCCATTGCTCTTTCTCGCCCAGGGCACTAAAATCTCTAGTTACGGCTCTTTAGTGACACAGTTACCAACTGAAGTAGCTGCTAGTAAAATCCACACTTACACACACGACTATACATGGCTGTCACACCAGGGCGAACATAGCTGTCAAATAAACAGCAGGGTTTTATGTGACAGCTGACAAATCTATGTTTTGTTTTGTTTTTCATTGTATAGTTTTAAAATGTGAACACACACACATATGCACACATACACATATTGGTTAATATATGAAGATTTGTGTTGCCTGAAGAATAAACTGTCTGGAAGGTGAAGAGATGTGATTAGGAGTCTGGCGGACCCTGGAGAGATGGACAAGGTAGACCAGTATCTCCCAGAGTGTATCTTTCAGACTTAGCGGAGGCAGCACATTGTCTGGCTCAGCTGGGTACAGAAGGTATGTGCAAGCTGGTAAGAGTATATTGGGGTGCACTAGAAGTTTCTTCTCAAGCTAGTAGGAAGGCAACGTCCTGTCTTGATTGAGAGAATGTCAGGAAGATGATACCAATAGAGCAATCCTATATCCCTCCTGCAGATGGGGTTTTCTCCAGGTAAAACAAATCCACATCATCCAATTACCACCTTGCAGGATCCTCAATTATACACTAGTGTACCAATGAAATATGTCTGGGTAAAGGTGTATTGAAATGTGTCTAGTGTATTACTGTATCATACTCAAAGCTTTTGTTATTCAATGTGATAGTCCTAGAGATATAATAGGTGATAGGGGTATTCATGTTATTGATAATAAATGTGTAATGTATGAGTAGTGGTAACAAATTACATACTTTTGATTAGCCACAAACCAGTGTGAACATAAATTAACGGTACTAGTTAGAACGAATTGAATAGAATGAAGGTTGAAACTTGATTGAAGGGGCTGATAGCTTTGGCCACTAGTCCTCCCCACTATCAAGATCACTCCTGAGCTGCCTCCTAACATGTGACTTTTGAAATGTTTTGACTTCTCTTGTGATGAGTTTGTAACTGAGAGACTAGTTTAGACCTTGAGAGGATAGGTTAACAGTGAGACAGAAACCGAGAACGTTCAAAACACTGTTTCCTGAAAAGTTACACTAACTGTCAGGATGTTGGACCGGGAGAGTAAGTTGTGGAACAGTAATTTCCTAGGCTCAGGTTATTTGACAGACAGGTACCAAGTGTAGGCTACCAGCATCATGACCTAGAGGGTAGCAGAGACACACTGGTATCCATTTCACCCACTGCAGAGGAGCCAACACCCAGAGAAGGGTCCAAGTGCACTCATGAATCTGTTCTGGAAGACCTCGAATGCAGTTAGTAGCACCTGAGCCAAAGACTAAGACAGTTGTCCACCATGAAGTTGTAGTTTTTCCTGTTCTGTGTTTCTCTCATCTCATTCTCTTTTCAGGACAGTCAATTCTTTTAATTGTGGACAGGTGACAGAGGCTGGTTCAGGTAATGATATTGAGGAATCGGGGATAAAGGAGAAGTTAGTAGCACAATCGGTCCAGCCAACAACTCTATTCAATTCAGGGGTAAAGGAAAATTTGGAAACCTTGGAGCTTGGAGAAAGTACGAGGGGCTATTGTCTGAGGAGTATTATGTCCATAAGTACGTTGACCCCATAGTTGAAGAGAGGTACATCCAGCGATGGCGGTCCAGTAGTATTCGGACTTGAGCAGGCATCCTTGAGAATGATTATCATTATTGGGTGGGTAAGGTTGTAGACCAAAAAGTGCTGGGTGTGCTCTCATGTGCCTCAGTGGTTATACATCAAGTAGGACTAGTTCTGTTTCCACTAAACATTCCTGAGGCACCCGAATTATGGGTGGGAGGTCACTAGGGGAAAAGTACAACTGCTAGGTCCCTTAGTCTGGAGTCTTCCAATATTTGGCAAGCGGATCACTGTTTCACGTACAAAGAAACTTGAGTATTGGGAGACTGGGAAGAACGAACGGACAATAGCCCGCCCCATAAGTGTTGATGAAAAGAACTGATGACATTATTAGTGTGTATATACTAATGCAAGCTGAAGGAGATTGTGTATGACATTATTGATAGACATAGGATGATGTTATTGATGAACATGTATTATCTAGATGTTGTCTGAACTAAAAGACATGTTTTGGACAAATGAAGCTGTTAGACATGAAGAACTGTAATAGAGTATTCTGTATAACTGATACATGTTCTATTGTACTCTGTACCCCTCCAAATAATGTATTACAATTTTTATTGTACCTTTGAAGGACATACAAAAAGGTTATCTCCAAGTTCCAGAAGTATACGGTTTATAGAAAAAGAAACAAAATTGTCTTAAGGACTCTCTCTTATGATAACTTGTTTAGATCTACAGACAGCGTGGTCATACACCTAGGGGGGCTTATATTACAGAGCAATGAAACGTGAAACTGAGATCCGGCATATAACATCTTTAAGGTGATAGTTTATTATACTATCAAAGGGTGGAACTGTCGGAGTCGTATAATTGGATGAACGAAAGTATATTGGTTATTATTGTTTTGCCGTGCGATTGCGATCAGTATGCCACATAACACGTCGCATGGAGCGATCACATGGTAAAATGCGCAGGCACGCATACGCACTCTAACATTTCTTTATATATATATATATTTCATATTTATATGGGTTCCATTCCACAGTGATTTATGAGCAGATAGTATTTAGTTTATTATTAGTTTATATATTATGATTATATAATACACTTTAATGTTATTTAAGGTTCAGGTTGCAGGAAATGTGTCATGTTTCGTAGCATTTTAATCCCCTATTCATCAGCAACTGTCCGGTTCATTCACCGAAGAGATCGCACATTGCATACTCTAGTTATTGATGTTAGGGAATAAATGATCAGAGTGATACCAGCTATAAAATGCTAAATAGACTAGTTGAAACTGGAGTCTTGGCGGGAAGAGTCGGAGCACAACCCCTGGAGAGATGACCCCCACCTTTGGAAATTTTGGTTTGAACTGGCCTATGACTTGCAGCACTCTAGACCTTCCTGATACCTGGACCAATAGAAGCAAGCCACACCATCTGCATTGTTTTCACTGTAACACTGAGTGTATATAATACAGCTCTAAATTATACCAAGTCAGTCTTTCTGACCACACTATTCTGGAGTGAAGTACTGTATGCTGGTACCAGTGGGAGCGCAGCTTAGCGAGCACATGCGGGTGCGGTATGTATGTATCTTTTTGTTATTGGCTGTACTCTATTATAATTATGTATTGAACTGCTAAATTTTACATCTGCTAAAATAAATTACATTGTGTTTTGGAAACACAATACAATCGCTTGGGCAATGCTAATTTGAAAACGATAAAATTACTTTAATAATATATATATATATATATATATATATATAATAAAGCAAAAGCAAGGCGCCACATAGTGTAATATTAGGAGTATTATGGAACCTAAAATAGAATAGTATGCGTACCAAAAAAAGACTTGTTAATAGCCTTGTTAAATGGTGGATCCTCCCATCTGTCAATCTGTCCCTCTTGATCTCACCAGACACATAGAAATAATGCAGAATAATCGGTAATAGAGCAGTGTTTCAATACCTCCCCTGATACACCTCGTGGAGATAAATATCAAGCAAGTGGCACAAATAGCAATCCTTCCACATTAAGTCACCACTCAGTAAAAACAAAGGTGCAGTAATACCACAATGCAAGACTTATAGAGGGAAAGAAAGCATCATATCATGTTTGCAGCTGCAAATGGAAGCACTATGAACTGGGTCGGTGGCTCTCGGAATTCTTTGAAAGAAAGAAGCTGAAATCAAAACTGAAGCTCTTAGAATCTGCATCTCCTAAACAAACATTGCTCAGTTTAGATCTACTTAACCTATATGTTATAAATCAAATATTCAACAAGAAAGAAAAGATTTAAGGGGATACATTTATTTAAGGGGATACATCTTTATTCAGAGGAAGATATCCAGGATGTACCATTGATATGCCGGTTATTATTCTGAGTCTGGTACGCATATTTTCATCTGGGTGCTTGGGAAACATGATCTGATATTTTACACTTGTGTCTGTGTTTTATTTACATTTTTCCTTGGTGCACTACAGCTCCCAGTGGGCCTTAGGTGCCAGGGCATGCTGGAACTTGTGGTTCCCCAAGTGCCAGCATTCCCTGGCAGCCATGGATACACTGGTGCTTGTAGTACTATAAGCGTCAGCATGCCCAAACACTTAATGGCAGCCTGGCCTTGCTGGGACCTGTAGTACACCAGAATAAAAATGCATTCTAATTATTATTACATCCTGCCCTCCATCCAGGGAAGTGGGAAGAGCCCTAGTGCTATCAGCATGAGACTGATTAAACCTTATTTTGAGGACCTGATCTCCCTAGGGAATCCAGCCTAATGCTGACCAGCCTGGATCTAGTTTGGCATTATGGCAGGGTGACCCTACACTACAGGTTTTCTCTGTAGTGCACCAGCCCAAGCTGGCAAAGCCTAGTAAAATCAGTGGCCTCATGTTTTTTGTCCCCTGATATTGCTTGTACCAGACTAGGCTAACAACACTAGGGTTAATTAAGCTGGTTTTTTTTGTGGGGGGGGGGGGCACACTGTTTTTTGTTTACTTTTAGAGTCGTTTGTATTTTTAACATGTATTGCCATTTTAAATCTAGTCATTTATGTCAATAATTTGACTGCCGACATTACAGCACTGTACACATTTTACATGTTGACAATTTAACTCTGTCGACTTTCTGAACATGTAGATATTATGACTGTCGACCTTAGAACTGTGTCGACTTTATGACTGTAGACATTTTTGCAGTTGACTTTACATATCTAACTCATTCATGCAAGCATGGAGAGATCGACCAATGCCATTGTTTGATATATATTTTGCATTCACCAGTTTACTTTCCTGACCCTGTTTCACATGCTTACCTTCATGCCCTATGCCAAATGTTTACCCACTTTCCCCTGTGCCACCTTTGTACCCTGCTGCCCCTGTGCCACATGTTTACACTCTTACCTCTCTGCCACATGATGCCCCTCCTTCCCCAATTTTAAATTTGTGCCCTCAGGCCCCTGTGCCACCTGTTTACCCTCCTTCACCTGTGCCATGAGTTTACCATCTTGAGCCTGTGCCACGTGTTACTCCATATACCCATGTGCCACATGTTTATCCTCATGCCTATGTGCCACATGTTGCCGCACCTTCCCCTGACAACCAACAAAACTAGTATAAATCGCACCAGGAATTTTCTAAATCCTTCTAGGATATGGTTATTATTAGTATCTTATTTTGATAAATATAATTAGTATCTTTACATTTGTTCCTGATATTAGTATATTGTAATTATATGATACCATAGATCCTGAAAGTGGTGCTCCCACACAAAATATCATACATTTAAATTAACAAAAGCCAATGTATTCAAATGGGGCACTCTTAGAACAGGAGCATTATAAAACTTAATAAATTTTATTGATATTCATTAAAATATTTATTAATAGAGTAGTGAAATATTAAAAAATGAAAATGACAAATAACACCAAAATAATTGATAATTAACTGTTAAGACTAGCAAACTCTGCTAGTACACGCCGTTCTTGTTTAATCAGGTATATATTGAGAATATAATCGATAAATTACCTATATCATATGGTGGGGATGTGAGGATTAAATGGGATAATCAGCTATTATAGCGTTGCGGTATGGATATTGAAATTGTCCCTTCTCGATAATATGGGAACTGTTAGTCATATACCAAACGCTACTCTGAGGTAACAGAACCTGTGAATGTAGTGATTGCCGTCACCTGGGTTATAGAATCACGCTAAATAATACTACTCGCCTAGATTCTCATGTACAATCTGTTAGTAATAATAATAACTGATTGTTATATACCTAATACATGGTAAATGCATATATGGTGTTAGAATAAGGGCATCATACTGCTATATAGCTAGCATGATATAGCAAAATCCTTATAGCCTCTGCTTATAGCGTTATAGCAAATTTTTTCTTCAAATTAGTTGAACTGCGATGGGCAGTGCTTGTGCGCCCACGTATGCCAACCTCTTTTTGGGGTGGTGGGAGAAGGAGAAGGTATTTATTGATAACAATCAACAATATACCATCCACATCACTCTATGGCTGCGATACATAGACGATGTATTGATCCTATGGGATGGGGAAGAAGACCTCTTCTTTGAATTTGTTGAAGTACTTAATCATAACGATCTGAATTTAAAACTTACTTCAGAAATTAACAAAGAACATATTAATTTTCTGGATCTCACTTTGTCCAAAACATCAGATGGTCATCTCAAAACAGATCTATTTAGAAAGAAGACGGCAACAAACAGTCTCCTCCACTCAGCCAGCTCTCATCATCCGGCTGTCATTAAGGGCATCCCTAAAGGAGAAATGCTTAGGGTTAAACGGAATTGTTGCGATATCCAAACTTGCTCCAATAGAACTAGAGAACTTAAGACCAGATTACAAGTGAGAGGTTACAACAAGCGCACTATACGTCAAGCAGAGAGGTCGATTATGAAGAGAGACAGAGATAGCCTTGTTTTTCCACTCCAAAATCTTTAATACAAGACAACAAAGTCCGCCTCATTGGCTCCTTTTGTACAGAGTGGAAACAAATCACGGAAATTTTTGAAAAACATTGGAATGTACTTAAGTCGGACGAAGACCTTAACAAAATCCTAGGAAACAAAATATCGATCACGTGGCGTCGCTCCAAAAACCTAAAGGACACTTTGGTCAATAGCAACTTGTCTCCAATGAAGAGGCTCTCTAATAGACCCATAGGGTTTTTCAAATGTGGGAAATGTGTGGCTTGCCAATACATGTTAAACATCAAAGAATATCAAGATCAGTATAATAAAACATGGAAAATAAACAAATTCCTCAATTGTGATTCACTAAATGTGATCTACTGCCTAATGTGCCCCTGCAAGCTTAAATATATAGGTATGACAAGTAGGCCCCTAAAAAGAAGGGTGTTAGAACATGTAGGGAACATCAGAAGAGCTGAGAGGGACATTAACAATATGAAACAGGTTTCCACGGTAGCCAGACATTTTTTCAAATGCCATGGGGGAAAACCACAAGGACTACAAGCATATGCAATGGAACAAATCCATATGGGCTTGAGAGGAGGCAATACTAATCTGGAACTCCTCAAAAAGGAAACTAAAAATTTTTTCCTTATGGATAGTGTGACTCCTAAGGGGCTGAATGACCGTAACAACTTCTCGGTATTCCTATAATTTACAAATAAGATCAAGATTTTTCTGATCTTCACATAGATATTGGTTCTAGTTAATTGTTGAATAGGCTGAATACAATTTTTCACGTCACTAAATGACACATACATCACTAATAGGACAAATAAGTTTATTTTTGAGATGATATACACTCTATTCACACTGTACAACTTACCTTTTTTATCTCTCTACCAAGGGAAGTCACTTGGCACATAGTGATATAGAGAAACCAGTGTCTATGGGCTTTGGACGATACTAGTCAAATAAGATGATTTTTCAGATTATTCATATTTACATTGCACTTAATCACTCACTAACTTATATTATTAGGGTAAATAATTATTAAGATCACCCTCATATTTGTGTTCAGCACTTACAATTGAGACTATATTAGTCTCATATTGTAATATATCAATTTTTATTAATATATATATATAAAAAAATTGTTTCACAATATCAATCTATAATCTACTTTTGTTCTGGGACCTAGAGGATGAGTAACAATAGGAATGCTAGAGTATCATGATAAATAAGTCATTTTTATCAGTGAACCGGGATAATAATGCCATTATAGTACCATAAATTATCTCATAAATATACCATCAGAAATTTGGATACTATGTTACTATTATATTCTGTTAATTGTGATTCCCGAACTTCTCAATATAACGTTGTAGATTCTTCTCAACTTCAATCATAATTAATTTTGTCTTAATGAAACCGCCAGATGATTAAGCTCTATTGATTATTATAACAATATAACGATATCATATATATCTCACAAGGGAGAGAGCTAATACGTCATTAGAGGCGAGGATTCCCCGCTATAAAAGAAACAACGCCGGGTCAGCTCGGGATAGCCTTGAAAAAGCTAAGCGTAGTGAAACGCGCGTCGGCGACTCACACGCTGTTCTGTTCCTATATAATTATCTCTGACTTATCTAAATGTCTACATACAAAAGATAATTAATATTCATAGGGGGTGGAGGACATGGGAAAGGCATTTTATATAGTTTGAGGACCAAGCCTGTTATTCAAATTATGAGCCTTTACAAATTGTAGAGATATCATTATCTCAAGCTGTCACAAGGGCAGCATTAGCTGTTATCGAGTGCGGAGAACGCTATAAGCAGGAGTTATAAGGATCCTGTAACATTATGCTAGCTATATAGCAGTACGATCCCCTAATGACAATATCTCATATGTATCCATGATGTATTTCATATATAACAACGTATTATCATTTCCATCAACAGATTACTTATGAGAATCTAGGGGAATAGTAATATCTAACGTGACTCTATAACCCAGGTGATGGCAATCATTACATCCACAGGATTTGCTACCTTAGAGTAGCGTTTGGGATACGGCTAATAGTTCCTTTATTATTTAGTAGGGATAAAGCTAATTAGATTATATATAGTCTGAGGACAAAGTCTGTTATTATACTCGTGAGCCGCTACAAATTGTAGAGATATTACCAGATCAAGCTGTCACAAGGGCAGCATTTATTATTAACGAGTGCTGGGAACGCTATAATCAGAGGCTATAAGGATTTTGCTATATCATGCTATATAGCAGTATGATGCCCTAATTCTAATACCATATATGCATTTACCATGTATTAGGTCAGGGGTGTCCAACCTTTTAGCTTCCCTGGGCCACATTGGAAGACGACGAGTTGGTTTGGGCCGCACATAAGATATACTAACAATAATGATAGCTGATCATCCAAAAAACCATAGAAAACATAGTTAACATATATGAGAAAAAAAAGTGATATATATATATATATCTATAATATAAATGCATAGTGGCGTGTGTTAGTCTGTCTGTGTGTGTGTGGAAAAAATAAAACCAAGCTGCAGCGCCACCTGCTGGGCGGAGTTATACACTGACCTACTAAATTCTTAGTGTGTGTGGAAAAAAAAAATCAGAAAGGGCTGAAATTTGGTATACTATGATGTTTTTAATTTGTTAATTTAATTTGTTAATTGTTAAAAGTGTTTATAAAGATTTAAAAAAAATATATATATATTTCTTGAAGGAGAAGTGACAGTTGGGAGTGGTTGGTGGTTGCCGGGGGTGACAGTGGGGAGTGGTTGGTGGTTGCCGGGGGTGACAGAGTGAGAGGAGTGTGATACTCAGGACCGCTGAGAGAGATCCCTGTGTCTGGATAGACATCTGGATAAATGTGGTGATGAAAATGAAGGATGAGGTGATGGAGAAGAATGATGAGGTGGTGACATGTGGACAAAACCACGTTAAAAAAGGGCGCTTACGTCGGGAAGTAACGCTCTTCCCCTTGAGGAGGCCTGGGCTATGGCCCAAATGCATGACAAGAACCTTTTTAACATCCTAAGTAGCTTGATTTGACTAGAATGCATGAGTATCATGCACGGGTTAACTTGTATATATATATATATATATATATATATATATATATATATGTATATATATATATATATATGTATATATATATATATATATATATATATATATATATATATATATACCTTTGAATCGCCCTGTTCAAAAAATCCTCTCTAGTTATTATACTATAATCACTTTTTGTATTGTTTCGATGCAATATCAATAAAGTGAATTTAAGCCAGGCATTGTATATCAGGGTGCCCTGACCAGGCCTGCGGTACCTGACATATACATCACTGTGACCCCAAATTGTGACCTGTTTTGCTAATAGTTAAGGGATAACAACTTATAATGGGCCAAAGAGAATAATATATAATGCCCCATTAGTATTACAAGTAGAAGTATGCAGCAGGGAGATAAGGTCCATGATGCTCCAGGACCAGGTGACTTTGTGACTTTTATTCACTGGTCAGTGTCCCTTGAAATAATAAAAAAAATCTCCCTTAACTTACCTTTTAATTGGCTTGTTCTCCTGTCCTCTTCTCTTCTTTTCTCCAATTCTGTGCTGCTGATTGTTCTTCTCGCGCGGGTGACTCCTCTGTGCTGCGCTCCGCAATGGATGTTGGGCGTGATGACATCACACCCGACATTCACTGCGAGCACCGCACGGAGGAGAAGACAAGGGAGGGAGCTGGAGTACCAGCTGACGTGACCGCGTGACCTCAAGGTAAGTATTTTCTTTTCTTTTTTTTGCAGGATTTTTTTTTCCATTAACAGTGCTGCCCCCTTGCCACAACCAAAACTCCTTATGGGCCACATTTACAATCAGTTATTATTATTACTAACAGATTGTACATGAGAATCTAGGCGAGTAGTATTACCTAGCGTGATTCTATAACCCAGGTGACGGCAATCACTACATTCACAGGTTCTGTTACCTCAGAGTAGCGTTTGGTATATGACTAACAGTTCCCATATTATCGAGAAGGGACAATTTCAATATCCATACCGCAAATGCTATAATAGCTGATTATCCCATTTAATCCTCACATCCCCACCATATGATATAGGTAATTTATCGATTATATTCTCAATATATACCTGATTAAACAAGAACGGCGTGTACTAGCAGAGTTTGCTAGTCTTAACAGTTAATTATCAATTATTTTGGTGTTATTTGTCATTTTCATTTTTTAATATTTCACTACTCTATTAATAAATATTTTAATGAATATCAATAAAATTTATTAAGTTTTATAATGCTCCTGTTCTAAGAGTGCACCTTCCCCTGAGCCACATGCTTACCCTCCAACCTCTGTGACATATGATTACCCCATGCCCCTGTGCTACATCTTTACCCTCCTGTTCCTGTGACACTTTTTGCCCCTCCTTTCCTTCTGGTACATGTTTATCCTCATGCTTGTTTACCACATGTTGTCTCTCTTTCCCGTGTAACACATGTTTCCCATCCTACTCTTGTGACACTTGTTGCTCCTCCCGCCATAGGGCACCTGGTGCCTTTCCTTCCTCTTGGGTATTGCTGATTGGGTGACGCAGAGAAAACTAAAATCTAGCAGCACAGGTAATGCTGGGTAAGGAGGCAAACTAAGGTGCAAGTCTAAACGAATTTGGTTTTTTTACATGTATTTGTGTGTGTCATTATTTTTGCTATTTGTTCCACTAAATATACAATTTTGAAAAAAAAAAGTTTTCCTTGGTTATTTGTCAATTAATTGTAAGCATTGTAAATTAAGATAAAATCACATATATCTTGAAGTCTTAATATTCTTGTGAATCTGGGGGACTAGGATCAACATCATCTTCTTCCTGGACAGTATTCTCAGCTTCTTCCACCCATGGAATCCCACTTTGGATGGCAATATTGTGAAAACACTCCCTTATGCATTGTAAATTTTGGGGTCCCTTTTGAAATTGCCCACTCTAGAAAAAACATACTTCCAGCTAGCAAAGCATGGCTCATCCAAATATGTAAACTGCTTAATATCCTGTGTCAAAAAATATATTTAAAAAAGCAGTATAAAGCATGAAATGTCATTTTCGAAACATAAAAAAATGATAATGTATTCAACTATGTAAAAACTGCATCACATAGGCAAAACCGCATTGCCTAATTAGAGATGAGCGCACTCGGATTTCTGAAATCCGAGCCCACCCGAACGTTGCCAATTCGAGTCGGATCCGAGACAGATCCGGGTATTGGCGCCATATTCAAATCTGAAACTGAGGCTCTGACTCATAATCCCGTTGTCGGATCTCGCGATACTCGGATCCTATAAATTCCTCACTAGTCACCGCCATCTTCACTCGGGCATTGATCAGGGTAGAGGGAGGGTGTGTTAGGTGGTCCTCTGTCCTGCTATATCTCATGCTGTTCAGTGCTGTGCTGTGCTGTGCTGTGCTCAGTCCAGTGGTGCTGTGTCCTGTGCTCTGTCCTTCTGAGGTCAGTGGTGCTGCTGGGTCCTGTGCTGTGTCCTGTTCAGTCCAGTGGTGCTGTGTCCTGTGCTCTGTGCTTCTTAGGGCATAGTTATTTCCCCAATATTCCCAAGTGTTTAAAAAAATAAAAAAAAGTTATTTTAAAAAATACAAAAAAATAATTTAATTTTTTTTTAATTACAACAAAATTTGCACAACCAATCCTGCAGTATAAGCCCATTGGTACTGCAATATTACCAAGTTCACACATTCAGCAGTAAAAGTCCAGTGGTACTGCAATATTACAAAGTTCACACATTCTGCAGTATCAGTCCAGTGGTGCTGTGTCCTGTGCTCTGTCCTGCTGAGTTCAGTAGTGCTGCTGGGTCCTGTGCTGTGTCCTGTTCAGTCCAGTGGTGCTGTGTCCTGTGCTCTGTGCTTCTAAGGGCATAGTTATTTCCCCATTATTCCCAAGTTTTTAAAAAATAAAAAAAAAGTTAAAAAAAAATAAAAATACATTTTTTTAAAAAAAAATAATTACAACCAAATTTGCAAAACCAATCCAGCAGTATAAGTCCATTGGTACTGCAATATTACCAAGTTCACACATTCTGCAGTATCTTGTGCTACATATAATGGAGACCAAAAATTTGGAGGATAAAGTAGGGAAAGATCAAGACCCACTTCCTCCTAATGCTGAAGCTGCTGCCACTAGTCATGACATAGACGATGAAATGCCATCAACGTCGTCTTCCAAGCCCGATGCCCTATCTCGTAGTACCGGGCATGTAAAATCCAAAAAGCCCAAGTTAAGAAAAAGTAGCAAAAAGAGAAACTTAAAATCATCTGCGGAGAAACGTAAAGTTGCCAATATGCCATTTACGACACGGAGTGGCAAGGAACGGCTTAGGCCCTGGCCCGTGTTCATGACTAGTGGTTCAGCTTCACCGACGGATCTTAGCCCTCCTCCTCCTCCCCCCCTACAAAAAATTGAAGAGAGTTATGCTGTCAGCAACAAAACAGCAAACAACTCTGCCTTCTAAAGAGAAATTATAACAAATCCCCAAGGCGAGTCCAAGGGTGTTGGTGGTTGTCAAGCCTGACCTTCCCATCACTGTACGGGAAGAGGTGGCTCGGGAGGAGCCTATTGATGATGTAGCTGGCGCTGTGGAGGAACTTGATGATGAGGATGGTGATGTGGTTATTGTAAATGAGGCACCAGGGGGGGAAACAGCTGATGTCCATGGGATGAAAAAGCCCATCGTCATGCCTGGTCAGAAGACCAAAAAATGCACCTCTTTGGTCTGGAGTTATTTTTATCCAAATCCAGACAACCAATGTATGGCCATATGTAGCTTATGTAAAGCTCAAATAAGCAGGGGTAAGGATCTTGCCCACCTAGGAACATCCTCCCTTATACGTCACCTGAATAACCTTCATAGTTCAGTGGTTAGTTCAGGAACTGGGGCTAGGACCCTCATCGGTACAGGGACACCTAAATCCCGTGGTCCAGTTGGATACACACCAGCAACACCCTCCTCGTCAACTTCCTCCACAATCTCCATCAGATTCAGTCCTGCAGCCCAAGTCAGCAGCCAGACTGAGTCCTCCTCAATACGGGATTCATCCGAGGAATCCTGCAGCGGTACGCCTACTACTGCCACTGCTGCTGTTGCTGCTGTTAGTCGGTCATCTTCCCAGAGGGGAAGTCGTAAGACCGCTAAGTCTTTCACAAAACAATTGACCGTCCAACAGTCATTTGCCATGACCACAAAATACGATAGTAGTCACCCTATTGTAAAGCGTATAACTGCGGCTGTAACTGCAATGTTGGTGTTAGACGTGCGCCTGGTGTCCGCCATCAGTGGAGTGGGATTTAGAGGGTTGATGGAGGTATTGTGTCCCCGGTACCAAATCCCGTCGAGATTCCACTTCACTAGGCAGGCGATACCAAAAATGTACAGAGAAGTACGATCAAGTGTCCTCAGTGCTCTTAAAAATGCGGTTGTACCCACTGTCCACTTAACCACGGACATGTGGACAAGTGGTTCTGGGCAAACGAAGGACTATATGACTATGACAGCCCACTGGGTAGATGCATCCCCTTACGCAGCAACAGCAACAGCTGCATCAGTAGCAGCATCTACAAAATGGCTGCTCGTGCAAAGGCAGGCAACATTGTGTATTACAGGCTTTAATAAGAGGCACAATGCTGACAACATATTAGAGAAACTGAGGCAAATTATCTCCCAGTGGCTTACCCCACTTAGACTCTCATGGGGATTTGTGGTGTCAGACAATGCCAGTAACATTGTGCAGGCATTAAATATGGGCAATTTTCAGCATGTCCCATGTTTTGTCCACACCATTAATTTGGTGGTGCAGCATTACCTCAAGAGTGACAGGGGTGTGCAGGAGATGCTTGTGGTGGCGCGCAAAATTGCTGGACATTTTCGGCATTCAGCCAGTGCCTACTGCAGACTAGAGGCACATCAAAAAAGCATGAACCTGCCCTGCCATCACCTCAAACAAGAGGTTGTGACGCGCTGGAATTCCACCCTCTATATGCTGCAGAGGATGGAGGAGCAGCAAAAGGCCATTCAGGCCTTCACAGCCACCTATGACATAGGCAAAGGAGTGGGGATGCGCCTGAGTCAAGCGCAGTGGAGACTGATTTCCGTGTTGTGCAAGGTTCTGCAGCCATTTGAACTTGCCACACGAGAAGTCAGTTCCGACACTGCCAGCTTGAGTCAGGTCATTGCCCTGATCAGGCTGTTGCAGAAGCAGCTGGAGAAATTGAGGGAGGAGCTGGTAAGCCATTGCGATTACTCCAAGCATGTAGCTCTTGTGGATGTAGCCCTTCGTACGCTTTGCCAGGATCCGAGGGTGGTCACTCTTTTAAAGTCAGAGGAATACATTCTGGCCACCGTGCTCGATCCTCGGTTTAAAGCGTATGTTGTGTCTCTATTTCCGGCGGACACAAGTCTACAGCGGTGCAAAGACCTGCTGGTCAGGAGATTGTCCTCTGAAGAGGACCGTGACATGCCAACAGCTCCACCCTCATTTTCTTCCACATCTATGGCTGCGAGGAAAAAGCTCAGTTTTCCTAAAAGAGGCGCTGGCGGGGATGCTGATAACATCTGGTCCGGACTGAGGGACCTGCCAACCATTGCAGACATGTCTACTCTCGCTGCATTGGATGCTGTCACAATTGAAAAAATTGTGGAGGATTACTTTGCTGACACCATCCAAGTAGACATGTCAGACAGTCCATATTGTTACTGGCAGGAAAAAAGGCAGTTTGGAAGCCCCTGTACAAACTGGCTCTATTTTACCTGAGTTGTCCCCCCTCCAGTGTGTACTCGGAAAGAGTTTTTAGTGCAGCGGGGAACCTGGTCAGTGAGCGGCGAAGGAGGTTGCTTCCTCATAACGTTGAAAAAATGATGTTTATAAAAATGAATAATCAATTCCTCAATGAAGTACAGCACTGCCCTCCAGATAGTACAGAGGGACCTGTGGTTGTGGAGTCCAGCGGGGACAAATTGATAATGTGTGATGAGGAGGAAGTACACACTGTAGGGGGAGAGGAATCAGAGGTTGAGGATGAGGACGACATCTTGCCTCAGTAGAGCCTGTTTAGTCTGTACAGGGAGAGATGAATAGCTTTTTTGGTGTGGGGGCCCAAACAAGCCAATCATTTCAGCCAAAGTTGTTTGGTAGGCCCTGTCGCTGAAATGATTGGTTTGTTAAAGTGTGCATGTCCTATTTCAACAACATAAGAGTGGATGGGAGGGCCCATGGACAATTCCATCTTGGAACTTTTTTTTTTGCATTATATGACCAATCAACAGTCGTTTGCCATGTTCAAAAAGTAAAACCAAATTTAAACAAATTCAAGAAATTAAACCAAAAGTAAAATGCCCTGTCATAATTTAAAACAAGAGGTATTGACGTGCTCTAAAACTACTGTATTGTTGTTTATATTTTATAAACACTACACTTGAAAGCTTGAGTCTTTCAATGAAAAAGTAACTCTCCATTGCACGAATATTTGCAACAGGGACAATTTTAGGGTTAAGAAAGTCAACAAATAACACTTCAATGCTGTCTGTCTTTATAAACACTACACTTGGAAGTTGGAGGAGGTATTGTGGCCCCGGCACCAAATTTACTACCGGGGCCACTCCACTGTGCAGTCCATATTTAGGTGTATTAAACAACGGTGACAGTTGATGCCCAATTTTTTAATTATATTGTTGGCGCTGTAAAAAATTGTGTTCCGGGCACACCACAATACGCAGTCCATACCCTTTTTTGGTGGAATTCTGACCCGTGGAGGGTTTTTTAATTATATTGTGGCCTCGGTACCAAATTGTGTACCGGGGCCACCACACTACGCAGTCAAGAAAGATAGATGCGTATCATAGATAAAGTACATTCAGTGTTGTGGGGCAAATTGAAAAATATTCAAAATGCACTGTCATTATCAAAAACAAGAGGTTCTCACACGCTGAAACTCCTACATGTATATGATGGAGAGGATGGAGGAGCAGCCGTATGTGCAGTGTAATGCAGACCTATTGAAGGTTTTTTATATATTTTATTGTGGTGGTCAGTCCTCTACGCAGTCCAGATACTATTTTTGGGTGTAATGCAGACCTGTTGAAGGTTTTCTATATATTATATTGTGTTGCCCAGTGCCCACTACTCTACGCAGTCCAGATACTATTTTTTGGGTGTAATTCAGACCTGATGAATGTTTTCTATATATTTTTTATTGTGGTGCCCAGTGCCCACTACTGTACGCAGTCCAGATACTATTTTTGGGTGTAATGCAGACCTGTTGAAGGTTTTCTATATATTATATTGTGGTGGCCAGTGGCCAGTCCTCTACGCAGTCCAGATACTATTTTTGGGTGTAATGCAGACCTGTTGAAGGTTTTCTATATATTATTTATTGTGGTGCCCAGTGCCCACTACTCTACGCAGTCCAGATACTATTTTTAGGTGTAATGCAGACCTGTTGAAGGTTTTCGATATATTTTTTATTGTGGTGCCCAGTGCCCACTACTCTACGCAGTCCAGATACTATTTTTGGGTGTAATTCAGACCTGTTGAATGTTTTCTATATATTTTTTATTGTGGTGCCCAGTGCCCACTACTCTATGCGGTCCAGATACTATTTTTGGGTGTAATGCAGACCTGTTGAAGGTTTTCTATATATTTTATTGTGGTGCCCAGTGCCCACTACTCTACGCAGTCCAGATACTATTTTTGGGTGTAATGCAGACCTGTTGAAGGTTTTCTATACATTTTTTATTGTGGTGCCCAGTGCCCACTACTCTACGCAGTCCAGATACTATTTTTGGGTGTAATGCAGACCTGTTGAAGGTTTTCTATATATTTTATTGTGGTGCCCACCACTCTACGCAGTCCAGCTACTATTTTTGGGTGTAATGCAGACCTGTTGAAGGTTTTCTATATATTATATTGTGGTGGCCAGTGACCAGTCCTCTACGCAGTCCAGATACTATTTTTTGGTGTAATGCAGACCTGTTGAAGGTTTTCTATATATTTTGCTGTGGTGCCCAGTGCCCACTACTCTACGCAGTCCAGATACTATTTTTGGGTGTAATGCAGACCTGTTGAAGGTTTTCTATATATTATATTGTGGTGGCCAGTGGCCACTACTCTACGCAGTCCAGATACTATTTTTGGGTGTAATGCAGACCTGTTGAAGGTTTTCTATATATTTTATTGTGGTGCCCAGTGCCCACTACTCTACGCAGTCCAGATACTATTTTTGGGTGTAATGCAGACCTGTTGAATGTTTTCTATATATTATATTGTGGTGCCCAGTGCCCACTACTCTACGCAGTCCAGATACTATTTTTGGGTGTAATGCAGACCTGTTGAAGGTTTTCTATATATTATATTGTGGTGCCCAGTGCCCACTACTCTACGCAGTCCAGATACTATTTTTGGGTGTAATGCAGACCTGTTGAAGGTTTTCTATATATTATATTGTGGTGGCCAGTGGCCAGTCCTCTACGCAGTCCAGATACTATTTTTGGGTGTAATTCAGACCTGTTGAAGGTTTTCTATATATTATATTGTGGTGGCCAGTGGCCACTACTCTACGCAGTCCAGATACTATTTTTGGATGTAATGCAGACCTGTTGAAGGTTTTCTATATATTTTATTGTGGTGCCCAGTGCCCACTTCTCTACGCAGTCCAGATACTATTTTTGGGTGTAATGCAGACCTGTTGAAGGTTTTCTATATATTATATTGTGGTGCCCAGTGCCCACTACTCTACGCAGTCCAGATACTATTTTTGGGTGTAATGCAGACCTGTTGAAGGTTTTCTATATATTATATTGTGGTGGCCAGTGGCCAGTCCTCTACGCAGTCCAGATACTATTTTTGGGTGTAATTCAGACCTGTTGAATGTTTTCTATATATTTTATTGTGGTGCCCAGTGCCCACTACTCTATGCAGTCCAGATACTATTTTTGGGTGTAATTCAGACCTGTTGAAGGTTTTCTATATATTTTTTATTGTGGTGCCCAGTGCCCACTACTCTACGCAGTCCAGATACTATTTTTGGGTGTAATGCAGACCTGTTGAAGGTTTTCTATATATTATATTGTGGTGCCCAGTACCCACTACTCTACGCAGTCCAGATACTATTTGTTGAAGGTTTTCTATAAATTTTATTGTGGTGCCCAGTGCCCACTACTCTACGCAGTCCAGATACTATTTTTGGGTGTAATTCAGACCAGTTGATGGGTTTTTAATTATTCTGTGGGGAACACTCCTCTACGCAGTCCAGAAAGATACCTCGTTGCAACGTTTTGTACTAAAAAAAATAAAATATTGTGAGGTGTTAGGTGTTCAGAATAGCCTTTAAATTAGTGGAAATGATTGTTATTGAATGTTATTGAGGTTAATAATAGCGTAGGAGTGAAAATAAGCCCAAAAACGTGATTTTTACACTTTTTAGTTTTTTTTTTAAAAAAAAAATGCGAATCCAAAACCTTAAATTCGAAACAAAACCTTTTGGCAGGTGTTTTGCGAAACAAATCCGAACCCAAAACATTGCGAAAATCCGGATCCAAAACACAAAACACGAGACCTCAAAAGTCGCCGGTGCACATCCCTATGCCTAATACATGCAACTATCCAAACATTTTAAACAATATACTTTAATGCAAATTGTGAATTCACTAGGTGTAATTTTAAGTCTCACAGTGAGCAACATTTAAAAAAGGATTAGTAAAACAAATTAAAACATTCTCACATTCTAAAGTATGAGAAGCTTTCAAAATACAACAACATACTTTTGTTGCTACTGAGACACACTGAGACACTACCTCTTTTAAGTCATTAAGTCTGTAGTTTTTATTTTCCTTTTTATTTTCAAACACATTGGCACATATAATATTGTTTGCTGACATGAATGGTGTCAGGTGTGAAGGGGAATCATCATATTAGATTGTGAGAGTGAATGTCATGTTTGGTCAGTCTCTTACACCTGCCCTGGGGCAGTTGCAAACCTTGGGCCTGATTCAATAAGTAACTTAACCATCAAATTTCTCCTGTACAAAACCATGTTAAAATGCAAGGGGTGCAAATTAGTTTTCTATTTTGCACAGAAGTTAAATAATGTCTGTTTTTTCATGTAGTACACAAATACTTGACAGTTTATTTGTACACTGAAATTTAAAGTTGATATTTGTGTGCTACATGAAAAAACAGACAGTATTTAACTTATATGCAAACAGGAAACTAATTTGCACCCCTTGCGTTTTAACATGGTTTTGTCCAGGAGACTTAAGTAAGAAATTTCTTGCCTTAGTTCCTTAATGAATCAGGCCCCTTATGTTTAAAAACAAGAGTACTTCTGCGTACACCTGAACTTGAAAATGCCTTTTCTGTAGCTTGTCTACATTCATCCACCCCTTCCCTCAACTGGTCTGCTCTTCAAGTTGTAGGCAGTTGTTTTGTAGTTTAATTTTGCGGTTGAACATGAATTGTAAGCAACTGCGTTCATTGGTGTAAGGTTTGTCTGTAAGGATGCACACAGCAATTTTACACAAAATACGGCACGCAATTATACGTATATTCCTTAATGACTCAGGCCCATCATGCGCAGATCTTTTCTTGCGAGCCTTTTCTCCACCAATTGTGGTGTTTTAGCTGCTTCCTAGGTATGCTCAGCAGATTTCAGTGGCATTAACAGACAGATAATCAACATGTTAGCCCAGTCTGACTGGCTATTATTAGCCTCAAAACAAGTTTACCGTGTTTTATCGTCTGTAAGCAGCCAAACAATAACAAACTTACTCTGCTCATCTGAGCTCCAACAGGAAAGCAAATCCTAATTACATCTAGTGTATTCTAGAAATACTGTCACAAACAGAATCACAGGTCAGTTCACAAAACCTCTCTCTCAGCAGTTTCTATACACACAAGAGATTAGATCCTAGGTGATCTCTGACATGATTAACCCATTCTAGAACACATAGTACAATGTCCCGGGAGAAACATTTTTCCCTTTCCAGACTCTACCAGTCACATCTTCTCAATATAAATATATATATATATATATATATATATATATATATATTACTGTGCAAGTTTTAGGCAACTGTGAAAAAGATGCTGGAAAATAAGAATGCTTTCAAAAATAGAAGCTTTAATAGTAGATTTTTTTTTTACATAAATCTTTATTGAGGTTTTTTTCATACAAGGAAAAAGGTGGGGGGAGGAGTTATAGACGAAAAAATATAAATAAAAATAATGGACCCAGAGAAGAGAATAAAAGCATAATGTATTACAATCTCAGTTAAAACAAAAAATAAACTATGAGGGGAGCCCTTGTAGATCGTGGTAAGATGGTATTTATGATGCCAAGTGGGATAAGAGGAAATATCAGGAGGAGAGAAAGATGAAAGGTCGTGGATGGGGACATGTTAGTATAGGGAAAATAGGAGAGGAATAGGTAAAGCAAAGGAAGAGTGATTCAGCAGAGAGGGTTGAGTTCTCTAAACATGTGTGATATATATCATATAAAGCATAGGCGGTTAAGAGGCAAAATAGTCAAGCCAGGAATGCCAGGTTCATAAAAAATAATTGGGATGATCGTTTATGATACTAGTCATATGCTCTAGATTATAGATCTGCCAAACATTCTGAATCAGCACTGTAATAATGGGACACTGTCTGCTTCTAGTTTTTGGCATCTAGCAGCAGTAAAAATGTGGCTTGGGAGTCTCCAGATAAGTCTTTGGATTCCAGGAGGGAGGCGAGGGAGGATGAAATAGGAAAGGTAGAATTTGCTTTGGAAGGGAGCGATCTTATGGTTAAGGGGCCTGATTCATTAGCGATTGGATCTTGTGCGTAAATTGCGATGAGTATTTTAAGAACAAACGGGGAGATAAGAAGTTCGTAATTCACTAAGGAATGGAAAGTTCAAAAGCACGCCGATCTTCAGTCCTTTACTCAATGGAATATAAGAAGCAATGGATCTTAAGCATCTTCTTAACCTCCGTTTCTAATATTAAGATAAGAAAGTGTTAAATAACGGCAAATGTGGGATGTGCTAAGAGTTTGTTTACAAATATAAAAACACACTCGGGAGTGTATTATGCAGCATAGTTGTAATCTAATTATTAGTTGTAACACTTACATGTTTATAGCATCTGGGAGAAATCATTTTGAATTGTTTTAAATGAGCTAAATTAACACACCTTCTTAATCCTCTACATGAAAGATCGTGTAAAGAGTTTGATTACAACTAAGCAGGTGGATGCAGATTAATCTCATAATAATTTGCAAACATAAATAAACATGCATATTAAAATAAACAGTAATGTATGCAAAAAAATGTATATCATTTACGTTACAAAAAATGCATAGCCTACTCTTACATAAGCGATACATAGGAAAGTACAAAACAAACTCATGACTCTTCCATGTTTGTGTGGGTTTACTTTGAAATTTGAAGTTGTGTTACACCTGCGGGGGAACAGGACAGACGCACACAGATACCTTACCTTCCAAACGATGGCCACCTTCCGTCCACTTTAAAGTCACCCCAGCCGCTCTCCTATCCCAGCAGACCAGCAATTGAACCTCTGTCAGATCATTTCCATCTAAGTTAGAAACAGAAACAGAAATTAAGGCCATGCCTACTAGAAAAGGACTGTCCGAGGCTACGACAAGGAGAACAGACCTTCACTCAACCCTGTTTGCCAACACCTCGCTTTGCTCTTGCCAAGGGACTATGAGTATTTGGGACCAGGAACAGTCCTGCCCCAAATACTCCAGTCACCTCTCGGTGAGCGTTATACTCATCCGGGCACTCCAACTTCCGGTCCCTGCTCTCCTGCTACTCTACTTCACCTGTGGAAGACAGAACACAACACATCCTCCCTCTTCTGAACCACGGTATGCATACTTATCATTGACTGTGCTCGTGTATTGCATACCTTGCTGGACTGAGTTGTTCTTCTCTGGAGTTACCTATCCACTGAGACTATTGCCATCATTTGACTGTGTTACCTTGTAGTCTGGATAGTTCCTGTGACTTTGTATATTTGTGCAGTGCTGCTCAGTTATTAATACTTTGTGCATATCATCGTGGGATCAAGTTCAGTGTGCCCGTGTATACTCTGCATTACATTTATCTCCCCGTGCTCTTCCTCACATATATATTTCAGTGGTACAACTTGCTAGAGGCAGACCACTGATTCCTGTTCCCTGTGTCACCTGTTTCCAGTATCCTTCCACATAGCAGTGGTACAACTTGCTAACGCAGACCACTGACTTCCCGGATACCTCCACCTGGATTCCGTTCCTTCACCTAGACAGCGGTACAACTTGCTAAACGCAGACCGTTGACTCTCATCACCTCCTCGTTACTTCTGGACATTTCTCCTCACTATAGCAGTGGTACAACTTGCTATCCGCAGACCACTGACTACCCTCACGTTTCCTTTGTCCATTCAGTTCCTCGTGTACTATTACCTATATATTACCAGTGCTGCTAGTCATAGACTTTCCACGAGCATTCTCTACCATCTGCTGTCTCCTGTTCTGTGATCACCCCGCTACCAGAGTACCATATTACCACCTATATTGCTCTGGTAAGTTCATCACCTGGTGATCCCTGGGTAAAGACTCCTAGTGCCCGTGACAGACGTGTTTGATAAGGCGCAATCTGAACGCCTGCCACCTCATCGGGCATGGGATTGTCCCATAGATCTACTACCTGGCAAAAACCCTCCTAGGGCTGTGTATACCCTCTCTCGCTACCAGAGACACAGGCTATGTCAGAGTATATCAAGGACAACCTTCATTGCGGGTTCATTCGACCTTCCAGCTCTCCCACTGGAGCGGGCTTCTTCTTCGTGAAGAAGAAAGATGGGACCTTAAGACCCTGCATTGATTATCGTGGGCTCAATGCCATAACCGTGAAAAATCGGTACCCGATTCTTTTTATCACCGAACTCTTCGATCGTATTAAGGGTGCTCGGATTTTTACCAAACTTGATCTCCGTGGCGCTTACAACCTAATCCGGATCAAGTCAGGCGACGAATGGAAGACAGCATTCAACACCAGGGATGGGCATTACGAATACCTAGTTATGCCCTTTGGACTGTGTAACGCCCCTGCTGTCTTCCAAGGATTCGTGAACGAGATCTTCCGGGACCTATTATACGTGTGCGTTGTAGTCTATCTGGACGACATTTTAATCTTCTCTCAAGATCTTGTCTCCCACCATCAACATGTGGCAGAAGTTCTCTCCAGACTGCGTAGGAACTCCTATTCTGCAAATTAGAAAAATGCTCCTTCAAATTATCCCAAATTCCATTCTTGGGATACATCGTATCCGGAGTAGGTCTGGAGATGGACCCAGACAAAGTTAATGCCGTTCTACTTTGGCCCCAGCCAACTACCCTCAGGGCTACACAGCGCTTCTTGGGGTTTGCGAATTATTACAGACGCTTTATCTTGAACTTCTCCTCTATTGCCTCTCCTATTGTGGCCCTGACCAGGAAGGGTGCCAATACTAAACACTGGTCCTCCGAGGCCCTTCAAGCTTTCCACAGCCTTAAAGAGGCCTTTTCCACCGCTCCTGTTTTGCGGCAGCCTGATGTGAACCTTCCCTTCTTTCTCGAGGTAGATGCCTCCAATGTCGGACTAGGAGCCATTCTCTCCCAAAGATCTGAGCAACAGAAGTTCCATCCTTGCGCTTTCTACTCCCGGGGTCTTCTACCCGTGGAAAAAAACTACACCATCGGTGACAAGGAACTGTTAGCTATAAAAGTCACATTGGAGGAGTGGAGATATCTCCTGGAGGGGGCTCGTTTCCTTCCTTTACAGACCATAAAAATCTCCTCTATCTACAAACACCTCAATGCTTAAACCCTCGACAGGCAAGATGGTCACTCTTCTTTTCCCGCTTCGAGCTCATCATTACGTTCAAACCAGCTGCAAAGAACAAAAAAGCAGACGCTTTATCCCGGGCGTTTGCACCTCCCTCTGACATCACGGATTGTTCCGACCATCCTATACTGGATCCCAAATGTGTGACTTTGGCCACGTCTTCCACCCATGTGCTACCGTTTGGGAAAACCCTCGTTCCGCCATCTCTTCGTAAGAGAATATTGTCATGGTACCATTCTTCACGCTTCTCTGGACATTCTGGTGAACGAAAGACTTTTGAGATCCTTTCCAGGAGTTATTGGTGGCCCTCTATCAGAAAGGATGTCAGAGAGTTTGTGGCCGCTTGTGAGATTTGCTCTCAATTTAATTCTTCCCGCAGAACACCAGCGGGATTGCTCCAACCACTACCTATCCCTACCAAACCATGGACCCATATAAGTATGGACTTTGTCACCGAACTTCCTCTTAGCAAGAGATGTAATACCATCTGGGTAGTGGTGGACAGATTCTCCAAGATGGTTCACTTCGTCCCTCTAACTGGATTACCATCTTCTTCTACCTTGGCTGACCATTTTATTAAAGAGATCTTTCGGATTCATGGCTGTTCCTCCGAGATCGTGTCTGATAGAGGAGAACAGTTTGTCTCCAGATTCTGGCAGCCCTTTGCAAGACCTTGGGTATCCGAATCTCCCTATCATCTTCTTACCACCCTCAATCAAACGGACAGACCGAAAGAGTCAATCAAGACCTTGAGACCTTCATAAGAATCTTCTCCTCAGCCAACCAAGATAATTGGGTAGATCTACTCCCGTGGGTTGAGTTTGCCCACAATAACACGTACCATGAATCTTCTACTAAAACTCCTTTTTTCGTGGTTTACGGCCACCATCCGTCTCTCCTAGAGTTTCCTGCCCTCCCTCCCACCCAAGTTCCTGCGGTGGAGAAACTTTGTAAAAACTTCAAAACCATCTGGACTCAGGTGAGATCCTCCCTGAGAAAGGCATCAACCAGATACAAATTCTTTGCAGTTAAAAAGGGGCGAGCCATTCCACCACTCAAGATTGGAGACCGTGTATGGCTTTCTACAAAAAATATCCGCCTGAAGGTTCCATCCATGAAGTTTGCGCCACGCTTCATCGGACCATACAAGACCACTCAAGTCATAAATCCTGTATGCTTCAAGCTACTATTACCAAAGAACCTCCGGATCTCCAATGCCTTCCATGTCTCACTGCTCAAACCTCTTGTTATTAATCGCTTTTCTGCTCCTCCTTCTGTACCTAAACCAGTACAGATTCATCAAGAAGAGGAGTTCGAGATATCTCAAATTCTGGATGCAAAAACTTTGCGAGGAACTCTCCGATTCCTCGTTCATTGGAAGGGCTTCGGTCCAGAAGAACGCTCCTGGATTCGCGCTGATGACCTCAACGCTCCAGCCCTGCTTAAAAAATTCTACCAAAAATTTCCGGGCAAACCCGGTTCCAAGTGTTCTGTGCCCACCTTTAAAGGGGGGGTACTGTCACTCACCGGAGTGGGAGTGCCTCCACTCTGGTACGTGGTTCTCCATCTTTCCCGCTCACACCTGTGTTGAACCGCGGCCGTCCGCTATCCTGTTGCACTGCGCATGCGCAGGTCCATTTAACAACTACACCTGACCACTAATGTGATTGATGGATCAATCACCTCACCCTACTTAAGGCACCTGCAGCCTTAGGTAGTTGCCTGATCTTGATTCTCACTCCCTGTGAGTCTCTGAAGGTGTTCCTGTGTTTAGCTCGTGTCTTCAGTTCCAGCTGATTCCCTGCTCTATTCCTCAAACGGTTCCCATACCGCTACAGACTGAATACTCTCCAGCTCGTGTGTTCTGTTCTCCAGCTGATTACCTGCTCTGCTTTCTCGAGTTACACATTGTTGCTACAGACTATTCGTTGTGCCTGCATATCTGTGTTGGACAAGCCTTCTCACCACAGTGGTGGTACAACTTGCTACACGCAGACCACCGACTACCCCGCTACCTACCAGCACCAGTACAAGTCTCCTCATCACTACAGTGGTACAACTTGCTCTCCAAGTCACTGACTCATCTCATCTATAGCTGCAAGTCACTGACTCATCACATCTATAGCTGCAAGTCACTGACTCATCACATCTATAGCTGCAAGTCACTGACTCATCACATCTATAGCTGCAAGTCACTGACTCATCACATCTATAGCTGCAAGTCGCTGACTTTCTCACTCATCTCCTATCTACCTGCTGTTCCTTACATTCCAACCATTCACCTCACTGCTCAGAGGTTCGTGGTGTAACTCCGCCCCTCCGGCAGCATTACCATCTGGTGGAACCTGGGTAGAAACTCCTAGTGCCCGTGACAGCAACGCTGTTTGTCTAATCTCAAGATCCGTCTTGCTATCAGCCATTGGAATCCAACCACCAGAGACAGGTGACTTAGTTTACTTATTTTGTTACCGTGACACCTCAATTGCAGAGCTAGACACATCTTACAATACATGCGTCTCAGGATAGGGCCGTAAATAGGTTATTTGTGCAGGTGGCTTTTTTCAGCATAAATTATATTCAACATATGTCCATCTCAGCATCAGTCCCAATGTGACCAAAGATGCATCTTTCTCCACATTTGGTGTTACTGCCCAAAAATATGTCTTTTCTGGAATACCATAAGTCCACCCAAAATTTAGTCTTTTCTGGAATACATTAAATAATCACTAATTTATAATTCCACTGGATCTTCCTTAAACCTAATCTTTCCTAATTCACCTTTATGGTCCCCAGTAAAATGAATTCACAAATCTACAGATAAAATCATAATGCATATATGCTGTGTTGCAAAGAACCAAGTTGCATGCCACTGAATGAAAGCAAACCCTCCTACACCAAGAAGTAACTAACAGTAAGAAGTAATTAACAACAAGAAGTAATTAACCATATGTGTTTAATTTCTAAAATAGAATACATACATAGTCTACAAAATAATATAGTTAAGAAATTCTATAAAGTTAGGAACAACTGGTACTCATATCACGGCACGCTGTTTACCTTGCACCTTATAATGCAAATGCTACTAACAGCAGAATCAACTCCTGGCTCATCCCCCATCCCTCCCTTCTGTTCCCTTTTTCCCATGCCCATCTCTCACAAACTCTAATTCTACCATCTATACTTATATTTTTTATTAGTTTAAAAATGCAAATCATAATCAACACATAGACAAGGAATTGCTTATCCTACTTTGCAAAAATGTAATTGTTCCCCATATGATTACAGTTTCCAAAACCTTTTAATTGTTCAATTCACAGTTTTGGCTCATATATACATATTTTATACTTTTGCATTCACCTAAAAACATTTGGGGATAAATGTATCAAGCTGCGGGTTCTTCAACACCCGCGTGTTCAGCCTCTTCCGCGATCAAATTTCAAGCGGCGCTGCATTGTAAAGGGAAGTTAACCCTTTACAATGCAGCGCCGCTTGAAATTTAATCGCGGAAGAGGCTGAACACGCGGGTGTTGAAGAACCCATAGATTGATACATTTACCCCTTGATCTACATTTCTTTCAGTATTGTATTTCTTTTTGAATTTTGTACTTGAGCAATTTAAGCTTGAACATGTTCATCCGAGCTTAATTTGACACAATGGTGATCATTGCTATCCACTGCTACTTTTTCAAGTGCAAGGAATCAGAGGAAGAGAGAGAGAGAGAGGCAATAAGAGACAGAGAGAGAAATAATATATTTAAACATTTTGTTTTGGTAAACATGTTATAAAATTTGACATGTTTTAGAAGTACAAAAATATGTTTGTTGGAAGAAAACCTTTTCTTCTTGCTCAAACACAAAAACATTGAGGCATTGAATATATGTGACATTCCCATGCCCCTTAAAGTATATGTGACATTCCCATGCCCCTTAAAGTATATGTGACATTCCCATGCCCCTTAAAAAGTATAAGCTCATATCAAAAATATGCTTTTCCAGCATGTAAACATTTTAGCCTAATATTTCCTTTAGGACAGGCATATGCTAGATATATACATCACTCAATTTCAAGTTACTTTTACTAAGGGTAAAACATTTACATGGGGTAAATTTGCTCAGTCAAGGTGGTAAATGAAAAGCACAACATTTTGAGCTGTATTTTCCTTTAGTAAATGATCTTCAAAATTTAGTTAGGTTTATAACTGATGTCAATTTTATGTTCTTTTAGGCACTTCTATTTTTACAGAGGTCTTGTAAAAAGTGTTTGCACTTAATTAAACATGAAGCTTAATCGATTAACGATGTTTGATTGATCTGTGTTGATTACTTTGCAGACAGTGTCTTTTGAAATTTTTCCTATAGCTTTCAATTTATTGTGACACTAGCTGTCTAGTAAGAAATTGTTGCAAACTTAAATAAGGTTATCTTTGAAACATTGAAAACTGCTGGTTGTTTATTAAGGTTTTATAGAGGTCTAAAATGTAATTTTTTAAGGATCATATACACGTGAGCATAAGAGCTCCTATGCATTCACCTTGCAGCAAACACTGTATAAATAGAGGTGAAATGGCATTCTGTCATTGATCCCTCTGAAGAATAGAACCACTATATAAACAGGCACACATTTTCAACACATAGGTTAAACATGGTCCCATTGTGAAACACAAATTTTGGAAGAACTTTGGTCTATTTTTTATATTCCGTTATTACATATGAATACAAAAAAACACAATATGGTGTAATAAGTTGGAACTGTATGTCCTTCACCACAGAGAGACCCACAAAGTCCCCAATAACATAGAAAGATTCTCCTCCACTTCTTAAGGAGTAGTAAAATGATACACTCCACCATGTGCCATAGACATGAGGTTTCCTTTTAATATCATGCTTACAGGAAACTTTCTTTGTTACTTGCGTTGTATGTACAATCAAACTTATCTTCAAATCAGAGTGTGGATTAAAGTGATGTTTGGATTAAATTTCCATCATACAGGTATATGTAAAAAAAAAGCCATAAAAACTCTATGGTGATTTGCCATTTTAATTTAAACAAAAGAAACATAAAAACAAAATCCACATGTATAGAACGACACAAACAGATGGCAGTTCATAAGACATCTAGGAAACATTGCCACACAGCAGTGACCGAAAAAAAAGAAAAGTGGTGCAAGATGGAATTGTCCTTGGGCCTTCCCACCCACCCTTATGTAAGATATCAAAAAGGACATGTACAGTTTAACAAAGCAAGCACTCTTCAGCGACAAGGAGTGCCACTTTTGTGGCTGAAGTGCTTGGTTTGTTTGGGCCCCCACTTAGCAAGCTACCAATAGCTTAGCTGCCTTAAGCCCAACAGTGCTGTCAATGAACTCTACATTATTAAGCCATGTATGCTCATGCTGCAACTTTAATCTCTTTCTTCTCTCTGGATACCTTCCTCTCATCGCTCAAGAACTGCCAAACTTATGTAGTCACAGGAACGGATCTTACAACTGGAGTGGCATTACATCTGCTTCAGACATACTGTGACATGGAACATGTGGGTAGTATAGAATCCATCATGTTGGAATACGATGGATTAAACAGAGATTTAAACTATAATATATAGATACAGTTGAGGAGACCGTGCTTAAAGTAAAACGTGACCCACTGGATGAGATCCCGGATTTAAGAGAGCTTGTACACGAGAGATACACTGCGCTTCAGAAGAATAATACAGAGGAGGCCCAAAGGAGGGATGATAAATATGTCCAGTTTAAAGTGCAGCTAAGAGACTTGCCAAAAACAAATGGATGTGTCACCAGCACCTGCAAAGATTTGGATAATAAAGATGAAGAAATAGCCGTCACCCAGAGCACTCTTATAACAAAGTTGGAAATGGTGAACCCAGTGAAAACAATTGAAAGGATGATAAAAATAATCTTCAGAAGGGTAAATCTGCCTGGTGTCCAAAAATTGGCTGTGATCACTCTGACATGAGTATATCGGATCTTGATCCAGACAATGCACTAAAAAGCGGTGTTGACATTCACAGCAAAAAGCAAGGTCATCACTGAGCTTCGAATCGGCCTCAATCCCCCCAAAAAATAAAATATTGGTAGGTACCTTTGTCGTAAAGTACAGATTAAAAACACTTTGTGCAATACTAATGTGAAGTGGAAGATTTGTGTAATATATATACAAGTCTATTTAGACATCCATGCTTACATTACTACTGCAAACAACAATGTTCTTTGTTAATAAAACCATTGTTTTTATACCGTTATTTTTTTTTTATAATAATCCTCCACCATTGTTTGGATGTAGATAGCTGATCAGGTGGCGTTATGGCAGAGGTGTCACGGTTGTTGGCCAATTCTTTTCAAGCAGACCAGATCAGGGGTTATATTTACTAAACTGTGGCATCCAATTTCCCTTTTTTTCCTCCCAGTATGTAAAGGTGTCTATTTCTATGCTGTCATTATAATAATCCTCCACCATCCTTTGGATCTTCATAGTAGGATCAAGTGGAGTTATGGCAGAGGTGTCACAGTTTTTGGTCAATCTTTAAGACCAGAGTATAAAGGGTTTTTCCCACGCTGTCATGGGGGAATCCCTTAGACTATAAATAGAGCTTACGGCTCTGTTATAGTCATTGCATATCGGAGCTTGTACACTGTACAAGCTGTTTAGTGTCATCTCTCATCTTTTTTTTTTTTTTTTTTTAAACAAGCATGTTCCGGTTTAAATTACAAATATGGGGACCCTCCTGGCCTGAAGAACAGAAGACTGCAAACAACACATGGGTCCTTGTGGCCAAGAAGAACAGAAGATATTTACAAGCAGGGAGATTTGGATTTACAAATTTATTTTGGACATTTCAAGCATGAACTATTGGAATTACAAATTTATTTTGGGACATGGTTAACAAGCATTTTTGGATTAAAAGCTGCTGACAAAAGAATAAGAAATCTGATTAGTAAGTATGTTGGGGTTTTCTAATAAATATATGTGGTATGAATGAAGGTGCTTAGTGTATTTATTGGGGTTTTATTATTTTTATTAAAATGTGGTTTTAAAGAGGGTGTTGTGGCTTTGTAAACATTTTGCTTTGTGGTACTGTGGAGAGACTTACCTGAATGGGGTCGTCGTCCGTCTTCGGGCGGCGCCGGTCCCCTCTGTTCGGTCGGGGCGGTGAGCCAATCAGGGCTCACCTCCCGGCCGTTTGAAACTATGCGGCGGCGGGCCAATCAGGACCCGCCACGTCATCACGTAGCATCGTGTCGACGCTGCGTGATGACGTCAGCGCGTCGCCGACTATTTAAGTCGGCGCGCACGCACCCATTTTCAGTTCGTCGGCGGAAAGACAAGAAGACGGACGTGTGGCGGAGAGCTGCAGGATCAAGCCAAGAAGTAAAGAAGACAGCGGAAACCAGTAGCGGCAGCAGAGAGCGCCTCAGCTGCCTGAAGACCAAGAGCAGAAGCCGGCGGCAGAGCATAGAGGCGGCGGCAGCGGGGAAGGAGCCAGGAGAAGCTCCCCGAAGACAGCAACAGGTAAGGCCCTCGCGGGCAACAACTTTGCCGGGTCCCCGCCCGCATCTCCTCCACTAAATTCGGGCACTAGGCCCATGGCCACGTTCGGGCACAAGGCCCGTGGGACAAAGAATTAGGGGCACAAGGCCCAGGAAAACTGGGCACTAGGCCCCGATAAAGTTAGTGGGTCAGTAGGCCATATTGTTAAAGGGCACAAGGCCCTGTTAATAAGAAATGGGGACTCAGAGCCCCAGGGATAAAAGGGCACAAGGCCCTTAGTTAGGTAGTGGCCTAGAGGCCATAGGAGAGGCCACAGGGCCTGATTAGGGGCTGATTGCTCATAGGCTTTTACGGGCACAAGGCCCTCAGTTAGTTAGGAAGGCCACAGGGCCTAAGCAGGCAGGGGCTAGAGCCCCTCGGTAGCAGGGCACAAGGCCCTAGTTAGTGGGCTCAGAGCCCTGAGTTAGAGAGGGGGCTGAGGCCCATAAAACAGAGCACAAGGCTCTGTGTGTAGCTGGGCAGAGGCCCATGGTGTGTAGGGCAACAGGCCATGGTGGTGTGTGGTAGAGGCGTGAGAGCCTCGTGAGTGTAGGCGCGGTCCTGTGTGAGGTGAGCACACGGAGTTAGGAGGTACAGTAGAGCGGAGGCTCCTGTGGTGCTGTAGCAACCGGCTGGTTGGCTAGCAGCGGTGTGCTCTGGTGAGTAGTGTGCAAAGTACTGTATACTGTATTTATTCTGTCTGTGCGGCGAGTATTGTTTGTATTACGGTATTTTGGGGTGTGCTACATAACTGTGTCCAGGGGCAAGACGTCAGGCCCCCATTAAAGGTAGGCTCTTGTTTCCTGTGTTTTCCTGTACTAACCCGTGCTGTGGGGGACAAGTGTAGTTACCAGCGTACACATAGTCAGGGAAAAACACACATAGTTTTCCCGTCCCTTAGGTCCCTGGGGTCGCACTGGTTTCCAGAGGGGGTGACTGAGTGAGTCAGTGGCAGTGCAGCACAGCTCAACACAGTTCCAGGGGCGTCCCTTGGTTCAGGTTGTGTGTCCCAGTTCCCTGGCGGTTCCGGAGTGGGATACGTGTTTGATATCTGGGTGCAGGCAGTCGGGCGGTTCAGTTCGATCGGCTGTTCCGGGCGGCAGTCTGTACGCAGGTTAGTGTGCTGTTCCAGTGAGCCTCAGTCGGGCCTGGTGCAGCCGGTCCTTAGGATCCGTGGGTGACCCCATAGCAAGAAGGCAGCTTCTTGGTACGACCTGGGTGAGGAGGTTAGGAACCGCCCTCCGGTTTAGTCCGTGAACACCGGCTGGTGTTCCCCGTAGTGGTTAGTGAGCAGTTCCGTTAGCGCACCACACCTAGTTAGTTGTAGCTGTATAGTTTAGTTGCGTTGCTGACCATTAGAGTGTTGTTAGGGTCGGGTCGCTGTTGTGGACATCTTAGCATTTGTGGGTGCCCGTCTTAGTCTCACTGACAGTGCAGAGGGAGGCTGTGTGTTCCTTGTCATCCGCAGGTGTCGGGGAGGTGCAGGAAAACCGGATCAGAAGTGGGAGTGTCCCGGTGAGTATCACGCTCGATTCCCCCTTTCGGTTAGGCCCTCACCGGCAGGTGTGCGAGGTACTTGAGGCGGGACTAGTCCTGGTCTCAAGTGCCTGTAGTCCCCGTGCCTTGGCAAGAGCAAAGTGAGGAGGCGGCAAGGGAGCTTGAACTGAGAGTGTTCTTGTTCATTGCCCTTACTTGGTAGGCTCGGTTTAACTCTGTTTCTCCTCTTAGGTGTTATTCGCGGGCGTCCGGAGAACTCCCCGATCTGGGAGCGAGGTAGGATCCAGTCATCCACGCGAATTGTGGTAAGTTCGGAGGTACTAGGAGTAAGTCGCCCTGTGAGGCACATCTCCTCGAGGGACCTTACAGTACTACATGTCTCAGCCAGGCATGGCTGTCAGGGCATGTTGGCACTTGTGGTTCTCCAAGTGCCAGCATGCCCTGGCTGCCATGGATATGCTGCTGCTTGTAGTTATACAAGCATCAGCATGCCCACACTGTTTATGGTGCCCGGGCTGGCTGGGACTTGTAGTTCCACAAAACAATATGGCATCCATTTGTTTTTTTAACTTAATTTTTGCCGATATTACCCTACACCCACCGCCCAAGGGGTGTAGGAAGAGCCCTAGTGCTTTCAGAGCTGGGCTGTGTGTTCCTAGAGGGGGGGACACTCAACTTTTTGGGCGGACCCCACTCCCTAGGGAATCCAGCCCAGCGCTGAACATTCTGGGGTTGGCTGTCATGATGGCAGGGGGAATCCTGCCATGTGTCCTCTTGCTATAGTGCCACCCACCCCGTTTGGTTTGCCTAGTGCTGCAGTGGCGCACGCAGGGGGGGTTTCTGGGTCTCCAGAACCCCCCCTCTGCTGAAAAAGTGCCCTGCATATCGGCACTGTAGTATACAGCAGCCGCGGAGCTGTCTGAGAAGCATCCGCGGCGGTGCTGTATTGTATACAGCACCGCCGCGGACGCTTCTTTGACAGCGCCGCGGCTGCTGTATACTACAGTGCAGCCGAAACGGATCTTCCGCGCATGCGTGGCAGGTCTCAACTGGTATGAATCGCACCGAATAATGTACCTGGACTGCGTAGAGGAGTGGGTCACCACAATATAAATTAAAAACCCTAACCTTGTATGATTCACACCAATAATGTACCTGGACTGCGTATAGGAGTGGGTCACCACAATATAAATTAAAAACCCTGAACTTGTATGATTCGCTCCAATAATGTACCTGGACTGCGTAGAGGAGTGGGTCACCACAATATAAATTAAAAACCCTGAACTTGTATGATTCGCACCAATAATGTACCTGGACTACGTAGAGGAGTGGGTCACCACAATATATATAATAAGAAAACCATCAACTTGTATTATTCGCACCAATAATGTACCTGGACTGCGTAGAGGAGTGGGTCACCACAATATAAATTAAAAACCCTGAACTTGTATGATTCGCACCAATAATGTACCTGGACTGCGTAGAGGAGTGGGTCACCACAATATAAATTAAAAACCCTGAACTTGTATGATTCGCTCCAATAATGTACCTGGACTGCGTAGAGGAGTGGGTCACCACAATATAGATTAAAAACCCTGAACTTGTATGATTCGCACCAATAATGTACCTAGACTGCGTAGAGGAGTGGGTCACCACAATATATATAATAAGAAAACCATCAACTTGTATTATTCGCACCAATAATGTACCTGGACTGCGTAGAGGAGTGGGTCACCACAATATAAATTAAAAACCCTGAACTTGTATGATTCGCACCAATAATGTACCTGGACTGCGTAGAGGAGTGGGTCACCACAATATAAATTAAAAACCCTGAACTTGTATGATTTGCTCCAATAATGTACCTGGACTGCATAGAGGAGTGGGTCACCACAATATATATAATAAGAAAACCATCAACTTGTATGATTCGCACCAATAATGTACCTGGACTGCGTAGAGGAGTGGGTCACCACAATATATATAATAAGAAAACCCTCAACTTGTATGATTCGCACCAATAATGTACCTGGACTGCGTAGAGGAGTGGGTCACCACAATATAAATTAAAAACCCTGAACTTGTATGATTCGCTCCAATAATGTACCTGGACTGCGTAGAGGAGTGGGTCACCACAATATTATTAAAAAACCCTACACAGGTCTGAATTCCACCCAAAAAGTTTATGGACTGCGTAGTGTAGTGTTCCCCACAATATTATTTAAAAATTTTGCAGCAACAGTCAACGTTGTTTAATATCTGATACACCTCTATCTGGACTGCATAGTGGAGTGGCCTCGGTACCCAATTTGGTACCGGGGCCACAATACCTCCTCCAAACATGATACAGACCATTCGTCATTGAGATCCCATCAAGTATGTTAAAGACAGACAGGGTCGAAGTGTTATTGGTTGACTTTGTAAACCAAAAAACTGTCCCTGTTGCACATTGTCGTGCAATGAAGACTGACTTTTTCATTTAAAGGCACCATCTTTCAAGTGTAGTGTTTGTAAGTCATATTATACTTTTGGTAAAATTGGTTTATTTTGTTCCTCTTTATGGTAACTACTAATAGATATAAAGTATTAAATAGAAGCGGCAGTTCCTCTTTGGGGGAATTAGTAATAGAATTAAAGTATTAAATAGAATTAAAGTATTAAATAGAGTGGTATAGAGTGGTAGTGTGGTATAGAGTGGTCCCCACAATATAATAATAAAACCCTCAACTGGTCTGAATTCCACCAAACAAGTATCTAAACTGCATAGTGGCATGGCCCCGGTACCCAATTTGATACCGGGGCCACAATAAAATAAATACACCCTCAACTGTTCTGAATTCCACCAAACAAATATCTGGACTGCATAGAGGACTGGCCACTGGCCACCACAATATAATATATAGAAAACCTTCAACAGGTCAGAATTACACCCAAAAATAGTATCTGGACTGCGTAGAGTAGTGGGCACTGGGCACCACAATAAAATATATAAAAAAACCTTCAACAGGTCTGCATTACACTGCACATACGGCTGCTCCTCCATCCTCTCTATCATATACATGTTGGAGTTTCAGCGTGTGAAAACCTCTTGTTTTTGATAATGTCAGTGCATTTTGAATATTTTTCAATTTGCCCCACACCACTGAATGTACTTTATCTATGATACGCATCTATCTATCTTGACTGCGTAGTGTGGTGGCCCCGGTACACAATTTGGTACCGGGGCCACAATATAATTAAAAAACCCTCCACGGGTCAGAATTCCACCAAAAAAGGGTATGGACTGCGTAGTGTGGTGTGCCCAGAACACAATTTTTTACAGCGCCAACAATATAATTAAAAAATTGGGCATCAACTGTCACCGTTGTTTAATATCTGATACACCTAAATATGGACTGCACAGTGGAGTGGCCCCGGTAGTAAATTTGGTGCCGGGGCCACAATACCTCCTCCAACTTCCAAGTGTAGTGTTTATAAAGACAGACAGCGTCGAAGTGTTATTAGATGACTTTCTCAACCCTAAAATTGTCCCTGTTGCAAATATTCGTGTAATGGACAGTTACTTTTTCATTGCAAGACTCAAGCTTTCAAGTGTAGTGTTTATAAAATATAAACAACAATACAGTAGTTTTAGAGCACGTCAATACCTCTTGTTTTAAATTATGACAGGGCATTTTACTTTTGGTTTAATTTCTTGAATTTGTTTAAATTTGGTTTTACTTTTTGAACATGGCAAACGACTGTTGATTGGTCATATAATGCAAAAAAAAAAGTTCCAAGATGGAATTGTCCTTGGGCCCTCACACCCACCCTTATGTTGTTGAAATAGGACATGCACACTTTAACAAACCAATCATTTCAGCGACAGGGCCTACCAAACAACTTTGGCTGAAATGATTGGTTTGTTTGGGCCCCCACACCAAAAAAGCTATTCATCTCTCCCTGTACAGACTAAACAGGCTCTACTGAGGCAAGATGTCGTCCTCATCCTCAACCTCTGATTCCTCTCCCCCTACAGTGTGTACTTCCTCCTCATCACACATTATCAATTCGTCCCCGCTGGACTCCACAACCACAGGTCCCTCTGTACTATCTGGAGGGCAGTGCTGTACTTCATTGAGGAATTGATTATTCATTTTTATAAACATCATTTTTTCAACGATATGAGGAAGCAACCTCCTTCGCCGCTCACTGACCAGGTTCCCTGCTGCACTAAAAACTCTTTCCGAGTACACACTGGAGGGGGGACAACTCAGGTAAAATAGAGCCAGTTTGTACAGGGGCTTCCAAACTGCCTTTTTTTCCTGCCAGTAACAATATGGACTGTCTGACATGTCTACTTGGATGGTGTCAGCAAAGTAATCATCCACAATTATTTCTATTGTGACAGCATCCACTGCAGCGAGAGTAGACATGTCTGCAATGGTTGGCAGGTCCTTCAGTCCGGACCAGATGTTATCAGCATCCACGCCAGCGCCTCTTTTGGGAAAACTGAGCTTTTTCCTCGCAGCCATAGATGTGGAAGAAAATGAGGGTGGAGCTGTTGGCATGTCACGGTCCTCTTAAGAGGACAATCTCCTGACCAGCAGGTCTTTGTACCGCTGTAGACTTGTGTCCGCCGGAAACAGAGACACAACATACGCTTTAAACCGAGGATCGAGCACGGTGGCCAGAATGTATTCCTCTGACTTTAAAAGAGTGACCACCCTCTGATCCTGGCAAAGCGTACGAAGGGCTACATCCCCAAGAGCTACATGCTTGGTGTAATCGCAATGGCTTACCAGCTCCTCCCTCACTTTCTCCAGCTGCTTCTGCAACAGCCTGATCAGGGGAATGACCTGACTCAAGCTGGCAGTGTCGGAACTGACTTCTCGTGTGGCAAGTTCAAATGGCTGCAGAACCTTGCACACCACGGAAATCAGTCTCCACTGCGCTTGACTGAGGCGCATCCCCACTCCTTTGCCTATGTCGTAGGTGGCTGTGTAGGCCTGAATGGCCTTTTGCTGCTCCTCCATCCTCTGCAGCATATAGAGGGTGGAGTTCCAGCGCGTCACAACCTCTTGTTTGAGGTGATGGCAGGGCAGGTTCATGCTTTTTTGATGTGCCTCTAGTCTGCGGTAGGCACTGGCTGAATGCCGAAAGTGTCCAGCAATTTTGCGCGCCACCGCAAGCATCTCCTGCACACCCCTATCACTCTTGAGGTAATGCTGCACCACCAAATTAATGGTGTGGGCAAAACATGGGACGTGCTGGAAATTGCCCATATTTAATGCCCGCACAATGTTACTGGCATTGTCTGACACCACAAATCCCCATGAGAGTCTAAGTGGGGTAAGCCACTGGGAGATAATTTCCCTCAGTTTCTCTAATATGTTGTCAGCGTTGTGCCTCTTATTAAAGCCTGTAATACACAATGTTGCCTGCCTTTGCACGAGCAGCCATTTTGTAGATGCGGCTACTGATGCAGCTGTTGCTGTTGCTGCGGAAGGGGATGCATCTACCCAGTGGGCTGTCACAGTCATATAGTCCTTCGTTTGCCCAGAACCACTTGTCCACATGTCCGTGGTTAAGTGGACAGTGGGTACAACCGCATTTTTTAGAGCACTGAGGACACTTGATCGTACTTCTCTGTACATTTTTGGTATTGCCTGCCTAGTGAAGTGGAATCTCGACGGGATTTGGTACCGGGGGCACACAATACCTCCATCAACCCTCTAAAACCCACTCCACTGATGGCGGACACCGGGCGGACGTCTAACACCAACATTGCAGTTACAGCCGCAGTTATACGCTTTGCAATAGGGTGACTACTATCGTATTTTGTGGTCATGGCAAACGACTGTTGGACGGTCAATTGTTTTGTGAAAGACTTAGCGGTCTTACGACTTCCCCTCTGGGAAGATGACCGACTAACAGCAGCAGTGGCAGTAGTAGGCGTACCGCTGCAGGATTCCTCGGATGAATCCCGTATTGAGGAGGACTCAGTCTGGCTGCTGACTTGGGCTGCAGGACTGAATCTGATGGAGATTGTGGAGGAAGTTGACGAGGAGGGTGTTGCTGGTGTGTATCCAACTGGACCACGGGATTTAGGTGTCACTGTACCGATGAGGGTCCTAGCCCCAGTTCCTGAACTAACCACTGAACTATGAAGGTTATTCAGGTGACGTATAAGGGAGGATGTTCCTAGGTGGGCAAGATCCTTACCCCTGCTTATTTGAGCTTTACATAAGCTACATATGGCCATACATTGGTTGTCTGGATTTGGATAAAAATAACTCCAGACCGAAGAGGTGCATTTTTTGGTCTTCTGACCAGGCATGACGATGGGCTTTTTCATCCCATGGACATCAGCTGTTTCCCCCCCTGGTGCCTCATTTACAATAACCACATCACCATCCTCATCATCAAGTTCCTCCACAGCGCCAGCTACATCATCAATAGGCTCCTCCCGAGCCACCTCTTCCCGTACAGTGATGGGAAGGTCAGGCTTGACAACCACCAACACCCTTGGACTCACCTTGAGGATTTGTGATAATTTCTCTTTAGAAGGCAGAGTTGTTTGCTGTTTTGTTGCTGACAGCATAACTCTCTTCAATTTTTTGTAGGGGGGGGAGGAGGAGGAGGGATAAGATCCGTGGGAGAAGCTGAACCACTAGTCATGAACACGGGCCAGGGCCTAAGTCATTCCTTGCCACTCCATGTCGTAAATGGCATATTGGCAACTTTACGTTTCTCCGCAGATGATTTTAAGTTTCTCTTTTTGCTACTTTTTCTTAACTTGGGCTTTTTGGATTTTACATGCCCGGTACTACGAGATTGGGCATCGGGCTTGGAAGACGACGTTGATGGCATTTCATCGTCTATGTCATGACTAGTGGCAGCAGCTTCAGCATTAGGAGGAAGTGGGTCTTGATCTTTCCCTACTTTATCCTCCAAATTTTTGGTCTCCATTATATGTAGCACAAGATACTGCAGAATGTGTGAACTTGGTAATATTGCAGTACCAATGGACTTATACTGCTGGATTGGTTTTGCAAATTTGGTTATAATTACTTTTTTTTTAAAAAAAAATTTATTTTAATATTTTTTATAACTTTTTTTTTATTTTTTTTAAAACTTGGGAATAATGGGGAAATAACTATGCCCTTAGAAGTACAGAGCACAGGACACAGACCCCCCTGGACTGAACAGGACACAGCACAGGACCCAGCAGCACTACAGAACTCAGCAGGACAGAGCACAGGACACAGCACCACTGGACTGATACTGCAGAATGTGTGAACTTTGTAATATTGCAGTACCACTGGACTTTTACTGCTGAATGTGTGAACTTGGTAATATTGCAGTACCAATCGGCTTATACTGCTGGATTGGTTTTGTAAATTTGGTTATAATTATATATTTTTTTTACATTTTTTTTTTTTTTTTTTAAAAACTTGGGAATAATGGGGAAATAACTATGCCCTTAGAAGCACAGAGCACAGGAAACAGCACCACTGGACTGAACAGGACACAGCGCAGGACCCAGCAGCACTACTGAACTCAGCAGGACAGAGCACAGGACACAGCACCACTGGACTGATACTGCAGAATGTGTGAACTTTGTAATATTGCAGAACCACTGGACTTTTACTGCTGAATGTGTGAACTTGGTAATATTGCAGTACCAATGGGCTTATACTGCAGGATTGGTTGTGCAAATTTTGTTGTAATTAAAAAAAAATGTAATTAGTTTTTTGTATTTTTTTTAAATAACTTTTTTTTATTTTTTGAAACACTTTGGAATATTGGGGAAATAACTATGCCCTTAGAAGCACAGAGCACAGGACACAGCACCACTGGACTAAACAGGACACAGCGCAGGACGCAGCAGCACCACTGACCTCAGAAGGACAGAGCACAGGACACAGCACCACTGGACTGAGCACAGCACAGCACAGCACAGCACAGAACTTAACTGAACAGCACAGAATTTAACTGAACAGCACGAGATATAGCAGGACAGAGGACCACCTAACACACCCTCCCTCTACCCTGATCAATGCCCGAGTGATGATGGCGGCGACTAGCGGGGAATTTATAGGATCCGAGTATCGCGAGATCCGACAACGGGATTATGAGTCAGAGCCTCAGTTTCAGATTTGAATTTGGCGCCAATACCCGGATCTGTCTCGGATCCGACTCGGATCGGCAACGTTCGGGTGGGCTCGGATTTCAGAAATCCGAGTGCGCTCATCTCTAATTAGCATTACAAGCAAATTATTAATAGCATGTTTTTTTACCCAAATCCAACATTAGTGGATTTACTTGCTACGGTCTCCTTCTCCTCATGTGTTGGAACTGATGATGCTGCTGGCACAGCTGAAGGTCCTGCTGGCTCTGGTCTTTCCTGCTGTTGTGTTGAGGAGTCACGTGTGAAATGTTACATAAGATTGATGAAATAAAATATAGAAATTGATCAGAAAAAAAAAATTGTTCTGACTTGTGTGAGAAAAGTATAAAAAAAAATCTTTAACAGGCTGCAGGATAACTGATTAAACAGACAATTTAACAAGTGACACCATTATCCAATGCTTACCAGCCAGTGGTTGAGAGACAGGTCTGTCTGTGTCCCTGACATTAATGCCCTTGATGAGCACTATGGGGGTGAGCTGTTGAAATTTTTGCTCATATGAGGTATATGAGATAACGGGCCACCGCCAGTGCCTATGAGAAAAATAATGTAAAAACTAGTTTTAAAAAGGGCCACTACACCATTCAGTTTTTTACTGTCAACATGATTTAAAATCATATATCTTTCTAAATACAATTTTTAATATACAATTTCTACATATACTAATAACCACAAAGGTGTTAAGACATGAATCATTTGACAGGCAACATTTTGCCAAATTTGATAAGGTGACTAGATGAATAAATAAGTGTTTAAAATATGTGTACATTAGCACATCCTAAGGTAGCTCATGGTTATGTTATGATATTCCTTTAAGTTTTTATAAGGTTATGGTAACACTCTGTAAATGATGCACCAGTATTAGTGTGAAGTAGTGTTGGGTAATCTGTCTCCCAATAATATGGATATCAACTTTTTAGCCAGGGGTATAAATTTGAATATGAAGTTTAATACTTTGTAGGTTTATTACAATGTCTGGAGGCTTTTATTACCCTATCTGATATATTCCTAAAAATCACACCACCAGTACCTGCAGCAGCTCGTCGCTTCTCGGCCATCTTCTCCTTGACCCGGTGTTTGATATCACTTATCCTCTTCCTGCAGTTTTTGACCGACCGCTTTATGTGCCCCACTGCATTAACGGCATCCGCTAAATTTGCCCACATTTGTTTTGTGCAGACAAACTGGGTTTTTGCAGAAAGGCTGCCTAAAATTCTCTCATAGATAGGCACTAAATTATGCACAAGGACACAATTCTCTTCAAAACTGTTAGTTTTACCTGGCCGATCTTCCTGCTCCACCTAACGTCCTAACTCGTCTCTCCTCCCCACTCTCCCTACCATCCTCACCTCTTCTTCCTCTCACCATGCTTACACACAGGGGGAACAAAAAAAATCCAACAAAAATTACAAGTTAAACAGAATGGAAAGACAACACAGCACAACAAAGAAATACACAGACTAAGAAAACACAGGGACAATTGCAAAAACAGTGAAAAAAAAAGTCAGTAAACACCTAAATAAAAAAAAGACAAACAAGGGCAGTCAATGAACCAAAAACAAAAACACAAATAAATTTAACCAACCTTCTCACACCAACACAAACACTATCCTTCATTAACAACTCTCTCTCTCAAACTCCTTAAACCCCTTTCAACTTAAATACGGAAATAGCTGGCTTTTTATAATGATAGTGAAGTCAAAATCCTGCAGGTTTTGCAGTTCAAACTGACAACCAATCAGAAATGAGTATTGTGTTTGCAATGTAAATTCTCACCTAAACATGGGAGTTGTCGAAAGAGTTGGCTAAACACGGCCATGTTTGAAATCGCAGCAAATCACCAGAGATGAACAGCGATTTGGATAATCTGATTTCAAATCTCAGTTTCATACATCTGGCGACTTGGGGACTAAAATCCCGGATAACCCGAGATTTGCCTCTGTAAAATCGGACTTTGATACATTTTCACCCAGATGTAAAAAAAAAAAAAGAGTCATCTGCATCATCCCTGGGTCTCTTGGGAAAGCTAAGTTTTTTCCTAGCAGCAGTTGAATGAAAATCTGAAGGAAAAGACGCCGTCTTGTCATGTAACATTTAAGCTGTCATCTTGCTCACCAGGAGATCCTTGCATCTCTTCAGATCTGGGTAAGGTGGATACAAAGAGAAAACATAGCTCTTAAACCTAGGATCAAGCACAGTGGCCAAAATGTTGCAATCCAAATTCAAGATTTAAATAACTCTTGGATCCTGGCGAAGCGAATAAAGTACGATGATCTACAAGTCAGACATACTTACCGTAATTGCTTTGTTTCAGCTACTCCATCAGTCTCTCAAGCTGCATTTCCAAAAGTCTAATTAAGGAAATAGCTTGGCTCAAGCTAGTAGTGTCTAAACTCACTTCACAGGTGACTACAAAGAATGGTTTCAGCACCTTGCACAACATGGAAAGCATTCTCCACCTCGCTTGTTTAAAATACATTCCTCTTCCTTTCCCAATGTCATGGCATGTGGAGTAAGCGTGGATGGCTTTTCGCTGTTCCTCCATCCTCAAAAGCATATATAAGGTGGAATTACACCTTCTTACCACCTCTTGCTTCAGTTGGTGGCAGGGCAAATTAAATTGTTCTTGTAGCAGCTGCAATCTCCTACATACTGTTGCAGAATGCCGGAAATGTTCAGATATTTTAAGGGCCACAGACAACATCTCCTGCAAGCCCCTGTCATTTTTCAAAAAGATCTGCACCAACAAGTTTATTGTGTGAGCAAAACAGGGAATGTAATGGAATTCACCCACCTGTAATGCTCTCACAATATTGGTGGCATTATCAGAAATGAAATATCCTGAGGAGAGTCCAAGCAGGATAAGCCATGTTGCAATGACATCCCTTAGTTTTTGTAACAGATTGTCAACTGTATGCCTTTTAGCAAAGCCGGACATACACAGAGTAGACTGTCTCTAACAAATGTGATGTACTTGGGTACATGCTGCTGCTGTTCCTGCTGGTGAAGGCAAATCACCAACCCAGTGGGCTGTCACAGTCATATAATCTTTAGTTTGCCCAGGTCCGCTTGTCTACATATATGTGGTTAAGTGTGCAGTGGGTAGAATGGCATTTTGTAGTCCAATAATTACATTTTTCCGAACCTTCTTGTACAGGTGAGGAATAGCTTTTCTAGTAAAATGGTGTTGTGATGGAATTTGGTAAAGAGGACACAAGACCTCAATTAACTGTCTAAAACCAGCTTTATTAATAGTGGATATTGGATGCAGATCTAATACTAGCATAGTCGCCATGGCGTCTGTGATCAACTGAGACTGGGTGACAGCTTTCATACTTGCCTCCACTTGCAAAGAATTGTCTAACAGTCACTTGTTGTAAACTACTAGTAGTCTTCTTGGTCTGCTACTGGGATGAAGATCCACCCCCAGCAGCACCAGAAGCAGCAGCAGCGGGACTAACCCTCAAGAATTCTTATGAGGAACCTGGATAGTGGAGGAGTCACCTAGCCTTTGCAACTTGGATGCAGGACTAACTCCGGCTACTGAGGATAATGATGAGGAAGGTCTTGTGGATGTAGATTGCAGATGTCAAGATCTAGCTCAGAGAAGCAACCTAGTTGATGCTGGACTGCTTGTTGTTATTACTTTAGCATAAGTTTCAGATTTTCCCAACAGCTTTGCATGAACTCGCTTCAAATGTTGAAATATGGATGTGCTTCCTAGAATGTTGAGGTCTCTACCTCTACTGACTGTGGCTTTAGAAACGCTACAAATTGATAGACAACTGTTGACAGGATTTTGATAAAAATAATTTCAAATATAAGAGGTGGATTTTTGGTCTTATAACCAGGCATGATAAAGGCCTTCTTCTTAAAACATGCAAGAACTGCTTCCACTGGTGCAGGACTTACACAAACAACATCATCCTCATCAACATCCTCATTAGCACCGTCGACAGCTACACAAATATCCCCCTCATCCTGTTGCAATTCTAAAGTGGCATCCTCAATTTGTGTATCACTGGCTACACTTGGGCTGTTCAGGCACACATCTGCAGAAATGTTGAAAGGTGGCTTCTTTATGAGTACAGTATCAGAACGGTCAGGATTACACATAGCACTCGTGGATAGACTCTTTTAAGTGGTGGCAGACAGTATAACGATACTGACAACACCGATTGTGAAGAGGCCGACATGATTACACCGAAGGTGTAATCAGTGGGGAACTTAAAACTGACATAATTGAAGCCTGCCGAGATGTTCCTTCATCAGAGCTGTTTCAAGTGTCATTTTCAACCTGTCAGTGTTATCAGCCTGTCATGGATTACACCTTTGGTGTAATCATGTCAGCCTCTTCACAGTCGGTGTTGTCATTATCGATATAATGTACCCCATCCTTTTTAAGGGATTTGTGTCATTTCTGAATCTGAACATATTGTTTCTTCTAATGCCTTACTATTTTCTTGAAGCTCGGCTTTTACACGTAAAAGTATTTGGGCACCACTTTTTGAGACAGAATGACAAGGTCTTGCATCGCCATGACTGACTTTACAAGAAGATGCCTCACTGACAGTTGCAGAACTAGCACTCATAGAGAAAGGCAAAGGCCTGATTCTTTCCTTGCTACTGCATGTGTAGAATGTCATGCAGGCAATTGTATTTTTTATGACACTTAACTTTGCCTTGATAACAGGTATTTTTTTCTTGACCAAGGTAAAAGATGTTTTTTTACATTTTTGTTTCCCTGATTTAAAAACACTATGCACATTAACATAGGCCTTAGCAGATAATGTAGAGGGATTACTAGCATCATGAATGGTGCCAGCAACTGATTGGTGTTCCTGGTCTTCTGTGGACTGAGATGAATCCATTATGATGACACAGTAGAATGTGACTGGAGACTTTTAATAACACTGTTAGTCCTATTATTTGAATTTCTGTTTCAGCACTAAACACTGCCACCTCTCCTAATTCTGAGTGAACTATGACACAGTAAAATGTCATGGTAGACTTTTAAAAACACTGCCAGACCTATTATTTGAATTTCTGTTTCAGCATTGAACACTGCCCAATATCCTATTTCTGAGTGAGCCATATCTCTGTAGAATGTCACTGGAGCCTTTGAAGAACACTGCCAGCCCTATAATTTGTCTTTTAGCACTGAAAACTGCCACCTCTTCTGTTTCTGTGTGAACTATAACTCTGTAGAATGTCACTGGAGTCTTGAAGAACACTGCCACCCCTCATCTTTCTGTTTAAGCTATGACGCTGCCCAACTACACTGGAGACTGCCAACAAACCTGATACCCCTTCTTTGTCTCTCTCTGAAATGGCGCAGTATCTCCTTGGAGGACGGTACTTATAGAATCTTAAACTCCTGAGATCCAACGCTGTTAATGTGGGATTATTTAGTATGAAGGTGTTAAACTATGTTTTTCATACATATCACAATATATAATTTTAACCTGATTGTAATATAATGTGTAGATTAAAATAATCTTATCTCCGACAATGGGATGTCATATTAGTAGGCAGAAACATCAACAAACAATTTGAGGCTCATTTAGAGTTGGATGTATGCTGACATACACCAAAAATGTGCACGCATACGTTTATACTTAGATTATTTTTTTTGTGTATCATTAACTTTCATTCCCTTATACCTGAAAATGCAGAAAAGGGACAGCCAAATGTAAGCTCAGTATAGGTATATTTTATAAACCACAGCATCTATTGGCAATACTTAATTGACATTTTGATTTGGAATACTACAAGAAAGATGATTTCCATTTGATTTCTAAATGAGTGAACAGTGGTCACAGTGGAAACTTAGAAATTAATCAGTGCCAAGACACTATTCTCTCTTGTGTATATGACACTTCAATACATTATATTATGTACAAATGGGTGGCTGCAACTTCAGCATTTACTATTAACACTGTTCAGCCAAATCTCTATACTATGAAAAAACAGACAATAATTTATTATATAGGAAAATATTTCACAACAACTGTATTCACTAAGATATACATAAAAAAAAACATGAAAGCAAGCAAATGTCTTCATGGGTCACATAATTAATTGATTGAAAACTGTCTACAATTAAAGTATTGCAATATATTTACAATAAATACATATGTATGCTAATTCCCATAGCTAGTTAGTGCATTTTAAAAGAAGCGCTTCATAATGAAGATCAAAGAACATTCAAAGAAAAATCTGAGAATATGTTAAAGAAAAGTACTAGTGCAACCTTCATGGCAATAGTTAGGTGACGAATTAAAGAAGGTCAATAAAGTTTGAGAAAAAAAAATTGTTTTCTAGGGCATGTGTATTTTTTAAAAAATATTTTCCCTGGTGGACTACAGTTTCGGTTCCTCAAGTGCCAACATGCCCTTGCAGCCATGGGTATGTTTGAGTTTGTAGTGCTGCAGGAGTCAGCAAGCTCGACCACCCAAATGCAACAAGTACAAGCTGAGACATATAGTGCACAAAGAAAACATTGCACTTTAACCATTTAATTATATTTATTAACCCACACCCACTACTTAGGGGACTGGTTTGTCCTTGGGGGAACTATTTGGTATAGTGGCAGGAGAACTCCACACTGCCACCAGCCCTGACTGGCATAGCCTAATGCTGGTTTCTGCAATATTGGGGGAACCCCACCCTTTTTGGCCTGCCAGATACTTGCCTTATTTGGTAGCAATAGAGTTGACTTTAATTTGACAGTGGGGGGAATTCATTTTTTTTGACAGGACAGGAACTGCATTGATGATCATCCTCCGCATGGATCTTGCAAAAAGGGGGAAACAGCTACAACTGATATGCCTCCTTAAAGGCATACCTGCACCTGATTTTACCTCTACATAGTAAGGAAGTTAACATACCATTACTACACTTGGACAATGCTAGCCCACCCCTTCCAGTGCCTGTTCCACTTCTCTACACAGAGAGGAAACTTTAGAATCTTATATTTTTATACAGTGAAATACTTTGTGCTGAGCAGTGGTAAGAAATCCTGAGTAAATTGATTTCCGTTCCATGATATAAGAAAAGAAAATATGAAAGATGCCAAAGAGGTTGAACACATTTAAAAACCATTAAAGGTGTATGTATTCATTCTGCTTTTAGTAGCTATCCACGTAAAAAAATACTTTTCATAGTCTTTTGCAGGATTGCAGGTATTCATACAAAGGAACATAGAGAAAGAGTAAAAATGCCACTATGAAGACCTACCTACTATCACTTTGGGACCACTTAATCGACTAATTCATCTTTTCATTTTATCTAATAAAATACTGTGCAGTCAAACCTTTGTTATTTGTTGTTTGACAACTAAGCAACAACCCTAACATTTTCAGTTTTAAGTAAAAAACATTATTTAGTGTCCAGCTGACATTCAACTGCAGCTCTGTTAAAAAGTAGAGTATTGCTTCCATAATAGATGACTGAAGCTCCTCCCACTTCTTTAGGAAAGTTTTCTAATGGTATCTGATGTGGGTCAAAACGTTGAGAATGGAGTTATTTTAGCTACTGTGACGTCATTGGCCCTGCCTTTATGTATAATCATCTAATCCACACAGTGCATTTTGATAACATGCTAGTATTCTATGTCTGCTGCTGAGACAGGCCTGGTGCTTCCATTAGGCAACCTTAGGCAGTTGCCTAGGGCGCCGGGACCTGCAGGGCGCCGCTGAGTAGATTTTCTAATCTAGTCAGCGGTTTGGGGACAGCTGATTTGTAAAGTCCGTCGGATGCGCCTGGCCAGCCGCACTCACACATGATCACTGACTGTCAGTGATCATGTGATCTCTCTTCGGCTGCGCCTCTGTCCAATGTGCTCGCCTGTCCCTGTTTTTGATCTCACACTGTCTGTCAGTGACAGTGTGAGTAAAGTTATTTCCCCACGCCCCTCCCTTTCCAGCATGCACTGCTTCACCCTCTCTCCTCTGTGTTAAGCAGCCGAGGAGCAGCCATTGAAGAGATAAAAGAGAAGAAAGAAGCGGTTTGAAGAGCCCTCCCATGCTTCTGCTGACCAGACCAGAGAAAAAGAGTGAGTAAATGCAATCTAATTATTTATTTATTTATTTATGTTTTAAAAAGAGGGTGCACAAAGTACAATCTAGGAAGTGGGGAGGTAAAAAAAAAAATGGGGGGGAATTACTTTTCTTGGCACCTTGTGCTCTATATTTGACTTGCAAACTATGGGGTACAATTTCTACCCCATAGTTTGAAAATAAAATATAGGGCATGAGGTGCCAATAAAATAGTAATTTTCTCCACCATAGTTTGAAAATCAAATATAGAGCATGAGGTGGCAAATAATATTCACTATTATTTGCCACCTCGTGCTCTATATTTGATTTTCAAACTGCCAGCCGTTCTGCCGGCGATTATGCTGCTATTACTGTCAGTAACCCTTTGAAGGGAGAAAAGCTCTATTGATTTATTAAAGGGTGTTTCATCCTTTAATAAATCAGCCACTCAGTGCATGCAAAATCTTCCTTGAGAAATCCCTGAGTAGCAGTGTCTAAAAACCCCATTATCACATGCACTAATGGGGTTTTAAGATAGATGAATAAGATCCATAATGTGACAAAACTTTATTCCGACACTTAGCACAAAGTATTAAAATCAGAAATCAGGCACTTACCTAACAAATTTTGGCGTTGGACACGGTTGTGCTTTTGCTCGTCTATGTCACTTCTGATTAGCAGCCACCAGCACACATTGACTAACAGAAGAGAAGGAAGGAAAGGTATAATGAGGCCAGTGGTAGATGAGAGAAAAAAAGAGGGGGGACATATAAGATGAGTGGACACTGGAGGACATACAAACAAAGGGTAAGAAAAAAAGGGACAGGCACCCATAATGCGGAGACAGACACATAAACAATTAGGGATGCGTACAGGGGAACCACATTGGAAGGCACATGGGGGAGACCTTGGTATACATACAAAATTGTAGACTGAGAGACCAACACACACAGATGGAGAAAGGAAGGGACAGACACACACAATAAATAGAAAGAGATAAATGCATTTAAAGACAGGGGAGGGCAGCAAAGGAGGGGAACAGAGCTATAATTGCAAAGTGTTCAATAAGGGATATTTAAAGAATATTAATGTTCAGAGGATGATCACAGTTAAAGATAATATGAAAAGTGAGGGCACATTGTTTACCAGCCACCTCTTGCCCAGAAGGGGGGAGGTGTTCAGAGACACATACACCATTTGACAGAGGCACACACACAATGGGGGGCAGAGATAGGGGGTGATAGACACAGAATGGGGGGGGGAAGACTGCTGCAGACATAAACAGAGGGTGAGACTAACATAGAGGGGAAAATGTGCAGACTTACCTGGAACAGGAACAGGTCACTTCATTTCCTCAGCGAAATTGAGTGGAAGCTGGAGAGGAATGAAAGAGATCTTCTTCAGATGAGGCCACGGAGACTGACGTGGGAGTCTGCGGTGCCTTTGTAAATGGCTGTGTTCACTCTGTAAGGGAACAGGCATTGCTGCCTATGGCCCAGCCTGTCCAACTACTGTCCCAAAGAAGTGAGCATGGGACTGGTCCCGCAACCCATGCGGCCTCATGGCGACATTGAGGGCCATTGGCCTACTGGGAAAACTCCCAGTAATATCTATCTAGTAATATCCACCTCTGAGTTTTGGTTCTAAAAACATCTTTGTGTTTGGTTTTTTGCCAAAAAAAATGCAAGTATTTTGGTGTTGGTTTTGTATCTTGATTTCATTAAAGATTGTGAAAAACAGGTAAAATCATGTCATTTTAAGCTGTTTTTGCTCCCACATTAGTATTTATAGCATTAACATTCATTTACAGTCATTTACAGCCTATTTTCTCTTCACAACTCTCCCAATTTCCCCCAATTTTAGCCAAAGGCTGCAACGAGTTGGCTGGCTAAAAGTAGTGACAGCAGCACAAATACATGGCAATTTAATAAAAGATACAATCCCTATGAAACACAGTGGCACAACTGTGGCAGACAGGATAGTAGTTTAATAAACTAGAGGATATCATCAAAATATAATAGCAGAGCACTGACTGATAGGAGGGAAATTTTAGAAAAGAAAATATCCCAGGGCAGGCTGACACCACTGAAGCAAATAAAGTGTGGAATTCCACCTCATTACTACCTCTTGCTTCAATTGGTGGCATAGCAGGTCACTTTTTAATCTCTGCAATGATCTACATGCAGTCGTTGAATGCCGAAAATGCACAGAAATTTTACTGGCCACAGACAGCATTTCCTGCACCAACCTGTCATTTTATAAAATGTTCTGCACAACCAAGATTTTTGTGCAAGACATGGAACATTCCATATGAAAAATAGTGGCAGAGCACTGGCTGATAGTATGGTCACTTTGAAAGAAAAAATATACTAAGTTGGACCTAACCCAGAAGTGAAATGATGAGTGGAAGACCATGTTTGCAATATTTTCAACATTAAATAGCATTTGCCATGAAAAATAAAGTGGCAATAATCAAAGTTAATTAACGGTGATGATGACTTTCTGTGCCTCTCTCAGCATTTCTCTGCAGCAGAGCTCGGATCTCACTGATTAGAAACTCACCTGTCACTCGTTACAGTGTTGTTATGTAATGTTGTGATCGGCTCTCCGGTGCGATCACAGGATCAGGTCTTTGGGGCGGGAGTTTCAAACAGCTTTCTAATTAAACCTGCACTGACACTTGCTCGGTATCAGTGCAACTCGTTTGCTGTGCCTCTGACTCCCAGTTATCCTCTGGCGCTATCTTTACCCTTTCGATCTCCGTGTACCAGTATCGCCTGTCTGACCAAGTCTGTGAAACGTCCTTGCGTACTTCACTGCCTGTACCATGTACCAGAATCACCTGTCTTACCTAGTCTGTGGAACATCCTTGTGTACTTCACTGTCTGAACCGTGTACCAGTATCGTCAGTCTGACCAAGTCTGTGGAACATCCTTTTCTACTTTGCTGACTGATCCATGTGCCAGTTCCAGGCGTATCTGACTACTCTCACGGCCTGATTCCAGTGTACCATTTCCTGGCCTGTCTGACAACTTTCTATATGATATCTGTGTACCAGTTGCCGGTGTGTCTGACAACTGTCTCAGCCCGATTCCAGTGTACCAGTTCCTGGCATGTCTGACAACTCTCTGTCTGAAATCCTTTTACCAGTTTCCAGCGTGTCTAACTACTCTGATACTTTCATTGCATTATTCCATATCTGCTGTTCTCTAGGGACATTCTCCTGTGATTCAGGTTTGGATAAAAATATTTCCATACACAAGAGATGCTTTTTTTGTAGTCTTATGCTCAGTCGTGACAATGTGCTTATCATGGGCATGAGGTGGTAGCACTGGTCGCTGCCTTACTTCAACACAATCATTATCATCCTCATCATTATCCTGTTCAAGTACAACACATTCATCATTTTCAGATCCACAATCATCCACCTCACCCCGTTGCACTTTAGCAAGTTTCTAAGTAGCATCCTCAATTTCTTCTCAATCTTAATCATCCATTACTACTTACCCTCACATTTCCAAATAGTTGAGAAATTCTGGAAGGAGGCTGCTTTATAATTACAGTGTGAGAATCTGAAATGTCAGGCTCATATATAGCACTCATAGATAACCTTAGACTCTATAATCTGTAAGAGCCCAATTTCTTCTTCAGCCTCAGTGTTATTTTCATGCACTGTTGTAACTGTTTTGGAGGTAACTGACCTACATTCTGAGTGAGAAGGTGATGTATGTGAAGTTCCAGAAGTTGCTTTAGCATGTTGGGCACTCTCTTTTGCAATGGACATTCTAGTGGCATAAACCAGCAGCAGTGGGACCACTATTAGCAAAGATTGGGCATGGTCTGAGCGTTTTCTTGTCACTGCAGGTGGTGTATGGAATGTTAGCTATTTTCATTTTTTTTAAAAAATCATCACATTCCAAAGAAACTTTTCCTTAAATCCTTATACCAAGGGGTAAATGTATCAAGCTCCGATTTTTTCAGCGTGTTAAAATCGTGGCAAATCGCGGGTGATAACCTGCGATTTTAGTCAAAAATTTTACAAATGTATCAAGCTGCGATTTTTATGCCGATCTTCAAAATCACTGGTCATCTCTGGCGATTTGCTGCGATGTAAAACATTCCTGTGTTAGCTAATTCTCCTGTGTTGTAACAGCGAGATTACTAAACACATCACTGTTACACTGTCCAGTCATACAGCCGGAGCTCCGGCAACTGTAAAAACTTTTAAAAATAGATCAAAGTTAAAAAAAAAAAAAGCCTGGGGTCCCCCCTCTATTCAGTCCTAACCCTAGTGCTGCCAGACTACTGCTGGTTCTGTGAAAATCGGGGAAAAAATTTGCGTGGGGTCCCCCCTATTTTCACGGAAGCAGCACTAGGCTAACCAGCTGGGGTTGGTGACACTATAGCAGGGGAATACTCGGCAGGGATCCCCCTGCCATAATGACAAACCAACCCCAGGCTGTTCAGCACTGGGCTGGATTCCCTAGCAAAGATCCCACTTTTTTTTTTAACTTTGATCTATTTTTAACACTTTTCACAGCTGCCGGAGCTCTGGCAGTATGACAGAACAGTGTAACAGTGTGGCATGTTTTAAAGCAAAGTCTCCTGAGTTTGCTTAATCGCAGCTTCATATATTTGAGATAGCTTGAATGGCAAACAGTCGGGATTTTGATGTCTATCGATTTTGCAAATAGCGATTTTGACAAAAGCACAACTCTGGTGATTTTACATGAAATCTAAGCTTCATATATTTGCGAGTTTCAACTCTCCCGAGAAAATCACTGGATTTTCAAAATCGGAGCTTGATACATTTACCCCCAAGAGCTGATGTTTTCTGTGCGATAAACAAACAGAGTTTTGCGTTTGAGCATACTTTATTACACTTTCTTCCCAAATTATCATTTTTACTAGTACACATTGAAAAAGTACTACTACTTCCAATACTAGTATGGAGATGCTCCTGATCTGTAGACTGATCCATGATTGACAAGATGTGTAAAGCTACTTGAAGTTTGAGCTACTTGAAGCTGCCACCACACTAAGTGAATGCCCAATGAGATAGTGAAAGAAAGACCGTTACCTTGAAATTCTTCAGACACTGCTCCACAATAGCACTCAAATTTATACAATTCTCTCTTCAAAAATGTATTTTTACCCATTTTTGGGTGTGATGCTCAGTGTTGAAGAGTACCCTGTTTTTTGTTCACCTAGTAGTAAAGCTGTCACTGATACTGTCCCCCACACAATTGTGTTCGGATTGAAACACTTAAACACTTGGGATTGTAATAGCAAGAAATATGTGTGTATATATATATATATATATATATATATATATATATATATATATATGTGTGTGTGTGTGTATGAATAATGAAAACAAGTAATGCAGCAAAAAACAAACCTCGCTTTATATTGCATTTTATTTTATATGTTCCTTCTTCCTACAATACGTTTTTTTTTACATACCTGGCTAATTATAATGGGGTATAAAGCATATTATAGCAATTAATTATATAACTATGTTCTTTTACAGTAGTGAACACAGGGGCTGATTTATCAAGATGCAAAAAGCCCTTGAGATTTAAAAACCTGGTGTTTTGGCGTCAAAAGGGGTTGATTTTTTGCTTCACACTATATACTAATAGGGTTATTTGCTTTAGGGTTAACCTAAAACAAATAATATGAGGGGTGTTACTGGGAGAAAGACCAGAGCACTAGTTGTCAATCTGATACCCTGGCCCAGAGCTGAACTAAGGCTCTGGGGAGCCAGGGTTACTTTAGACAGGGAGGCCCCTTCGATGTAACATAGTTATCATTTTAGACAAATACACAGGCAATACTGGATGCACTACTGTTAGGTGAATGCAGCTCTGCCTTCATGAGCAGTACGGTGTGAAATGGGACATACCTCCCAACTGTCCTTGCAGTCACCCAAATTCTGGACTGCCCCACTAGATTCAGGACAGTTGGCAGACTGTCCTGCTCTCTCCTACCTGTTCTTGTCACTTTCATCACTTGTGGCTGCTGGTGTCTTTGGATCAGTTGCTTCTTGTCTGGATCCTGGAATGTTGGAGGCCCTATATGGAAAAAAATGGGTACATGAAATGTAGAAAACTCCAACTAGCCCAGCAATACATTAAAAAGCACTTGCATATATATATATATATATATATATATATATATATATATATATATATATATATATATATGTATATTGTTCAGCTGCACCACACAGATAGGAAGCATTGTACCTTTCATTTATACTGGTCTCTCTTACTGTCTCTTTATTTTCCCAGTATACTTGTCTGTTTTATAGTTTTCCCAGCCTTCTTGCTTCAACCTGTCTATTTGTTTTAATCCTATTCTCCTCTGTTCATTTCATCTCGTTTTCTATTCCCTCTCATTCTATACCTGGTAACTGCCAGTCCCCTCTTCCCCCCAGCTCTCTCTTCTGTCTGTCACCATATTGACATACTTGTTCTCCACCCCCCACCCACTGTTTATCTGACTCAATGTGCCCTGGCCAAGATGCATTGCAAGTTTACCAGCGCAGCTGTGCGTAGACATGCTTCCTGGCATCCCTCCCCTCCTGCCTGTGCACAGGTGTGGAAGCACCCAGAGTAGTGCTCGGGTGGTGGAGGGATCCGTGTGGACAGAGCTCCAATACTGATATTCTTAGCACAGGTGAGGAGTCTTCGAAATCAGAGTACGATAGGAGACGGAGATGGTTATGTAGCTCAATAGAGGGAGGGACAGGGTGAAATGCGTGAACACAGCTAACTTGCGCAGACTTAGAGATAGTTCACTGCAGAAGATTGAGCAGGGTAGATATGTGGACATAGGGCCTGATTCATTAAGGATCTTAACTTAACAAACTTCTTATTTCAGTCTTCTGGACAAAACCATGTTACAATGCAAATTAGTATTCTGTTTTTCACATAAGTTAAATACTGACTGTTTTTTCATGTAGCACACAAATATCAACTTTAAATTTCAGTGTACAAATAAGCTATTAAGTATTTGTGTGTAAAGGCAGTTGGTAACTTAGGCATGATGGATAATAATAAGCTTGGTTTAGAACATGTTGAGCTTTAGGTATTGTTGTGACATCCATTGGAGAATGCAGAAAGACAGCCATTTTTCGAAGTCAGCAAATTGGATAAAGTAATTTCAATTAATATTGAGCAAACTTGGTTGTCTTTTTCTGAAATTATGCGTAGAGCATGCTACGGCGTGGAAGGGCGTATCCAGCACGTGGCAATACCAGGTTTTACACTTTTACACACATACACACGAACACACACATTTGCAATTAGTGCATATTAATTCTAGTTGCAACACATAGCTATTTATGTCAGAATTTGGCAGTATTTATGTTTAGTATTATAAGTTGTATGCATGTTAGCGAAATCAAAGGTTGAGGTTGCAGGAACTATGTCATGTTTAGTATCATTTTAATCCCCTATTCATCGGCAGTTGTCCATTTATTCACCGAAGAGATCGCACATTGCATACTTTAGTTAGCGATGTTAGGGAATATATGTTTAAAGTGATGCTGATGGTAAAATGCAAATAGACTACTTGAAACTGGATTCTTGGCGGGAAAATCAAAGTGCATCCCATGGAGAGTTGACCCCCACCTTTGGATATTTTGGGTTGAACTGGCCTATGACCTGCAGTACACTGGAATTTCCTGAAGTCTGGATCTATAGAAGCAAGCCACATCACCTGTATTCTTTTACTGTATTCACTGACTGCATATAAGCAGGGGCTCTGGATCTAGTGACCAGTCTTCTTTGATCACAGTCTTCAGACCTGAATGACTGTACATTGGATCCAGAGCGCTTGCGATAAGTAACAGCTGTACTTGTTTTATTTTGCATTGTTATTCTGATACTTTTGGCTGTTAAATTACTTTGTGCTTTGGAACCACACATCGGGATTCGACCATCGTTATTGGATAGCGACAAAACGTGCATAACACATTTTCAATAGATAGTACTGAAGGAAATAGGTCAGGGAAAGCAATGTACATTTGGATGTCCTCAGCGGAGAGGAACAGTGGGAGTGGAAGGGAGAATATGCCAGAGATGAATACATTACAGGAGCAGTTTGAGAGGTAGGAAGTGGACCAGGAGAGAACTGTGTCACGATGAACAATGGAGTGAAGGGTGTGTAGCAGAAAAGGGTGTTCAACAGTGACCAAGGCAGCAGAGTTATAGGAGAATGAGAATTGAGAATTAAAAATATTTACATTTATTCATAAACACCTTTTCATTAATTAGATAAAACTCAAATTAACCAAAAAATGGGAAAAAAAACCCAAATACAAACACATGGATGTTGGTTTTATCACCTGGTTAGAGGTCTTGCAAAGCAGGTTATGCTGGAAGGCATAATGGCTGTCTTCTTTATCAGTTTGAAATATTACAGAAAAAAGAGATAAACCTTAGGCCATTTTGAAATAAAATATTGATTGACTGTGTGTAGTTTGTACAGACATGTACTTTCCAGCAGTAAAATCCACAATTTCTGATGCCTTAACTGTAATGCAGCTGTTCCAATATCCTAAAAGGACTAACATTGTTAACTATAGATATTTATATGCTTACAAAGGCAACTCCTTCATGTCCTGATCCTCCTCCATGAAATGATCCTTGCTTCAACTCCTTTGTGCTCCAGCTGACAGCTGGGTCATAAAGTCTGTGGGAATAAATTGCACACATTTAGCTATTTACTAAAATGGTGTCTGTTTCTTCACCTGGGCAAAACCATTTTGTATTAGAGGGAGAGGTATATTTAAAATATGGAGACAGATTTAAAGTTGGGGTAGGGGATGTTGTAGATTCACTTTAGATTTCAGTGTACAAATAAAGCTGTCAAGCATTTGTGCGCTATATAAAAAAACAGCCAGTATTTAACTTAAGTGCAAAATAATAAACTCATTTGCTTTGTAACATGGTTTTGTCCAGGAAAAAAACTAAAATTTTTGCTTTACTTTTCTCAATGAATCAGGCCCAAGGTGAATAAATTAAAATCCCTTATATTAGATGTGAGTTGGGTGAAAAAGTCCCTCTCCGAGTGCTGCAATCATTACTCGGATCCTTAAATTTTGCCTGCCATATGATCCCAGTAGAAAAATCTTTTGCCAGAAGTTGCAAAGGGCAATGGTTGCGTTGAACAGACTGCATGCTCATGTCAGGTTGTCCCGGGAGATGTAAGAGAACTTAGAGGTTTGGTTAAAAATCTTAGATGAATTTAATGGGGTTAGCATATAACCAGAATCGGCCGTCTCCAGTCGTGAACTACATTTGTTTACAGACGTGGTTGGCTCAACAGGGTTTGGAGCCTATCTCAACGGTGTGTGGTGCGCTACACCTTTTCCCTCAAGATGGGTTTCGTCAGGTTTGACTATGAATCTTTTGGTGCTCAAGCTTTTTCCTATAGTAACTACTATGGAATTTTGGGCTCATCGTCTTCAAGACCATAGTTTAATATCCAGGTGTGATAACTTAGGCGTGGTCCAAACCCTAAACAAGCAAAGTGCAACGTCAAGCTCTGACAGATAGTGATGCACTGCTTTGAACATATCATTCGTGGGACGGCAATAGGGACAGCCTGTGCCCCCACATATGCAAACTTCTTGGGTTTGTGGAAAAGGGAATACGTTTTCAATTGTCAGAACAATTACACTAGCCACATAATGTTATGGCTACGTTATATTGATGACGTTCTCATTTTATGGGATGGTAATGATTCCCTTTTCCATGAATTTACAATTTATCTTAAACACTAATTAACTAAATCTCAGATTAACTGCAGAAATAAGGGGGTTCTGAAGGGGGAACTACTAAGAACGAAGAGAAAATGTTCTGATGAATAAGTTTTCATAAAAAGATCTAGCGAGCTCAAAAAAAGATTACTCAATCAGGGCTATAGTAAAATGGTAATTAAACAAGCTGAGAGAGTCGTCAACTTGAAGGACAGAGAATGACTTATTTATCCATTTCTGAAAAATAAAATATCACATGTCAATACTAGAATGATAGGCACATTCTGCTCAAAATGGAAAGACATAACCAAAATTTTCCAATGACACTGGCACATCTAAATGCATGATGAGGGCCTAAATAAAATCCTACAGGATAAGATATCCATCATATGGAGACGCTCTAAAAATCTTAGAGACTAATTGGTTCACAGCTCCCTCACACCACAAAGGAAACAGATATCATCAAGGCCATCTGTTTTTTTTAGATGTGGAGTCTGTAAAGCCAGCCAATATGTAATACAAACTAAAGAATATACAGACAATTTTCAAAAATCTGGAAGATTAAGCAATTTTTGAATTGCAAGACACCCAATGTGGTGTACTGTCTAACATGTTCTTGTCAACTTCAACATATAGGGATGACTAGTAGAAATTTTAAAAAGAGAATCCTAGAACATGTGGGTAATATACGTAATGCTACCAGGGATAGTGATTATTTTAGACCACTCACTACGGTAGCCAGGCATTTCCTCAAATATCATAACAGTGACCCGAAATTTTAAACTGCATTTGCTATGGAACAAGTTAATTTGGGTATGAGAGGCGGGGATCTACAAACAGAGCTCCTGTCAGGTTTGTACACGAAGGATGAGTGAGATCCTGCTGTCTCAGCTGGTATTGGCTAGATTCCCCCAGAGGCTCGGAGTCTAACAGAATGGAAGGTATTCACCAGGGATCCCTTCAAGGGGATTTGGGCTTCAGTGGCTTCCACTCTGCAGGTTGCGGGCCTGTAGGGAAGTTCCCAGTGAGACAGACTAAAGAAGTGGTTTGGCAGCATTCAGAGAAATACAGTTCTAATAGCAGATGATGATCATAGCAATTACCATTAAAGAGTGGACCATGTATACAAAGTTCAATGGAATGGAGAGTGTGCAGTATAGGATGAACTACGGCTATACCACTGAGAAGTGGAATGGATCAGCGTGGTTCAACGGTACATGCTGATTAGATAGCGAACGTTGATCACAGCAAATGCCAGTAAGGAGTGGAACATGTATGCCAAGTTCAGAGGTATACAGAGTAGGCAGCAGACGATGAACAATGGCTGTTATCACTGGGGATTGAAATGATCAGCGGAGGTCAGCAGTGCATGAAGAATAGATAGTGGGCGTTGATCACAGCAAAAACCACTAAGCAGTGGAACATCTATGCAGCATTCAATGGAGTACAGGGTATACAGCAGACGATGAGCCACAGCTATTACCACATGGATGTGGAACGAATTAGCGGAGGTCAGCGATGAAGGCAGAGTAGATAGTAAAAGATGATCACAGCGATTACCACTAATGAGTGGACAAGGTGAGTAGAGATCAGTGGTATCCAGGTATGCAGCAGACGGTGAACCACAGCTTACCACAGGGGTGTGGAATGGATCAGTGTAGGTCAGCAGTGCATGCAGAGTAGGTAACGGGCATTGATCACAGTGATTACCACTAACGAGTGGAACAGGTGAGCAGAGATCAGCGGTATCCAGGTATACAGCAGATGATGAGCCACAGCTATTACCACAGGGATGTGGAACTTATCAGCGGAGGTCAGCAGTGCATGCACAGTAGGTAATGGGTGTTGATCACAGCGATTACAACTAGCAAGTGGAACAGGTGAGCAGAGATCAGCGGTATCCAGGTATGCAGCAGATGGTGAGCCACAGCTATTACCACAGGGATGTGGAACAGATCAGCGGAGGTCAGCGGTGCATGCAGAGTAGGTAACGGGGGCGTTGATCACAGCAATTACCACTAGCAAGTGGAACAGGTGAGCAGAGATCAGCGGTATCCAGGTATGCAGCAGATGGTGAGCCACAGCTATTACCACAGGGATGTGGAACAGATCAGCGGGGGTCATCGGTGCATGCAGAGTAGGTAGCAGTGGTAGATACAACGGAGAGCAGGAAGCTGATACAGGCCATATGTAGACTCAAAGAACCAGCAGTGAAAAGATGATGGGAGGAGCCTTATAAAGGAGGACTGACCAATTGCTAGACAGGCCAAACACAGGTGAAGCAAGCACAGGTGCAAACTGTTGCTGACCGCCTGCAAAATGAGGAGAATTAATGTGAGAGTCAGTGTACTGAGGCTCGGGTGGAGATACCTGGAGAGCGGTGTGTGACAGTTCCTAAGACATGAGACTAAAAAAAATTTTCTTATGGGAAATTTAATTTCCAATGGGCTGAATGATAACAATAATTACTCCATTTTCTTATAACAATCTATCTGTTAAGAATCTAAAAAATGGACACATACATTAAGGCTGAATATTCACAATTATAAACAATCTAAATATTATATTCACATTAATATTATAATATAAGCAACAAGTTATCACAGTAGCATTAAGCTACTTATACATTAAAGTATGCAGTGGGATCACTAAAGAAATGTAACATTGATCTTTCCTTAGTCACTTATTTTCTTTTTTATGCACCACCTAACACAAAGTCCACATATACATCTTTTTAAAATAAAATTCATCAATCCTTAACACAACATATTCCACTTACCTTTATTTCACTACCACAAACCTACGATCAATGTAGCAAATCTTACTGATGTTACTTCACTATAAGTAGGTGTATATTAATTATTTATTTTGCTTATCAGTAACTTACTGCACTTATTAATCATATTTAAGCATTTAACACAATATTAATATAATGTTTTTATATTATTAATCCCCTTAATTAAGATGAAGCTCTATATAGGACTGTACGAACAACAATGATCGTTGTTTCCTCCCCCTTAAATGTATATATATGTTTATACAATTACCATTATAACTATACCTGCATATAAATGGAATCACCATAAACAAATAAAAAACTTTTCCCATAATATCACATGACATGTGGGACTAATTAACATTGCCGGGCAGTAAGTCCAAGTACGATCAATTCTGACAGCTCACGATCATGTGACAGATTTATGCCACAGCTGTTGTCTTAATTAAGATGAAGCTCTACTTAGGATGGTATGAACAACAATGATTGTTGCTTCCTTCCCCCTAAATTGACATATATGTTTATACAATCACTATTATAATTATTCCTGCATATAAATCGGATTACTATAAACAAAAAAACTTTTCCCTCAATATCCCATGACAAGTGGGACTAATTAACATCACCGGGCGGCAAGTCCGAGTACGATTGATCCTGACAACTCACGATCATGTGACAGATTTACGTCACCACTGGAGGTGTGTTTCAACCCTTTATATACCCAATCAAGACCGACCATCGGGTTGCCTTGTAAAAGCTCATAGTGAAATGCACGTCGGTGTTTGCTGAGCTCGCTGCTGTCAGTTTATTTTAAACTATATTAGCTGATTTACAGATTCATTGAATATATACCTCTATGGTTTCACCTTAGTTATCGCCAGTTGTAGATAGTTTAGCAGTACTAACCAACGATACTTTACTACCTAGTGAGACTGTAATTCAGAAAAGATGTACATGTGTCTTCCAGTGACTCTGCTAAGGAGAATTAAATTCCTATAAGGAGACATACAAATTCAGTTTGCAAATATAAGGTGAATACTATGTTCTTCTACACTATGAACAACTAACACGCACTATATATAATTAATTAGAAATGGGTCTCTATTTTGGACTTTTCTCACCGATAACTATATATATGACAACAGGCTCACTATATTCCATAGAGTTAAACTCTAATCGGAGAAAGTTATTTTCACCTCCTAATGAACCCAGCAAATAAGAAAAGGGTTCCACTAGGGGGTACTCTCATTGAACTAACTTATAAAATATATATTGTGCTTGACTCAATTGACATTTTTGCAACATATTGTTACATAGCACAATATCCCTATTAAATGGGGGAAAGGAATAATACATTTACTTATTAGTATCAAGATCCCTGCAGTGAATATTAAAGTCAGCTCACTAATTTAATAATTAGAATGTCAGCGAGACAGCAGGGTAGTCTAACTACTTTCTTAACAGATTATTAATTTTGGTATTATCACCAATCCAACTTTCCTTTTTATAATATTTCGCAATAAAGTGTTTTTAATTTGAATTAATAAAGATATATTTTTAAATATCAATTGTCTATCAAACCCAATAGAAACGAAAAGAGTGCCCGTATAACACAATTTCTCTTTTCTAAATAGTTCAGATATTTACATCTGTGTTGGTGCACCTCCCCAAATATACTAGTAGAGAATATATTAATTGTACATATATATAAAAGGGTTCAATACTTGGTGCGGTGATAAAATATTTCCACTGTTCTTTAGAGGTCACCAGCGTTGGCGGGTAAGAACTGCAGGTAGTGGTTTAATACATGGCACAAGAGTAAATTTGGGTCACAGTATTCTTCGCCTTCGATCTCGCCTCTCCCAGGGTCACTTTTCAAGGTGCTCAGGGTATCATTTGTGAAAGTGTGCCCTTTTGAGGCCATGAGGCACAGAGTCTTTCTGACGCCATAAAGTAGCGCTTTGGATTCTAGGCCTTCCACATTTGTTGGTTGGTATTGACTGGTAGCTGTTCCTGCATCTGCTTTCATTGCCACCCTTTTGTTGAATACTTAAACTGTCACCTTAGTTCAACAAAAATTATATATGTCTCTGTGTTGTTATTTTAGGTCATAAGTAAGATAAAGAAAATCTAAGGTAAAGGTTTAAGAAGGTGTCGGGTTGGTATATCGGCCCTTGGCGTTTATTATTTTACTAATATATTACTGCAACCAGTAGTTACTGATTGTCTAAGCATCACTCTTTCACACCCATTTTATCAGCACACATTTCCAGTAGACTGATCTGTAAATAAACTGTTAAAATTTGTCCAGTAAAATCACATCTATTTTGATATACATGCTTTCACCTTGTTCAACCATCCAGGGCCGTAACTAGGGCTGTGCGATAGGGGGCGACCACCCACCGCTCAACGCTGAAGGGGGGGTGCAGTTTATGAATATTTTAGGTTTGCATTATATGACAGTCACTAGGAAGCTTTCTGTACTATATTGCAGTTACAGTAATGCTTCCTGTATTGCATGGTAGTCATAGGAATGCTCTCTGTATTGCATGGCCTTCACCAGGATGCTCTTTGTATTGCATGATGACCATTAGGATGCTCTTTCTATTGTGTTTATATATATATATATATATATATATATATATATATATATATATATATATATATTGTGATAAAGCACGACATTCACTGGAGTCTCACACAGCTTGGCTGAACCATTTCACACTGTATTGGCAGTTGTCAGGATGGCATAAACAGTTTCAGCAGTGGTTAAAGCAGATATGTCCAGTAAAACATCACAATTCTCTCATAAACCTACTTCCGGCCAAACAGTGGCTCCCTCACTACTAGCCAGCCACTAACTGGCATTGGTGGCCTCGCCCACAAATACAGTGTTTTTATCCTCCACCCCAGCAGTACAAACCAAGAGCAAATCAATTACACCCATGTGAAACACTTGTTTTTGTGTATGTGCTGAAAGGGAAGCCCAGGGAAAGCTTAACCCTGTCTGCACTGCAGCCTGCTCCTGAAATCCCATCTCTAATGTCAAGAAGGTGCACAGAATGCATTGGGAAGGTGGAACCACTTTTGGGGGGTTAGGGTATATATGTATGAATTTGTTTCATTAATACATATGTATTTTGGACATTGGACATTTTCTATTCCCCCCTCTTTTATGTTTATTATTATATTTACATTTATTTATTTATATATTTTTTTATTTATTATTATTATTTTTTCTTATTTTTTCTTATTTCATTTTACTTAACATTCTCAGTATAATCCATTTGATACACATAGGAATCTGATGGGTATTTATTTATTTACTATGCACATGACGCAAATAACGTTTAATGAACCACACTTACTGTCATGTGTATACACATGCACAAATCCACTATCTCCATCTCTCCATTAATACAATTGCTATCACCAACCAAGTCTACAGATGTCTTGTTCACCCATCTAATAATTCATGTATATACTCCGCTTTGTTGCCACTATGTGTTTCCTATTCCCCCCCCCTTTTTTATGCTATGTCTGTTCCTTATGAATGATGTCTGTATCCACAAATGGGGAATTGATGATACCCCAAGTCGCTATGTACAACGGATGTAGATTCGCAACACACTGGAACATTTCTGAATTCAGGAACTAACTGCCACTCAACACTGTACTATGTATAAATACCTCGTCTCCTTCACATACCAAACTACTGCCTTGAGAAAGTCACCTAGGTGACGAAACGCGTCGGCCAATCAGCATTCACTTCCGGATTACTCACACCCGATACGTCACATCCGGCCAGGCGTGTGTTCAAGGCTAGGACACACGCCGCCCGTGGCATCTGTATTACCGCTATTGTGTTTACTCAGAAATTGGTTCACTAAACACTGGACAATATTTACCCACCGCCGCTCGGACCGCCTGCACACTACCAACTCCATCTACTGGATTTACAGGACAATCTCTGGGTATCTGGACCACTACTAAGCGCAAGTATTGTGACCAATTCTTTTACAACTTGGACATTTAGTCAAGTTTCAACGGACCACGATATCCTCCAGGACTATAACCCAGCCATTATATTGTACTTATTTTATCTGTCTGTTTATTAAGATTGTTTGTTGGACAATTTCCTTGTACTTATCAGTTCTCTACTGAATACACCTAGGTCTGTGACCATTATCCATACATGTTTTAACCTGCATATGGAATTATGTATTTTACTGTATATGTTTGTGCATTTTAACACATGACTAATTGTTGTAATATCTGATAAAACCATTTTGTTTATAGCTCCCGGCATATCCATTATTTAGGTATAGCGCGGAATACTTTGTATTTATGTATTATATCAGGTTGGATTTCCCTGCTATTCTGCTGCTTACTTATAAGACCCTGTAGTGCGCTTCCTTCCTTATTATCGACGTTAGAGGCTGCATGGGATGATTCCATGCACAAATGTTCAGTGCCTTCCTGTTTCAGGTTCTTTCTTCCGTTACAGGTATCTATCGACAGCAGGCTTCTTTTGGTTCATTTCTGTAGTATTTCAGGAGTCAGGGAATGTTGCAGGCAAGTTATTGCAGAATAATTTTAATTTTACATAATGGAGACATTCAGGGCCTGATTCATTAAGAAATGCAAAATGAACATAATGTGCATTTTTTTTTTTAAAGACACAAAAATATCAGGAATATTCACATCCATATTCAACAAAGAGCATATCTGAAGAAATGTGTGTTGACGAATATCATAGATTTATTAGAATTATTGTGAATGTCAAATGCACATGAAATGCAATTTTACAGTTGATCCTGATTGCAAACAAATGTTCTAGCATGCATGCTTAGCCATCATCACTATTAATTGGCTCTTAAACCAGACCTGTAGTTGGTGCAAGTGATTTTACATGAAACACTTCATGTGTCGGCATTTATGTGCCTTAATGAATCATGCCCTCTGCTATTCTCTATCTACACCACTTCTCTTGGAAAACTAATAAGCTCCTTTGGATTTCAGTATCATCTCTATGCGGATGATACACAAATTTATCTATCCTCTCCTGATCTTTCACCATCTGTGTTGTCTCGCGTTACTGACTGTCTTTCTGCCATTTCATCTTGGATGTCTTCTCGCCAACTCAAACTCAATCTTTCAAAAACTAAATTAATAATATTCCCACCCAAGAACAGAAGCTTCCTGCCTGACATTTCTATTTCTGTTGATAACATGACCATAAATCCCACCCCGCAAGCTCGTTGCCTAGGTGTAATCCTTGATTCACAACTGTCGTTTATTCCCCACATCAACTCTATATCTAAATCATGTTACATACACCTAAAGAACATTTCCAGAATACGCACATATCTGACACAAGACACCGCAAAAACATTAATTCATGCACTCATCATCTCCCGCATAGACTATTGCATTTCCCTCCTTACTGGTCTTCCCAAAGTCAGACTTGAACCCCTACAATCTATTTTGCACGCAGCGGCTAGACTGATTTTCCTTACAAACCGTTATTCCTCTGCTGAGCCACTCTGTCAGTCTCTACATTGGCTGCCTGTATTTCAACGAATCCAATATAAAATTCTTCTACTAACATACAAGGCCATCAACAAAATTGCACCGACATACATTTCCTCACTTGTCTCGAAATATTTCCCTACTCGACACCTCCGTTCTGCACAAGATCTACGTCTCTCCTCCACTCTCTTCACATTCCCCCATTCTCGGTTACAGGATTTTTTCCGGGCTGCACCTACTTTGTGGAATTCCCTCCCTCGCACAGTAAGACTTTCCTCTAGTCTTCAAACCTTCAAGTGTTCACTGAAAACCCACCTCTTCAGACAAGGTTATGAGATTCCTCAACCATCATCTTAATTTCCCTAGATTACCCTATTGCCATCCTCTACACTGCTAACGCAAGACAACAACCTTCTGACCAACATTGCAACACACACAGTCCACTCAGTACTTTTACCTTTGCAGTCTGGCTGGTCCATTGTGCAATATGATGTAGCACATGCCCTTGTGTTTCTAACTCCCATTGTCCTATAGATTGTAAGCTTTCGAGCAGGGTTCTCTTACCTCTCTGTCTGTATGTATTACCCAGTATTGTCTTATTAATGTTTGTTCCCAATTGTAAAGCGCTACGGAATTTGCTGGCGCTATATAAATAAATGTTGATGATGATAATGATGCCCTTAAAATGTATCTCTGTACCCGATCTGCTGGCCATATTGTTGTCTTCTACTTATTTGTGTAAACAGTATCTAAACAATACAATTTTATTTTATACATCACTCATAATTGGAACTGTACAACACTTTTCAGATGTTGATCAAGTAGTAATCCACAAATTATTGAAGGACACTAGAAATCAGTTGTTCTGCAATTATTATTATTAATTTTTATTTATAAGGCGCCACAAGGCGTCCGCAGAGCAATGAGGGTCTTTGCTATTTCCACTGTTATAAGCAACTAGGATAAATTCAGTGTGTGTATATATATATATATATATATATATACAAAAAAGATACAAAGGGCGCTAGGACAATACACCAGTAAATAGTATATTAATAAAGTCCAATAGCTTGAACTGGTTCCTTCATGTGTCACACTTCCCCTGTGCGGGCGGCTGCCAATCCTCTGAACCAAGCGGTGCAGCAGGAAAAAATCTAGAAAAGATGAAAGAGGAGGTGCACAATAGTGCAGTACAGTATAATAATGGAGCCAAACAAGAATCCAGGAAAGGAACCTAATCACCAGAGCAATGTGAGCCAAAACTTTCCACCATGTGGATATCCACAATACCTAGGGTGGATAAAGATAACATATATGGTGAAAAATCACACAGAGCCACGTAGCATTCAGGAAAGTCACATTAAGCAAAGTGCAAAAAATAGGGACAAGCAAGTCACACTAGTGCAGATGTATGCGTACCAGAAACCAAAAGTTTTATGGCTTATCTGAAGGAATATCTTGTAGACTGTAATGATGTATTCAATCTTCAGCCATCATGGGTTAACCAGTTGGTTACCTCAATCAATAGACAGAAGGACACAGATGTAGTATCCAAAAAATTCACATTTATTAAAAAAGTAGTAACTTACACATCCAGAAGCAGATGACAAGCCTATCTGATCAGCGATGGTAATAAAACAGCAAATTCTCAACGCGTTTCGTCTGTAAACAGACTTCATCAGGAGCAAACACAGATATATACTGTCAAAAACGGCATCTCTATAAATAGTGCATCGCGCCATTTTGCGCGTGCGCACTGCGGACCGGAAGAGAGGCATCCACACATGCCCAGAATCCATCCACTAGCGGCCATATTGGGCATGTAAATAATAGACCCAGAAAACCAGACACATACCTCACGAGCAGAAAACGCCTGCCCATAAGCTCATAAAAAACCAGCCACTAAACAAAATGATATTTGACAGAAATAAACTGTCAGAAATGGAGCTCTATATGCAGTGCGACGCGCTAGTTCACGCGTGCGCACTACAAACCGGAAGTGGGGCGCCTGGGCATGCTCAGAAACCCATCAACCGGCAGCACCAATTGTGCAAGTGCCAGAATATTAAACCCAGATACCCAAACAGATCTACATACATATAACACGATCGGCAACTTGCCGATCACACTGCGCATGTCCAGAGCACTTCTAGACAGACTGTCATATTACAAATGTATATAACAATACAGCACTAAACATACTGATTAGATACATCAATGGATATAGCATAAAAACATTGACAAGGAAGCTTATCTCATATAAAGCAACCTAAATGAAACATGTGCATACAATATAAAACACATTAATTAGACATCATGTATCACAAAAAAGAGTCAAACTAAACAATCTTAAAGATTTATCACCATATACTAAAAATATCAGATGAGGCAAGATTGAAGAACAACGGTATTTTTAATCTTTCTACACATGTTATGTCTGACTCAGAAATCTCGGTTTTGGGGAAGGGTTTATCCTTTGCCCCTACTAAGAAATGTAATAAATTTGAACTATACATCGATATTAACAAGTTCATTAGAAAATTGACACTAAAAAGGCATTTTCTGAGAAAAGAACAGGCAGTTCTAACGAATTATGATAATTCCTCAAAATCAGGTCTTAAAGCACCCTCCAAATATTACCCCTTGGAATCCAAGAGTAGCTTTATAGAAATTTTTCAGACGTTGGTTACTGAAGATCTATGTCATTAAAAATCTATTAATTCTAAGGAGTATGGTTCAAACAATCTTAAACCACAAGAGGTTAAGGCTTTGAAGGATCTACAGACCAATTCTGAGTTGGTAATTAAACAAGCTGACAAGGGGGGAGGGGTAGTGCTAATGAATAGAGATGATTATGTGGTGGAAGCCCTACGCTTTCTAAGTGGTACCGCTTCATATAGAAAGTTGAGTAAAGATCCCACAGAAGGATATGTTTCTGAGTTAAGAGATATACTCACCATTGCGTTACATGACAATATTATTGTAAAGGATGAATATCAGTATTTGATAATGAACTATCCGGTGGTGCCTATTTTCTACTTCTTGCCCAAAATACACAAAAGCCTTGTAAATCCACCCGGCCGTCCTATAGTGGCCGGTATCGATTCAGTTACTTCTAGGGCTTCAGAATATGTGGATTTATTCTTACAAAAGTATGTAGTACAGTTATTATTATTATTATCATTTATTTGTTAGGCGCCACAAGGTTTCCGCAGCGCCGCACATAGTACAAACAGTAGACTATACAGGGTATAACAGTACAGAACAATAAACAAAAGTACCAATACTTCAGAAACTCCAGGCAGGCAGATGCAATAGACACGGAGCAGAAGAACGGGTAAGGAGACAGGAGGGAAGAGGGCCCTGCTCAAGGGAGCTTACATCCTAAGGGAGGGTTAAACAGACCAGGCACAAGAGGAGCCAGGTGAGGGAATGGGAGAGAGGGGAGAATGAGTGGAGGAGATGGGGGTTAAGTGGATGGTTGGTAGGCTTTGAGAAAGAGGTGAGTTTTGAGTGCACGTTTGAAGGAGCACAGAGTAGGAGAGAGGCGGATGGAGCGAGGGAGGTCATTCCAGTGAAGGGGGGCTGCACGGGAAAAGTCCTGGATTCTGGAATGGGAAGAGGTGATCAGAGTGGAGGAGAGGCGGCGGTCATCTGCCGAGCGCAGGGAGCGGGTGGGAGTGTGAATGAAGAGGAGGTTAGAGATATAAGGGGCAGTAGAGTGGGAGAGAGCCTTGTAAGTGGTGGTGAAGAGTTTGAAAAGAATTCTGTAGGGGAAGAGGAGCCAGTGTAGGGCAAGGCAGAGAGGGAAGGCAGAGGAGGAGCGGCGTGAGAGGTAGATGAGTCTTGCGGCCGCATTGAGTATAGAGCGGAGAGGGGAGAGATGGGAGTGGGGGAGGCCGGTGAGGAGGAGGTTGCAGTAATCCAGGCGGGAGATGATGAGTGTGTGTATGATGGTTTTGGTGGCCTCCTGAGAGAGAAAGGGACGGATGCGGGCGATGTTGCGTAGTTGGAAGCGACAGGCTTTGGCAAGAGAATGAATGTGGGGGGCAAAAGAGAGAGAGGAGTCAAGGGTGACACCCAAGCAGTGGAGTTGGGTGACAGAGGAGATGGTGGTGGGGAGGCTGGGAGGAGGAAAGACAATGAGTTCAGTTTTGGAAATGTTGATTTTGAGAAAGCGCTCCGACATCCAGGAGGAGATGGCGGAGAGGCAGTCAGATACCTGAGCGAGGAGGGTGGAGGAAAGATCAGGTGAAGAGATGTAAAGTTGAATGCCATCAGCATAAAGGTGATACTGAAGGCCAAATGAGGTGATGAGAGCACCAAGGGAGGAAGTATAGAGCGAAAAGAGTAGAGGGCTGAGAACGGAGCCCTATTTGAAAGACACCACTAGTGTCTTACAATTATTTAGAGACTTCCCATGGAAAATTAACTATATATGGGTCACGATCGATGTCCAGGCTCTCTATACTTCTATTGATCACAAGAAGGGCATTGAAGCTTCCAGACACTTTCTGGATCTGGATGAGAATCTTACCCCAGCACATAAAGAATTTATTTGTGTCCTTATGAATTTTATTTTGACTCATAATTATTTTAAATTCATGGACCAATTCTATATTCAGACATGTGGCACAGCTATGGGGACTATTTTTGCCCCTAGCTTTGCTAATCTCTTTATGGGCCAATGGGAGGAATGTTATATCTATCACTCGGAAAAATATAAGGATAATATCAAGTTTTACCGTAGGTATATTGATGATATAGTTATGGTTTGGGCAGGTGACCCACAGTCTCTAGAAGAGTTTATAAGTTCTCTTGACATTAACGACTACAACTTAAAGTTCACAGCTAAGTATGATTTCTTACAAGTGGAATTATTAGATCTTATTTTAATTCAACAAGATGGCTGGGTCATTACCAAAAATTACTTTAAAAGTGTTGATGCTAATAGCTACCTACATTTCAAGAGCTGCCACCAGAAAAAATGGAAAACGAATATTCTATTTTCCCAATTTAATCGTGTTAAGCGCAATTGTAGTGATCCTACAGTATGTGGTGAGCAATTAGCAATTTATCAAGATAGATTTCTGGAAAGGGTATCCTATGACTCTCCTTGCCGGAGCTCTCAATAAAGTTGATAATATAGATAGATCTTCACTATTAGATTACACTAAGAAAGAGCAGAGAGCCAATAAGGATGTGGTTAATTTCATTACTAATTATAGTGATGATGAAACTCTAATTAGATCAGCATTTTTGAGACATTGGGGTATCCTTAAGAGAGATCCGGTTTTAACCAATATTTTATCAGATAGACCTAATCTCATTTTTAGAAAGAGCCGCAATCTTAAGGATATGTTGGCTCCGAGTCTACTTCAAACTAATAGGAGTCGTCCTTCCACCACTTTTTTGGATTGCAAAAGGAAGTATAAAATGTAATCACTGTAACGTTTGTCGCTATATGAATACTAATAACAAACAATTTTTTAATTCTGATGGGAGTAAGAGCTACACAATCTCTAGCCTTATGAATTGTATCTCTTCATCTGTGGTGTACCTTTTAGAATGCTCCTGTGGTTTAAGGTACGTAGGCAAAACGAAACGATTGCTTAAGTTACGTATTCAGGAGCATTTAAGAAATATTAAGAACAAAGTATTAACCCATTCTGTGCCTAAACGCTTTTTTGATGTACATCACTCAGATCCCAAACACTTAAAATTCCTTGCTATAGAACATGTGGTGCAGGGTCCTAGAGGTGGTGATTTAGGTAGGAAGCTAGCGCAGCGTGAGATGTATTGGATCTATACACTCAATACGCTGTCACCATCTGGACTGAATGAAAGCTTTGAAGTGGCTCCTTTTTTATAACTAGATCCTTTTTATAACCTAATTTTTTATGTGAATCTGATCTTTTTAGTATTTGGTGATAAATCTTTAAGATTGTTTAGTTTGACTCTTTTTTGTGATACATGATGTCTAATTAATGTGTTTTATATTGTATGCACATGTTTCATTTAGGTTGCTTTATATGAGATAAGCTTCCTTGTCAATGTTTTTATGCTATATCCATTGATGTATCTAATCAGTATGTTTAGTGCTGTATTGTTATATACATTTGTAATATGACTTAGTCTGTCTAGACGTGCTCTGGACATGCGCAGTGTGATCGGCAAGTTGCCGATTGTGTTATATGTATGTAGATCTGTTTGGGTATCTGGGTTTAATATTCTGGCACAGCACAATTGGTGCTGCCGGATGATAGGTTTCTGAGCATGCCCAGGCGCCCCACTTCCGGTTTGTAGTGCGCAATCGCGAACTAGCGCGACGCACTGCATATAGAGCTCCATTTCTGACAGTTTATTTCTGTCGAATATAATTTTGTTTAGTGGCTGGTTTTTTATGAGCTTATGGGCAGGCGTTTTCTGCTCGTGAGGTATGTGTCTGGTTTTCTGGGTCTATTATTTACATGCCCAATATGGCCGCTAGTGGATGGATTCTGGGCATGCGCGGATGCCTCTCTTCAGGTCCGCAGTGCGCACGCGCAAAATGGCGCGACGCACTATTTATAGAGATGCCGTTTTTGACAGTATATATCTGTGTTTGCTCCTGATGAAGTCTGTTTACAGACGAAACGCGTTGAGAATTTGCTGTTTTATTACCATCGCTGATCAGATAGGCTTGTCATCTGCTTCTGGATGTGTAAGTTACTACTTTTTTAATAAATGTGAATTTTTTGGATACTACATCTGTGTCCTTCTGTCTATTTATTGAGGTAACCAACCGGTTAACCCATGATGGCTGAAGATTGAATACATCATTACAGTATACAGGATATTCCTTCAGATAAGCCATAAAACTTTTGGTTTCTGGTACGCATACATCTGCACTAGTGTGACTTGTTTGTCCCTATTTTTTTGCACTTTGCTTAATGAGACTATCCTGAATGCTACGTGGCTCTGTGTGCTTTTTCACCATATATGTTATCTTTATCCACCCTAGGTATTGTGGATATCCACATGGTGGAAAGTTTTGGCTTACATTGCTCTGGTGATTAGGTTCCTTTCCTGGATTCTTGTTTGGCTCCATTATTATACTGTACTACACTATTGTGCGCCTCCTCTTTCATCTTTTCTATATATATATATAAATATATATATACACATATATATATTGTGGCAAGAAGGGATATTTGCCACTGTGGAAAATATCCTGTGGAACTGTTCCCTGTAAGGGTGGAGGATAAAGACACTGTCTGTATGTGTGGGTGGCACCACCGATTCCAGTAAGTGGCCGGTGAGTAGACAGAGCAGTAATGTCTAGCCAGACGTAAGTGGTGGGGATTTTTGTGTACTGTTACTGGATATGACTGCTGTACCAGCATTGGAGCTGTTTTACTTTCCTGACAACTGCTAATAAACAGCTAAATGGTTCAGCATACCTGTTTCCGATTTCTGTGAATGGTGTACTTTCTCACAAGCGATATCAGAAGTTAATCTGTAGGACAGCCGTCCTCCCAGTCTCCAGACAAAAAGGTGGTGAGTGGAGTCTGTTAAAGACCACTATAATCCACCAAACTGTTGTAATGCTTTCGTTTCAAATGTATTGCTGTGAAGAGGCAAACCTTTGCATTGGGAACTGATTAGCAGCTGTTTTGTTGCAAAAAAAAGCAGAAGTTAAAACACTGCTATTCATTGTAGTGCCACACTTGTTAAAGGTTCAAACTGTGAATTGGGTGTGGTCCAGAAAATCAATCAAACTTATAATGCTATGTTTCAAATGTGTTGCTGTTAAGAGGCAAACCTTTGCATTGGGAACTGATTAGCAGCTGTTTTGTTGCAAAAAAAGCAGAAGTTAAAACACTGCTATTCATTGTAGTGCCACACTTGTTAAAGGTTCAAACTGTGAATTGGGTGTGGTCCAAGAAAAAAAAATATTTTTGGATTTGTTTGCTATTTACCAATGAAGGTTTCACAGCACATGTCAGCTGAAAAAAAGGGGGGTTAAAAACAAGCAAAAACTAATGAATTTATTTTCTGGTAATTGTATTACCACACCTTGTGGGTCACTCAGTTGTGAACTGGGTGTTGCCCAGAAACTTTTCTTGCTACCTGAATGATGAAAGAAGCTAGGTTTCATTTCCCAGCACAAACTCCTGTGGGAATGGAAAACATTTTAAGAACCCTAGTGCAGGTGGCAGCAGTGCAAGAGGAAAATACCCGACTTCTCCGGGAGGAGATTGCTCAGGGGAGACGGAATAGAGAGACTCCAGCTACCACCACACTACAGAATTTAACTTCTCATGATGACGTGGAGGCATATCTAATAGCCTTTGAGCGTGCCGCCACCCGAGCCAAGTGGCCACCTTGGTCTTGGTCGAATACCAGGCTGCCTATATTTCAGGAGAAGCAGAGTGAATCTATATAGACCTAGATGAGGACCAGGCTGGCGATTATCAGCGGCTAAAAACCGCCATCCTAGCGAGGGTTGGAGTCACCAGAGCAGGGGAGGTCCAACGATATCATTACTGGAGGCTCTCCAAAGATTTATCGGTTCGGGCTCAGCCTGCTGAACTTGGTAGAACACTAAAGAAGTGGTTACAGCCAGAAAAGAAAACTGCGGGCAGAATGATCGAAATTCTGGCCATTGACCATTGTATCCAGGGTATGGACCAAGGGCTCCAAAGGTGGGCACTGCAGGCGGATCCTCAGTCATATGAGGAATTGGCTGCTGTGGTGGAGAGATACAGCGCCTTGCAGCATATGCCCAAATCTCCGTTGCCCGCCCGCTCAAGTTTGTGCTTCGGTCATGGACTGGCATATGGAACAGTGGACCGGATGTTGGTGAGGAGAGATTGCTTGATAAACCTGCATTAAGTCCAATCTACCTCAAGTGCAAAGAGCCTGGACATTTGAGGGCTCAGTGCCCAACCTCAGTAGAGCCTATGGGTTGTTCACTAGCGCACAATCAATCAAGCTGCTGTACAATGAGTCCAGTCACCGGGAAGTCCTGCTTGTTCCGGGTGAATGTATTTGTGAATCACCATCTGGTGCTGGCTCTGGTTGATTCGGGTAGTGAATTGTCCTTGGTTTCCAGCTCCATATTACCAGAGAAACTGACGCATAATCTGCTCAAAGTGAAGGTACTCTGTGTCCATGGGACTGCCGAGGAATATGATAGGACTCTTTTGCCTGTTACTGTGAAAGGCTAAACAGTAACAATGGTAGCGGCTGTTGCACCAAAACTGCCATACCCTTTATCCCTGGGCAGAGACTTTCCACTGTTCAAGCAGATCCTCTAGGAGCAAATACAGCTGTACACGTCGGCAATTGAAGCACCGGCCGAAAGACCAGCCATGATGCAGGAGCTTGAGGAAACAGAAAATGGAAAGCGCCAGGATCTACTATGAAACCTGAACCAGATAATTCAGGAAAATACAGCTCCTAAGAGGTGCGATCCTAGACAAAGGAGATCTGCACAAGTATAAACGCGGAACCAGACCCTGGCATCGTTCATTGGCGAGACCTTGGGTGAAGTGGCTAAGCCTCCCAATGAGGACTCAGACTGGGCAGGATTCTCTAACTTGTTTCCACTAAGAGACTTTGGTCGAGACCAACTTGGAGATGTTGCCTTAGCTAATGTCTATAAGAATGTGGTTGAGGTTAATGGGGTAGAGAAGGCTAACAACTTATATGGTAAAGAATGATCTGTTGTATAGAGCTGCTAATGTACAGGGTAGAACTGTGGAGCAATTGTTAGTACCACAAATCCATACATCACTTGTTCTCAAAATTGCACATACACGGGGATGTGCTCTCTGCAGTGTCAGCATCACCAAGGTTGGTGATGCTAAGGGGAGGGGAATGTGACAAAGAGGGATATTTGCCACAGTTTCCTGTAAGGGAACAGGTAGGAACACAGTTAGTTGCAGCAGCAGGCTGCTGATAGGGTAAAGTTTTCCCTAGGTTCCTCACTTAGCACACACGCACACAGGTGTTCCACATGGGTGTGATTGGTTTGCTGTGATTTGTTTGTAGTGCTTGGGGTGGAGGATAAATACACTGTGAGTAGACAGGGAAGTAATGTCTAGCCAGATGTAGGTGGTAGGAATTTTTGTGTACTGTTACTGGATATGACTGCTGTACCAGCTAATAAACAGCTAAATGGTTCAGCATACCTGTGTCCGATTCCTGTGAATGGTGTACTTTCTCACAATATATATCTATATCTATATATATATATATATATATATATATATATATATATATATATATATACACTCACTTGGAAATAACATGGACATAGAAATGCTGTTCGCATTCATTAATAAATAAAGCATTCCCGGAGACAGCCACAATCTTATGACCTCTGCTCAGTGATGTCAACAAACAGGTCACATGATCGTCACAACCACTAAGATATAATGTCTCTCTGATCAAAACAAACATCCATATGCTAGTGATACAGCCATAATCGGCACAATACACATAGCTTCATTGCAAAAACTGGCTTTATAGTAGGATCATTATCATTCGAAAGACAACAGCAGTGTCATGAGCTGCGGCAGTACGCCACCTCCTGGCATGAGGTAGCAGCTGAGCACGTGCATTAGTTACAATGCACTGTTATCTTTGTGGCATAGAGTAGGAGGGTGTAGGGACATCCTCCAACTCCAGGGGGAGCTCTCGCATGATTCTAATCTGTCATTTATATTTTCATACATGTTCCTGGTTTATGATATGACCTATGCTAGTTCTAAGCTAGTAATCAATTAGCAGCCTCCTGAGGCTGATTGTCAGCCCTGTCCTCCTCCTTTCTGATTTGTCCATCAAAGTATTTAAGGTAGTGAGGGCTGCTCACAAGCATACTTCTCCTGCTGTTCTCCATATTGCTGTTGCTGACCCCTGGCCTGGATTTTAATGTTGCTGATTTGCCTGTGTGACCCTGACCCCTTGCTTCAATACTGACTCTGCTGTTTTGCCTGTGACCCTGAAACCTTTGCCTGGATACTTGATTCCTCCTCTTTGTAATCACCTGCGCTACAATCTCAGGTTATCAGCTCCTACTATTAGAGAACAAGACCTGGGGGTATCCAAGTACCTGTGAGCGCATCTAGCTCTACTGGAAAGGTGGCTGCTAAAGGCGAAGACCTCTGAAGCAGTTCTAGGAGTTGATACCTGGGGTGTGAGCCATAACAAGCACTAACATGACCACAAACTATTCCTACTAACAAAATAGTAGGTGATTGTAGCTGACCAATGTAACTTATACCATCAAAGATATGCAAACTAGACTCTTTGGTATAAAAAACAATAAATACATTTGCAGAATACATATAATCTTGCATTCACATATATGATTATTATAGAAAATACAAAATGTCAAACCAGACCGTATCATCTGTCTCCACTAAATATGAAAAATGTCATAATATAAGCCAATCCCCTAGTACAAATTCAAAGAGGATTATAAGCTACCCATAAACAATATAGAAAATGGTACATAAAAAAAATATATAAAAATATAAATTAATAAAAAAGTTTATAAGCATGAATCAATAATCTTCAATGATCTAAAAAACAACTGCTCCCAAAATGTGGGATGGATACAGGAACAATAATTTCATTTATGTCCAGACTTAATCAAGCCTGAACAAAACAAGAATAGACATGATAAGTCAAAATAATATATCAAATGTTATTTAATTCAATGGAATCATTAAGGCCATATGGTATTAAGTCTTAAGCCTAAATATCCAATATGCTTCACGTTTACAAAGCAAATCGAATGTATCTCGTCCCCTTTTGGTTACACCGGTCTATCCTCCATTTTCTTTTTATAGGTTTGGGCAAACAAATGCTCTCTATTGATTGTTTCAACCTCATTATTGGCCTTTATAATTCTATATAGTAGATATTTCTGTTCCAAAAATGATTTGCAAATTAACTTTTAAGATTGTGTGATTTCAATACCTGTATATAAGGTCAATATCACTATTGTGAGTTTTAATGTATTTGACTCTACCAGTGTATACATAGAAGGTTTTTATTCATTTATGCAATTTATTTACACTGATGTTTTCTGAATAAATGTGGTTATTATACAATTTTATATGTTTGCTTATTGCTTCCATCATTTTTTGGTAGTTTTTAATAAATGGATATTCCATACAATGCTTTAATATGGATGACTTGTCACCATATATGATCCTTCACATAAAGGATCAAAAAAAATGAAACTGTGCCTAAAATACACATTTGTTTTATATATGAATCAATTGTTATTAAAATACCACTAGCCCTTTAAAATAAATCGTATAGCATCAAATGAGCCGTCATTTTTAATAATTCAATTAAACTTTTGCATTCAATTTATTTTTGCCACACTTGCATAAAGAGTAATTTAATTTTCTTCACACTGCTGCTGACAAGCACAAGCAAAATGTCAATCAGATGAGGAAGATATGTTGGCTTGCTAGCATGTCCTTATCACTGATCTGGAAGGTTAAAATGCAGGATAATGACCACAGCATCTTGAAGAGGCTTGCAAGGAGTCAGTAGAATATCTTGTTGTTTTTGACGCTTGACAGTTAAAATGTTATATGAATGCAAGATGTGGAAGCTCATGCATATTATTAGAACTAAGCAGAAGCCCAAATGTTTGCATTTGAGTCAAACAAGCTGCTTTAACAAGTGTTGAAAACCTTTTGACTGTCAAGCTGTTGATGGACTACAACTCCTTGTCAGCTTGTCCACTGTTAAAATATAAAGCTGCCTGATGTGCAGTATTTGTCCGTTTCTCAAGTTACCATAAAGCAATAACACAAGAATCCATTTAATTGTCTTATCATAATTTATAATAACTAAAAATATAATAAAAAATGTAATGAAAAGTGTACTGGACATGTACAACTAAAACATCGACATTGCAATGATATGGATCAACTTATATAAAATTAAAAAGTCTACATTTTTTTATCACTTTTCATATCTAGTACTAGCAATATTTAAAAACTTACATAAATCAAAATGCTGTAAGGCTGGGTACACACTTGCATTAGTGTGTACACTCCCATGATGAACATTTATCGTTCCAAGAAACTCATATCATTTGATTTAATTTTATAAACGGACTAAAAATCTCTGCAACTATGAAATTATGTTGTTCCAATTCTGCAGAGTGCATGTACTCATGACCAGCAGTGTAGGCAGATCTAGAATAGAGTTTACAGAGTCACAATCTATTCAGCCAATGATTATGACAGATGAAGAGCACAGATCTGAAGGTAAATCTTGTAAAATATTTATAGTGTGTATATATAAATTGGCATGCTGATTGGGACTTTCAGTTGTTGGTAAAATCACTAACGATATCACATCAGGAGAAATTTTCTATAGTGTGAACCCAGCCTAAGAGTTAATGGGTTTAGTCTATTTTTTATATTTGACTGAACATAATAATCCCTATCATGGTTATATTTATGATTTAGTCAATAGTTTATGCTCATCCAACACAATTTAATTAAAAATGTTGCTATATTTTTATTATTAATCTTATAAGATATTTATTATTAATTAAGAGTTTTTATTACATTAGTGATTTATCTCTCATTTAGTTTAGAACAACTAACCCTGTTATATTATGTTCTGTGTTCTTTACAATTATAACAGGTATGCAACTGGGGGTGTTCCCAGTTGCTCATAACCCCCTCATGCTTGTATCTTCACCTACAGTATTCAGAGGTTTTTATGTAGTACGGCAGCCCCAGCAGCTTCATTGAGCCCCCAGAAAGTTGCCAGACCCTCTGCTGATGCTGTGTGAATGTTGGGGTCAAATAGTCTATTACTACAGTACACAGGTCAGACCTGGCAGATTGTGTCTGCCCCGCTGCGATACAGAGAAAGAAAAGAGCAAGAGTAAAGTTACAGAAAGAAAATTAAGCAGCAAAAAATATAGAAAATGAGTAAAGTGACATAGAGTGGTAATTAAGCAACATGGAGGGGGATAAACTGAATAAATGGTGGGGATAAAGAGAAGTAGAAGAAAGAAATTAGAGAAGGGATCGGGATTCCCCTTCCTTCCCACCATAGGCTGCGCACTATTAAACAGATCAGATCACACCCCACCTCTACTCAGAGGAGATGCTCATTGCATTCATGTACAATTTTCCCCAGCCTCCAATCTCCTATCACCCCCCATGTGTGTGTCTACTGTGTGTCTGCATCTCTTGCCACTTTCCTTTTTGTGTTGTCTCTCTTTCTCCAATTTTATGTGTGCACCTGTCTATCTCTCCCTCTGTATCCCCATGCGCGCCCCCCCCCCCCTTTGTTTATGTGTGCATAGCTTTCTCACCTTCATATATTTCTGTTCTTTCTTTATTTTCATTTGTCATCCTGGGTTTTCCAATGTCTCCCCATGTGTGTCTCTCTGCCCCCTTTGTGATTGTGTATCTCTGTCTCTACATTGTGAGTGTATATCTCTTTCTGTCTCCACCTTTATGTGTATGCTTTTCTCCTTTTGCCCTCTCATCACATCTGTGCACCAGGAGCACACTCAGGGGTATATTCAAATTGACCCGACTCCTAACACTCAAATATTCACACTCTGAAATCAGCAATTGAGTAGTATGCTGAAGCTTTAGTCGTGGAAAGTTCAGTGAGAAAGAAATGGACACATGCATGATTTTATGTCCATCACGTGATGAAGTCTGAGTGCAAAAGAGCAGAGTTGGGACTCCTTATGTCCCCACATTATGGCCAACAGCATTTCTGGGAAGATTAGAGTAAGTTGCACTCTTTATTAGAGACACTAGGATTTATTTATCAATAGGCCACCTACTCCAGTGATAAATAGATGTTTTTATAGCTGTAAACTATGCTAACTCTTTTGTCCTTTCCATTCCACTAATGTGTAAAAAAAATAAGTTCAATTACAAAAAAAATGATTAAACTTATTTAAAAAAAAATAAAAATAAAAATAGTAAATGCATTAAAAAATGCTTTATCCGGTGAATAAATCATTTTTAAATTTATTAAATTGTAATCACCATGATGACATGGTGATAACAGAACAGGTATTGCATCGGTACAAGTATCACCATGAAACTTGTTAACTAGGCTTCCCCATGCAATACAAATAGCAGAGTCTATTCTATATTATAATATCTACTTAAAGTACACATTAATTAAGCATGTTAAATTGGGATACCCTCCCCCTCACAATAAAACAGGTAGCTATGTTCTACTGTATAATTCTTGGCATGCATCAAAATGTCTTCTCCGGTCCAGATGTGATGTATGGAAAGGTGTGCTATGCTTTGTCTTCTGTAGAGATGACCAAGAAAATTCAGCAAATTTTAAGACTGTTTAAATTTCAGTGTTTCAATTTCTTCAAATAATTTAATTCCTAATAGTTTCATTAAAAAAATAGCAGAAAAAGAAGCAAATCTTAATTTAATAAATCCTCCTTTCATTAGATACCATTTGCTTTTTCAATGTGTACCTTTGACAGGGAAACATTGTGCTACTGCTTTTGTTAAGATGTAGTACTGACATTTAGAGCTTTTTCACATGTGCATAAAAAACGTATTTTTAAAATATGCACGTTCTAAAACACGCACATATGTTACATCAAGTACATATTCCAACATTCGTTTTTTCTTGAACATCTGTAAATTAACTACCAAAGTAAAACTACCATTTTTCAGTCAAATAAATGAGAATATTGGGTCTGAATCATTAAGAAGAGCAGGACATAAAAGCAGTAAATTTGATCCTAGATAAACCATGTTACAATGCAAGGGGTGCAAAATAGTTTATTATTTTGCATGTAAGGAAAATGCTGGCTGTTTTTTCATGTAGCACACAAATACTTGATAGGTTTATTTTTAGATAATTAGAGGAGAAAAGGAAATAAATTAGTTCAGAGGTGGTTCATAGAGAACTCCCTTGTATTGACTATTGCAAATATTTGAAACCTCTTTTGTTTTAAAATTAAATTTTAATAGTTCATATTAAGAATAGATATAATATAAAAATTCAATTAAATTAAATATAAAAAAGAAAAACATGTGCAGGTGAAAAAAAACAAAACGTGTCATCTCTTGTATTTATAGAGGATTTTATACTCAAAGTAATACTATTTTATGTTCAAAATAGTAAAATTGAACTATCTTTAGGAAAAAAAGTTTCCCATATATACAATTATCACCTTTCCTTCAAAATTAGATTCTGTAATTAGACTCTCTCAGCAGTCATTTATATTATGACACACGCATGCCTAAATGGTTACAATCAAATTAATACAAGCAAAGTAACCTCTTCCAAGCGCTCCGTCAATTGCTGCCTTAATATAACACTTCGGGAACCACTCTTTCCCACAATAACAAATATACAGAACAAATGGGTATATTTCAGGCGCAATTAGAAATGAGGATTGCAGCTTAAAAATACAGCATGGATCTACTATTCTTATTTATACTCATTTAGTAATAGAACCTGGATGATCATATCAAGTTCATATACACAGGTCTATCACAGTTCATATACAAAGGTATGCTATCCAATCCCAAGTGTCTCTGATAGGGATAATGTCTTTTATGGTTCCTATATTGTTCCCAAGATAGGTAGATCCTACAAAAAATCTCCCGTTAGCATGGGAGAAGGAAAAAAGAAAATCAAAAATGATATCAGTTAAATGACACCCTAAAGGTATATAGCAAAATACATGAAAAACAGACCCTTTGAGAGCCAGTGGAGAAAATTTGGTATCTATACATATAAAACAACACCACGTGATAAGCACTTGAACCAAATCTGAACCAGATATCAGGGCTCTCGCCCCTTCCAATATGCTTACTCAATATATGTATAGAAGCTTGCATGGTCATGTATTCAGGTTTCTTCTAATGCCATGGATTAAGTGCTTTCAGCTGTTTACGGTGCCAATCTCAGTGTTAAGCGGTACATATGGAAGACAAAATCATACCCAGATCTAACAATTTTCCTTTTTAAAAACACAGATTTAATTGTCGTACATTCATACAGAGACCAATAATACCAATTAAACATATAAAAACAAAAAACATAAATAATATCCTCTTATGAAAATAGCAAGTCCATTCTTCCCGAGACATGAAGGGTAGTCAGCGTTCTCAAGATGTCACTCTAATCCCGCAATTGCTGCTTGACAATACTCTCAGACCCCGGCTGAATGAAAGATCTTATTACAACTGCTCAATTGTCAACGCGTTTTGACCCAGCGTCTTGAGTCTTTTTCAAGGTAAGTTTAGATATGATCATCCAAGTTCTTTATATATACATGGCGACCAGTCAACAAACAGAATATATATTTTCATTATATTACTCTTATATAAACAATCTTTATGCATATCCTTATTTAATCACTACAACAGATGTCCGGATCATCTCCAATATAGTTTCTTTCATTTACAATCGAGTAGTAAATTATCCATATCGGAATTAGACATCATAGCCACCACAATTGTCACATATTTTCTAAAAGGACTATTATTGTCTCACAATTCCTTAAATCAACTGTATAAACATAAGACATTAAATAAACTTATAAAGTTAGTAAAATATAATTGTCACTTCCCTGTTTTATTTAATAATGCTTAAACTACAGATGATGATAAAATTTCTCTATAGCATATTGGATCTCATAATCCTCCCATCATTGTTATTCAACCATAGTTACATCTTACAGTGAAGCAGGATATTTAACCCTTCCATTGTAAAATACATGGAAAGATGACTCCAAGGACGATCTGGAATGGGAAGCGGATGTAATAACTCATAAGGAGCCTATCGAGGAACTTTATTCTGAGCAGAGGTGGGACATGCTGCCACAAAGTCTTGTATATCCGACAGTATAGACGACCACCAGTAGTTGCATGACACAAATTCCTTGGTTTCCAGATACCTGCATGACCAGCAAATCGGGAAGCTTAGACCGTAGGTGGGGAGGGACCAAGATCTTCCCCCGGGGAACAAGGTGAGTAGGGGTGGTAGCCACGATACATTTCGGTTCCAGAACAAGGCTAGGAGAATCTTCCACTGCATCATCAGAGTCGAAAGAATGGGATAGAGCGTCAGCTTTTTTTGTTCTTGGAACCTGGCCTGAACGTGATGATCATGTTGAAACGAGAGAAAAACAATGACCACCTGGCCTGACGGGGGTTGAGACAAGATGCTGTTTGAAGGTAAAGGAGATTCTTGTGATCCGTGTATATGGTTATGGGAAACAGCTCCTTACAAGAGATGCCTCCACTCCTCCAGAGCTAACTTAATGGCAAGAAGCTCCTTGTCCCCAATGCCATAATTCTTCTACAATCTAAACGGGTGGACATACTCTGAAGGAATTGCAGCAGCTGGGTTTGGTTCTTCTCTTGCTCTTCAACCCTAGCAGATAGGTGCTCCAGCAGATCTCTAGCAGAAGGGTTCCCAGATCCATCCATAATGGGTCAGAGCAAACTGTTATGTCTCACTGGAGACAACTACCAACCGGTATTGGCACTGGCCTTCCCACAGCGCAGAGTCTAACGGATCCCCCGTCTTTTCCAGGAACCACCGCAAGGTGGGATGGTTTTAGCTGCCAGAGGCCTGCAGGTCGCGGCCCCTAGGTTAGCCCAGCAGTGTGGTAGAGAGATAGTAATAGGGTGAACAGTTCTGGGAAAACAGTAAAAGGCCTCGTCTAGCTGGATATTAAACAGCTTAACTTTAAGAAGTAGGAAGCCAGACGTACCTTGCTGTCTAGTATAGAGGCATGAGGAGACAAACACAAGAGGAGTCAGGAACCGTAGCTGGTTCGGTACATAGAAGATCAGCCAGTGCGTATTGCCAGGGATTCAGCAGATGCAGAGTTAAAGACTAGCCTGGTCGGTACATAGAAGATCAGCCAGTGCGTATTGCCAGGGATTCAGCAGATGCAGAGTTAAAGACTAGCCTGGTCGGTACACAGAAAGTCAGCCAGTGCCTGCTGCCAAGGATTCAGCAGATGCAGGGTTAAATAGACAAGCCGGGTTGGTACACAGAAAGTCAGCCAGTGTGTGTTGCCAGGGATTCAGCAGATGCAGGGTTAAATAGACAAGCCGGGTCGGTACACAGAAAGTCAGCCAGTATTCACAGGGAAAAGTGCACAGGGAAAGCACAGGGATCAGGAGCAGCCAGACACTAAGTACACTTGTTGCTCTGACACAGGAGAGAGTCAGAGAGAAGACTAAAAAGTGGGGAAGTTTGAATTCCCCGCCTCTCAGGTCACGTAATCAGACGGACCTAACAATAGGCTAAAAAACAGGGACATTTTAATATTTTCTTTCCATCTCCATAATAATTTTAATAGCTTGAAAGACGATCATTTAAGGGTTATGTACTCTCTATAGTAACCTGATATTATATCACAATATCTTATATGGACTCTCTGAACATACACCTTTATTTCAACAAACATATAGGATAGATATAATAGAAAGTACCTCGGCGCTAAAACATAAAATGTATAGTGTGTTTAATGGTACACAACAGGAAAAAGTGGTCTAACCAGACCCATGCAGCAAATGGCAATCAGGGAAAATACATATAATCACATAGTAAACGGAGTCACAATAATCGCCATAGCAATAGATGGCATAAATGTCAATAATGTCAGTGAAGCTCTATATCTATCATCTGTCTTAATAAACTACTGTATGCCAACCCAGGATATACATTTCCATTTATATAATGGAACTAATTAACTGTCCAGTACCTTATTCCTGTTAAGATACTATCTACTTTTCTCGAACATCCGAGAATCCCGATGAGAATACCAGCAACCCTTTATTTCTAATAATAATCACACAGCGCTTTTAATTTGTTCCTGAAAACTAGAATATATGAACAACTTCAGCAAATCACCGGAACTGCACCCCGATATACATACTACAAGTGTGTGTTTAAAGTTCGATTGATCACCCACGGACACTACCAATTAAAGAAGCCCTTTATTTGATTGGATCAGCTTGGCGCCAAACAACTATTTAAAGAACACCATTCTAATACTATTACATTCCCTGATGAAGCCCGCTCAGTGCGGGGGAAACGCGTTGGATTATTGTACACATTACTACTGTGACCAGCCTAACTTTCGGCAATTATTGGTCTCACACCAGAACTGAGATCCTTGTCTGCTAAATACCACACTGAGCATATTTCGTGGATTTGCAGCACTGACCGAGTGTACATCCACAATAAACAGCTGGGACGCCAGCGATGCTCTGCGTATGCACGCACTGAAGGAATCTAGTCTACCAGCACCTCACTGTTCATCTACATACCGGAGAGGATTTCTCCGTATCAACAGGAAACATCAGGAGCTGATCGCTTCATCGCAAAAGTAAGTCCACAGTCGCCCTACATATGTGAATCCAGCCGATTGAGCTAGTTGCCAAAACGGACATTATTTACTGATTGTGGGAATACGAACTGCTTACTACATCTGCATCTACTATAGGATTTATCTGCACCTAAGGGAGGATTTCCTTTCAGAACTGAAAATCCTCCAGCACTATCCGGCTGTTTACACCGGTCACTGACATTATTGACATTTATGCCATCTATTGCTATGGCGATTATTGTGACTCCGTTCATTATGTGATTATATGTATTTTCCCTGATTGCCATTTGCTGCATGGGTCTGGTTAGACCACTTTTTCCTGTTGTGTACCATTAAACACACTATACATTTTATGTTTTAGCGCCGAGGTACTTTCTATTGTATCCTATTTTGTTTAGGGATATGGGTTCCCTATTTCCCTCTGGCTGCTTACATTCCACATCTGTGTTGCCCTATACTTTCCATTTAATATAGGATAGATATACCTAGCATAATTATTACTTTAATTTTTCCATTATAAGAACCACAAATACCGACAAAATTCTCTATAATGGATAAAGCCATATATATTGATTTTCCGGTCATTATTTTGTCACCATACACTCATGAGGACCAGTGAAACAAAATATAGAACTCTTACATAATGTTACTCCCATTTCTTGTATTGGTATCCATTTTCAAAATTAACTCTATCCTATCTTGTCCCTAGCCGCTAAAGGTAGATGGCACTCAGTTTCTTCTATCTTATATTCATGATTTCATATCAAAATCGCCTTATGCATAGGGCACTCAGGAGGGTTATTATTTTCTAAAATTCATAATTATCCAAAGAACAATCTAGTAATAAGATAGGGATATCAACATAATCACCTTCTCATTTTTATTAAATATTCTTACAAATAATTTAGCAAACCATATAAATGCATAAATGAAGGTCCTGTATTCCCTTTAACTACTGGTAGGTATAATATACTGTACAACGCGTATAATCTTTTCTTATCACAGACATATTGATAGTTTTATTTTTAAAGTATTTCATATTCATATACTTCATGATTGAAATCAAAAGAAACATTTGAGCTCAAAATGAGTCTATCATTTAGTCCATAGGGAATTAAAGTTTTAAAATTATAAATACTCTCCATTTCCAACTTAGCTCATCTGACTTCTACAGCTTTACATCTCCAGTTGTCCCTCACTAATGTAATACCACAAAAAATGTAATGGATTCTAGGCAACATGTATGCTTCTCCCTGCAATGTGCGAACAGGGAGTGATTAACACAACCGTTTTTGATGTTGCAAAGGTGCTCAGCCAGACGTATTTTTAAAGGTCAACTGGTCTTACCATTATATTGTTTGTCACATTTACACTGGATTAGATAAATAATGTTTTTTGAATGACATGTGATGAAATCTTTAATTTCATATTTAGATCCCGTCACTGCAGATCTATGTTCCGTAATCTTTGACAGTTCAATCTTCAATCGGTAGGCACATGCCACACCGATGAAAACCTCTTGTTCTAATCCAATTTGTTGTTTCCTTTTTTGGTATAATGCTTCTAACAATTTTGTCTTTCAGGCTTGGGCCCTTCCTATAAATAAACTTAGGTCTCATCGGTAGTATAGTTCGAAGTACGGAATCATTAAGTAAAACCTTCCAATGCTTAGACAACACTTTCTCACATGTTTTATATTGTCTATTATACGGAGTATAAAGGCTAAATTTCATACCGCATCATTTTTGTTCTCATTGTTCAGTAATGATGCTCTTTGAATCTTTTTTACTTTATTATAAGCTCCTTCTACTAATTCCTTAGAATAGCCTTTTTGGCGAAAATTAATCTTCATCTCAGAAATTTGTTCTTCACATACATTAACTTCTGTGCAGCTCCTTTCAACACGCATAAATTGTCCTACAGGAATATTGCCAAGCCAAATTTTATGATGAGGACTATTGGCACTAATGTATGAATTGCTATCAGTAGGTTTGGTATATGTCTTTGTGTGTAGCTCATAATTTAAAAAAGAAAATAATATATATATATATATATATATATTTTTTAAATGTGATTTAGTACAAAAGGTTATAACAGATGGTCAATAAACATAGAAAGATTTGATGTATTTAAATTCACCCCAGCTATGATAGGTCTTTCCAGGGGTGGATTTGCATTTTTGTGAATCTTTGGAAGAGTGTAAATAGATGGTATAGTATGACTAGTTGGAATAATGAAATCAGCAAATACCCCTTTATCTTTACATTTTTTGCTTAAAGTGGAACGTTTTTTCTCAATTCTTTTATTGGGAGCTCCTTTTAATTTTTTTAGGTCTTTCCATCATTCAATTAACGATAAATTTCAGCAATGTAATCAGATTTATTCATGATTACAATTGCCCTGCCATTATCCGTGGGCTTAATAATAACATCCTTATTTCTTTTCAGTGAATCTATTAATAATCTTGCCTTTTTGTGAGATTATTGGTAATTCTAGTGGTATTCCCCCAAAATTCTACGTCATCAAGAACCAATTTACCAAAAGTTTATGTTTGTCCTTTTCTCATTTAAGTTGGATTAAAAGTCGATCTTTTCTTAAATTTCCTGGACTGTAAGCACTGTTCATTAGAGATATTCACTGACCCCCGTGTTTTGGATCTGGATCTGCATTCAGTTTGTGCTTTAGATTTGGTTTTAGCAAAACCGCCCTCGCATGTTTTGGTTTTGATTTTGGATATGTATTTTTCTAAAATCACATATTTTTAGTCTTTTTTTGTTCTTACACTATTATTAACCTAAATAACACTAATTTACAAACATTTCCAGTCAATTTTGACCAACTCAGAGGGCACAATATTATTTTCATCCACTTTTGAACAAAGGCTGGAGTGGCATTACATATGCTTCAGACAGACTGTGACACAGAACATGTGGGCAGCATGGAATCCGTCATCTTGGAATACGCTGTATTGAACAGAGATTTAAACCAATATATAGGTGCAGACTCACTGGATGAGATCCCAGATTTAAGAGAGCTTGTAAATGAGAGATATACTGTGCTTCAGAAGAATAATACAGAGGAGGCCCTGAAGCAGGATGATAAATATGTCCAGTTTATAACAGCTAAAACACCTGAGAAAACAAATGGGTGTGTCACCTGCACTTGCAGATGAAGATTTGGAAGAAGAAAACGAGAAGATCGACGTCACCCAGAGCACTCCTATAACACAGTTGGATATGGTGAACCCAGTGAAAAACAAAGTATGTAATCAAATGTACAAGAGAGAAGCAATTGAAAGGATGATTGAAAACAAACTTCAGCACTTATAGCGCATGTAGGTAGCATTGGCACACAGTGGTAGCTGAAAGGAAAAGTGGTGCAAGATGGAATTGTCCTTGGGACCCTTCCACCCACCCTTATAATGAATCTTAAAAATGACATGCACACTTTAACAAACCAAGCACTTCAGCGACAAGGAGTGCCATTTTTGTGGCTGAAATGCTTGGTTTGTTTCTACCCCTCACAAAACAAGGTAACAATGGGCTTAAGACATCTAAGGTAACAGTGCTGTCAATGAACTCTACAGTGTCAAGATGTTGTTGTCATCATGTTCAGCCTCATTCTCACCCCCATCGGTGTGTCCATCATCCTAACACAATATTAATTCAACTCGGCAGAAAACTACCATTACAGCAGCCTCTGTAACATAAATGTCAAAAGCAAAAATGTAAAAATAAAGCTTTTACATTTTTAGAGAAAAAAAACACAACTTTAATAAAGGTGAAACTTTACGGTAGAAAAACATAAAATTGCTAACATGTCATTTTACCCAAATATTAATAAGCATTCCAGAATCAGCTAGCTTCTCTCAGCAAGATGCCAGCACCTGCAATCTACATTGTCATCATCCTCACCCTCATCAATGTATACATCATCACTCAATACTAATTAACTCCAGCTGGAATCCACCATTACAGAAGTCTCTGAACTTTGATCTAAATGCCAGTAAAGACCTTCCTCGTGGAATTTGTAATTCATTTTACGACAGAGCTGTCATGATTTTTGGGAAATTCTTTCAGACCGGACCAAATGTCAAAATGTTCTGCTGAATCATCTCCATCATCCTTGGGTCTCTTAGAAAAGCTTAGCTTTTTCCTAGTAGCAGTAGTTTGAAAAACTGAAGGAGGGGACGCCATCCTGTCAGGTACCACTTCAGCTGTCAACTTGCTCACCAGGAGCTCATTGCATTTCTTGGGATCTGGGACAGTGGAAAATAAAGAAAAGATAAAGCTCTTAAACCTAGGAACAAGCAGAGTCGCCAAAATGTAGTGATATGATTTCCAGAAGTTGATAACTCTTTGATCCTGGCTAAGCGATTAAAGTACTTAATTTACAAGTCCGACTTAGCGTTATTTCTTTGCTTTATCTCCTCCTTCAATTTTTCAAGGTGCTTTTCCATTAAGGGAATCACTTTGCTGAAGCTATCAGTGTCTGAACTCAGTTCACAGGGGACTGCTTTGAATTGTTTCAGCACCTTGCACATTATGGAAAGTATTCTCCAATGCGCTGGACTAAAATACATTCCCCCTCCTTTCCTAATGTCATGGCTTGTGGAGGAAGCATGGATGGCTTTCGCTGTTCCTCCATCCTCACAAGCATATAAGGTATGGAATTCCACCTTGTTACCACCTCTTTCTTCAGTTTGTGGCAGGGCAAAATAAATTGTTCTTGCAGCTGCTGCAGAATTTCCTACAATTTTTTAGGCCACAGACAGAATCTCCTGCACGTCCCTGTCGTTTTTCAAAAAGCTCTGTACCACCAAGTAGATTGTGTGAACAAAACAGGGAATGAGATGGATTTCACCCAACTGTAATGCCCTCACAATATTGGTGGTGTTATCAGAAATTACATTTTCTGAGGAGAGTCCACCGTGATAAGCCATACTGCAATGACAATGACGTCCATTAGATTTCAAACAGGTTGTCAGCAGTATGCCTCTTAGTGAAGCCTGTGATACACAGAGTAGACTGCCTTGGAATTATCTGGCGTTGATGAGTACATGCTGCTGCTGTTCCTGCTGCTGAAGGCAATTCACCAACCCAGTGGGCTGTCACAGTCATATAATCTCTAGTTTGACCAATTACGCTTGTCCACATTTCTGTGTGCAAAATGGCATTTTGTAGCCCAATAATTACATTTTAAGGAACCTTCTGGTAGAGGTGAGGAATTGCTTTTCTACATAAAATGGTGTCATGATGGAATTTGGTAACGGGGATAGAAGACCTCAATTAACTGTCTAAAACCAGCTGCATTAATAGTGGATATTGGACGCAGATCTAATACTAGCATAGTCGCCATGGCGCCTGTGATCCACTTTGAAACTGGGCGACAGCTTTCATATTTACTTCCTCTTACAAAGGATTGTTTAACAGTCAATTGTTGTAAACTACTAGTAGTTTTCTTTGTGGTCTACTTCTGGGTTGAAGATGCACCCCCAGCTGCAGCAGCAGCAGCAGTGGAACTAACATTCAAAATTTCACAGTAATCCTGGATAGGGGAGATATCATCTAGCTTTAGCAACTTGGATGCAGGACTAACTCCGATCACTAGTGAGGATATTGATGAAGCAGATTTTGTTGGTGTGGCTTAACAAATGCTTCAAATGGCTAGATAACTATTGTCAGGATTGGTTAAAAACAAATGCACATAAGAGGCTGATTTTTTGATCTTATGCCTAGGTATGAAAATGGCCTTCTTCTAATCACTGGCAAGAACTGCTTCTACTAGTGCAGGACTTACACAAACCACATCATCGTCATTATTATCCTCATCAACATCCTCATTAGCGCCGTTGTCAGCTACACAAATATCCACACAAATATTCACCTCATCCTGTTCCAAATACAAAGTGGTATCCCACATTTGTGTATCACTGGCTGACACCCTGTTTGAAAAATTAAGGGATGTCATTGCAACATGGCTTATCCCATCTGGACTCTCCTGAGAATATGTCATTTGTGATAATGCAACCAATTTTGTGAGAGCATTACAGCGGGGAGAATTCCATCACATTCCCTGTTTTGCTCACATAATCAACTTGATGGTACTAAGCTTTTTAAAAAATGACAGTGAGATAAATAATTTGTGTAATTTTCGGCATTCTGCAACAGCATGTAGGAATTTGCAGCTGCTGCAAGAAGAATCGAATTTGAGGGGGAATTTACTTTAGCCCAGGACAGTGGACAATACTTTCTGTGTTGTGGAAAGTGCTGAAACCACTCTAAGTAGTCACCTGTGAAGTGAGTTCAGATACTGTTAGCTTGAGTTAAGTTATTCCCCTAATTAGACTTTTGGAAAAGCAGATAGAGAAATTGAAGGAGGAGATGAAACTAAGCATTTCCGCTAACTATGTAGGACTTGTACATTTTGGCAACTGTGCAGGATCCTAGGTCTAAGAGCTATGTCTTCTCTTTCTTTTTCTGTCTTCTCTTTCTTTCTTTCCAGATCTCAAGAGATGCAATGAGCTCCAGGTCAGCAAGCTGACAGCTCAAGTGGTAAATAACACATCGACATCTCCTCCTTCAGTTTCTCTGGCAACTGCTTCCAGGAAAAAACTTTCCCAAGACACCCAGTGGTGATGCAGATGAGTCAGCACAACATTTTGACATTTGGTCTGGTCTAAAAGAATTGCCAAAAATTCATGACAGCTGTGTCGTAAAATGAACTACAAATTCCAAGAGGAAGGCCATTACCGGCAATTATATCAAAGTACACAGACTTCTGTGATGGTGGATTTTATGGGGCAGGAATTAGTATTGTTTGAGGATGATGTACAGACTGATGAATGTAAATATGATGACAGTGTAGATTGCCCAACTGCACTAGAGACTGCCAAGAACCATGCTACCCCTTCTGTGTCTCTATGTGAAATGATGGCGCTGGATCGCCGTGGAGGGTGGTACTTATGGAATCCAAAACTCACAAGATCTGGCGATGTAACAATGACGTTTTGCCTCGTTTTCAATTCCAAGTGTGCCAAAAGTACTGTGCCAGTTCAGTTCGGTACTCGGATCTGCTAAGTTCGGGTGGGCTCAGTTCACAGGGAACCGAGCCTCAGCATCTCTACTGTTGATTCATCTCTTTATCTCCTTCTTTTAGAAGAAATAATTTATTTTAAGAAATTTTCCTGAGGAATTTTTGTACATTCACAAAAATATGAAAGGGCACCTACAAATAAAAAACGAATTTTAGCAAAAAACGTTTTCAATATAAAAATGTTAAAGCGATTACCACCACTTTGTAGTACTTCTACCCTCTGATGTATCCACAGCAATAGACTAATTCCTTTTTAATTTCTGTTTTTGGTTTAACAGTATTTGCCTTCTCTCCTTCCCCCCTCTTGTACCCCGTTTGTATATTTTATGGGGACTATTTTTCAAGTGGTTTATCTGTATCTTGTTGTTCTTCCTTCGTGATATAAAAAAAATTTGTTCCCTCTTTCCTCTAATAAGTATGTATCTGCCTTAAAGACTAAGGAACATTATCGTCCATAGTCTCCTTTCTTTCAATACTGTGTTATTTTCTCATTCTATACCTTCAATCATAGTTGCTATTTGGAGATACTAAAGTATCTATGTACATTTCTTTTTCTTATTGTTCTTTTTCTCTGTAGACTATGTTCATATCCCTCGTTTAATCTTTCATTTCTTGAATTACAATTAATTTAATGTGTATTTTATACTGTTCTTTTCTATAATTAATTGGTGAGTCATAATGACGTTTTTCCTTTTTTATCTTATCATCTGCCACCTTTTCTCCGATTCTTTCATTGACGTGTCTTCTATTTTGATTTTCTTCCTGTGAAGTGCTATTTGTCACCATAGATGAATGAATAATCTCAGTTTTATCTCTGAAAAATTTCCTTTTTTTTTTAGTCCTAATTAATTTATCCTCCTTCTATAGTTTATTAACAATTCTACTTTTCTATATTTACTATAATCTAGATCTGAGTAAGGTCTAATGAGTGTCTCGAATTCATTAATTTCTTCTTCTTCGACCTCAATTCTTTTCTTCTTTCCTCAACTATTCGTTTCATTAGAGCAAAATATTTTCAAGAATTCTAGTCCATTCTTGTGGTTACTATGTAGCCATAGTGTACTAGTTTCATCAATGTATCTAATAGTATCCGTATTAGATTGCTACCTTCAAATTGATATGATCTGTTCTATTGTATGACAAGAAAATTGACTCCCTAATAAGTGCTACATTCTTGCACTGGATTTGGTAGATGTTTATAATGTTTAGATTACCTAGATGTGACAGGGGATGACTTGCTAACTGCTTCCTGGGTATGCCAATATCACTAGGGGTTGGGAGAGACTAGTGCTGTAAACGAACCTGGCAGAAATGGTTTACTATCTATCTCCTAAATTTATATGCTTGCTGAGGACTAGAAGAAATAAATTGTCTAATAAAATAAAAAAGATCTCTTGTTCTATTATTAAGACTGAAATGCAGCCAGCGAGAACTCCAATGTGCGTTTCGCTGACAAGTAGCTGTATCTAGGCAAACTTGTTAACTTATAATGTTAAGTGCCTGCATGCCTCAGCAGTCAATGGAACATGTATCTTCACAAATAATCTTAATGATTTTAACACTTTAAACCATTAACCACGTAACCATCCAGAAAGGAGCCCCTGTGATATGGTATGGTCTCCACAATGCGAGTTACTTTGTTACAGTGTGGGTAGCTTACCTTGGCATAGCTGTTAGCTGTATTTACAAGGGGATCCCATGCTCATTGTTTCCCATAATTAGCACCAATTACCTCATCAATTTTATGATGATGACTGCCATATGTTTGCTCTGGTCATATCAAGATATGCTTACAGAATTGCCTGCATCTTAGATAAATACACACGTAATTTTTCTCTTATGTTTCAATCACAAAAAGCACAGTGTGGAGTATATTAAAAAAGGGTTGCAGCAATATCTGTGTTGTGCTGTTCAGGAACATAAAATAAATAGTAGGTGGCTTGGAGTCATTAGGGCTCATACATAGTATGGGTACAATTGATGGCAGCCATGTATAGATACTAGCGACAGATCAGGAGAGTGAGAAATATTGTTTTTGTAAAGGATATCTGTCTTTGTTGCTTCAAGCATTTCTTCAATCCAAACAGTCTTTTGACTAAAGTGTATGAAGGCAATTATCTAAAAGCTTGTGGCTCTGCAATTATGCAAAGCCACCATTTTATAAAAAAAAGTTTCAGGGTACATTTCAAGTAAGACACATGTAGAAATAGACCGATCACTATCGTCCCTGAAGTAATAAGTTGTTGCTTTTCCAATTCTCCTATGGCTTATTAAGGCTTATCCAAAAAGAATTAATTATTCCAATGAGAATGTCAGCACCACATTGTCACAATGTAGGTAGTCGATAGGGAATATTGAAGTCACTAATCAAAACCATGGAGCCTTGAAATAATGCCAGAACATGTAGCAGAATTTATAGTCACCTACTGTATGTTTCAAAACTTTGTGGGACAAATAATGAATCATTGAGTTAAGATGATTTTGATTTTCTTCCTGTGAAGTGCTATTTGTCACCATAGATGAATGAATAATCTCAGTTTTATCTCTGGAAATTTTCTTTTGTTTTTTAGTCCTAATTAATTTATCCTCCTTCTCTAGTTTATTAATAATTCTACTTTCATATCTACTATAATCTAGATCTGAGAAAGGTATAATGAGTGTCTCAAATTCATTTATTTCTTCTTCTAATGACCTGACTGCAGGTGTGCAGTGTAACACATGGCCAAAACTAGTGCAAGAGGAGTAGCTAGGTACACATTAGAGAGAAACATTAAACATCAGAGATATATATTCAGGGATGTCTATTGCTCATTTCTGCACTGCTAGTACTTTGATTAAGGACAAATGTACTACTGCTTCCTTATATAATTTGATAGAGGTTTGAGCATTTGGATGATTAAAGAGCGTACAGAAGAGGAGAGTATTATGCTGATATTAGTTTCATATTGATATCTGAAAGTTTCCTTGTGCATTTTTTGTCTTGTTACTTATTTTTGTGTTGTTCTCCACTGTGTTTTTTGGCTTAAATTGTGTTTGTGTTATTAATGTGAGAGTGTGGTGTGTCAGTGTTGACTGTTTTTTGCCTCTATAATTTGTCTGTACTATTTATTTTATTAAAGGCATCAATTTCATACTCAAACATAATTACTTCTGGTTTCAGGAACAATTTTACCTGCAGGTTAGGGGTATGGCGATGGGGACCAGATTCGCTCAAAGCTGCGCCAATCTTTTCATCAGCAAATGGGAAGGTGAGGCAATATGGTTAGACCATGGCTTTGGAGCGAAACTGGTCCTCTGGCGTCGCTATATAGATGATATCTTCCTCATTTGGAAGGGAGACAAATCCTCTCTCCTGAAATTCATAACCCACATCAATAGAAATCTGTATCAACTAAAATTCACTTCGAAAATACAGCAAATCTAAGGTTGACTTACTAGATTTATCCATATATATACAGAATAATAGATTGGAAATCAAGACATATTACAAACAGGTAGACGTCAACAGCTACATTTTAGCCACAAGTAATCAATATTCACAATGGCTACCCAATATTCCGAATGGCTAGTTCAAAAGAGTCAGAAGGATTTGCTCAGATATAAATAACTATAAAGTACAAGCCAAACATCTCAAAACTCAATATTACAATAATAATGCCCTGGAGTTATCAGGCCCATCGCCATCTATAAAAAGTAGCCAGCCAAGCACATCAGCCACATCATCACCCATTACTCCAAGGTACTGCTACGAAGGTGCAGTGTGAGGACCACAGAGGGCCGAACTACAGGTTCTATACGATAAAAGAAAAAATAATTCAAGCTAGTAATCTACATGTTTGTAAATGTTTATATACAATATTGTTATTATTGCTACATATTTATTTTTATTATTCAAAAAAGTTGATGATATATGTTCTTCAACCAAGATATATTTAATAATTTTGTGTTTTTGGTACAACATAAATATCCTGAGAGCTAGAATATATTTTTTGATTATTAATATGTTAATATTCTATCACCATAGGAAGCATATGTGAATGTTCAGTAGAGGTGACATTAGCATTTACAATACACATACCAGATTAAAGGTGGTACAGGTGCATATCACACTTCAGTCCTTGCTAATATGCAATGTTCTAAAATAAGGAAACAAAAATGTTTGTTAGTTTTATGGTTTAAATAAAAAATAGCTGATGACTTACACTTTATTAGCCCAAACACTTCCATGTAAAGTAGTTTTGAACAAGTCTCCTTCTAACCTGCCCCCCTCTATGTATTTTCCACAGCAGCTGGTGGTAAGAGAAGCACTGCTTACTCGCTATCTATTACAGTTATTACGGGCATATTTTGAATAAGAGCTAAATTATGCAGCAGACAACAAGCCAACCACTATTGCAGTGATGTGTGATCTATCACACTTCTTGTGGCTATATGGACTTCATTATACCTCTACTGGGCAGGAGGCTTTGGATGCAACAGAGATTTCATTAACTAGGAGTGGTGACCATAACCTGAAAGATTACATTTTTATTTTTACCAAAGAAATTTGCTAAAATTGCTATTATGTATAAATTAGAAAAACAGTGTTTAACGCCAATGACAAAACTTATATTAGGAGTAATTATGGCTGTGAATATATTTTTCTTTATATACCCAGTAACCATCCCGCCAGCATTTCACCAGTCAGAAACTTCTCATAGAGAAATGTCTCACACAGGATATAGGTGTCATAACACGAGCCAGGATAGCCTGCAACTACACTTATGATTCTCATGTTTGCATCACAGACCACCTACACATTCAGAGAGTGGAAATGGTGTAGTTTTATTTAGTTCTCCACCTTGTGACCAGGTGGTCTCCCAAGACATTAGGTAGCCCTGAGAGCTGTTAGAATGCTACCTTTAGCTCATGGTACTGCGCCTCATGACTGGGAAAGCAGATGTATGTGCACAACAGTTTGTTAAGAGCACTTAACACTTTAGAAACGTGCCTTGAAAATGTAGCCTGTGTGATCCTTACCACCTGTGAGCACACAAGACTGGAATGAGCCAGTAGTCAAAAAGGGGAGAGCACACATTAATCGTTAATCAGCTATTCCATTTAGCAAGAAAATCTAATTCAGCTGCACTAGGTGCTCTTATATCACATGCCCCTTTATATGGATATTTGTAACAGGGCATTTAAATAAATTACAGCCTGAGAGGTGAATTATTTATTTCCTCTACGATCACTCACTTACATAATATATATACAGGGAAATGGAGAGCCATCTATTGCTTAAATGTGGTTGTTACAGGTTCGATATCATCTGTGTAGTCAGATCCTAATTACTTCTTCAAAGAAAACTAATAGAATCCCATGAAAGGGTCCTATAGCAGCAAGTAATATTGCTGATATAGACCTATTTATTTTCTCTAGGATAAGTCCAAAACGATAATTTCCATACAATGTATTTATTTTACGTAATATAGAGACATCTATTGGTAAATCGTGCCCTTTACAGGTTCAATATCATCTGTGTGGTCAGAACTATTTACTCCTTCAAAGATTAACTAATAGAATACCATGATAAGGGACTTACTCACTGTGATACCTGTTATTTCAGAATTGTGCATGCTCAATATCTATCTAAATAGTCAGATTAGGTCACCCGTTATACCATAAGTAGTAGTGGATCAAGTACAGAGGATTTTCATCCAACTTCTTACTTCTGCTCTCATCTTCAGTTGCATATATTGCATTTGTGAATTCCAGTGAACACACAAATCTGTGAATTACCAGCTCCACTATTTTGTGAGACAGCAATCTCACTCCATGATAGTATTGAATCTGAACTTACCCAGAGGATGTGATGGCATGCCATGTCTATATTCTGCAAGGAACACGCAAGTTATTCTCTTTGCTATGCATAAATGTATTTACACACATAATCTTATTTTCCACAGTGAATTTTTCTCTGACTTGAATGATAAACCCAGTTACTTCATCAGACCACCAATCTATTTGTCCTTAGTCATAACCGCTCAAAATAGAACTTTTCCCATGGTGATGACCAGGTATCATCCAACGTCTCTCCTTTAGAAATCAACTTATTAGACACATTAGGAAACTTTACAAATAGATTGTCTAAAAAGTGGATTTCTAAAGGAAAGACATTGGATTAATTTATAACTACAACTATTATTGTTTTGGCACTTTTTTCACATGTGTATGATTATATGGTTTAAATAATATCACACTATGTTGTATTTTTGATTTTTTTTCCATATATTTCATCATCACGAATTTCACACATAGGAGAATATCTTAAGACAGAAATATAAGAATCCATCCTTCTATCAAATATATATTTTCACTGTATATTTTTTTCACGAATAATAGAGGGATAACATATGTGCATATTTTGACATCTACTAGAATTTGTTTATATTAGTATGTATTGAGTCACATGAACACAGGCAGTGGCGCTAGACACTCTTAATTTTCTGTTGATGTTTTTAAGTATAATGTTCTCTATGAACTGTTCTTTTAATTATTGCTTAAATAGGAAAATTTCCTTCTTAATCTTTTAAATTGGCCAAGATAAATATTGGACAGCCATTTGGGTAGTGTCTTGTAGGTGTGATTGTCGCAATTTGATGTATCTATAAAGAAAAAAATCTATATATTGTGATATATTTGATGTGAGTGAATATTACCAGACCTTTATTATTCTGTAGGTAGGGCATCCCTTTCACTCTTATTTAGAGTTGAGTGTATATATTTTTTTCTTGTGTTAATTCTCTCAATGTCTTCCATAGATACTTTCTCGAATGAGTGAATAAATGGACCTTTTAAATAACTTGGCTTAAAGATAGAATGGTTTGAAATCAATATGTATAAACAGGTCTATTTTTGAATTTGTGGGCAGGGATTTGTGAGTGCAGTTGGTTTCTGCAGGGGATTTCATAAAACACTTATTCAAAGTCAGTTTCCTGGTGAATTTGTATTAATCCAGGAACATATTAAATTTGTTCATGTTGTTATGCGATGCAAATTACAGACCTTTGTTAAGTAGTGCGACATGGGCTGGGGTTCAACTATGTGTGCTTAGATTAAATGTTCCTAATTGATTGGTGTTATCTATTTAGTAATCATCTACTTTGGTTTTTTAACCTCTCGATACCCTCTATTTCTATTTCTAGTTTTCATTTTGCCTTGGTTATTGGTGTTTGTACAGTTGATGTTATGTGTTACATCTTTTTTTTCTGAGTAGCTGGTCCTAACAAAAAGCTCCTGATTGTGCACGTCCAGATTGGGCTCTCATTGTCCTACAAATCCTGTTAGTGAATTCTTTCTGGTGGAGATTTCTAAAGTACACGCTGTTGGTATAATTTGTGTGCTAGTGGTTGTTAATGTAACCTCAATATTGTTTGTTTTGGAGTAATTGTGTGTAGCAAAACATGTGAGATCTAAATAAAGTCGCCCTTATCCAAATGACTCTCTTACTATTTGTTTTAACCATTAATATCCTCTATTTCATAAATTAAAGAGAATATCTCAAAGCCATCTGAACTGGATTAAGTATAAGAGAGTCCATATAGCAGTGTTCCCTGTCATGTCTCAGTTCAATGACTTTCCTTGCATATATCTGGCTCATATATTGTTGATATATATGTTAAATTCTTATAAGGCAGTGTGACAACTGTCGGCGCCTTATTTATATGATTGACCATAATACTGTTGTGTAGTGTGTGATTTCTTCAGATAACCAGTATGTTTAGATTTCTTCTGTTTGGAGATGTCTTATTTCAAATTTGTCTCTAAGCTTATTCAAAATTTGTCTGTAAGTACAACATTAATATTATTAGTAGTAGAATTATTAGTAGTAATTTATTTATTATAAGGCGTCACAGATTCCACAGCGTCGAATGCAGAAGCAAGTAATAAATAGAGGAGGCAATACATATAAGTAACACAGATAAGTATAAAGAATGCTATGGAGACTCACACAGAGTGTAGCAAAAGACGTGACAGGATGAACGAGGGAGTCACATAGTAGACAGATGTGGGACAATAGGTAGAGAGGACCCTGCCCACGAGACCTTACTTTCTAGAGGAAGAGGTGGTGAAAGACAGTAGGGCCAACTGGGAATAAATGGAGATGACAGGCGAAAAAGAGAAGATGATGTATAATAAGGTTAGGAGGTGGTAGGATAGCGAGCTTGAAAATGTGAGTTTTGAGTGAAGCACTGAAGGTTGGGGAGAGTCGAGTGAGATGGGGCAGGGAGTTCCAAAGGTTAGGGTCACACGGCAGAATTCTTGGAGGCGAGCATGGGAGAAGGTAATGAGAGGTGAACTAAGACAGAGGTCAGAGGCAGAGCGGAGTGGCAGGGTAGGTATGTAGCTTGAGACAAGGTCAGATATGTAAGGGGGAGAAGTGTTGGTAAGGGCTTTGTAAATGAGTGTAAGGCGTTTGAACTGAATTCTTAAATGGATAGGGAGCCAATGAAGTGATTTACGCAGAGGAGAAGCGGAAGAGGTGCGGTGGGAGAAAAAGATGAGCCTAGCCACAACATTCTTTATGGATTGAAGGTCAAAATATAAGAGTCAGGAAGGCCAGTGAGAAGGAGGTTTCAATAGTCGAGGCGAGACATGATGAGTGAATGGATTTTGCCGAGGAGGAAGTGGCGGGATTTGGTGAGGGACTGGATATGAGGGGTAAAACTGAGGGCTGAGTCAATAGTGACTCCAAGTCAGCGGGCTTGGGTGACAGGAGAAAGGAGAAAGAAAGATGTTGTCAACCAAGAGTGAGATATTGATAGTGATAGCAACATTGGCAGGAGGAAACATGATGAGCTAGAGTATGGAGATGTTGAGTGTCAGGAAGCGCTGTGACATCCAGGTAGTTACAGCAGATAGACAGCTAGATATCTGGGTTAGGAAGGTGGGAGAGAGGTCAGGGGAGGAAAGATAGATTTTTGTGTCATCAGAATAGAGGTGGTATTGGAGACCAAATGATTGAATGAGTTCACAAAGAGAGGTGTGTAGATAAAGAAGAGCAGAGGCCCAAGGACAGAGCATTGTGGGACTCCAATAGAAAGTGGAAGAGGGGGGCAGGAAGAGTCAGAAGTAAAACGCTAAAAGAGTGGCCAGAGAGGTAGGAGGCAAATCAGCAGAGAGCTATTGCATGAAGTCTAGGGAATAAAGGGTGGTGAAAAGAAAAAAATGATTAATGGTTTCATTGCAGTTCATAAGTTCATTTAAACTTATGGTTTCATCATCATCATCATCATTTTTTTATATAGCGCCAACATATTCCGTAGCACTTTACAATTGGGGACAGACATAATAAACTAATAAACAAACTTGGTAAAACAGACAAAGAGGTGAGAAGGCCCTGCTCGCAAGCATACAATCTATTGGACAATGGGAGTTGACACATGAGGTTAAGTCTACATTTTGCATTTTGGCCCAGCCAGGCTGCAAAGGTAAAAGTGACTTATAAGCTAAATGATCCTGTCACACAACAATGTTGGTCAGGGGGTAGTTGTCTTGTGTGAAATTGTGTAACAGGCGGTAATAGGCGAAGGTAGTGAGGTTAAGAGGGTGGTTGAGGAATCTTATAAGCTTGTCTGAAGAGGTAAGTTTTCAGAGAACGCTTGAAAGTTTGTAGACCAGAGGAGAGACTTATTGTGCGAGGGAGAGCATTCCATAGAGTGGGTGCAGCCCGAAAAAAGTCCTGTAACCGGCAATGGGAGGATGTAATGAGGGTGGATGAGAGACACAGATCTTGTGTAGAACGGAATTGCCGAGTTGGGAGATATTTTGGTGCAAGAGAGGAGATATATGTTGGTGCAGCTTTGTTGATGGCCTTGTAGGTTAGTAAAAGTATTTTATATTGGATTCGGTAGAAAACAGGCAGCCAATGTAGAGACATACAGAGTGATTCAACAGATGAATAACGATTTGCAAGGAAAATCAGGCTTGTTGCAGCGTTCAAAATAGATTGTAGGGGTTTGAGTCTGTTTTTGGGAAGACCAGTAAGGAGGTAATTGCAATAGTCAATGCGGGAGATAAGTGCATGAATTAAGGTTTTTGCAGTGTCTTGCGTGAGATATGTGCGAATTCTGGAAATGTTCTTTAGATTTATGTAGCATGATTTTGATATAGAGTCAATGTGAGGAACAAAGGATAGGTGTGAGTCAAGGATTACACCTAGGCAGCGAGCTTGTGGGGTGGTATTTTTGGTCATGTTATCAACAGAGATAGAAATGTCAGGTATGCTCTTGTTGGTGGGTGGGAATATTATTAACTCTGTTTTAGAAAGATTAAGTTTGATTTGGCGAGAGGACATCCAAGATGATATGGCAGAAAGATAGTCAGTTACACGGGACAACACAGATGTCGAGATATCAGGAGAGGATAGATAGATTTGGGTATCATCCGCATAGAGATGATACTGAAAGCCAAAGGAACTTATTAGATTTCCAAGAGAAGCAGTATAGAGAACAGCAGAGCACCTAGCACTGAGCTTTGTGGTACTCCTAACTGAAATTATCAAATCCGCTTCCTCTATCAGTTGAACAAAGGAAATATGAGATTTAGAACAAGAGATCAATATCTTAGACACAGAACTAGGCTATTTAAGATCCACAGAGAATACCAAACGTTAGAATGTCAAATCAAAACTAGATTGGACAGCAAAGAGCAATACATTATAAGAGTGAAGAAATCTAAACTACTTAGAGACAAATTTGGAGTAAAAAGCATCTACAAACAGAAGAAATGTAAATGCTGCTTACCTTAGGAAATCATATACTACACAACCATGTTCTGGTTTTATATATATATATATAAAAGCATCAGGCTGTATACTGCCATATAGGAGATTAAACCTTATGTATAAACAACTAACAAGTATCAAGACTACAACACTCTGAGCTCCCTGTCCAACATTGCTGAGTGACTGGATCATATGGTCCACTAGGCACACTTTAACTCTGCATTCTGGCTGGACCAATATGCAATGTGTGGAACTTGACCTCATGTATCAGACTTCCATTGTCCTATAGATTCAAAGCTTGCGAGTAGGGCTCTCTTACCTCTCTGTCTGTCTGTATTACCCAGTTTTGTTTTATTACTGTGTTAGTTCCTAATTGTAAAGTTCTACAGAATTTGCTGGCACTATATAAGTAAATATTGAAAATAATGACGATATAGGGTGTCATGATGTAAGTGGTTCAGTATTTGCCAAAATGTTTCACATTCTTTGCAGACAGCTATTTTACCTCAACCACTAGAAGGAGCAGTTGTCAGACCGCCTATGATAAAACGTTCTTGAAAGCCAGACTGACGGACTAACTACAGACTGTTATCTGTTATAACAGTTATCTGTTATGACTGTTATCTGTTATCTGTATCTGTTACAAAAATCTTCAATTTCTTATCAAGGTTTTTAAAAAGGTGGATGCAACCCAACTGGAAAGCCGTCGCTCAACCCAAAAATTTACGATAGAGTTCAATCTGTTCAATAGTACTAAACCAGCCCCAGTTCATGTGCTTAAGGATCATTTGATGGTAAGAGACAGAGGTATTTGCTTAATCTTCCTTAATTGCTCTCTTTAGCATTTAATATAATTTTAGTAGAGCACCTAAAATATTGTGTGGACTGGCATTGTCCTTAGTTGGTTCATCTGAAATGTGTCCTTCATCTGACTTGTTTCTCTAGCAATTTGGCTAGTTTCCTCAGAGTATATGAGAGTCACATAAGTCACATTTCCGTGATAAAACTAACCAGATGGCTAGAGAAATGTATAAGGTTAAAGATGCCTCTCAGGTTTTAATGCTTCTATTTTTATTTGCTACTACTTTGTATATTTAAACAAACAAAAAAAATAATCAAGTTTCATTCATGATCAACTCTCTATTCTTTTATCTGAAGAACATAGCTAGAATCAATCATTTGATTCCCTCAGAATGCCTTCTTACACTTATACATGCATTTGTTTTCTGACACTTGGACAACTGCAATGCGCTCTACTTAGTTCTCCCAGAAAAAGAACTGCAAAATGTATAGCCGATACAACATGCAGCAACTATGCTGTTAACTAACCAGCCCTGCTCCTGCCACATACCACCTGTTCTATATTCCCTTCACTAGTTGTCTGTACAATGGCAAATCTTTTTTTAAGATTGGCGTATTGACCTTCAAAGTCCTACATATGCAGGGTCCTGGCTTCTTTGACAAGGCTTCTGCTTCCATATACTCCCAGTTGCTAATTTCTATCCACAGATGATGAAATACTACTAGTACCTAGAGTCTCTACTTTATTTGTGGCTCAAGCTTTTAGCTTTGCTTATTACTACCTACGTTCTCAAACTCACTGCTTCAAACAGTCAACAAGACCCCACATAGAAATCTCCAAAAACAGACTACAGACTTGTTTACTCAGGAACTTCATTAATGCCCCTTTTTTTTCTAAAAAAAAACAAAACAAAATGATTAATTTCCTTTTCTGTAAGCGGTTAATAATTTTTATGGGTATTCTATATCATGTGTTTTTTAAACTGTAAATGTAAAGTGTTTTAAGTCCTACTGGGATAAAAGAGCTATATAAAAATAATAATAATAATTATTATTATTATTATCATCTTAAAATGTTTTATGTAGATTAATATAAATAAGATATACCCTCCGTGTATAGAGTGTTTAGAGCAAATGTAAATAAAAAACACATAGAAAAGTATTAACATTTATTTAACATGCAAATCATTGCAAAATAAAATTGTTCGTAGCCCAAAATTAATCATTATGTCAATATTTTTTTATAGCAATAAAAATGTTGATACATCAGTATTACAGGTGACATTACAGGTGCACTAATATGCTTGTTTGTTGTGGAAGAGTATATATATTCTTCAAACACATGCTCCTCCAGCTTGTAAACCTAGAAAAAAGTTATACTTAATTGTTCATAACCGTGGAGCACTCCTTGTAGGTGGTGATCATTGTAGTATTGTACAGGAGCCACGGGTATGTAGATGGTGGATGGGAGAGTTGAGTAGAAGTAATGTAGTTAGAGATTTAAAGGGGCTAAAGGAAGCAAGAAATGATAAGCACATTTAATTGTAAAAATGAGTTGCAACTCAAATGACAGTAATCAGTGACATGTCAACATGGCTTACAGAATGAAACACAGCATCCAAAATGTGACACACTTGGTTATGCTAATTGGATAATTTTTTTGTTTTTGTTCTTTGTTTAAAATTTATCCAATTAGCATAACCAAGTGTGTCACATTTTGGATGCTGTGTTTCATTCTGTAAGCCATGTTGACATGTCACTGATTACTGTCATTTGAGTTGCAACTCATTTTTACAATTAAATGTGCTTATTTCATGTTTCATGTGCAGTTCCATTTCCCACTAGCGCCCAGGGAAACACCACCTTACTGTATATCAGGGTTGAGCTACCCTTCTCCCGGCAATCTATCCCATCCCCCTCCCCATCTATCCACCCCAATCCCATTTCCGAGTGGCTGCTTTACATTATACAGGGAGCGCTGATCCAACCCTTACCTCTGCAAGAAATGATAACATAAGTGGTGAAATACACAATGGCATAACTATGAATGTTGATGTGTTAAATTTTAAATAAATATGGATTAAGGGAAAACATGAATTAAAGAAAAAAATATGTCTGATTGGAAGAATGAAATAATAGTATATTTCAGGGAGACAGTTGGTATTATTTATAGAAATAGGAAATGCGTGGACAGTAGGAGCTAAATCGTTTAAAGTGTTAAAATTGGATGCAAAGAATTATGGTAAATTATAGGAAAAGAAAGGGGTTCAAGAAATAGGATGAAGGATTGTAAGCAGAAAAAAGAATAGACAAGAAATTAAAAGAATGGAATAAATATGAGTGTAATGTCAAACATAATAAATCTAGATATAATGGTATTACAAATAAATATATACATATAAACACAAAAGACCACCACAATAAAAAAAATAAAAAGATTTTGAAAACTTATAAAAAATACTTTAGGCAGCATAATTGAGCCCACCTGCCTATCAGAAAAATCCTCATAAGGTCTATGGTCAATATACCCATGGTCTGGGATAATATATAAAACTGAGGAAATTCAGAAACCCAGACTGGAAGAAAGCAAACCCAAGAAAGGTATAGCAAACCAGCAGGTCATGTCAGAAAAGCAGTCTCACAGGTCATCAGGCTTCACTGATATGACTGGTCAGACAGACCAGTCAGGTCTATACGCTCCACACCATGTTAAGACTTGACACTACAGCCATGGCTAATGTAACATATTTATATAGGGCTACAATGAGATGCAGGTGGCTGGTTGTTTTGTGTCAACAAATAGAAGCTTAACTAGTGATTCATGCATCACACACTACTTACATCAGAATCAGGAAGTGCAGAAGTACTTAAAGGTAGTCTATGCCCTAAGCAGCATTCTTGGCTTACCATAAGATTCAGGACTGAGAAGTATGTTAGATTCTCCTCAATGGTGTTCTATGTGGACCTTTTTACAAGAGTAGTGCCCTCATATGTGACAAGGAGACAATGGTGGGATAATGTATGTGACCTACATGGGACTGTAAGTTAAGGGATCAATATGGGCAGAGCTGTAGCTTAAACTTTTAGCGTCTGGGGCGAGAAGGAAAACTGTTGCCCCCTAGCCATTAATTTTAACCAAATTAACCTAAATATTCATAAACTACGCACCCATTTAGTGTTGGGCCCTGGGTGGTCATCTCTCCCTCACAGCCCTAGTTAAGGCCCCGAGCATGAAGTCTCCTTGACCCATGGGCCCATGTGCACTGTACACCCTGCATCAATAGTGGATACACACAATGGACCGCAACTCCCTATATACAGATATCTGGTTCTGTAGATCACAACAAAAGTGAAAAAATAGAGCGCTGATTCCACACAGTATTTAATAATTGAACCAAATCATTACTATAAAATCAGATTGATAGTCATCAAATAAAAATTATATTAGCAACAATTTGACATGGATAAATGCACCTAGGTATCCTGGATATATCATGCAGAGATGATTAGAAGAAATGGATCGCTGAAAAATAAATCTAAACTCTCCTGGCTAAGGTTAAAGGACAACAGTCAAGTGAAAAAATGTCCTTGTTTAGTATGTAGAAGTTACTGAAGCAAGTAGTTTGTATAAGGAATATACAGATACTGTCCCACCTGATAGCCACTGATGAATTGGAGAGATAATGCAAAGGTGTTGAAGTTTTGATCCTAGATTAGTCTCAAACCACTTCAAATGAACAACCCCAGGGTTATGGTGTTATGAAGTTATAGACACAACCAAGGATCCAAAGGTGCCAACGATGACATAATATCCTGACACGTTTCTCCGTGACTAAGCACGGTTTCATCAGAGGAATGAAATCATGTTCTGAAGAGGAGCAGTTTAAATGCAGTGACAACAATCATGTGACATCACCCTGGCCAATTCCATTCTGATTCCGATTATTCATTTGACATCCAAAAGTGTTGTAAAAGTAGATGGACATTGTCAGGGTAACCAATACACAAATTGGGAAAAAATTAAGCTAGATTCATTGTCAAGGTAACCCATATATAGATCGGGAAATAAAAAATATAACCGATCTCACCAGACATATTAATGAAATGGCCAATACACAAGCCTATCAGTATATATTCTGTATTCTATATTTGCTGCAATTCAGTAATAAGAACCAATCCCACAACATGCCACAACAATATATTCTAGCTGAACAAATATTATAATAAATGATAAATAAGTGATCAATTAATATTAACAACATCTACAATGTTAAAAAAATCCAAATAGCTTAATAACAAACACTCATCATAATACACATCAATAAATATAGAGGTCCGAGCCTACATAACCCCACAATCCATAATATAAAAATATAATAAAAAATATATAGTAAATATGTATAGACTTGAATATATTTATATAGATAAACAACACATCAAACACAAATCTATAAAATATAAAAAATAATAATAAATAAGCTAATCCACACTTTATAATGCAATTCAAAAATTTGTAGAATAAACATAAATATATAACCAAAATCAATAAATACAAAAACAATAAGCATAAGATGTGCGGCAGAAAGACTATTACCAAATAAATATAATACATAAATAAATATATATACATAATATGGAAATAAATAAGCAGAGATGATTAACTCCTTCTTAATCAGAAAAATCAAACATTATTAAGTTCAATAGTTTTATTTAAACCAAGAGGAACCAAAGTCCTTAATCTAAAAATCCAGTAGGCCTCCCTTTTACATAGTAGATTAAACCTGTTACCTCATCTCGGGGTGACATCAACTTGTTCAATAGCTCTAATTTGGAGTCCTTCAAGGGAACCCCCTCTACATAAGTTGATGTAATGAGACAAACTATGTGTTTTAAAATTTTTAAGTATATTTCGACGATGTTCTGTGAAGCGCATCCGTACAGACCTAATTGTGCGCCCCACATAATGTAATCCAAAGGGACAATTAATTAAATATATTACATAAGTTGATTGACAATTCAATACTTTCTCAATAACAAACTTCTCACCAGAAACAAAAGAAAAGAAAGCGGTTCATTTATGGCCCGCAAACCCGCAAGTAATGCCTTTGTTCCTACCACACCGGTAGAACCCAGCAGGCCTAACGCCAAGCCAGCTAATCGTCATTTACTCAGCTGGAGCCTTAGTATTCCTCCTAGGGCCAAAAAAACTTGGTACCAGTCTTTCTTTCAAATTGCGAGATTTTCTAAACACAACATTACTACCTTTATTAATTGAAGTACCTATCAAGGCATCAGCTTCCAATAAAACAGAATTTTTATTAATAATATGTCTAATTTGAGTCGTATAGCTATTATATTGTGTAATGAAGATCATAGATCTTTTGTCTTCCTTCTTCTTAGAAGATTGATTTAATAAACTTGTTCTATCCAATTTCTCTACATCTAACAGGGCCCGCTTGAAGACTGCTTCTAGGTGCCCCTGTTCCAGAAAAGACTGATAGAGATTATCGACATGATTCTAAAAATCATCCTAATTGGAGCAGTTCCTTTTCATCTGAAGGAACTGACCCTTAGGAATATTATTCCTCCATACCTTAGAGTGGGCACTCTTATAGTGCAAGAAGCTGTGAGCATCTACTTGATTAGAATAGGTTTCAGTGATAATATGGTTACCACCCACCTTCAGCATGATGTCCAAAAAATTAATAGTCAAATGACTATGAACACTAGAAAACCATAAACCAAAATCATTGGAATTAAGGTGTGCCAAAAAGAAAGAAATAGTCAAATCATCCCCATTCCAAATAAAAAATAAATCATCAATATATCTACCATAGAGAACCAGGTTTGCCTCAAATGCCGAGCCCCATATGAACTGCTCATCAAAAATCCCCATATAGAGGTTAGCAAAACTTGGGGCGAACCTGGTCCCCATGGCAGTGCCAATTGTCTGTAAATAAAAATGTGAGTCAAATAAAAAATTGTTGTGTTGAAGTATAAACTGAATCGATAACAAAATGAAGTCACACAACAGACCATCCAAAGCTGAATTAGAAGTCAAAAACTTTTTCACTGCTGCAATACCTTGTTTATGCGGAATATTCAAGTACAAAGCCCCCACATCACATATTAAAAATTGGTATGAGTACTTCCAGTGAATACCCTAAATCAATTTTAGTAAAACCATGGTATCTTGGTATCTTTGATGTGTGACTTCAAAGAAAATACATAGGGCTGTAAATGTGCATCAACAAAGAAAGATATTGCTAGTCAAAGAGCCCACGCCAGAAATAACAGGTCTACCTATTGTTTGTAGGTATTTGGGTATCTTGGTTAAATATTGTGTAAAAACAAACCAAATAGTATATTTGAAGATCATGCTGTCGGAAAGGGCTGAATCCAAAAGATCTCTCAATTCATGCTGAAACAAAGATGTTGGATTTGATTCCAATCTACTATAAAACCTTATATCATTAAGTTGTCTTATAGCTCCAGAAAGATAGTCAGCCTTATTCAGGATCACCAACCCTCCCCCTTTGTCTGCAGGCTTAATTATTATATCTTGATCTGTCATCAAATGTTTAATAGCTTTTCTCTCTGAAGGGGCCAGATTATCTTTCAAGGGTTCAACAGTCGCCCTATCACACAATTTTCTAAAATCCTCCATAGTAGTTTTGTAAAAACTCTCTACAAAGAGACCATTAAATTGCAGAGGATAAAAGTTGGAAGAATTTTTGAAGTCCCAGTTCCGATTGCGAAAGTTTCTTGATTGACAAATTAAATATACCTGTTAGTTAACACCGGCGTGTACTTTTTGGATAATTTAGTGACTCCTCCTCTACACCCCCTAATTCTACCTCTCTGTTTCTTTTTGGTGCAGGGAGGTTTCTTACTTGTGGCACTTGTGCATATGTTTGCAGATTGGGACCACCCCATAAAAAAGAGGAAAAGGAATAGGTAGTACCTGACAATGGGGAGACATCTCTACCTATAGATTTAGAATCTGGTATGTAATCTTGAATAGATCTCTTGGGTCTAGCACCCTGTTAGTTTCTCTCCAACTCCCTAAACTCAGATAGATTACCAGTATTCGTATCAGACCCAAACCTAGAATTGGGACCATACAGGTCACTCCTTTTCTTATCGGAAGTTGGTCGAGTCTTTGATCTAGACCTATTTTTGGAACCACAATGATTCCTAGATTGTCTATTATTGGATCTCACCCTGTCATTTTTATAATCATCTTTATCTCTCAAAAGTTTATTATCTTTTCGGAGAATTAGAGATTTCTCAAATTCTTCCAATCTTTTGTTAATTTTGAGATCTCTATCTTTAAAACCCTCTTCCTTCTCAAACTTCTTAAGAGAGACCTGGATTTTTTTCAATGTCTACCTGAATTAAATCAACTTTATTATTCCAATATTAGACCAGGAGATTCATTAGGTTGAAAGAACAAATATCCAGAATAGTATTCCACTCTCTCGTAAACCCTGCATCGTTCTGAAAGGAAACTGATTTAAAAATTCGTAAACCTCTTGGAATGAGTTTGTCATCTAAATATTTCTGCAAAGTTATTTGGTCATACCAGTGTCTAGTTTCTGCCAGACAGAAGGTTCCGACCTATTAAATCATTTAAACATATCAAAACTAGTATCGCCAGTATTAAAATTGGAGGAGGATGCAAATTGGGGAAAAGCCCTGCCTCCTTTGAGCTCTATCCGCCACACATCTTAGGGAAGACATAATAAGTGGGATAATACCAAACCGGACCAGAACAATCAATATAGCAGCCCAAAAAATAAACAGATATCAGAGAAACGATAAATAACAACAAACAAATATCGGGCGCTAATAATCATAAACAAAAACAGCATACACACAATGGACCACAGCTCCCTATGTACAGATATCTAGTTGTGTAGATCACAACAAAAATAAGAGAACACTGATTCCACACAGTGTTTAATAATTGAACCAAATCATTATTTGTCATATAAATGGGATTTCAGTGTCCATAAATGACACAGTGTAAGTCTGGTTAATTATAGCAGACTTATTTGTTAGCAAGAGCTGATAAAAGCCTCCATTTTTTTAAAGTACATTATCCCAGCACTATATTTAATACAAAAGTTTGCTCACCAGGCTCAGCAGCCTTTCTGCAGAGATATCATATGAATTGCATAAAATAGATGCATTTGTGCAGAAACAAGCATATGTGAGGCACCTGCAGTACAAGACCCACACATATATATTATCATAAATCACTTTTACTGCCTAAAAATGTAAAAGCTCAGACTTCCCACTTCCCATCATCCTGCATCACTCTACTGAGTAACTGTTTGGAAATGCAATTGTTCTCTGAAGGATAGAGCAGAAAACAGGATGGACTGATTTACTCATTTATAAACACGTTGGTTGCTTCAGATATATAATTTCACACAATACACATTTAATATTATTTAATATTCTAATGTGGTTTGAAATGCTCTTTACATGTGATTTGGAACTCAGATATTTGAAATTGTACCAAATAAATACAAACCATATGTCAATTCACTCAGTTGATGACTACAGAACAAAGCTAGTCCCTTGTTCCAGGAATGAGGATTTGAAGGCTGTGATAGCTGGTGGGTGCTTGTTCACCACAGAGATACACAGATGCTATTGATTTGGAAAGTTTATTTCTGTCACATTGTTTAACATTATCAAGTAAAACAGAAGGTGAAATGCCTGCATTAGCATAATGTGTAGTGTTTCTAACCAAAAGAAAAACAATATATTTTTACATAATGAATAATGCAATAAAAACGTGGTTTACGTTTATAAACACAAAAATATTGATTTGCCACTAGATACTGTAGAAATGTCTGGAAACAGAATCCACTGAAGAAGCCACATATTGTGATGAAATGCAGGACCTAACATACACTGCAATCAGTTTATTGATTTATATTCACTTCTGATTCTTTATTCTGAATTTTTATATCCTTTATTTATGTATTTTATGATCATCCTTACTTTATTACTTTTCTATTTTGCACTGTGTACCATATTCAATCTTATCAAACACTTAACATTTTACTGGACACCAACTTTTTAACACATACTCTATACACTAACTACTATCCAATAGAGGCAATTTCAATATATACACATATATATATATATATATATATATATACACACACATGTATATACATATATATACATATACATATATATACATATACATATACATATATATATACACACATGTATATACATATATACATATATATATATATATATATATATATATACATATACACACACACACACACACACACACACACATACGCACACACACACACACACACTATATGGGCAAATGTATTTGAATGCTTGACTACTTGATATACTTTCATATGGAGTTGGTCCCCCTTTTGCAGCGATAAGAGCTTCTACTCTTATTGGAAGGCTTTCTAATAAGATTTCCCGCTGTGGGAATTTTTGCCCATTCATTCTGTAGAGTGTTGGCAACTTTTACACGCCATGCGCCTTAGCAGTCGTTGACCCCGTTCTGTGATTTTATGTGGTCTTCCGCTTCATGGCTAAGTTGCCGTTGTTCCTAAATGCTTCCACTTTATAATAATATCACTTACAGTTGACCATGAAATATCTAGCAGGGATGAAATTTCACAGACTGCCTTATTGCAAAGGTGGCATCCTATCATATTGCCATGCTGCATGGTTAGGTGCTCGATTTTCTACACCATTGGCAACAGGTCTGATTGAAACACCTCAATTCAATAGTTAACAGGTGTGGCCAAATACTTTTGTCCATATAGTGTATATCACAAAGGTTTTTCTACTTCATTTAACATAGACATAATTAAAGTCAAAGAAAATCCCCCTTATTAAAACATATTCAACTTGACATAATCATTAATTCCTTTTGGGTACATTTAATCCATAGCATAGATCCAGATGGCTTCCCTCTTACAGAGAAAAGAAAATATAAATGTATCCCAACCCCCTTTTTGACGACTTAATATTTTCTATAGCCGCAATTTGTAATCCTTCTAAAAAAACATTTTGTTTATGTACAAAATGACTAGCTAGACTGTGCATACCATTTTTCTTCAGAATGTTTTTTCTGTGCTCTAAAAATCTTGTATTTAGTGTTCTTGTGGTTCTGCCCACATATTGGGCCCCACACTTATTCACTTCTCCAAGGAGGAGTGAATATTAAATCAAGGGGGCGTGGTTTGGTACTATAAAAGGCTTGTCAGATCTAACTATCGGTTGGTCTTGAAAAAGCATTTAGCGAAGAACACATCGCTGAGATGCCACGTTCGCTCTCAATAATTACACTAATTCTAATAATCTGATCCCTCTGTTGCTGGCTATTACACGGATAATCAGGCAACAATACTAAAATGAATTTATAGGATGAATGTGATATGCTATATGTGGGCATTCCGTAAATAGTCATGTATCCAGCTATTTATATTATAGCTATTTACCTTGTGACAGGCTAGTTAATTGCACAGCTGTAGCTTTTAACCAAAGAAATGCTTATTGAGGTGCATTAACTAGTATTAACTGCTAACAGAAAAGTGCTGTTGCCGAATTGAGAGAGAGGTAAAATCAACCCTCTAGCAAAATAGCAAAGTAACTGTGTGGTGGCAGTTCTTGATTGAAGGTAAATAATTTGTGAGTTGCTGCTTATTAAATTGCAGTGATCCTTATGCACTTTGTGGACATATGACAATTAAAAATATTGCAAAATTTTTTTTTACTGTCACTTGACAACACAAATGACTGAAAAATAGTGTCAGTAAAAATGATAATTTTACTAAAGCTCTCGATTTGAGTAACAAATTGTGTGGATGTAATTACATATAAGAATAAGTAAATATATCTCTCAGAGTAATTCTGTGGGTTACAAATCACAGAACAAAAATACAAAAGGTTATAAGCAACTTTATTGTATCTTATCCTAACATAATATACCACATTACCTATATTAAAGGATTTGCCGTTAACTGGCAAATATAGAGTGAGAAGAAGTACTAACTATAATATTTTCTAATGAAAGAAATGACGTGGGTTGGTAGCAATAGTCTGTCATTTTAACAGTGGTTCTTTATAATGCAATACATAGTGTTTTCAAATTTCTCATTTTAAATTTTTAACTAGCTATTCATATAGTGAAGAAAACGTTTAGTAAATCTCCATTTTAATGCATATTAATAAAACAGAAATGCATATTTTATAATCAATAAATCTAAACAAATTAGTCACAAGCACCCTGATTATACATATCTTCTCTTTCTTCTACTATTTATGTGAATTATAATAATTTGTGGGTGCACCCCCCTAACTATTAGGAGTTGTACATAGTAATACCATATTGAATAGAGGGGATATATGGCTTTTATTAGTGCGGTGTGAAATCTCTTTGTTTTTTTATACACTTCTGGCAACGGGTCTAATTGAAACACCTCAATTCAATAATTAACAGGTGTGGCCAAATACATTTGTTCATATAGTGTGTATATATTATTATTTTTGTATTGTGAGACAGGGGAAGATTCAATTAGTCGTGAGGTGTCTCAGGAATGTCCACGAGACATCTTGCAGTGGAGATTTTTACTGTACTTGCCAGCAATGTGCGCAGCGCAATGTTCGCAAGCCCCGTCACCGTCAATTTAATCTCCCAATTTTGTTGCTTTAAGAAAAAAATTGTTTGAAATTATGTAATTTTCTCTCATCATTATTGAATTTATGTTTAAGGGTTTTTGAGCGCCTCTTAATTTTTATTGTGTATTTGACTTTGTATGGACACGTAGAGCTACTAAAGGCATCCATTTCTCTTATACAGTTACAGTTTCATTATCTGACCATTTCCAAACATCTGTGATTATTTTTATCACACATATTTTGCTTGTTATATAATAATATACTGCATGATCTGTGTTGTGTACTGTGTTCACTAATTATTTTCCATATTTCATGTACTTATACATTTTCCAAACAGGCCCCAACATTCCAGGATCCATACAAGATTCCAGTACCAGATTTTAATACATAATTGGGGGAATCCAATTGCTGACAATATGGCATCGCCCCACACACAATGCCGGCAATTATGGTAGAAATTTTTGTCAAAATCTCTGCCGCAAAGTGTCATGTGGACGTTCCAGAGACACTTTGCAGCCAATTGAATTTCCCCCAAAATGTCATGTGTAAAGAGGCACAGCCACAATCCATGTTGGCCATGCCCCATCACTATGTGGCCACACCCCCTTTGATGGCCCTGCCATGCAGCGACAGAACACATCCATTCTATGTGTGGAGAGGGGAGGGTGCAGAAAGTGGCTGTACTAAGGCCCCAAATTCCTCTTGACAACTCTTACCAGGAGTCCACTATTTAAAGCATCCTCATCTCAATAAATATTATTGATAAAGTAACAAAACAATAAAAAGAGCAATGCTTTCTTATTTAAAGCAATAAAACCAATAATATGATCTTACCAAGAAAATATAATAAGTTCTACTCTAAATCTAAATATATATGATATATTTAATCCAAAAAGAGCCTAATGCAAAATCAAGTTTTAATCCTTCTGAGGCTAATGGTTTCAGTTGGAAAATACATTGAGTTTCTAGAATAAATGGACGCAACATAATCACCTTTTCGTATGTGTTTTGATAAATTTCATGCCTTTTGGATTTCTATTCTGAACTTCTAAAGAGGGGGTTGACACAATAGGGCTCATGTATAGTGAAAAATGTGTTTTTCCTTACTGTATGTGAGCAATAAAAAGGATTATGTCTCAGTCTCCATGCTATGTGTAGAGTGGTGGAATGTGGCCGGGAGGGGCAGGTTTTCCAAGCCCAAGTACAGTAAGGACATGTTCATGCATCTTATGCACTATGTTGAAGAGAAAGCAGCCGCTGATACACCCTTAGGCTGATTATGATTATTATCATACCTGGACATGGTGCTCTATGGTAGATATATAGATTATCTATTTTTTTGGGCATGAGGATTTGAATTCTTCTGTTCAGTTTGTTAATCACTTGAACAAGAATATTTTGGTTTAAAGTTCACTAGTGTTATTATATTTCCCTCTCAATTGAAGGCAATAAGATAGCGACCAAAAGCAAACAGAAGGATGTTGATAGCAATCATTTTTTGAATTTTAATAGCTGTCATCTAGACTCCTGTAAGAAAAATATCCGAAAAGGTCAGCTCTTCAGACTGCAAAGAAATTGTAGTTCCGAAAAAAGTTTTTCAGACAACAAGCAAGCACACTTATTAGTTCTTTTAGAGATCAAGGCACAGTACCTGTTGGACAAAGCATTGTGTGAAACCAAAAAATTGATTAGAGAAGAACTACTAGAAAATAAAATCAGAAAGAAAAAATAAAAATAAAAGTTAGGAAAGAGAGAATTTAAGTGAATTAGATATTAAAGATAGTATATTATTTGAGAATCAGTCCAACTTGTATTTTAGACAAATAAAATGGATTATTAAAAAGAACTTTTCTATTCTAAGACACGAGGAAGTGATAATGTCATTGGTGGAAACTAATCTGAGAGTAATAATTAGGACGAGTATGACAATAAAAAATAAATTGGTACCAAGTCACTTTAGGAGGGAAAAAGACAAAGAGAACACTATGAAGGATGAAGTATTTAAGAAGCCTAATGGCTACTTTAGATGTAATAAAAAATGTGTATTACTTGTAAATATGTACAAAATAGAAAATGTTATTTTCAATCTTCTGTGACTAACGAAAGATACGAAATTAAAGATTTGATAAACTGTCAATGTAAATATGTGATCTATTTGATAGATTGTAAGTGTGGTGCCCAATATGTGGGCTGAACCACAGGAAACTAATTGTGAGATTTTTAGAGCACAGAAAAAACATTCTGAAGAAAAATGGTAAGCACAGTCTAGCTAGACATTTTGTACATAAACACAATGTTTTTTTTAGAAAGATTACAAATTGCGGCTATAGAACATATTATGGTGACAGAAAGGGGAGGAAATAGATTTTCTTCCCTCTGTAAGAGGGAAGCCTTCTGGACCTTTGTTATGGATTCAATGTACCTAAAAGGACTTAACGATTGTGTCGAGTTGAATATGTTTTAATTAGGGGGATTTTCTTTGACTTTAATTATGTCTATGTTAAAAGAAGTAGAAAAACTTTTGTGATATACACAATATGGACAAAAGAATTTTGCCACACCTGTTAATTTTTTAATTGAGTTGTTTCAACCAGACCTTTTACTAGAGGTGTATAAAATCAAGCACCTAGCTATGCAGTCTCCATTTGCAAACATTTGTAATAAATAATGGGCCATTTTGAAAAGGTCAGTGACTTTAAGCGTGGTACTGCGATAGGATGCTACCTTCGTAATAAGACAGTTCATGAAATATCATCCCAGCTAGATATTTCACGGTCAACTGTAAATGATATTATTAGAAAGAGGAAGTGTTTAAGAACTACAGCAACTCAGCCACTAAGCGGAAGACCACGTAAAACCACAGAGTGGGTTTAACAACTGCTATGGTGCATAAAAGTCGCCAACGCTCTGCTGATTCCATAGCTGAAGAGTTCCAAACTTCCACTGGCATTAATGTAGGCACAAAAACTGCAACAGGGGCTTGATGGAATGGGTTTTCATGGCCGTGCAGCTACATGCAAGCTTCAAATTACCAAGACCAATGGCAAGCATCTGATGGAGTGGTGTAAAAGACACCAAGACTGGACTGTGGAGCAGTGGAAACATGTTCTGTGGAGTGATGAATAACGCTCCTCTGTTTTTTTCAGTCAGATTGGTGAGTCTGGGTTTGGCGGATGCCAGGAGAACGTTACCTGCATGACTGCATTATGCCAACTGTGAAATTTGGTTGAGGAGGGATAATGGTATGGGGCTGTTTTTCAGGATTTGGGCTAGGCACCTTATCTCCAATGCTTCAGCATACCAAGTAATTTTGGACAATACTATGCTTCTAACTTTGTAACACCTTTGGAGTGTTTAGATATCCCTCATAGTAAAATATGAGACTAGAGGGCTTTAACATCTATGATAGAACATGAATCCAGATGTCCCTAAGATAAATAAATGACCTAAGATAGAAAAGGTTATGAGTTTAATTCTAGTTACAGATTAATCTATTTGAAATAATGTATTTTGATGTATCTCTTTTTTGACCATTAATTATTAGTTCTATATTTATTAAAATAAGGAGAACTATGAAAAATGGTTTGGTATATAAATTTGAAATACCAACCTCAACCTTCATTTGTTTGTCTGTATATATAGGTTGTGAAATTGGTTTAAACTTTTTTCTAATAACAAGAGAAAAATGAGAATGAGAAGAGAAAAAGAAAATAATTTGAGAGTGAAATATGTATCTGTTGAGTAGGTGAACAGATAGCTATGATGGCTAGTGAATGGCCTGAGATAATTAAGAAGCTTAAATCCCAGGATAGATGAAAGAAAATATATAATTTTTAAATTGACTTTGAAATTGTAGTTTAGTTATAATAAGAAGTGGAGCCTGTTGTTTAGCCATCTATTTATTTACTAAGAATTTGTGTTATACACTGTGTTATATCCGATTTATAAATATTTCGGAATTAATGTATAGATGATTAAGAAAGCTTGTTTGTGAAAAAGAGGGTAATACACATAACCACCCTGATACCACTAAACAGACACCTGAAGTAACTGATTTGTAGCTCTCAGGTGTTTTCAGATGGCATATTATTTTTATGTTTCCTGATTGATGCAAAGAGATTTAAATGGAGACCTCTGCATGTTGATTGCTATATCTGAAGAAACCACAATCAGTGTGGAGAAACCGGTCAGACTGTTTTATCAACAAATTTTTTTGAAATATTGGAATCTGGAAATTCTTCACTTACTGATTGATGGAGTTGTAAACTAAAGTGCTTCTACTATTTACCCACTTTTTGTTCCAAACAGATTAGCAATTTGAATATTGAAGTGCCCAAAATATATCTGGAAACAAACAGATATTTTGCTATGCGGTGTATTTGACAATTACGAATGTCCGCCTGCTGGGTAATCAGCTGATCGCAGGTCATACAGGTCTCACTATTGGTAGTGGCTCATTAGTATTGGACATCAGAAAGAGGGATGTAAATCCAAGGTCCCGGATTTATCTTTGAAAGGTGTACGTCTTAACATCTATGAAATACAAACATTTGTTTACAGCTGATCACTGACAAGTTTGTGGAAGATTGTGTAGATATACTATATTTTCAATATTACAGTAATAAGTTGTGCCGTGCACGATCAATGATCTTGTATATTATAGGAATTTAATAATCAAGTACCAGATAAGGACAATATAAAGGAAAATATCAAACATTTATTAGACACAAATCAGATTTAAAAGCTGCTCTGTCTATTTATGTTTTATATTTCAAATGCAGATTTCATAATAATGTTTTTTTAATATGGTTTATTTGATTTTTAGTAAGTAATACTTTTTACATTTTCTGTTGAGTAATATCTAATAAAAATGAAGCCCTTAAGCTGAATGCAGATAAACACATCTGCTTGTTACGAAGCAAGCATGGACATTACAGGGTTAAATGTGGGAGGTGTTTGGTTCCCGGATGTTAGGGGGAAAGTAGGAGGAGACTTTTGATATATACCACTTACTAGGCAGTGCTACTTCCTCTTGTCATCGGGATTTCTGCTGATCGGATCACTGTCAGGCTGAGTGAAACATATTTGGTTATCTGAAGTTTTTAGCTTAATTTCGATATCTGTGTGCTTTCATTTGTCTGTAATAGTGTGATTATCTTTCAGATAGATTTATTGCTGACTGTATTGCTTAAGTAGTAGTGGGTGCTTTGTAGTATAATTTACCTTTGCGGGTGTTAGTCACCGTCAACTGTGGTAGTAAAATGTCTCGCCCCAGGCATAGTGTGGGTCCCCCGGCACGTTTCAGCGACCTTGCTGAACTCCCCGCTGAGAGTGATGTTTCTCTCAGTCCCCGGGTAATGGCGGCCGCCAACCTAGTGGAGGGGTCTGAGGGACACGTTCCCGCTACTGAGCGGGAAGCCGCGCTAGTGGAGGGTCTGGATAGTGAGCAGGAGGTAGTGAAGCGGGGACGGCCAGAGGCAGCGACGGGATCATCTATCCCGGCCGCGCGGGCTGTGCACTTGCGTGGTCGGGCACCCAGCAGATCTATGGGACGGAAGCATGTGGGAAAAAGCGCAAGGGGCAAAGGCAGGTAAACATGGCTTAGGAGAGAGACTCCTTCCCCCGCTAAGTTGGGCACCCCACCAGGCAGCGGTAATCAAGTCAGGGCCAGGTCTGGGTCTCCTGGGATAGCGGGGCAGCAAATGAGGGCTAGGGCTGGGAGCAAGAGGGGCAGAGGGGGGGTCACAAAAAGTCCTGCAATGCGGGACTGCGCAGGCTACAGAAGGGACAAGCATGGCAGAAGGGGTTCACATTCCTCCCCCAGCCCGCAAGGGAGAGATTATGAGTATCAGGAAGAGGCAAGGCAGGAGTACTATATGGATGCTTGCCATTACTCAGATAGTCAGGACAGTGAGAATCAAGCAGGTGAGGAGCTCCATCTGGTGGACGATAGCCAGCAGTTTTGCGATTTTTTGAATAGGCAAGCTGGCTATGAACAAAATAGGGGTAGGTTTTTTAGTTATGAAGGGAGTGATGTACACACACGGGCACATCAGGAGGTTATCAGCGAGGTTACCCTACCCCGGTATTAGAACAAGGACGAGGCAGGGGATGGCCGGCGTTTCATCCTCAATCAGGGCATGCCGAGTATGCGGATTTAGCCTTTCCTTTCCCTCCGGAGGCTTTCGGAGGGCAACGCAGGGAAAGAGGTGGATGGAAAAGGAGCCACCAGCAGAGTAGGTGGGGTGGTCAGGGTGCGACACACGCGTGTTGCCTTAATGAGGGTTCAGGTTACCTGCAAGATGTGGGGTTGGCACATTATCAGTATAGGCCAGCAGGTGAGTCGGTACCGCAGCGGTATCCCCATCTTAGGCGCTTGAGTCATCAAATAAGGTGCACTCGTGCAGGCAATTAGGGGCAAAGGGACAGACTCCTGGATCTGGTTCACCTGAGCGCGCACATGCGGGGCTTAGGAGGAGTGAGGCGCATACTAATGTCCTTTGTCTCCTAGTACAACAGAGGACCAGAGGAGAGGAGGTTGGTGTTTTGTGTAAAGCCCGAGGACATCACAGAGACGCGGTCTATCGGATACGAGGATGGCACCATCGGGTCATGAGGCGTCTAGCAGGGAAGGAGCGGCAAGTCCAGGAGGCCGATCTCAAGGTGAGGGTCACCAAATGTTGTCTGATACATGTTCAAGTAGTGCAATGTCGTCATATTCTAGCAGTGGTTCCTCAACAGACCGTGAAAGCGGTTCTCGTAAGTTATTGAGGATATTGAATGATCATTTTAGCGGGTCAAAGAGCCACAGGAAGATAGCGCGTGCAGCTGACAGTGATAATGCAGGCAGGGGGCCAGTGGTACATTGTTCTTACACAGTGCTGACAGCAGGAATTAGGAAGAGTTCGTGAGAGAGGATTAGGAAGGGCGCATATGTGGATGTCTTCAGCATTATGAAGGTGGGGAAGAAGTAGTTGGCAAAGGCAAGGGAGAAAGGGGGGATAGGTGAGGAGGCAGATAAGTCATTCCCTAATTGGGTAACGGCGTTTAGTGTCTTTGCCTCTGTGTACCTGGAAACTAGGCAAGAGGTGTCAGTGGACGTATGGCGATACCTACATTTAATTACGGGAATTTATAAAAATGATGTGGGGGACCATATGGCATAGGTATGACGAGAGCTTCCAGGAGAAGGTCAAAGGGAAACACATAATCCCATTTGATTGTAAGGACGTAGAGACATAGATGGAAATGATGAGGCCTAAGGCAAGTGAGGGACAGGAGCTCAGGACGCAGAGGTTTCGGATGCAGCTCTCCCCCAGCACAGAATAGAAACAGGTGTTTCGCCTTTAACAGTGGCACATGCGCTCGAGGGAATGCATGTAGGTATCGGCACTCCTGTGCCAAATGCAGGGGACCTCATCCAGCCAGAGATTGCATGAGAGCCGTGTCGGGGACAGGTAAAGGCAGGGGGAGCCACTGCCCAATCAGTAAGGCAGTATCGCCGGTCCAGACACAGCAGCTGGACAGGTGGCTTCGCTTGTTTCCGGACAGGAAACTCGCTGAGTTTTTGAGTTCAGGTTTTAATTACAGTTTTCCCCTTCCCATATTGGTACGGTCAGGGCTGTGGCAAAAAAGAATTTGCAGTCAACCTATGTTTATCCAGAGATTTTAGCCAAGAAAGTTAGGAAAGAAGTGGATTTGGGTCGCATGGCAGGCCCCTTTCGATCCCCAGCAATACAAGCATTGGTGATATCCCCAGTGGGAGTAGTGCCTAAAAAAGCAGCAGGGAAGTTTAGGCTTATACAGCACCTGTCACATCCCCACAGGCAATCGGTTAACGATGCCATAGCCATGGAGGACAGTTCCGTGAGTTACCAGTCATTTGAGGAAGCTTTAGACCTAGTTAGATCCTTCGGTACAGGGGCCTTGTTGGCAAAGCTGGATATTGAATCTGCTTTTCGCTTGCTTCCCTTGCATCCGGAGTCATTTAGGTTCATGGGTTTTCGTCTGCCAGACGGTTACTACGTAGACAAGTGTTTGCCGATGGGTTGCGCAGTGTCCTGTGCGTATTTTGAAGCATTCAGTTCCTTCCTGCACTGGTGTATACAGGCAGGAATGGGTCACGTTGGGATAGCTCACTATTTGGACGACTTCCTGATCATAGGAAAGGCTGATTCATCAGAGTGTGCAGACATACTGTTTTCGGCTCAGGCTTTATTTTCTGTTTTGGGAGTGCCAGGGGCACATGACAAGATAGAAGGTCCCTTACATTCTTGGGAATCGAGATTGACACGGTGGAAGGGTGTTGTAGATTGCCCCAGGAAAAGGTTAAGAAGCTGGCAAGAGCAATCGGACTCACCTTAGCTTCAAGGTCTATTTAGCTGCGCCAGGCCCAGTCATTGTTAGGCTCCTTTAATTTTTTGTGCAGAATTATTCCAAAGGAAAAAGTGTTCTGTAGAAAGATGCAGTTGGCTACAGCAGGAATGTCGCTGCCACATGCACGGATTACCCTGTCTAAGGAGGTGAAGGGAGATTTGGTTGTCTTAGAGAACTTTAATGGCATTCGTATTTGGGCAGCTCCACCAGTTGCCAGTAGCCAGCTTGAGCTAGTAACGGACGCTTCGGGGTCCGTGGGTTTTGGAGCCTTTTTTAAGGGTAGGTGGTGTGCGGATCGATGGCCGGAGTCATGGCGTGCCAAAGGGTTGCTAGGCAACCTGCTGGTGCTGGAATTGTTCCCCATAGTAGTGGCTGTGGAACTATGGGCGTCGGTGTTAAGGGGGCAGCAGGTAATATTCTGGTGTGACAACCTTGGTGTAGTACAGTGCATTAGCAAACAGAGCGCATCCTCTATTCCGGCCATAGAATTGTTAAGACACTTAGTTTTGCGCTGTTTGGAACATGACATTACATTCAAGGCGAGACATGTCCCTGGTGCAGTGGGGACGCTTTAGAGAATTGGCTCCACAAGCTGACATTAAGGGTACGCCATGTCCCTCTTTGGTTTGGCAGGTAGTCGAACAGGTATTATAAGACTGGTGGAAACGTCGCTGGCTCCTTCCACCAGGAGAGCATATCGGGCTGCGTGGCTGCAGTGGCAGCAATTTTTACAGTTGTGCGGTCGGTGCGACTCAGGTCAGAGCGCTGACATGCTGGATTTCATTTGGGCTGAATATCAGGAGGGAATTACTAAAATTTTAATGGCAGCCATGCTGGCGGGCATTTCATTTATGGCTAAACTTCATGGGTGGACTGATTTTACAAAAGGGTTTTTAATATCCAAACCCTGAAAGGCTGGTCAAAACTTCAACCAGTGAAGCAGGATGTGAGGAGGCCTGTTGATAAGAGTATTTTAAGAAAAATTATGTCTGCGCTGGCATACATAGCTGATAATGCTTACAAAGTGCTGCTGTTTCGCTCAACTTTCTCGCTGGCTTTCTTTGGCGCATTCAGGGTGAGTGAGTTAGTGGCGCAATCTAAGCATGACTTGGGGAATGCTCTGTCGGCCAGGCATATGTTTTTGGATGTTAACATGCTTTATTGTCAAATCCTTAGATCCAAAACAGATCAATCGGCTCGTGGTCAGTGGATTACCATCTCTGCTCAGGAGGATAGTGAGATCTGTCCCATGTCCTGGTGCAATAAGTTTGAGAAAATTAGACCACGTGGGGCTGAGCCCTGGTTGATTCATGCCGACAAGTCTCCACTGTCGAAGTTTCAGTGCAAAGCCATATTTAAGCGTGCGTTAGTGCACGTGGGTTTAGACCCGTCGCGCTTTGGTACGCACTCCTTCAGGATTGGAGCAGCTACAGCTGCGGCTGAGGAGGGCTCTTCAGTTAGCGCCATTAAAGCTTTAGGTCATTGGAGATCAGATGCGTACAAAACGTATATTAGGCCGAACAATTAGTCAGTACGCAGTAGGTCACTCCCCTCCCGTGTTAACCTTGGGCTCTGCCGCTCGCCGTTGTTTTTATACGGGGGCATGAAGGGATTTTGCCATTTTTTCCTCTGAAAAAGGCCGGATTAGTGGTGTGCCTCCGGGGTTATGGTTTTTACCTTCATTTGGGTTAACACTACCCCCTTTTTAATATTTTGTAAAGTAAAATTAATTAAAGTCACTTGAAGTCACTTAGAAGTTAACTAACTGTTCTACATTACATGGAGCTGTGATATGAATATCAAGAATGGGACAAGGTGTATCGGTGGAGGTGTATGTGAGCAACCTGTTGGTGATGACTCCTATTATCTGTGTTGCAGGTGGTTCAACTCGGAGTTTAAAAATATGGTTTGTTGGGCATTCATTCGTGTTCTGGGCGTCCAGATATAAATTTGCCAACAATAAAGAAGCCTTTAATAGGCCTGTGGATATTCGGTGGATTGGTGTCAGAGGTTTGAGATGGCAAGGTTTGATGCCACTGTTGACTGCTGAAATTGCTAAAGCAGGCCCACTAGATGTGTTGGTGATACATTTGGGGGGTAATGATGTGGGCATAGGTAAGTCTTTGGACTTAATTATTGCCATTCGAGAAGATCTCAGGGGGATTAAAAATAGATGGCCTTCAATATCAGTATGCTGGTCCAATATAATACCCCGAATTAACTGGCGTCCAAAGATAGCTTTCAGTAAAATAAAAGCCATTGTTTCCGAGTTAAATAGGGCAACAGGGAAAATAATATTAGAAATAGGGGGAATAGTGGTAGATCACCCCTTGATAAGATCTGAGCATGGACATCTCTATAGGAACGATGGGGTTCACCTTTCTGAAGAAGGTAATTAGCTTTTTATAGAGCAGCTCTTTTGGAGAGTAGGCAAGTTAGTGAGGGCTATGGGTGGAGGGCTGGGTGTCAGTTAAAGGACTCTAGCGTGGCAGGAGAGCTTTTACAATCAGCGACTAATTCATACAGTGCTATCGCTGATTGGCCGCACGTCACTGCTCCTTTCGAAGCACCCTGACTCTTGGTACCTCTGTGCGAGGACCCCTTGACCTGCACTGTTCGCGTACGTCTTGGGGAGCCAAGAGGGGAGTGGTCACGATGACGCCAGATTTAGCACCGGCCGATCGTAAAGGACTGTGGTGCCTGGGACCAGTGGTTAGTGCCTGTGGGCCATACACTGTTCGGTTTCGCTATTAATTGTTAGCTGATTGTATTGCTCTTGCTGCCACCCTTTGAAAGGTTATAATAGTAAACAAATAAATAAAATAATAAATAAATAAAAAGTTTAAAATATTTGCCACTACAAAGTTGTCGGTGTCTTTATTTGTAGATAAGAATGTATAGTGATAAGATTAACGATGTTAAGGTATAGTGTAATGCTGAGAGAATCAGCAGTATGTAGTTTATATGTACTGAAGAGAAAGTGTTTTGTGCTCCTATTATTCTATAAATGAAAAATATTGCATTAGCTTTTGGAAGCTCATCAATTTTCTAGGGAGCTGCATCTGTCTCCTTCAGGACATAAAAGTCGGGTTATATACATATATTTTTGGGTATATTTTTTATACACTTATATTTATAATTATATATTCATATATATGGTTATATTGATTTTGAAAGTGTTTGCTGTGGTTGGCATTTAAATCAGCACCCAGAAGATACCTGGGAGGGTAAAGTTTCTGTGTTTTAATGATTATTATCAGCATGGATCTTGCATTTTATGGTACAAAATCCCCCTCCACAAAAAGCCAAACCAGCGCTAGTGCTGTCAGTCTAGGTTGATATCAGTAAAATCAAGCAAATGCTCAGGCTTTGCCCCTAAATGTGTCACCTCACACTTCAAGGGGCATTACAGACATGCATGGATATAATTTATGCTGACCCTAAAAATGTCAATTAGATTAATTCCCCTGATCACCGTCTTAATGTACTATAATGCTTTTAGTTTCAGATAACAGTCATGTAAAAGAGGCATCTAATCCATTTTTAAATGCATTTAATGCCATCACCTCCTGTGGTAAATAATTACATATATCAGCCATTTTTACAGTCATGAATCCCTTTTCATGCCTTTATTCAAGTGTCATTTGATGTCGTCTTTTCATCTGCATGGTTTGGAGTATAAAAATGTACTAGACAAATCTTTATGTTTTCTATGAATATATATTTAAACTTTCATTTATTAGGTGACCATTAATGCAGATTTTTTCCAGTGGAAAAAAATGTCCTTTTCTAATATCTATTTTTATTGTACCTCTTCATTCCCCTTATACTCATCTCTGTTTTCTCTCAAGTTCTCCTATGTCCTTATAGTATGGTGCACAATATTGAGCCCATGTTCAAAATATGGTTATCAACTTATAACAGTATACAATTAAAAAAATGAATGATGATCAGTTATCTGCCCTGAATGTGATAATTCACTTTGCCATTACCCAGCTTTCTGTCGCCTATTATTTCAAAGTTCTTATTTATCTCAGATTTCCCCAATTGTGTCCCATTTAAAGTGTAAGTAGGACACCTACCACAACTTAGTCACATACATTTTTATTGATCTACATTAAACTTTATCTGCCATTTCCCTTTCTAGTTTAACATTCTATATATGTGTCCCTGTAGTGACTTATTATCTTCTTCCCTGTTAATAACTCTAAAAAGCTTAATATCATCAGCAAATATCTATCGACAAGACGAGAGAACAGGACCTAATCCTTGTGGTACATCACCAATAAATTTAGCCCAGTCTGAATAAGTTCCATCTACAATCACCTTCTATATTCTACTCTTCAACAAGTTCTCTAACCATGTACAAACATTTTCCATAGTCCTAGTGCTCTCATCTATATACTAGGGGTATATTTACTAAACTGTGGGTTTGAAAAAGTATAGATGTTGCCTATAGCAACCAATCAGATCCTAGTTGTCATTTTGTAGAATGTATTAAATAAATTATTAGTCGCGATATGTATTACGTAGCAATTTTTAGTATGATCTCCCAAATTGCTGTTCATCTCTCATGATTTGTGCTGATTTCAAACTTTCCTGTGTTTAGCAAACCTGCCGGTGTTTAGCTAAAAATCGCCATTTGCAAATCAATACTTATTTCTGATTGGTTGAAAGTTTGGTATGGAATTTATGGCAAATTTAGGCTAAATAAAATTATATTATTAGGAAAAAAAAATGTGTGGGGTCTCACCGTCTAAGCACTATGAACCCTAGTGCTGCCAGCCTATTTCTGGTTGCGCGAAAATCGGGAAATATTTGCATGGGGTCCCCTCGAATTTCATGCAACCAGCATTAGGCAAACCAGCCGAGGTGGTTGGCACTATAGCAGGGGGACAGGCGGCAGGGGTCCCCCTGCCATAATGACAAACCAACCCCAGGTTGTTCAGTGCTAGGATGAATTCCGTAGGGAGTGGGGTTCGCAAAAAAAAAATGTGTGGGACACCCCTCTAGGAACATCCAGCCCAAGACTGAGAGCACAAGGGCTCTTCCTACACCCCTGGACAGTAGGTGTAGGGTAATAACGGCGATTGGATGTAAAAACAACAGACACCATTTTTTGTTTGTGGAACTACAATTTCTAGACAGGCTGGGCTGCCCTAAGCAGGTGTCGAAGTCAGCAAATTGGATAAAGTCATTTCAATTAATATCTAGCAAATTTGGTTGTCTTTGTTTGAAAATATGCGTAGAGCACGCTACGGCGTGGAAGGGCGTATCCAGCCGCAACACGTGGCAATAACAGTTTTTACACTTTTTATATACATTCGCACAAACACACACATTTGTAATTAGTACACATTAATTGTAGTTACAACACATAGTTATTTTTGTCGAAATATAGTAGTGTTTATGTGTAATATTATAAGTTATATGCATGTTAGTAAAACATATTGTTCAGGTTAAAGGAAAGGTGTCATGTCTGATATCATTTTAATCCCCTATTCATCAGCAGCTGTCCGGTTCATTTGGCGAAGAGATCGCACATTGTATACTCTAGTTATTGATGTTAGGAAATAAACCTTTAAAGTGATGCTGACTATAAAATGCTAATAGACTAGTTGAGACTGGATTCTTGGCGGGAAAGTCGGAACACATCCCCTGGAGAGATGACCCCCACCTTTGGATATTTTGGTTTGAACTAGCCTATGATCTGCAACACCCTGGACCCTCCTGAAGCCTGGACCAATAGAAGCAAGCCACGTCATCTGCATTGTTTTACTGTATTCACTGACTGCATATATGCAGGAGCTTTTCATCTAGTGGACCGTCAATCTTTGACCACAGACTTCAGACCTGAATGACTGTTCACTGGATCCAGAGCGCCTGCGATAAGTAACGGCTGTACTTATTATTATTTCACTTGAATTATTCTGCTACTTTTTGAGAATAAATATTTGTGCGTTGGAAACACAAATCGAGATTCAACAATCGTTATTGGATAGTGACAAAACGTGCATAATACAGGGCGTTCTTTTTTCAGCAGTATTTAATCCAAAATGGCTTGTGATTCATGTCCATAAATATTTGTAATTCTAAACATTTATGCTTGAAAAAATCTTCTGATCTTCGGGTCACATGTACCCCAATATTTGTTATTTCAATAGGCTTGAAGTCTTCTTTCTTTCTCTGGGTCAGAAGGACCCCCAATTTTATCCGAAACATATGCTGCTTACTTTGCTCTGTATCGTGAATAAAATAAACAGAGTCGCAAGCTCTATTTTTAGACTAAAAGGAATTCCCATGCTGTCAAGGGAAACCCCTTAGTCTATAAATTAATGACCTGGGTGATGTGAAAGGGACCAATGAAGTGTAGAGCCAATTGCATGGAAGGAATGCAGAGTTTCAGTTTACAAGTAGACAGCTATTCTCTCTCCCACCTGGTGCACAGGAAGATCCCAACATCATCAATCTGCAGACTATTTATACCACCATGAAATCTCAGAGTCTGGTTTGGGTTTGTATCCAGATATGGGAAAAATCATGTATCACCACGTCTACTGCAGGGACCAGAGAATCAGGAATAGGAGAGAAAGTAGGTAAAACAGAATGTTTACCAAAAAACAGTAAGAAATGGCATCTTTCCTAAAGTGCTTTGGAGGTGGCTGTTATGGGCAAATTCTGCCTGGGGAGGAGATCACTTAAAGTGGATTGGTGCTCAGAAGAGTAGCAGTGAAGGAACAGTTCAAAGTCTTGATTAACCCGCTTGGTTTGGCATTGGTCTGCGAGTGGTATCCTGAAGGCTATTTCATGTTTATTCCTAAACTTTTCAAGAACGACCTCCAGAACTTGGAGACATATTGCACACTGTGGTCTGAGATGATCTCACAAGGGCATCCATGGAGGTGGAAGATGTTTTTTAAAAAAAGGGAAGAAAATTTAGAGGCAGATGGCAGTTCAATTAAAGGAATAGATATACTGGACCAGAGGAGTCTGGCACAGGGAGAGGAAGAAGAAGGGCAGTAGGAGACTGCAGAGGGATTTTGTGCCAGTCGCAGATGTTACAAGCTTGAATGTATCTGAGTACGTCTGAGTTAAGGGCCACCAGTAATAATGATACAGAAGCGCAATGGTTTTTTAGGTACCAGCATGACCTGTAAATTTAGAGTTCTTTCAGAATTTTTCTGCGGAGATGAGGAGTCACATAGGAGCGACTAAGGGGTGGTGTCTAATAGTGTGCTTGCTAGTGCCAAAATGTTGGTGGGGTTATCAGGCTGTGCTAACACTGGGGTTTTGTTAAAGGCTTTCTTTAAGGAATTGAAGACATTGATGGCATCAGGGGGCCAGGATCTGGGTTGTTCCTCTTTTTATGCGAGTGAAGTGATAGGGGCTATGAGGGTGGAGAACTCTTTAATGAACCTACAGTAATATTTAATGAAGTCAATAAAACGTTGGATGGCTCTCGGTCCAGTGGGTTGAGACCATTTAAGTATTGCCTTGAACATATCCGTGTGTCATGATTTGCCTCCAGCTGCACTGCAGCACCCACCACGGAGATGCTGCTTTGCCTTCTGCAGCTCCTGCCTGCCCGGGAATATATTAGACTTTATAGCCAATATTCGAACCTGACACTTGCAGTACCTTTGTACCACCAAAGGGGCCACTGTTGTACTTGCTTTATTCCCCTACCTGCAGGAGTTAAGCTAATTACTCTTGGATGCTTATAACCTGTCCCTGGCCTTTAAAGACTGTCTCTTCCAGAAGTCTTAGCCAGTTCATCTGCTGTCTTAACTGATTCTGATTCTTCTGTGTATGGATCCTGATTGATTTGTTGGTATTGACCTCTGCTTGTCCCTTTGGTTTTCACCTCATCTCATGACCCACACCCGACTTTGTTGTGACTTTGCTCCTGCCTTCTCCCTGGTAATCTGGTGGACTGCCTGGCTTTGACCCCTTGGCCTCCTATTATCCTATGCCTGCAGTCTATTGCACCTCTGGCAATCCAGCACCTGCAGTCTGTTGCCCCTCCACCAATCCAGCTCCTGTCCCTGCAGTCTATTGCACCTCTAGCAAACCAGCTATATCTGCAGTGTATTGCAGCTCTAACAATACAGCTCCTGGGAATGCAGACTACTTCAGGCTTTGCAGCTTACCTGTACCTCTGTGTAAGTCTGCCTGTTGTCCGTGATACCATTTCCCAGTCTTAGGTTTGTGGTGCCCACTGTCTACTCCATTGGACTTACCTTGTTTATTGTGTTTCACCCTTCAGATTTACAGCTCAATCTGGAATGGAGTGATTGGCATCAGAAAACTGGGAACCTTCTAGGATGGTGCATTTCCTGGCCTCTCGGAGCAGGTAGATAATTGATGGCCTGCATCTCTGCAATAAAGACAGAGATTATTTTTAAAGCATTAATTACGCTCCTCCTCTGTGAGATGAGAGCGGCCAATCTGCATAGGCTCCTTGGGTGCTGGAATGGGGTTCTGAAAAAGAGGTGCTAAATGTGGAGTGGAAGTAACAGGTACGTTCCCTCTCTTTCATCCATTTTTTTGATGCTGAGGAAAATAAGACTATGCAAATATTCGGTCTATTCATGCTAGACAAGGTCATCCTAAATGCGATTAGACATTCCTTCCTTGCCAGAAGGTGGCCATCAAGGCTTCATCATACCAGCTCAATTCTGAGGCCATGGTCTGGAATTGGACCACATACTGGTCAGCTGTGAGTGCCCTTGGCATAGAATTAGGAGGCTGGAAGCAGCAGAGGATATATGTTCAGGTTCATGAAACACCTTCCAAAAGGTTTCAGTAAAGGATGGCATTGTTGCATTCCCAGACAGGGGAAGCCTGATGAGGGCCTGACTGGTAAGGAGTGAAATAATATATGCCACCTTGGCCCTTTCAGATGAAAAGTTCTCAGGAGCAAAGTCAAACTGGATGGCACACTAGTTCAAAAACCCTCTGCGTTTCTTGGGATCGCCATAATTATTTTTTTCTGTGATGGAAATACGGAGACCCTTAGTGGGGTTAGTATAAATGGGCACAGAAGGTTTATCGACGGTGAGGCTGAGATAAAAGGAGCAGATGGGGAAGTAGCCAGAGAATCCAAATGAAAGACAGCTACCGGAATTCACTGAAGTAACTTCACCTGGTTGGTGTCTTGTTGAGCTATCCACAGAGCCAAATGGAGCAACATGGGTCGAATGTTCACCTTGTCCAAGCCAACTGGAACAGGAGTAGGGTAGCAGAACTCAGAAACTGGAACTGGTAGAAGTGCTGAAGCCATGGTGCCAGAGTACTACTTAAATAAGGTTCCCAATTAGAGACCCATCAGTCAGTGAAGTCACTGACTGCTGCAGAGAACAGAGGAATCGTGTCCCATTGCCTAGCAATGGGGCACACATGCGCAGAAGTTCCTGGGCCTGACTGGGAAAGAAGATGACTGTCCTTGCACAACAGAGAGAGTGCGGGGACAGCAGCCCACAAAAAGCAAGGAAGTGTCCTGTAAATGCATTCTCTTTGCCCCTCCCTTTTCTTATTTAAACAATCCTGCTTTTTCACTTTAAAGCAAAGTTAAGTGTATTTGTGCATCCATGCATGGTGACATGGATTCTCTATACATTAACGGGGTAACACTGGTGATAGTATTGTGACCCCTGCCAGCAGTAAGATATGCCAGGTTTGGCCAAGTATTGCTTTCCCATAGAAAGATTAGCGGTGATAGAAAATCAGCATTACCACTGCACATTGAAAAATAGGCTCCTTAGTCTGTGCACTGTGTGAGGCTAGTAACATTTTGACGTACAAACGTTATTACTACACAATATATTTCCAAACATATCTCCATCTCTGTAAACTCAAAGTACTAAACTAAAACTAAATACAGCTGTCTCTTTATTTTCTACATATTGTTTTACCTAGATTATACTTATATGTTGCTACTACATACCTTGGGCCTGATTCATTAAGAGATGCATACTGCGCTCACTGTATGTTTGTTTTAAAATGCACATAAATTGGGTATATGTAAGTCCAAATTCAACAAGGAGTGGATCTGAAAATACATGTGGTAATAATACAGGTGTAAGTTTGCTCTGCTCCACTAGACAAGACAGAATATGTGCAATACATATGTAGAATATAAACTCACACAAGAATGCACAGAAAACAAAATAGTCAATTAATGTCATCTGTAATAATAAAGGCATTAATGATAATACAATAAAAAAGAAAAAATATTTTTACATTTTTTCCCCATATAATACATTTATGAGGATGTTCTTAATGTCTGCTGTACATAAAATGCATTTTACAGTTACTCCTAAATGCAAATACATGTTCTTGCATGCATACACAGCCGTCCTCACTAGTTATCTGCCTGAAATGCTGTTTCTCTTGTGTTTTCTTGCCATTATAATACGATTTGCATTGAACAGAGACAAACACCAGTTTTCATACCTCTGGAATCATAAACATAAAAATAGATAAAATAGGCGCCAGCCCAATCTCAGCATAAATGGAAAAAAGAAATTACAAAAGTTATAAGTTACCTGTGTTTGCATTGTGCTTGTTTTAATTTGTTAGTGCAATTAATTGTGTGTTTCATTGAGAATTCACAGATACGCACTATGTTTTTCTTTTTCTCTTCTTTTTTCTGTGCACTATTGGAGTTTTAATCTGACCATCGGTAGCGGATGTGCGTGAAAAACATTTCAGTTAAGGAACATTTCAGTATGTGCCTACAAGGGCGAAGGAAACTGCATAAAATCAAAGTCTTAGCTGGAGGACTGTTTATAATTGCATCAGAGAATAGGAGAATTTTTCCTTCTGGACGGAGAAGCATACAATTATCGTTCTGATAACTTTGTATCCAAGGTGACTCATCAGACCACCCTGCAGTATTGTGTGTTTTACCAAAAGGACTATTATAAATTGTCCTACATATAACTTTTTGAATTTGTTTTTTCCTTTTATGCTGAGATTGTATGGCGCCTTTTTTTTCTATGATTTTTTTTGTTTATGCTATATTGTGGGAGGTGACACCACTTGAATTAGAAAAGGGCTGCTTTCCTTATTTGCGCCTATTTATTCCTTATCCCTTTTTTATTGGTTTAGTCCAGTGGTTCTCAAACTGTGCGCCTAGGCTCCCTGGGGTGCCTTGGAGATCTCACAGGGGTGCCTTGACCAGGGCCAGTGGTAAGCAAGGTGGATAACTACTTGGCAATTATTTTGGCTTAGGGGTGCCTTGAAATTTTTTTTAAGAACCTAAGGGTGCCTTGAACTGAAAAAGTTTGGAATCCACTGGTTTAGTCTATCCATTTAACCTCTGGAATCATATTGAAGAGACAAATTTGGCAAGGTAAACCCATACATTATCAGATGAAAAATCAAGTTGGAAAATGGATTTTAGACTTTGATTTATAGATGTACAGTGATAATATGTTTATAAGGATGATAGATCAACTATCAACATCGCCTTATTTTAAGATGTGTCCGCCTCTGCATCAGCAACGCCTGCACCTGTTTTATTGTGTACTTGACGTTGACCTATACAAGGTGCAAAACATATGCCTCCTAACAGCTGTATTGTGTGAACAAACTTTTAGTGTATTCGGCCTGCTTTTGCATGCCCCCTACCTCCACCATGCCACCTTGTCAGATGAATAAGTTCTACAATCACACAAGTCTGAGCAATTTCACCCAAAAGAACCATAATATATCCCACTTTGAATCAGCCAATATGTGTCGGTAACACATTTTATGGAAAAAATCCTTTTATTAGAAAGGAGTTTATGAAGTACTGAGAATTACTTTATTCCCCACACTACCTAATTAGATTTTGCACCACAGTGTTATAGAATAAGACTATTTGTTAAATGTGAATGCTATTGATTTAATGTTGAAGCTTTTAGATAGGTCTTAAGTCTTTATTAGATGCTTGGTGTCACGTGCAAGCTAATGTTTAGGCATAAATCTGCAAATATATGTTTGTGAATTACTTCCTAGAAATAGTGTGACCTGGTTCTCTTAGAAGCTGTTAGATCAATGGGTTTTGTGGATGTTAAACCACCCAGGGGGGCTGGTAGATAAGGATAGCACCTTATACCATTTATGGCAGGATGGCAAATGTGAATGCCTTTGAGGAGATCTCTTGCAAGACAATGAAATCTCACACATGTTTGGGAGGCCCCAGACAGGCCGACTGCAGAGATTAGGTTGTATGTTAATGACAGATTCAAGCTGAATAAGGGCACAGGAAAAGATCATATCATTTTCTCCAATATCATACATACCAGAGGCATGTGTGGTATGCAGATGAAGGGAAACTTAGGACCTGTTGTGTGAAGGTAAAATCATGTTCGTAAACCATACTGTTGAAAAGTTAGGACGGTGTAAAGAAAACTTGACTTAGAGGTATTCAAACAGCAAAGTCATAAGACCCTAATTTGCATTCTCCCCTCCTGTTGGTTCTGACCTCACAGGGAAGGGGGCTGGGGGGCCCTGTAGCTTGACTTTAAAACTGTATTGAAAATGTAACTCTGTGTTCTTCTGAGGGAGTCAATTAGATATTGAAGAGGTCCCATTTTTCCTGCTTCTCCCGGCAATGGAAACTTGATTCTAAGTGAGGTATCAATTCTGTGTTTTATCCTTTTTATTTTATAAGAAACAATTGCACTCTATTTGTATGTCATTTTATTATATTTTTATCTTAAGCATTGTGGATGTATTTTTCATATTAAATTACACTTGATAAGTTCTAGTCTCTGTGTTCTTATGAATTCACGCGACAGTTTGGTCCAGACGCTACCTAATCGAAACTGGGCAAACCTTGTGGTTTATGTGAACTCTGATTAAAGTAAATTGTGTTGGATTAATGCTAGGGAGAATCGAAGGCTTCCTAAATAAGAGTGTCAGCTCTTATCCGAACAAACCTTGGTGGTGGTAATTAGTATCGCAAAGCTAGTGTGTGGCATAGATAGGGAAGGATTTAATCATTTTAGACAGACCAGGTGGTTGTCTTTGTGGTTGACCCTGTGTCACATATGCATCACGCAGACTCAGGTGAGTGCTGTTCGTGACAAATTGGTGGCAAGCTTGTGAGCTATATTTTTAATTTTTTTTTAAGATCTTAAGTGAATTAGGGTTGTGTGATCCCTGAGAGAGGAAATACAGACTAATTCATCAGAGACTGAACTCAATGCTTAAAACATTATAAGAAATACAGCAATTGTTTCTTTCCCTCCCCTTCTCTTTTTTTTCTTATCTTTTTTTTATTTGGCATTAAACTGAGGAAATGGCTGCTGCATATAAACGTTTGACAAAGGAGGCGCTGATTTCAGATTGTGAGGATGCAGGAATTCCCACCAGTGGCAAAAGTAAGGAGCAATTGATTGAAGCTCTTGTACAGAGGGATGAACATCAACTCACAGTTGTGTCCGAGGAAGAGCATAGCCAGGACTCAGGAGCGGACCTGACTGTGGATATTCCTCAAAACCAGGGACGGTTAATTTCGGATAATTCTAATGGTTCATGTGTGGACACTGCTATGGACGTTTATATGCAAACCGCCCTGAAATATTTGGGCCCAGCGGACATTACAACTAAAATGCAACTTATACAGCAGTTCCAGGAGAAGGAAGGTGCTGACCGTCAGGAGAGAGAGAGACACGCTGCTATGGAGGCAGCAGAGAGGCACGCTGCTATGGAGGCAGCAGAGAGGCACGCTGCTATGGAGGCAGCAGAGAGGCACGCTGCTATGGAGGCAGCAGAGAGGCGCGCTGCTATGGAGGCAGCAGAGCGCCAAGCAGAGCGACAGGCAGAAAGAGAATCTGCCGAGCGAGAGGCAGATAGGAGATATGAGCTGGAGCTTGCCAAGCTCAAACGCCAGCCAGAAGCCAAAGACACTGGTATTAGCAGACCCCGTTCTGAGAATTTCCCTGTATTGGAAAAAGACGGGGATGTAGATGCTTTTTTGCGAGGATTTGAAAAGACTTGCTGACAGTATGGTCTGCCCAAAGATCAGTGGGCACAATATTTAACCCCTGGTTTGCGAGGTAAAGCATTAGAAGCCTTTGCAGATCTTCCACCTGAGATGGTCGGAAATTATGAGGCAATCAAAAGTGCCCTGTTGCAACGTTTTAACATCACCCCAGAGGCGCATAGGCAGAAATTCAGAGATTTAAAACGCAGTGCCTCTGACACATATTCAGGACTTGTGGCCCAGCTGTGTGCTTCCTTCAAACAGTGGGTTGGAGGGCTACAGATCACCACCTTTGATGCTCTGCAAGATTTGATGATCCAGGAGCAGTTTCTGACTTTGTGCCCAGCTGATGTGAAGGAATGGGTAGTGGATCGTGACCCTACATCATCTGCGGAAGCAGCTAGACTGGCTGACAAGTACACTGTCACCCGGGCACCTGCAGCTAAAAGAGGAACTTTTGTGCCAGGGCAGTCAGCCTGGAAAGGGGGCCGGCCAGGAGGATCAACGCCACCCCCCTCAATGCCATCACCCACTGTTTCTTCATCTTTTGGGAGGGTTGGGGCAAAGCCTGCTGTGGGAGAGACCCGCACGTGTTTGTGTGCAACCAGGTGGGGCACATTAGTACCGCTTGTCCAGAGAAGAAGACCAGTTCACCCTCCGCTGGGGGGGTACCTTCCCTGCAATCTTCACCAGCTGTCCTGTGTGTTGCGGCACCAGGAGGGGGCCGGAAGGACAACATACAAACAGTCACTGTGGGTGACAAGGTAACTGTGGGGTTAAGAGACACTGGTGCGGATGTTACATTAGTTCATTCAGAACTGGTAGGGTTAGAGGACTTCATTCCAGGAAAATGTATTTCTGTGAAAGGGGTGGGTGGAATTCACCTAACTGTACCTGTAGCCAAAGTTTACCTTGATTGGGGTGCTGGAAGAGGTATAAGGGATGTCGGGGTCTCAGATAATATGCCTATAGATGTGTTACTGGGGACAGATTTAGGAAGAATGTTGTCTCAGTATGTCTGTAATGACGATGTCAATGCCACCCCTGTTACTGTGTCAGAATCAACTGAAAGTACCAAAGTTTGTTCCCAGGTAGCAGGAGGTGACAAGGAAAAGGTCTGTTCAATTGCACCTGAAATGTGTAAACCAGGATGTGACAGGGAATGTCTTATTATATCTTATGTAGGTAATGATGCTAATGTCACTGTGTTAGAATCAGCTGAGAATACCAACGTTTGTTCCCAGGCAGCAGGGTGTGACAGGGAACGGAAATGCCATATTATACCTGAAGTGTGTAATGATTTTAATGCCGCCCATGTTACAGTACCACAACCTGCTGAGAGTAACCATGTTTTTTCCCAGGCACCAGGAGGTGACAAGGAAAGAGAATGTATTATTGTACCTAATGCGAATAATGAGGATAATGCCAATAACAGTATTGTGTTAGAATCCAAACCTGTCTTCACACTGACATCTTGTCATGGGATAGGGACAGCGGACATTGTTATTGCAGAAATTGGCATTAATACTGGTGTAAATATTATGCTTACTAGAAATGGGACAGATGCCCATGTGATTACTTCTGTTGTGCTAGAGAAAGACAATGTTTTTTCTACCCAGTTAATATGCCCAGAAGATGCTGTACAAGGTAACTGCGAGGGCGGGCAGAGTAAAGATGTATATTCTGTGCCTGAACCAGCTGCACACAGAGCTGGTGAGCATGGGGGGAGACACCTAGTCCTGACCAACGGGAAATAGCGAGTGACAGCAATCCTTACCTTGCTGCTGGGACCTCTAGTTCGAATGTTCACCACTTAGATCTACATCTGAGTTCTGACCATTCACTTGAGTTTTCTATAGAGACAGGGGGGTCAGTGGCTAGCCCACTCTCACTTAGCCAGCCGTCTAACAGCTTAGAGGAGGTAGATGAGGGGCCCAAACTCCCTGTTACTCTACACCCCCAGATAGATGAGTCCAAGAGGGAGGGGAGCATCCTGTTCCGTAGCCCCAAGATAAGAATTGCATAGTGTGTCCCCACCTAGAAGTGCAGTGTCAGGAATCCCAGGCCATTGTTCCCTCAGGCTTTAACTTAGAGGACATGAGAATTAGAGACAAAGTGCACACTGCAACAGGGTTGGTACATGAGAACATTACGCAGGCCCAGACAAGCCAGAAGCAGTGGTATGATCCCCCTGCCAGGATGATAGAGAGAAATTTTCATGATAATCTGTTGAAGGCTCCTAATGACAGTGATGCGTGTGCCCTGACAGTCTGTAGATTGCCAGATGAGGGGAAGAAGGACTTGCCATTGGATCTAGTAGCTGCAGCGCAAGGGATAGGACCCTTTAAGAATACAGAGGTTAGCCCACAGATATTGCCAGACCAGAAGTCCCAGCTGTCTGAGATATGTAACCCCTTTTTAACCCTTCTCCCCAGAGAACCTATTGAGACCCGGCTAACAGCTATTCCATTTGAACCAGGTGGGATCTGTGGGAGATGGCTTGGGCAATGACCTGTCAGTCAATCCCCATGCCATCTCTTAAAAAGGGAAGGTGTCATGTGCAAGCTAATGTTTAGGCATAAATCTGCAAATATATGTTTGTGAATTACTTCCTAGAAATAGTGTGACCTGGTTCTCTTAGAAGCTGTTAGATCAATGGGTTTTGTGGATGTTAAACCACCTAGGGGGGCTGGTAGATAAGGATAGCACCTTATACCATTTATGGCAGGATGGCAAATGTGAATGCCTTTGAGGAGATCTCTTGCAAGACAATGAAATCTCACACATGTTTGGGAGGCCCCAGACAGGCCGACTGCAGAGACTGGGTTGTATGTTAATGACAGATTCAAGCTGAATAAGGGCACAGGAAAAGATCATATCATTTTCTCCAATATCATACATACCAGAGGCAAGTGTGGTATGCAGATGAAGGGAAACTTGGGACCTGTTGTGTGAAGGTAAAATCATGTTCGTAAACCATACTGTTGAAAAGTTAGGACAGTGTAAAGAAAACTTGACTTAGAGGTATTCAAACAGCAAAGTCATAAGACCCTAATTTGCATTCTCCCCTTCTGTTGGTTCTGACCTCACAGGGAAGGGGGCTGGGGGGCCCTGTAGCTTGACTTTAAAACTGTATTGAAAATGTAACTCTGGGTTCTTCTGAGGGAGTCAATTCGATATTGAAGAGGTCCCATTTTTCCTGCTTCTCCCGGCAATGGAAACTTGATTCTAAGTGAGGTATCAATTCTGTGTTTTATCCTTTTTATTTTATAAGAAACAATTGCACTCTATTTGTATGTCATTTTATTATATTTTTATCTTAAGCATTGTGGATGTATTTTTCATATTAAATTACACTTAATAAGTTCTAGTCTCTGTGTTCTTATGAATTCACGCGACAGTTTGGTCCAGACGTTACCTAATCGAAACTGGGCAAACCTTGTGGTTTATGTGAACTCTGATTAAAGTAAATTGTGTTGGATTAATGCTAGGGAGAACCGAAGGCTTCCTAAATAAGAGTGTCAGCTCTTATCCGAACAAACCTTGGTGGTGGTAATTAGTATCGCAAAGCTAGTGTGTGGCATAGATAGGGAAGGATTTAATCATTTTAGACAGACCAGGTGGTTGTCTTTGTGGTTGACCCTGTGTCACATATGCATCACGCAGACTCAGGTGAGTGCTGTTCGTGACACTTGGCTTTCCAGGAGGTAAGCAGTCTCTTTCCCTTTTCCAGACAGGACCCAACATTGCAGAATCTAACCAAGCAGTGATGGAGATTAAGACACCAACAGGTAGTGAATACTGCAGGAGCAGATAGGAGAGATTGTATTTCGAATGTCTTGGTTGTGGTGATACTGTCTTGCACACTATGGCCTGACTACAGGGAGATACAGAATGTCCCTCTTCACACTGGTCTGCTTTGAGGTGGAGCCACATGCATCTAACTGTGATATACACAGCAATGCCAGTGTGTTTCCAGGTAAGTAGTTGGATGATAGCCTAACACTGTCTAAAATAATATTCAAAGTGTTTTAAAAAGAGCAAGGTATAATTTGTGTCGCTACTGCATAAACAAAACTACTGATATTGATTTTGAAATATTACCAGTCCAAAAAGTACAAAAATAGGTTCATCATAGGAATTAGAAAAATCTTAGCAATGAAGGAGTTTATATAGTATTATTTTTTCATCATGTTATATGCTGTTAATAATACTGTTCTAGTGTGTTATCTAAACAACTTACATACTTTTAAATCCATTATATGGTATTTTAATCTTGAAATTATTCACTACTAATATGAATATTTAGAATCTCTTTTTTAACTCTCTCATCAATTGAATTTTAGGATATCCTTTTGTCACTATAAAACCATATCTTCTCTGGCTAACATATACACCTGTCTGCAATTTTTTACCTTTTCCCTGGATAGATGCATAAACAGGGATAGTAAGCAACTTCTACATATCACGCAGAACAATCTCCCTGATCTGCCATTACCTTTAATTGAAATTTCTTTAAAAAGACCTTGCAATTATGCATAGGGGGGTTTCAGCATTGGCTTAAGTGAGACTATTTCTTGTATGTAAGGAAAAGACAGCAAAGTTATTTGCACCCCTTTGGGATCACATGAAAACTGAAAATTGTAGATAAACATTCTTATTTAATACATTAGTTTAGAACAAAGCTAATGCCAAACCATTGGTATATGAAAGCCTTATTTAATGAATTAGGCAAAAACAATATGTAATTTTAATGGTCAAAATAAAATGTTACATATTTAAAATAAGGAAAATACTTTAATATGAAAATAGATTTCCACTAAAGAAAAAGATAGACCATAGTGGTCACAAGTTGAAAGCTGAGCATAGCACTTACAAAAGAGTCAAATGATTGTAAGACTCAGGGATTATGCAGAGAATACCCTGGTCAGAGCACTATAATGTATTGTTCCAGGTTCAATGTGGACCCATAGAATTAAACTGGGCCAGTCTTGGTGGTGAGTAGAGATGAGTGAGATGCTCATGACAGCGGGTGAAATATTTACCTCATTCTTCATTTGCACCTTTAACCAATGGAATTTGACATTACATGTTCCCACTTCTACTTCATCCACACACACAGCAGAATATTCTGGAATTTTATAACATAGTAACATAGTAGATAAGGTTGAAAAAAAGACACCAGTCCATCAAGTTCAAACTATTTTGGATATACTGCGATCCCTCTCTTATAATAGAAATTGATCCAGATAAAACAACCACCAGTCTGTTTCAATCGGAAAAATCCCTCCTGATCCAATATTGCAGTTATATTTCTCCCTGGATCCACTACTGTCCTGCATTTTAATTAACAGTCATAACCATGGATATCCTTTTTCTTGAAAAACTCTTTCTTAAATATCTCAATTAAATCTGCCATCACAACCTTCCCTGGCAGTGAATCACATATCTTGACTGACTTTACTGTAAAGAACCACTTCCTCTCCTCTAACTTTAGGGGGCGACCACGAGTCCTGTGTACAATCCTTGGGGTAAAAAGTTCCCATGAAAGTTCTCTCAATTTACCCTTAATGTATTTGTACATAGTAATCATATGTCCTCTTAGATGCCTTTTTCTAAAGTAAAAAAAGGACTAAACTGGCTAAACTTTTCTCATAACTAAATGGCTCCATTTATTAATTTTACTGCCTTTCTCTGAACCCTTTCTAGTTCTGAAAAGTCTTTTTTATAGAGTGGTGCCCAGAACTGTACTCCGTCAAGATGAGGTATTACCAACGATTTATATAGTGGCAACATTAGGGTCTTTGCCTGGCTTTGGTTTAACGTGTTTTTGGTTATTTATTGTTACTGTATTATATTGTATCTACATTGCAATAAGTTGTATCTTCTAATTGTTGTCTGTGTGATTTGGGAACCTTCTAAATGGACTGGGTATCACAATAGCTACAGCTGCAATGTCTCCTGACACTGTACTTTCATTCTGACTTATCATTATTATTATCCTTTGTATATTACCAACTTATCATGCAGAACTTTAAAAAAAAATTCTTTTCTTTTTTTGTTTGTAGTTCACATCAATCTCACCCTTGCCAGTTCATGGGTTGTGGGAGCTGACAACGAAAATCCTCAACACATCTCCCCTTAAAGTGAATGCTAAGATATAGTTGAGAGGAATACAAACTAGCTACATCTGTGCTAATTTGTTAATATATATATATATATATATATATATATATATATATATATATATATATATACAAAACTATTGGTCGTAGAAAGGTTAGATGAGAGCCAGGCCAGAATGGTGTCATCATCATGTTATTTAGATAGTGCCACTAATTTCACAGCACTGTACATAAAACTCACTCACATCAGTCCCTGCCCCAATGGAGCTACAGGCTAAATTTATTAACATACAAACACAGACTGAGAAAGACTAAGGAAAATTTAATAGCTGGCTGCTAGTACTAGTATGTTTTTTTTGGAGTGTGGAATGGAACAGGAGCACCCAGCAGAAACCCTTGGAAACATGGGGATACCATACAAACTCCAAGGTCAGGATTCAAACTCATGACCCCAGTACTATGAGGCTATTAGACAGAAGTGCTTACCACCAGCCATTGTGCTGCCCACATGGTATCATAAAATATGCTTCACTGATAAACAGTGTAACACAGGTAATACCAATAAATAACAAATTCCTGTTACGTTCTTTAAAAAACAGTTTGCACAAATGTGAAGCACAAGTTGTAATGAGATGAGGTAAGATGAGGTTGAGATTAGGAGAGTGTTATGATTACTGGGTGTTTGCAAGAATAGCAAAGGAGTCCAATAGATAAAGTATATAATCAGTATTATTGAAGCAAAAACACTTGGTTGCACAAAATGATGCAGTTTTGAATAACAAAAACACAATACGGGAGCAATAGGAAATAAACAGAATGCAGTCCATGTGTAACAGGATAAAAACAAAAACTTACAAGGCAGTAGAATACTTAGGCATAGGCAAATGCTGCAACAAGATGCTGTAGGATTTTTAAGTAAACTGTGATTTCGGAAGGATGGCGGAAGGTAAAGCCAAAGCTACACGGGAACACATAATGGTGATTAGAATGTCCAAGACACAGGATAAGAAACCCGGTAATCAGGAAAGCAACATTCAATAACCAGCAAGTTGCATGGTGAGGGTCAGGGAAACAGATGCAGGTGATTCAACAAAGAGAAGGAGATTAACTCCTGCAGGTGTGGTGAAAGTGTTCAAGTCATAACAGCAGCAGCTCTGGTAACATAGAGGTACTGCACTCCTGATACTAAATACAACTAACAGAGAGAATGAGCTTTGTAGCAGATGATGTACATACTTTTTAAAAAAAAAAACAGACATTGACCACTTGAATCCATTAAATTCATTATAGTTTTAACCCATTCACCCTTAACTCAATGTAGGGAAAAAGGGAAGGGAATAGGGGGGAGTTGGAGTAGTATGGAAGTGGGCAATGGGAAATATACTTCCATTAATGTCTGTGTCAGTCAAAAGAAGAAAGTGCCCACATGGAGAACTGGACCAGCCTTTTATAGAGTCCGGTGATCCCAAAATCCCTCGTGTCCATGTGTGTGTGAAGACATCCCATGTGTGGATGCATACAGCATATTGTCACAATGTCAATGTCTGTATGGTGTATGTGTGTGCATGAGAAGGGGGGGATAGGAGTGCACTCCTTTACACCCCTCCAAATGATAGTACCTAAATCATTGGGGACACAGCTTTATTATACTAAACTGTGGCCATCTATTCAAATAACTTAACTGTCATTTCCATTTGGACTATTGCAGAAAGTAGAGTCATCATTGAATTTTAAAGGAGGAAATGACATATGTGGAGGTGTTTGCATTTAATTACATTTTACATGGCAAATACAATTTGCTCCTTCATTAATAATTCTTAACACACTATTCTCTCTTGTGTATATGACACTTCACTACATTAATGTATTTCGAATAAATAGAGTAATGCTACTTTAGCATTTGCTACTAGCACCATCAAGCCACAGGTCTATGCTATCATAGGGTTTAAGTTAATACTTTTGTACACCTGACATACTTCTGCTGCAAATACTACTGTTTCCAAGCTAGACACATGTATCCAACTCAACATATGCATATAAGTATACTCTTTTGTGCATGTCTTTTCCTACGTATGTTTATACCGCAACATATGCGCAGGCGTGGCAAACTGTAGATAAGCCACTTTATCTGCATCTAGCACATTAACATATTGTATCAGCACCCAATAACCAAGAATTTGACACCTAATATCTCCACATTATACAAGACTGTAGTGCTCCAATCATACTAACTTCCACTGTCTTAGATATTACATCAGCTCCAGTGCATGAGCTGATGTATTAGTGCCCCATATTGTACTAGGTACCCTAGTCTCTCTCTCTCTCTCTCTCTGTCTGCTTGTGTGTGTGCATATTAGGGAATTTAGACTGTAAGCTCCAATGGGGCAGGGACTGATGTGAATGAGTTCTCTGTACAGCGCTGCGGAATCAGTGGCGCTATATAAACAAATAGTGCTGATGATGATATATGGCTGCAAAAATATCCAAGATACAGGGATGAGCGAAATGCAAGAACTGATTCCCTTAAGTCTGAGTAGGCTGGTCCTATCAAGCAACATTTGTTTTCATTTACATGCAACCCTTTTCCTTTATTGTTCTAAGGTCATAAGCATCCTCGGTCAAATAGATGTAAAAAAAAAAATGCGGAGCTTATGTTGTCTCACAATGCAAAACAAGAGAAGATAATTAAACAATAAATGAGAAGGAAAACATGTAGGTCAAATAAGTATTACAAGCATTGCCTGCTAATTGTCCTGGGCATAGCAAATACTGGGAGACAGCAACTGAGAAAAACCAAAACATTTCAAAATAATACACAAATATATATTAAGTGTTTGCCAGTTAAAAATTTTCACAAATATCATTGTGAAGTTGGATATTCAGAAGACATGTACATAGAAAATGCAGTGTTTGGGGTAAATGTATCAAGCGGAGAGTATCAAGCTAGAAACTGATTGGTTGCTATAGGCAACATCTCCACGTTTCAAACCCGTCGGAAAACTCTCAGCTTGATACATATACCCCTTGGTGTCTTTTGTAAATTATCATTTCCATATATTTGCAGTTTCCTTAGTTTGGAGTCTCAAATTTTAGCCTCTACTTTTGTGGTCAGAATGATATGAACTGGTAAAATTGTCAAAATTAAAAATGTATTATGTTTATATAAGAGAACACATTTGTAAATACAAACATTGCTTATGTTAAATCAAATTTACATTTGAATACTAAAAATATTAATTAATTAAACATGTATGAACTACATCATTTTAATCTCTGATGTACAGCAAGTAAAAGAATATGAGTGTTTTTTTATCATTCTAATGATAGCTATGCCATCTAGGGGTGCTGTTGATGAAATTGTCCTTTGAAAAAAAAGTTGAGACAACATACTTTGTAATAATTATTTTGCCTATTTGATGAAATAATAAGTGCTCCATTTGGCTGTCTATATTTTGTTTAACTAGGTTACCTAATTAAGGATAATCATTAATTCTTAACAGTTTATAATGTGCATTACAGATATATTAGCAGCTTTATGTATTAATTTCTCAAGGCTTTGATTTGAAATGTAAAGTACAGGCAAGCATTAATCTCAAAAGTCCCATAACAGTGGTGCACGTAGGGGGGGTTTCTGAGTCTCTAGAAACCCCCCCCCCTGTGCTAACTAAGTGGCCACTGTCCTATACAGCAGCCGCGGCGCTGTCAAAGAAGCGTCCGCGGCGGTGCTGTATTGTATACAGCACCGCTGCAGACACTTCTTAGACAGCGCAGCGGCTGCTGTATAGGACAGCGCTGGCGAAACTGAGCTGCTGAGCTCTCTCTGGGTTTTTTTTTTTTGGGTCGGCAATCCTCCGTGCGCCGCTGCATAACACATCCAAGCCACAGTCACACTGTTCTGTCCTCACTATAAACTTCCCAATAATCTCAATATAATCAGACAGCATAACCACTCCTACTTAAATAATACAGTCTAGAAGATCTGAAGTATGGTGTTTATAATTAGTAGTAAAGAACATGTGAATTTGAGTAGTAAAACGGTAATAAACAAATAATAGACTACAAACACAATCTGAACAGATGTAATGCAATGCAAACATAAAAACATGGCATAACTGCATGACTTGACAGGAAATCTTACCACTAAATCTGTGCTAAAAGGTAAAGTATACTGTATTTCTGACTAACTTGTGAGATCTAAAATTGAGCCCTCCAGTTATTTACCCAAGGTGCATTGAGAACTAACTAAGGAGATCTGAGCTGTTCAGTAAAGCTGATACTAGGCTGGCGTTTACACAGAAATAAATGTATATGTAAAACACCAAAGCTGAAGGCATAACACACACACTGATAGAAACATGTTAATCTCCAGAAAGAATACCAAAATGGGTAAAAAAAATAAAAACAATAAGGAAGATTTTTATACAGAAGAAGAATTAGAATTTTTTTTTTTTTACCCAACATTGCCTTGCAGCATCAAATGTATTTAATTTATAATTATGCAATAAATAACATATTAAAACTAACCAGTAACTGATAGTGGACTATGATGTGTTTATTTGCATAACATAAGAGAATTTTTTTAAAAAAATGCTTGACTATTTTACTAAAGATTTTATAATGCAAGCACAGAGAAACATTAAAACAACACAAACTGCAAAAAAGAAAGGTGAATATTGAACAAATATAAACCCTTAACATGTAACAAGAGGCACCAAGTTGAAGAATGATTTTATTTTCAAAATAAAAATAAAAATTATTTTATTCTCAATTCACTTGTACATTGTCCCATATGCCTTTAGATAGAAGTAGATTTCACATGTTGTGTGTTTCAGTACTCTTACTTTCATTCTGTTTTCTTGTCCTCAATACTTTTTTTGTTAGTCCTGTATACCTTAGATAGGACTAGATCACATACAGTCAGGTCCATAAATATTGGGACATCGACACACAATTCTCATATTTTGGGCTCTATACACCACCACAATGGATTTGAAATGAAACAAGATTTGCTTAAACTGCAGACTTTCAGCTTTAATTTGAGGGTATTTACATCCAAATCAGGTGAACGGTGTAGGAATTACAACGGTTTCTATATGTGCCTCCCACTTTTTAAGGGACCAAAAGTAATGGGACAATTGACTCCAAAGCTATTTCATGGACATGTGTGGGCTATTCCTTTGTTATTTCATCATCAATTAAGCAGGTAAAAGGTCTGGAGTTGATTCTAGGTGTGATTTGCATTTAGAATCTGTTGCTGTTGACTCTCAATATGAGATCCAAAGAGCTGTCAATATCAGTGAAGCAAGCCATCATTAGGCTGAAAAATCAAAACAAACCCATCATAGAGATAGCAAAAACATTAGGTGTGGCCAAATCAACTGTTTGGAACATTCTTAAAAAGAAAGAATGCACCGGAGAGCTCAGCAACACCAAAAGATCCGGAAGACCACGGAAAATAACTGTGATGGATGACAGAAGAATTTTTTCCCTGGTGAAGAAAAACCCCTTCACAACAGTTGGCCAAATCAAGAACACTCTCCAGGATGTAGGTGTATATGTGTCAAAGTCAACAATCAAGAGAAGACTTCACAAGAAAGAATATAGAGGGTTCACCACAAGATATAAACCATTTGTGAGCCACAAAAACAGGAAGGCCAGATTAGAGTTTGGCAAACAACATCTAAAAAAGCCATTACAGTTCTGGAACAACATTTTATGTACAGATGAAACAAAGATCAACTTGTACCAGAGTGATGGGAAGAGAAGAATATGGAGAAGTAAAGGAACTGCTCATGATCCAAAACATACCACCTCATCAGTGAAGAATGGTGGTGGTAATGTCATGGCGTGGGCATGTATGGCTGCCAATGGAACTGGTTCCTTTGTATTTATTTATGATGTGACTGCTGACAAAAGCAGCAGGATGAATTCTGAAGTGTTTTGGGCAATATTATCTGCTCATATTCAGTCAAATGCTTCAGAACTCATTGGACGGTGCTTCACAGTGCAGATGGACAATGACCCGAAGCATACTGCAAAAGCAACCAAAGAGTTTTTTAGGCTAACAAGTGGAATGTTATGCAATGGCCAAGTCAATCACCTGACCTGAATCCGTTTGAGCATGCATTTCACTTGATGAAGACAAAACTGAAGAGAAAATGCCCCAAGAACAAGCAGGAACTGAAGACATTTGCAGTAGAGGCCTGGCAGAGCATCACCAGGGATGAAACCCAGTGTCTGGTGGTGTCTATGCGTTCCAGACTTCAGGCTGTAATTGACTGCAAAGGATTTGCAACAAAGTATTAAAAAGGGAAAGTTTGATGTAGGATTGTTTAGTTTGTCCCATTACTTTTGGTCCCTTAAAAAGTGGGAGGCACATATAGAAACCGTTGTAATTCCTACTATCAGATGCCGTCCCTGCGCCTCCTTGTTAGGCAGGGACAGGCGTCTTCTTCCGCCTGAGCACCCCGTTGCCAAGCAACGGGGACGCTTCTTTCGGCGGCATGGTGCGCTTGCGCGCCCATCGCCATAGCAACGGGACGCACTGCTGGACTTCCTGTCGGCAGTCAGCGCGTCTGACCGCCAACCCACTGCCCACCAATGAGGGCTGGTCACTTCCTTTAAATAGCCTGCTCTGACACCACTAGAGTGCCAGAGCAACCGGTTGTTTTGTCTCCAGAGTTCCAGCTCCATATTATATTGTACTTTGCCTGACTTCTCCTGTTACTGACACGGCTTTCCTGACCTCGCTTTGTGGATCTCCCTTTTGTACTGCATTACTCTCCGGATTGACCTCGGCCTGCTGACTCCTCTTCGTCTCTTGATTCTGTACCTTATCTGCCCTCTTGGTTCCTGACCCTGCCTGTACGACCACGTATTTCTCTGTCATCTCGCAAGTAGCTACCTGGGAGGGCTGCGACCTGCACGTCGTTTGCCGTGAAGTCCAAACCTCCTTGCGGGGGTCCCTGGTGAATATCGGCGGCGTGTTAGACTCCGCGCCTCTCTGTGTAGTTGTGCCAATACTTGCAGGTGCTGAAACTTCCACTGTGACAGCTTGCTCTGGCCATGTCAACCGAAACACCTAACGAACCTTCAGCTCGAGACCTTCTACTCCACCTGGCTCACAGAGTTGAAAATCAGGAATCCGAGCAGGCGCAGTTGCTTCAATGCATTCAAGGGGTTGCTGCACGTCTCGAGTCCCTTCAGGCATCTGTGACATCAGCTCAGAACATCCCCGTGACGACCTTGGCTGTAGCAGCAACCTCATCTTCTCCTGCTGTGGCATCCTCAGCCTCATTGAGACTTTCCCCGCCGGATAAGTTTGATGGAGAGCCCAAAAAATGCAGAGGATTTTTTAATCAGTGCCTCATCCACTTCGAGTGTAATCCAGCATCCTTTCCCTCGGAGCGCATAAAAGTGGCTTTCATTATATCATTATTGTCCGGACAATCTCTAGCCTGGGCCTCTCCCCTGTGGGAACGGAATGACCCGATACTGTCTAACGCCTTTACCTTTATCGAGGCCTTCCTAAAGGTGTTTGATGAGTCCGGTCGCATTTCCTCCGCTGCTTCCAGCCTTTTAACCCTCCGCCATGGATCTCTGAATGTCGGTCAGTACGCTATTCAGTTTTGTACTTTGTCCTCTGAGCTCAGTTGTAACAATGAAGCTTTGGTGGCAACATTTTGGCAAGGACTGGCAGATCGAGTCAAAGATGAGTTAACCTCTCGGGAACTTCCTACTGATCTGGATTCCCTGATCTCTCTATGCAACCACATAGATCTTTGCTTCCGTGAGCATACTCAGGGACGTTCTGCCACCAGATGGACATCTACTCGCCTTGCTCCCCTGTTCCAGAACCCGGTACCTTTAGAGGAACCAATGCAAATCGGCCGGTCTCGGCTTTCCCCTGAGGAATGTCAGCAACGCTTCAAGCAAAACCTTTGCCTATATTGCGGGGATCCTGGTCACGTAATATCTTCTTGCACCAAAAGACCGGGAAACGCCCCCTCCTAGTCGATGGCAGGGAGGCCGACTTAAGAGTTGGAGTTACCACTTCCTACTCTGTTTCTGGCACTGACTGCCTCATGCCTATTACCTTGGATTCTCCTGTCGGCCCCTTCGAGACCTTAGCCTTTGTGGATTCCAGCTCTGCCGGGAATTTCATCTCCGCCACTCTGGCATCGCAACTCCAATTATCTACTATCAAATTGCCTCAGCCGTTATTTCTCACCGCGGTGGATGGGAATCGGATCTCTAATGGTTCGGTTTCCCATCTCTGCTCACCTGTCCGACTGACGGTAGGGGTGCTTCATTCTGAGGCCATCGAGTTCCTGGTTCTTCCTCGTTCTGTTAATACAGTCATTCTAGAATTACCTTGGCTCCAGTTTCACTTACCCCAATTTGATTGGAATCGCACGATGGTTACCGCTTGGGGCCCACAATGTTTCAACTCCTGTCTGTCTGGCCTGAGACCCGGCCAGTCCTCTCTCCCTTGTCGTCTGACATCTCAGATAGAACTACCATCTTCATATCTCTCCTATCAAGATATGTTCTGCAAGGCCGCTGCCGAGACTCTACCACCTCACTGCCCCTGGGATTGCTCCATTGAATTACTACCCGATAAACCGCTTCCTAAAGGCAGAATCTACCCATTATCTCTTCCCGAGAACTCTGCCATGACTACTTATATTTCTGAGAATCTTCAGCGTGGTTTCATCAGGAAGTCTACTTCTCCCGCGGGTGCGGGATTTTTCTTTGTTAAAAAAAATTATGGCTCCTTACGGCCTTGTATCGACTACCGGCGAATGAATGCCATCACCGTCAAAAACAGATACCCGTTGCCACTCATCTCTGAACTTTTTGATAGGATCGCTGGATCAAAGATCTTTACTAAGCTGGACCTACGGGGGGCCTATAACCTCATTCGTATACACTCTGGAGACGAGTGGAAAACCGCTTTCTGTACTAAGGAGGGTCATTTCGAGTATTTAGTGATGCCCTTCGGGTTGTGCAACGCTCCTGCCGTTTTCCAGTCTTTTATTAATGAAATTTTTCAAGACCTCCTCTACATCTCTGTTGTAGCTTACCTAGACGACATATCAATCTTCTCATCAGATTTGGCCAGCCTCGAGGTCATGTAAGAGAGGTCCTATCCTGCTTGAGCCAATAAGCTTTACTGCAAGCTCGAGAAATGTGTCTTTGAGATGCCACAGATTCCCTTCCTGGGGTACATTGTGTCGGGAGCCGGTCTGCAGATGGATCCTGTGAAGTTATCTGCAATCCTCAAGTGGCCTAGACCTATAGGACTGAAAGCTATTCAGAGATTTATTGGCTTCGCCAACTATTACCGGCAGTTCATACCACAATTTTCCTCCATTGTCCCGCCTATTACCGCTCTGACCAGAAAGTCTGCTAATCCTCAAGTTTGGTCCCCGGAGGCAGTCTCCGCTTTTGAAGTCCTCAAGAAAGCCTTCTCGTCTGCCTCTGTGCATGCTCAGCCTGATCAGAACAAACCATTCCTGGTCGAAGTTGACGCCTCTGCAGTAGGTGTCGGGGCAGTTCTATTGCAAGAATCTATTTCTGGGAGACTGTTACCCTGCTGCTCCTTCTCTAGGAGGTTCTTTTCCTCTGAGTCTAACTACGGCATTGGAGATAAAGAGTTACTCACAGTGAAGTCTGCGCTAGAAGAATGGCGTCATCTTCTGGAGGTTGCTCGCTACCCGGTGACTGTCTTTACTGATCACAAAAACCTCATCTACCTTCGGGATGCTCGGTACCTGAACCCCCGTCAAGCCAGATGGTCCTAATTTTTTGCTTGCTTCGATCTAATACTCACCTACCGTGCTGGTTCTCTGAATTCCAAGGCTGATGCTCTTTCTCGTTCGTTTGATATCTCCGACACGCCACCTACTGTTGAACCTCCACTGGTCTTAGAGCCTTCATGTATTGTGGCCATCACTCGTACACCTCCTGTCGGTTGTTCCTTTCTGGAACCACACCTACGCCTAAAGGCGCTTCGTTGGGCACATGCCTCAAAGCTCGCTGGTCATGCTGGTACAGAGAAGACTCTCTCGCTGCTATCTCGGCATTATTGGTGGCCAACTGTACGTACAGGTGTTTGGGAGTTCGTAGCCTCGTGCACTACATGTGCCGAGAATAAAGTACCTTGGCAACTTCCCGCAGGACTATTACAACCTCTTCCTGTTCCTGATCATACATGGTCTAGCATCTCGATGGACTTTATCACTGATTTGCCACCCAGCAGTGGCTTCAACACCATTTGGGTCACAGTGGACAGATTTTCTAAGATGGCCCATTTCGTTCCTTTAAAAGGTCTTCCATCTGCATCCAAATTAGCACAAATCTTTATTAAAGAGATCTTTCGTCTCCACGGTTGTCCTCTGGAAATAATCTCAGACCGTGCCGTCCAGTTCGTTTCTCGCTTCTGGAGAGCTTTTTGCAAGGATCTCGGTATTGGCCTTAAATTTTCCTCTGGGTATCACCCTCAAACCAACAGCCAGACGGAGCGGGTAAATCAAGACCTGGGGCTAGATTTACTAAGCTGCGGGTTTGAAAAAGTGGGGATGTTGCCTATAGCAACCAATCAGATTCTAGCTGTCATTTTGCAGAAAGCACTAAATAAATGAAAGCTAGAATCTGATTGGTTGCTATAGGCAACATCCCCACTTTTTCAAACCCGCAGCTTAGTAAATCTAGCCCCTGGAGTCCTTTCTACGCTGCTTTTCCTCACACAACCAGTCCAATTGGAGTCTTCTGCTGCCTTGGGCCGAATTTGCCCACAACAATCATACTCATTCTTCTTCTGGATATTCCCCCTTCTTCACTGTGTATGGGACCCATCCTATTCTTCCCACGTTCTCTTCCCCACCTCCCACGGTTCCTGCTGCCCATGCTATGACTCAAGATATGGCCAAACTATGGGTGTCCTCTAAGAAGAACCTTCTCAAATCTGGACGTCATTATAAATCTTCCGCTGATCACCATAGAAGATTGGTTCCGGCTCTCCAGGTGGGGGACAAAGTGTGGTTGTCCACTTGAAATCTGAAACTACGGGTCCACTCCATTAAACTGGCACCTCGCTTTATTGGACCTTTTTCGGTGACTCAAATAATTAATCCAGTTACTGTTAGACTCCAACTCCCTCCTGCACTGAAGATCCATAACACCTTCCATATCTCCTTCCTTAAACCTCTTGTACTCAACAAATTTTTCCATACTACTTCTGTTCCTCAAGCCATTCCAACTACTATGGGCGATGAATACGAGGTCAGTCAAGTCCTTGCCGAACGCAAATTCCGAGGACGTTTCCAGTACCTGGTACACTGGAGGGGCTTCGGCCCGGAAGAGAGATCTTGGGCTTTTTAAAAAAGATTTGCATGCCCCAAGACTGTTAGCCGCCTTCCTTAAGTGACGCTCAATACTTGATGTTTCCCCCAATTGTAAGGAGGGGGGTACTATCAGACGCCGTCCCTGCGCCTCCTCGTTAGGCAGGGACGGGCGTCTTCTTCCGCCTGAGCGCCCCATTGCCAAGCAACGGGGACGCTTCTTCCGGCGGCGAGGTGCGCATGCGCGCCCGTCGCCATAGCAACGGGACGCACTGCTGGACCTCCTGTCGGCGGTCAGCGCGTCAGACCGCCGACCCACTGCCCACCAATGAGGGCTGGTCACTTCCTTTAAATAGCCTGCTCTGACACCACTAGGGTGCCAGAGCAACTGGTTGTTTTGTCTCCAGAGTTCCAGCTCCATATTATATTGTACTTTGCCTGACTTCTCCTGTTACTGACCTGGCTTTCCTGACCTCGCTTTGTGGATCTCCCTTTTGTACTGCATTACTCTCCGGATTGACCTCGGCCTGCTGACTCCTCTTCGTCTCTTGATTCTGTACCTTATCTGCCCGCTTGGTTCCTGACCCTGCCTGTACGACCACGTATTTCTCCATCATCTCGCAAGTAGCTACCTGGGAGGGCCGCGACCTGCACGCCGTTCGCCGCGAAGTCCAAACCTTCTTGCGGGGGTCCCTGGTGAATACCGGCTGCGTGTTAGACTCTGCGCCTCTCTGTGTAGTTGTGCCAATACTTGCAGGTGCTGAAACCTCCACTGTGACACCTACACTGTTCACCTGATTTGGATGTAAATACCCTTAAATTAAAGCTGAAAGTCTGCAGTTAAAGCACATCTTGTTTGTTTAATTTCAGATCCATTGTGGTGGTGTATATAGCCCAAAATATGAGAATTGTTTCGATGTCCCAATATTTATGGACCTAACTGTATGTTGTATCATTCAATATACAACACAAAATGTAATATGTATTATTTCCATGGGCTTTGTAAAATAATTTGCCATTCTGGGACAATATAATTAGTCCCATAATTAATAATCTTACATATCAACATGATCAGGTTTGATTCAGGACTTAATTTTTGTGAGTGGTTTCCAGACTCTTCCATCATAGTTTCAGTGGGTTCATTGTCTCCCCTGTCATAAGTCCCTTGACAGATTTCAGGCAAGAGCTTATTGAATGTAATAGTAAATAGTAACTTTGGAATCAACCCAGTGAGTTTAAATGGACTATATTATTGATCATTGAAAAATGACACTTAGTTTGCAGATATATGCAGTTTCATAAATATATATATATATATATATATATATATATATATATATATATATCTACTATATAAATGCCTAGTGGCGTGTGTGGGAAAAAAAACCTAGCTGCTGGGCAGAGTTATACACTGACCTATATATTTCTTGAAGGAGAAGTGACAGTTGGGAGTGGTAGGTGGTTGCTGGGGGTGACAGTGGGGAGTTTTTAACACCTTAAGTAGCTTGATGAAGGATGTGGTGATGAAGATGAAGTATGAGGTGATGGAGAAAAATGATGAGGTGGTGACATGTGGACAAAACCACGTTAAAAAAGGGCGCTTGCGTCAGGAAGTAACGCTCTTCCCTGAGGACGCCTGGGCTAGGCCCAAATGCATGACAAGAACCTTTTTAACACCTTAAGTAGCTTGATTTGACTAGAATGCATGAGTATCATGCACGGGTTAACTTGTATGTATATATATATATATATATATATATATATATATATATATATATATATATATATGTCTCCAATGGTGTTACAGCAACATACAGTGAATTTCAGATGATGTATATTACTGATTTCATAAAACAATGTAGCTACAAGCATACGTTGTTTGTATTGTAAAAAATGAGTAGCTTTGCACCTGGGCAAAACCATGTTGTATTGGAGGGTAAAGTAAAGGTAAGTAAAATTAAAATGTGGGGATAGATTTATAGTTGGGGTAGGGCAAATCCTAGATCAACTTTAAATTTCAGTGTTCTACATGACAAAAAAGTCAATATTTTCATTATGTGCAAAATAAATTAATTTGCACCCCATGCATTGTAACATATGTGTCTATATATATATATATATATATATATATATATATGTAACACTTGCTTGAGTGTGTGTACAAAGTTGTTTTTCTTGTCTTTAAGATTTCATTTTACCTTGTTTCCTTTGTTGCTAACCTTCTACTTAGTCAGAGTACCATAGAATCTTCATGGGGTAATGTTCTGGTGTTCTGGAAATGAGCAACATCAGAGGGAGACTAAGAAGCCCTCCACCCCCTACTTAGGATGAAAACCCATTCTGTCCTTATAGGGATTAAGAAGATTGCGCTAAAAACCCTCATATAACTCAATATATACAAATTATTAATTATTAAAATTTCAATTTATTGGTGTGTATAAACCATATAAAATATATTTTAGATGTATCAAAAATCATTAAAATCACATATAACAGCCTATAACTCTAGTTACAATCACAGCTGTTGTGCAAATCACTGTTTAGAAATCATTAAGAACACATAGTAAGACGTTTTATCATTGTTAAATATGAATATAAATTCAATGAAACTTTTGGTGGATACTTGTAGGCACAATCATTAGTATAAACTGAAAATCAAAGAAAAGAAGAACATGTTCTATACACTCTGTGACTTTGCAATTAATGATACCAATAAAACATAATTCTTTATTAAATTTATTAAAATAAATTCCCTTTTAATTCAAAGTCATAGCTTGTTGCGAAATATTAAAAACAAAGTGAGAAGGGAATATAAAGAAAAACGTGTTTAAAATGGTGGGTATACCACCATACCTCGCTATGTGATATAATATTTGATCAATACAATATAACAATTATTTTACATTGTATACCTCCTTCTTGAGTTCTTAATAAAACTATAAACAACCACCTTTGTGTGTTTATTATTTGTGCAAATATTAGCAATATCTCTCACTGCAAAAAGGTCTCTTAGTTGTGTATATTATGTGATAAAATATACTACATCAACAATTTTAAAAAAGATATATTGTATCAACATCTTCAGTTAATCCACTAAGAGAGAAACAGGCAAGCATCACCTGATAAAAATATTGAGTCATGACCTTTCCATTATTCCTCAATATGATTGTTAATTACTCTTATTGTAGCAGTCTTTTTCTATTCCTATCAATTGTTGAAGTTATCAGTTGTAATGTATAAACCAGCTGCTGTTAAATTTAATCCTAAGGAATTATCATCACATAATGGAAAGTCTTAATTTTATTATTTGATCTCAGTACAGTTTTGCGATGGGATCATGATCTCACTAACTTATTATGATACAACAATCTAATCATCTATATCATGGAAGAATATTGTGCCCATTCAGTGTTATGAGTGTATACGTCCAATTTTATTTGCAGTTGCTGTTATAGATTTATAGATAAATAATGTTATCAGTATCTACTTCAGACACCAAGATTTATAATTAGCTGCTGTTGTTATATTCCACTAGACTGTTATTATAGCAGTCCCATGGATATGACCTTTGTATACTGCAGTTTTATAGATGCAGTTGCTAATGGACTGATTCTGAGAAACTGCAAATATTTAACAATATAAACTCAGATCACTGTGTACTGTAGAATTATTTATCTTCCATGCTTTCCTTGTTGTATCAAACCAAAACCATCTATTGATATGTCCCCCATCATAATGCTGACTGACTTAAACTTGAACTAACTGTCTTGGTTTAAGATGGAGGTTGATAATTCTACATAGCGAGGCAAACGCAAATGCGCGTTTTGCAGCTCGCTTTTTCAAAGGCAAAACTCGAAAACTTGAAGTAATGTTTCTTTTATAGTCTGAGGACTATCCCCTTCTTTGATGTGTCCTTCTCATTAGCCAATCAGATGTCACCTATTGGGAGACAACCTCTACTATGATTGATACTGTTGCAGCCAATACTTAACCATGGATTCCTTTAAGACCCTCCCATCTGTCTCCTGATTAGTGCAAACTCGGAAAAGTGGAAACATGTAAATATACAATAAGGGACTATAAATGATGCCTATCATAAGCATTCTCATGCTTTCCAATTAAGGTAATAAAAAATCCAACACCATTATATTGCTAACATATAGATTAGATATCCTCAGTTACTGATTCTAAAAATACAAATTAATAGATATTGTGCACTACATCTGTCAAAGATAAAGATGAAACCGATCTATCAGATTCTTTTATTATACTCATAAATATATGCCTATTAATTAGTATTTATGCCAAGACCAACTGGATAAATTGCCTAGACTAAATGATTGTAAATATTAGCAAATTGTACATTTCAATTATGGTATAGTGATGTTATGTGCACATAAATATGATGCCCCAATAATTTTGCTAATAGCAATAGGAACTTACTTATATAATAATTAAATAATATTTTCTATATAACCCTTTTAAATCAACCAATGAAATAAAAAAAATACTTGTGTATTCATTTAGTTTAATTAATAACACATAAAGGGGTATTACATTTATTATTTGGAATACATCCCAATTATCATATAATTGTATTTACATTCTTATTATTTTTATCTATATGATATCTAAGCATGCCTACATTTCTTTATCAACAGATGTGTATATACTAAGATTGTTGTCAAAAACAAAGTGTTCTAACAAAATTTAGCAGTTATAACAAAAGAACCAGTTAGACTGTACATAAATTCATATAAAAACTGTAAAATTATTCTGATCATTTAAACCATTGGGGGATAAGACTATCCATTAGGAAAATCATTTTAGACTCTTTCTTAAGGAGTTCCTGCTAGAAGTCGCCCCCTTTAATCCCTAAATGTACTTTTTTCATTATGAAGGCTTGCAGGGTATTAGGTTTTCCCTGATGGTGATTCAGAAAATGCCTTGCAATTATTGTTAATGGTTTTAACTTATCTTTAACCCTATTGGGATTTATAATGTTCCCCGCATGTTCGAGAAATCTTCTCTTGACTGGTCTTGTTGTCATACCTATATATTTGAGATTGCAGGGACACATCAGGCAGTAGATGACTCCTGCTGAATTACAGTTGACAAAATCTTTGATATTCCAAATCTTGGAATACCCTGTCAACACATTCGCAATGCAGATTGTATATTGGCAGGCCTTACATCTACTGCACTTATGGAAACCGGAGATAGTATTAAGTGACTTGCGATAATTAGTAAAGTGGCTATGAACCAACCTATCCTTCGGTTGCGAGCTCAATGTCAAGTCATAGATACTTTCGTATCCAAGATCTGTTTTTAAACATAATCCATTACAAGAATGTGCCAATGCCTCTGAAAGATGTTAGTAATTTCATGCCACTCAGAGCAAAATGTGCCAATCATTCTTACATTGTTATCAATACCAAATCTTTTGGAAGTTGGAAAAATTAATGAATTCCTTGTTTTGCTGTTAACCACAGTGACCACCCTTTGAATGGATTTTTTTTGCTGTAGCCTTGGCGTCTTAATCTGTTCTGCAGTTCCCTTGATATTTCTTGAAATATTTCATCTACAGAACAATTACGTTTAGTTCTAAGGAGTTATGCATTGGGGACTCTCTTAATCACAATAGGAAAATGTGTGCTTGTGTAATGTAGAAGGCTATTAGTAGCCATTTGTTTTATAAATATATCAGTCTTGAGCTTGCCATCTGTTCCAATCTGAATTATGAAATCAAGAAAATTGATCTTATCAGTATGAATTTCCGAGTTTAGTCATTGATTCAATTCATTATTATTCAGTTCTTCAGTAAATTTATAGAAGAGGGTCTGCCCCCCTCCCATAATATCAATGTATCGCAGCCATAATATTATGTGGCTGGTATACATGTCATGGAGTTCATTAAAGACAACTTCTTGCTCCCACCAACCTAAGAATAGGTTGGCATAAGTGGGCGCACAAGCTGTGCCCATTGCAGTCCCTCTACTCTGCAAATACATTTTTGTGTCAAAAGTAAAGTAGTTCTTAGTAAAAATAAATTCTAAAAATGTTAGTATAAACTCATCCAGATCATTCCTCATTTCCATATTAAGGAAAATTGTACTAAACTGATGCTCTGAACATGCAAGATATTACTGTATAGAAACTCAACTTCATAAGATGCTAGCTTGGTATCTCTATTGACTATAATATCATCCATTTTGGAAAGCACATCTAATGTATCTCTAATGTATGATGGTAGGCTAGTAACAAATTGTCAAAGATGTAAATCGACAAATTGATTAGCCTTTTGTGTCATGTTCCCAACCCCTGAGACGATAAACATCCATCTGGGAGAACTTCCATTTTTATGAATTTTATGAACATACAAAGTTGGTACCCTTGGGTTTTGAACGTTCAGTAACTCATACCTAGACGTAGATAACACCCCATTGCGAAATCCATGTGTGATCACATTTGTATACTGGATCAAGAAATTTGCAATGGGACCTCGTATAAAATTGTGTGTTATTAAGTTGTTGATAAATCATTGTTTTATATTCTGAGGTTGACCATAACACAATATCACCTGATAAGAATGTGATATTGTTTCCATTATTCCTCAATATGATTTCCCAATTAAAACCCAGATCTATATGGTTAATTGTTAATTACTCTTATTGCAGCAGTCGGTTTTATCTTCCTATCAATTGTTGCAGTTATCAGTTGCAACTTGTAATACCAGCTGATGTTACATTTAATCTTAAGGAATTATCCCATAATGGAAAGTCTTAATTTTATTTTTTGATCTCTGTACAGTTTTGCGATGGAATCCTTAGTACAATCATTAATATAGTTACCAGAGATGACTTACTTATGTCGTGGATATCTATAGATCTTTGTTCTTTGTTAAGTCGACCAGTTTACCAATAATTTAGTCTTATCCAAATCAATAGTTCCCAGTCAGCCTCGGATAAACCCACTTATACATTACAGTAAATGTGAATCAATATGCACACCGTCAAAGTGCAAATAAACAATAGCCGGCAAATCTTACTGTGTTGACATCTCCAGCGCAATAATAGTCCAAACTACCATCAAATCTCTAATGACCTTTGTATGGCAGAAAGGCGTATATATATATATATATATATATATATATATATATATATATTGAGGGGATACCATCTGGCAAACATAATCCCAATTTTTTGTGTGTTCCGACATGCTGCTCCCAAAATAGGTCTGCCAGGTAGTTCTTACCTGAGCGTCTCAAGTACCCGGCTGTGCAGATGACAATGCAGTCCATGTAACCAGCATGCTATATTTACTGCTGGATATTAGCGATCCACCTCGTTATTCTGTGTGCTGACTGCGATCCACAAGTATTGGATAGATTCAAAGTAGAGCCGCTGTGACTAATGGATAACAGGTTTTATTAGATGTGCTTTAATCTTAACACTTCCACCAGAAGGACTCTCTGTCCTTAACCCTTTGTGTCCTCACTGTATTATGTTTTCATTCCGTCTATGTCTGCATGCTGCTATTTGTAGCTGTCACAAGCTGATCCCACAGGCTGTTCTGCTGCATTGTGTCCTGCTTTTAACAGACAGCTAGATATAAAGTAATTTGTCTCTATATCCGCTCCAGTCCTCTTAACCCTTTCCTGCATGTGGCAAATTTTGGTGATGGCCCTAGCCCTGGAAATTAGTTTTTATGATGTGGACAGGAGAAGAGAGGCCAAATGTGAGCCCATTCTCATTTACGTTGGCCATGAGTGTCAGGCAGAGAGTGCAACAAAGCTACAGTTTTCAGTGCAGACATACGTAACTGATGCAGCTGAAGGAAGATACACAGAAAAATGACAGCACCTTTAATGACAGGTGAGTGCTGCTTCATAGCTAAATTGTCATGCCAATTCTGCAGAGTGCATTCACACTGCAGAATTGGAACAACATTGTTCCATCTTTGAACAAGATTTTCAAGTCAGTTTGAAAATCTCGATCAATAATTTCATGTGCCCTGGAATGATAATCATTCATCATTCCAAGGTACACACTACTGGGATATCGATCCAATCAGTCGTTTAATATCTGATTGGCCCGATAATCTGCTGAAATAGAAGTAGTATGTACCTAGCCTAAATAATATCTAATGCAAAATTTATATATGCCTAAATAGTTCTATACTGCTAAGAGGTACCTCTATCCCTTCTAATTACGGTCTTGCAGAGCCGTAACGCCCTTTCCATACCATCAGTGAAAAGCAATCTAGTCCCGCGGTGGCACTTTGCCAATTGAAGACAGCCAGCGGCGCAAGGAGTAGGGCGCCTACTTCCTGCTCTTGCAGCGTCCTGGAACACAGGCGAGGAGAGCCGGCACAGAAGGAAGATGAGAAGAACAGAAGCCCAGGTAAGTAAACTAGTACGCTGCTGTGCGTTCCAGCCGTCCGAACCGGAAGTTATATGGAGTTCACTGCATTGCTGAAGTGCAGAATATACATTGGAGTATTGGAGTATTGAAAATTTGCACTAATTTGGGTAATTGTAAAATAATGTATTATTACTTAGGGAAATGTGTGCATGGATGCAATGTTCTAAGTTCTGCAGCACAAAATCCAAATTATCCTAAACTACAATATGGTTAATTTGAAAAATAAAAATCAAACCACATGACACATAACAAGAGCCACTTCAATTTTCTCTATTAACTTCCACCCACCTATCCATCACCTCTGCACTTCCACCCACCTCCCCTCATCCTCCTCCCATTACGTAACTCTCAGTCCATACCTCTCCTATCATTATTTTTCTCTTTCACCTTATTGATATAGTTGTTCCCTATCTTTCATTAATTTACTATTCCATTACTTACTTTCCTCTTGTGTTGATCATCACTATTTATATTAGTATTAATAATATTGTTAACATCATGCTTCGGTATCACTACCACTGGTCCTTGAAGTCTCATGTCACACCACTCTGGTCACCCAGACATAGGACATCAAAGCCAAACCCAGTGCTCCCTGACAATGAAGAGGTGAGTATACCTTTTTTCTAGTTAAACTATGTGGAGAATACCAAGTTGTAGTACACAATATAATTCACACAAAAGCTTACCTCATAGGCAAAGCCATTTACTGTAGCCATCAAATCTACATGTGGGCAGCATGTGCAGTACAACATAGAGATCAATGGACCCAGGTGCAGGCTGGGCTCGGGGACATCTGCCCCCTGGGCCAGTCCCATAGTGGGCTACCTTGGGCTGGGTCAGTTGCATTTTTTTCCCTTTAAAATAGGCTGCTAAATCGAGTCCTGCCCCCTAGGCATAAATTTGCCAGCCCTACCCTGAATGGACCCCTAGCCAGTGTTACTGTACCAGATATATACTTGCATCAGGCTCCGCTTGGAAAGCAACACAAGTAGTTTCTGAAGTGCTGCATAGACAAACCCTATAACTCTGAGGGGAAAAGAGCTCAATCTTTGCATTGTTTTGGAGTACTAGTTGGGTATTTAGTCGGTATTCTGAAGCAGTCAGGAGACTGAAATGATGGATACTTCAAATTGTAAAGTGCTATGGAATTTGCTGGTGTTATATAAATAAGTGTTGATGATCCTTTGTAACCATTAAAATTCATACCTGGACATTTATGTTTTCACACAGATCATATAATGCCACATTTCTGTTGCTTGATTTATTATATCCTATTTATGCACCACCAGTATTTGTTTTGGCGCCAAGGGAATTGTTTGTTTCTGGTCAGAAGAGGGAACTGGAGAGGACAGGAGCGAGGGCTGGAGAGGAAGGTGTGTGGAGGGAATGGGGGGGGTCTGGAGAGAAGGAGTGAGGGGTCTGGAAAGAAGGAGTGAGGGGTCTGGTGAGCACAGCCGTATCTAGGCAGGTGCGGGTGGTGCCGTCACCCAGGGCGCAAGCCCAAGGGGGCGCAGCTGCCCGATACCTGCCTCTGTGCCCAGACGAACCACGGCTCTAATCCAGCTCCCCTACAAGTAACAATTCATTCCCGGCATCAAAAGCAGTGGAACGCATGTGCGTTCTGGGGTAAATGCATGAACTGGGGTAAATGCATGGTCCTCTAAGGAACCCACAAACTGCAAGTGCAAATACTAGTTAACCACTGTGTTTGACATGTGGTGCCACTGGTATTTAACCCAGTGCCATATATCTATATAGATATATCTATATAGATATAAATATATATACATGCATTTGCAAATATGTATAACAGAATTTTTTCAATAAAGTGCTAACCACACCCCCACATTAGGTTGGCCACACCCACTTGGAAAATGTCACTCCCACTTAGATGGGGGGCACCGGTGCCCTGTCTCGCCCAGGGCACCAAAATGTCTAGTTACGGCACTGCTGTCTTGCAATATCTCTCTAACCACAATAACTATCACTAGCAATATACATTTAGCTCTATCACAGTTGCTTCAACCTTGCTAACACATATCATACAATTGCATTTGAATATTAAACAGATGTTTATAATTATGCAGTCATTATTAAAAGGCAGTGCAAATAGATAGCATCTTCTCCTTCACAGGTCAAACAAGCATTACTGTTGCAAATAGCACAAAGCAAAGTCACAGTTCCCTGTACTCCTCAATATTGAATTAATACTGGTAATCCCTCACAGCAGCACTTTGCAATCTTACTCTTCTCCAATAAACCGTTACATTTTCCAGGGGATTAAAACAAACCCCCTTGCCTGTTTCTCCTCCAATTTGACATTAATGTGTGATTCTTGTATATAATAAAGACACACTATTTTCAAGCACAACTACTCTCCGTTGTATACATATTGGGAACCCTAACAATGTAGAATAGAGTTTACACTCCCACTGTTCCTTCTTCTCCAATAAGGCGTAAACATACAGTCACTTTCGTACAAGCTGGCTCCTCAACACATAGTTAGGGCTTCCCCAAAGATAATAAACAATGTTAAGGTGTTTGGTGCAATTTTCCTCAGATTAACACTCAGTTTCTATCCACAAACTATATTTCCTTACACTTCACCCTTGTTAATATATCACAGTCTTGCAAAAAGGTATTATAAAATATTCTTCAGGTCTCCCCACATGTTTCCTACTTGACTTGTAGCAAAAATATTCAGTTCAAGTATATCTATAACAAGGTAAACATGGGTCACTAATTCCCACAGGTCTCCAGCATTTATGTCCAAGATGGCTCCGCTCTGCTCAGGCATCAGGTAACCTCTCCCACTCTCCACAGTCTTCTCCACTGTCTCAAACTCCCGATACTCTCTCTCTTTGACAGGCTTCATGAGACTCCATGATGTCTGTATTTCTTAGTACCTCTCAGAATCTCCAACTACTGTTTATAACAACTACTTCACACGTTCCCCCTTCCCCACTGCATGCTGGGAGTTGTAGTTCTTTGCCAGCAGGGGAAGTATCTAAAGTACCACTCTGTGGTTGACGGTGCTGAATTTATTTCTTGGAAGTGTCAAACTACTATATATGCATTGTGATTCAATTATCCTTCAGACCAAGTTGTAGTTCTGTCTGTACCATGAAAGAAGAATTTGAGAACACCTGCTATTTAAATTAAAGGCTGAACTTTTAACTTGTGATTTACGCTACTTGGTGTCAAATGTTGAGGTTCTCAGCAACTGGAGTCTATACCTGCTTCAGTTAAAAGCATTTCCTGACAGAATCATCTTGCCACAAAAGAACATAGACCTGCTGATAACTCTATATCTCTTGAAGAAATGACATTGGTGCAAACGATACAATCTTTGATGGCTCAAATGTCTGCTATTGTTAATTTTTAGCCCAATGTTGTTTGGTATTTCAGATGTGCCCAAATATGTTCAGTACTGAACCTTTTAATGTGTCCATAAGCTTAATATTATTAAAAGATGAGGCCTTAGTTTGTACCATGCCACTGTTGGAGTGACAAGGTTTGCTATTTTTAATTTAATTATTTTACAGCTTTTTTTCAGCATTTAGAAAAATCTTTAGATAACCCTGCCTGGGCAGCTACTGCTGAGTCTATCTTATCCCAGTTACATCAGAGCACACAATCTGCATTGGACTATGTAATAGAGTTGTCAATAGATGAAAGATACTGATTACAATATGGTTAAAGTAATAAGTATAAGCATTAAGTTTAAGTTGGCCTGTTTTGTTCCAACTGCAGACCTGAAAAGTTTGACGAATCGTTGCTTACAATTTATTTTAGACTGATGGAACATGCTAGAGAAATGCGTAGGGTTAATAAAAGTTTCTCTACACATGTATCCTTCATACCACTGAGAGTGATAGGCAGTGTCCATGGTCCCCTATCAGAGCAAGAGAGAACCGGAAGGAGAAAAAAATTATCTTGGTTTATATTGTGCAAGTTCTGCACATAATTTGGTTCATTGTTTACAATGAAAAAAAAAAGAATGACCAATTGTGGAACAACCAGACCCAAGCACCATGAATGGGGAGGCTCTGGGTCAAGCTGAGAATGGTCCCCTACAAATTAATCAATTGAGTCCAATGTCCGACATATATTATGTTGCTATGCCACTGTCCTCGAAGGTTAAGCAATTTCCAGTTTACATGTACGCACTAGTGGATCCCTGATCTATGGGACATTTTATCGAAATTGGTTTTGTAAAAAAACACAACTTTCATGTGATTCAGAAAGATGTTGCTTTTCCATTAGAGAGCATAGATGGTTCTACTGTAATGTCAGGCCCCATTGACCAAGAGACATTACGTTTGTGCACTCATACTATAGAATACTTGGTAGAAAAATTGATGCTGGATATTGTATAGTCTCCCAAATTTTCTATAATACTGTGAATTTCCTAGTTATCCAGGTATGTCCCTACTATAAATTATAAGACAGTTATCTTTTATATCTTTCTTTTGTGAATAACATTGTTTTCTGTCAGGTATTTTGGTTTCAGTTGACTTTAATTTACTTTTACATTAGCAAGAGTTTCAGGATGTATTTGATAAAAAGAAGGCAGAAACTTTGCCACCTTATCGTCTTTACATTTGTCCAATTGAATTAGGACCTGGCGCTACCATTCCATTTGAGCAAATATTTTCCCTCTCTGAGCCTGAATTAAAAGTGGAAAAATATAATATTGATAAGAATTTACAGAAAGGGTCTATTCTGCCTACAACATTTCCTGCTGGGACTTCTATCTTTTTTTGTAAAAAAAAGGTGATATGTGGATTATTGTGCTCTTAATAATATTACTATCCAGTATAGATGTCCATTATCTTTTATCTCTGAGAAGTTAGAAAGGATCTTGTGGAACATATAAGTTTGTTAATATTAGAGATGGAGATGAGTGAAAAAAAAATATTCAAATTGGTTAAGGACATTTTGAGTACTTGGCAGTATCTTTTGGACTTTCAAATGTTCATTATATTTTTCAACATTTTGTAAATTATATATTTCATGAAATGCTGGATTAGTATTTAGTGATCTAATTGGATGATATCCTGATTTTTTTTCTCAAGTCTATTCTGAACAGAGGTGTCATGTAAAGGTGGTACTGGCACATCTTAGAATTCATCAGTTGTGTGCATTGTTAGGTTGTTAGAAGTTGCCTTCTTCCTTATCTTGATGACACCATACCATATATCATGCAGGTGGATATTCTCCTTGGACAACACTTTTCAGCAAGCTCTGCCAAGAAGCAAGACTTTCTGCAAGTTGTATGGTATTCTTTTGACCACTTTAGTGTACCATTATTGTCTGCACATTCAATCATCAGAACAGATAGTGATATGTCCAGTGTCAGCACTCTTAAATTTTTCTAAATACTTGTTGTGGTTTTGATGACATTGCAGAATAGTTTTTGTCCCTCTCATTGTTTGCTTTGATAGTTCGCATTGTTTAGAATAGCAAAAAGAATGGGCAGGAGAATTCTCTCAGTTCTTATGACCATCATCAGTATTTGATGATTAAACAGCTTTTCCAAAGGCAGTGAGGATAGATAGATATAAATATATATATATATATATATATATATATATATATATATATATATATAAAAGAAACAACAATATATTTTTTTTTATTTGCTTATGTGACGCTTCCCAATTTCTCAACCAAACAGAATATATAGAATATAATAAGGTATTGCTTACCCCCCTTATGGAACATTGCTAAACTCAGGTGCCACCTTCTGCACGATTCATTGCCTGCTGTTACAGTAACAACACTGCTGTGGGTGTGCAAAGAAACATGACAAAGAAATGATAACTACAATTTTTACTAAACCATTCTATACCACTTGTAGGGCCCTGCTGGTTTTGCAACATATATAATTGCTGTCTGTTGTAATCAAAAGAATAGGATACAGTCACAAAGCAATAACCACTGTCATTCTTATAAAAATGGCATGTAGCCAGTCTGACATCCAATCTCCCCAACTGCATAGTAGGAATAAAAAAATTTAACTCCATGAAAATCTCAGTAGTCTTTTTGACTGGGGCATACTGCTCTACACTAAATTTCCTGTTTGCACGTTCTTTAACATTTTTGTAGTGTAATACTGTAATTTGTATTTAATCGGTACAAAATATGGAAATTGTAAGTTGTTATTGTTGTAATTTACAGTGTACATTTTTATTTAATTGGCAGACAAGTTTCCTGTTCACCGAACCTTTTAAAAATCTTTTTTTACCAATCATACGATAAATACTGCAATAGATGGCACTAACTACTGTAATTATATCAAGTGATACAGAATTTTCTATCAACACTGAGAGCCTGATTCAGCCTGAGAGAGAACGCAATGTGAACGCAACTTGCGTTTAAAATAACTGCACGTAACTTGTACGCATGTATGCCCGTATTCAAATACAAACAGATAAACGTTTCAATTTGATTCTGGGTATAAGGTTTGCTCCGGCTTTATGTTACTTGCTGTATGTAGACAGACAGATCAGACTGCAGGATACGCACATGCATATATGCAACATAGTGTCCCATCAGAAGGCAAGCAGAAAAAAATATTTTATAAAGAAATTTTAAAACTCTTAATACTATAGTCATAAATAAAAATATAGATTTTTTAAAAAATATATATTTATGTATATGTTTTACATTAAATACATAAATCAGGATGTTCTTAATGAGTTCTGTATATAAATTGCATTTTATAGTTTCTCTTACTTGAGAACACGTTTTGGCATGGATACAAGTAGTCCTCACTATCAGTCGGCATTTACACCTGCCCTGTAGCTGGTGCAAATGATACGGCTAAAAAACACATACTTAAGAGATGCTCTGAACTTGAATCGGCCGCATCTGTGTAGGCTCACCCTTACTGTACATTGCAAATGTCCATCCACCCCTTCCTACCCTCGTTCAGCTCTTCAACTGGTAGACAGTTGAAAAGTGTCATTTGTGTTCAGACATGAATTGCATGCAATTGTGTTCACTAGCATAATTACCGTTACGGCGCATTTACAGAGCTATATCAAGCAAGATACGGCACTGAAATGAACTTAAGTCTGAAACATTTCGCAGTGGAAGTTTAAATTTTAAAATAAGGATCTCAAATTATTGTATGTTACTAATTATGATCCAAACTTGTTCACAAGTCTTAAAAATGCATTTTCTTATTGTGATAACATAAATTTGAGTAATTTCAATATGCGTTACATCAATTTTGGCAGAAAGTTGTCTATTTGCCAATCCTTAAAAAAAAACATTGTTATCAGTTTATTATTGTAATAGATAGTCCCAAATATTTTTATATAGTTTATACTAATTGCAACAGTAATTAGAACTGAGGGATGTAATAAGCCCAAGGTAAATTAAAAGCTAATGTTTGTGTACATAACTAGTTTCAACCTCACTTAGGTTTAACTAAACAACGGAAGGTTTGGGTACGCCCAAGGTGAGTGTCATGAGGGGAAGGCTTAAGGGAATGGTTATAAAGTTCAGTGGAGGAGTGGTCTTGCTCTCTTGGATCCAGGAAAAGCTACCATCTCTCTCATTCCCATTCCCTGGCTCTAGAGTTCACCTTTTTCTGATTTTGCCGGAGGTAGGGGAGATGCTCCAGCGTCTCTAAGTCAGGTTCCAGTTCAGAGTCGTTGTAGTGTGAGGTTGAGTTACGATTAGCCCAGAAGGGTTTGGGTTCTGAACTGCTCGGAATTATTGTCCCCATTTAAAGACAAATGACAAGGTAAAATGGTGTATAAGTATTGATGTCCAGAGGGTAAGTGACCCGCGATGGTGCATACGGATCGTTATTAGACCTTTGCCAATCTGCTTACAGAGTCCTCCCTCCACCATATGGCGTGATTGCTGAGTTCAATAAATTACTTTCATTTTGCCAACACGTTTGTGTGGTCTCCTTTATTTACATGATAACGTTAAGCATAAGAGTAAGGGGCTATGGTTATGTCATTAACTGTTAAGCATTTTAATTGTCTTTCTGTTCGCCAAGATTTATAACATGTTTTTATTGTAAAATAACAATATATGTTTTATTTATGGTTACTGTGATTTAATTGAAAATGTATGATCAGCTACTAAACTGCAGTTAAAAAACAAAAGGCAGATAAGCTGTCTTTGGGTCATAGGTGATCTTTTGTACATATTTCTTAGACACATTAAGCCATGGACTAGATAGGTCCTTGATTTAGAAGTTGGCAAATATGCAACATTCAAATTGTTATCAAAATCTTCATATAATCTTTATATTTTTCTTTGTTTACTCATGATTTTGTTGATCATTTAGTAAATATGGCAGGACATAAAGTGCGTTAAAAAGATGTACATTTAGAGATGAATTTAATTGTAAGTAAAATGTTGCAGCAATGTGCAGGTAAGACACGTGAGACATTACTGCAAATTAATGCTTGTCATCAGTAGGATGATGAGGATGAAGCTGTATTGTTATGTCCTTCTCCACTTGGGTACATAAGGATGAAACATCATATCAGTGTGGTAAACAAGAACGTTTCGTGACCAAGGAGGGAAGATTGTGGTCAGACAACCTGGCTGCACTAACTTTCTTTTTCAAAGCAAAAAACAATGTTAATGCTAATGTTAGTCTTCATCATAAATCAAATAATCTGTACAGGATGACAAATATGCAGCAATTTTAAACAAAGAGGAACATTCTGTGTTTGTGGCCTTTCTTGACAATTCTTCTGCAGCAGATGAATGTACATGGGTCAGCCTCATCAACTGGCTCAGTGAGGACCACAAACAAGAGAAAATATCAATACATTTTAAGTGCAATTATACTTTTTCAAATAGTAATTAAAAAGTCAAGTCATTCATCTTCTGAGAGGTCAGCAACCAAATAACTAAGTGGGCAAAAATGATTAAGTTAAGGGCATCAGAGAAAAACCTTACATTACAAAAAGGCATGACCTTTGGGTGGGATACTGTGGAAGTATACCTACACTGCATGCAATCAATGGACAATAATCCAGTTGTCCATTGAAACAATAGATATTCAAATGTCAACTCACCATCCAGCGTTATCTCTCTAAGTGATAATAATTATAATGATAATAATAATGTTGATTTTTCTCATTAGAGAAATGATTATGTAACTGTTCTTAAGTTCAAATAAATGATGAAAGAGGCTTCATACATGAGAATTCATAACATTGTAATAAAAAAGAAGTCTTTTTTTCATCATTTATTGTTAGTGAAGATTTCATCATGTAAGAATAATTCTTTCTGCAAGCTTATTTCAAATAAATAGTTGCCTAGATTATTTGATGTGCTGCACTGTTCATAAATACTAATTATTGGTTTTCAGTCGTTATCAGCTAGTAGTATATCCCCATTGATGGTAAAACTCTAAACCAGTCACTATCAGCATCAACCACCATTGATGAAATAATGCATTTATTAAGTAGAGGAAAAGAGTACAGTAAAATCTAGAGCAGTTTCTGTGTAAATAATTTTACTCAAGTACATTTCAAAACATTTATGAGGCTGTATGATTGTGGCCTGGAGTAATTTTTGGCTTTCCAGGAACACTATGTGATGCTTGTGTCTGCCAAAAAACAAACTATGTGTTCATCATCATCACCACCAATGCTATCGAACTCATCAACATTGGGTGCTGCTCTTAAATAAAGTGGCATTGTCACACAACTTTATATTTACAGAGTTTGAATCCAAAAAAATGCAGCAACTAATATACTTGTTTAAATACAGAACTTGATCAGTTGATATACTCCAGATAATTAAACATTGAAAATGGGATGTAGCAAACTGTGCAATCCCGCTGCCTCCTATGTTGTGTCCCTTCTTTACATGCACCTGAATAGGTAAATATTATATAGTTGTTCCAGACAATGTAACCACTTTCAAACAACACATTGTTAAACAAAAAGCCTATGAAAATGGGTTGATCTCTCTGTGGAAGAGCATATCTGTAAAATTGTGTCAAGCATTGGGCTAAGAAGCCAGGAACGTGAGAGGTTACTACTTTCCAAATAGTGTAATATTTTTGTAATTATGAATGTATCTTTAGACACACAGAGAGAAATCCCCCAGCACACTGTTATAGCCAGCTAATGAGCTGCCATTTCTACTTGTACATAAAAATGCAAGAGTCTCAGTTGCACACTTTTGCAAATGTATGTTTAAGCCACCTGCCACTTCACTGCGCTTTTGCTAATAGGGTGGTCTTAACTCTAAACAGTGAGAGTCCCTTATATTTGAGTTATACATATATGTGTTTTTTGAGATCTAACTTACCAAGAGGTTCCCTAGAAGCTTCCAAATGGCAATACAGCGCCAGCACTCACCCTCAGCTACTGACAACAACATGCCTCTCAAACAAACAATACAGAAGTGGAAGTTGCTCAATCTCTCACTGTTTAGGGTTAGGACCATCCTATTAGCAAAAGTGCCATGGAGTGGCAGGTGGCTTGCACATACATTAGCAAATGTGTGCACCTGAGACTTTTGCATTTTATGTGCAAGTAGAAATGGCAGCTCCTTTGCTGGCTATAGCAGTGTGCTGGGGTATTTTTATCTGTGTTTGTTCCTTTTAGGATAGCCCCACCCTTTCAAGCCTATAAGTTGATTGAGCAACTTCAACTTCTGTATTGTTTGCCTGAGAGGCATGTTGGTGTCAGTAGTTGAAGGGGAGTGCTGGCGCTGTATTGTCATTTGGAGGCAATATCCATGTACTTTATTAGTACAGACCATTTTGTGGTAAACCCTCCCTTTTGTCCATTTCCAGCTTGCAATTGTCAGCCACTATTCAAGTGGTGTTTCCTTAACACTTCAAGTTACACTTCAGCACTGCCAGATAACTATTCCAGCCATCATTGACTTGATCTATGTAAACCATGCAAGAGAGGGCTTTTGCTAAACACATAAAATTCATATTGTTCAGCATATGTCTCCTTTTTCACTACAGATCATTGATGGATCCCCCATCATTCATGGATCAGTTATCATCAAGACCCAGCCATAAGATCATATCTCTGCCGCCAATAATTAGGAAATCTTGATGCTCAATTTGGTGCTCTCTCCTCACTTTCTCACTGAAAGCATTAATTGGGAAACCAGAACTTTCTCTTTAAAATATTATATGCTTGAGTGTCTGTTTTTGGAAGAGCCATCTTTTTCTCTTTCCACTGCAATCTCCCTCACTCCACCAGAGCTGCCATTAGTCTACCATGACTTTGTACAATTATTCAGTAAGCAACTGGCTGAACAATTCCACAGCACAGACCAAATGACTGCTCTATTGACTTCTAACATGAGCTCAGACTCCTTTGTCTGAATATACTCTCTCAGTATCTGAACTCATGGTCTTTAGAGAAAACATGGATTAAAAAATAAAAAATAGTTCATTCCACATTCTACCTAACCCTTTTTATGGGGAAAAAATATGGTTCTTTACATCCATGCATTGACAATGGTGTCCTGCATTTGATCACAATGCTGAATTAAAGAAACAATTATGGACTGCTAAAATAGCCCAAAAGGCCCCGCAAGTTGAGACCATTGGGAGGACTATAACCTGAACCAGGTAAAACAAGGAGACAAATGGAAGACAATATATCGGTCCTGATATTGCCATTATGAACACTGTGCAATACCCTTTGAAATGGCTCTGCTACTTTTCAACACGTTATGACGTGTTCAGGGATTTACTGGACCAGTCTGTGGTGGCATATTTGAATGATCCAGGTCTTCTCTTAATATCTTTCTGAACATCAAAAACATGTCTAAATTTTTTTGGCTTGTTTCTGAAAACACAATCTCTGTGCCAACTTGGAATATCATTGGAATTAATAATTTCTCCATAAAGCATACAAATGAATCTTGTGAAAGCCAAAGAAATTTGGTCTATTCCTAAAGAGGTTTAAACAATGCAATGCTTTAATTGTCTTTGTCAATTGCCACTTAATATCAAACTTTTTAAAATTGTGCCTTCCATTACCACATTTACCCACACAACTCACACTTTCAAATGTAGTATTTCGCAAGTCTCACAATGGCTGCAAACTCAAATACACATGTATTGTCTATAGTATATTAATAAATTACTGTAATTTAGATGTGTATAAACAAATGTCAAACTAGTAATATAAACAGTCTTTCATATCTCCTTAATTTCAAACTTATTTTGTATCATCTCTTTTTCACAAAAAATATTACCCATTCCAAATTATCAAAAAGCACATCAAAATTCAGTCCAAAAACTCGAAAAAAAATCTCTCATGCAAAGCACATTAGTATCCAAAGCTTAGGATATCAAACACTAGCATAAAGATTGTGTTCCTCAAAAGAAACCAAAGAGAATAATTACACTTTATTACTGGAAACAAAAACATTAGAATATATTGTACTTACACTAGGCTGTGGTCTTGTCTGGATCCATGTTCTTCCATACAATGTGTTTTCTCAGGATCATGCATGAGTAAAGTTATCTTAACTGCTGTAATATGAAACGATGTCTATGGCAAAAAATAGAACTGATTTATCTATTCTCTACAAACTGTGAAAAATACTGTATTATGTGTCAACTTCTGATACACTCAGTCATTAGTGAAAAAAGTATCTCAGAGCATACCACTCATTACTGTGTAGCTTCTGGTGTGCATTTCACTGTGGAATACACATAGCTTCCTGGTTCTATGGAGCTCAGTGATGTCTGTGTTATATAGTTCAACATGCTTCAACATGAAAAAACAACTATGCAGGGACAAATACAAAATCATTACAGATGACATGACTAGATTTTATATTAAGTGCATTGTAAATCACAACCAATAAGAGCCCCACAATACTTCTCCTTTGATCATTTAACCTCATCAAAGATTGCAAGAAAATATATGCATCAGATCCCTGAAGAAAACTTTTTTAAGCTGAATGTTTTATCTTTTACAACTGGCCATAGACAAAACATCTGCTAGTGTAAGGGGATATATCCACAAGTTATAATTACTAAAAAGTTTTACTCCGGAATGAGTGTGATTAACCTATTGGCTTCCTTTAGAGGAACATCATCTTTTGGCTAATGATGGATCTCCTAAGCTTTGGATACTGGTGTTGTCACATATTCACAGGGAAAAAAGAAGTATACCTGCTAGTAATTGACACAACTGAGCAAAGAGATGCAGAGTTTAATGCCCCCCATTGTTCAACAGGGATTCCCACAAGGAGGTTTGGTCTTAGCTGTGTGGGACATGCAGGTTGCAGCCCTTAAAGCCAGTCACTAGTGAGGTAGCTAGATTCACTAATAGAGCGTAGTAGACAAGTCAGATCAGAAGCAGAATGGACAATGGAAGTGCCAAGGGAAAAATAGGAAAAGCAGTTGAGGCAGTCGAGGTTAGAACCAGGAGATCCAAACAGAGCTGAATGGAGAGTAAGAAGGATAGTTGGGAATAGACAGAAGTCATACCAAGAACACCAAAAGGCAAAGAGAACCACAGGAGAACAATGGAACTGAAATCACTGTGGAAGCAGAACCAGAAGCAGACCACTAATAATTGCTCCAACATTCTGGCACTGGATCAGAGTCTGCCTTATATTGGCAGTCATATTGGCTAGCTGTGGGATGCACATGCTGTGTCCGGCAAGCAGGACACCCGGAAGTCACATCCCATTGCTAGGTGATGGGTGTGCACTGGCAAGATCAGAAGGAGTTCATCTCTGTGGCAGAGGAGGTAAGTGGGTATTGTGCCTAACAGCAGTGCTTTGGATCACAGTGTTTGTTTTGATTTTTGGACTGATCTTTAATGTACTTTTGCAAGGACTTCATTTTAAATTACTTTTTGATGATTTGGAACTTTCTTCATAAGAACTAGTTTACTAGTTTGACACTTGAGGCAAAAGTATCAAGGTCCAATTTTGAATATTCCTTGATTTTCTCACTTGTGTTTAATTTTGCAGATGTATTAAAGTGAGATTTTATGTAAAATCGCCAAAGATGTATTTCTGTCAAAATTGCCATTTCCAAAATCGATAATCAAAGTTACGACTGTTTGCCACTCTAGCTAAACAAGTCTCAAATGTATGAAGCTGCGATTAATCAAACTCTCCCTAGTTTGCTGTAAACATCGCTAAATACAACACGCTGCTTCCTAGCTGCGTGATTAGTAAACACGTCACTGTTACACTGCCCTGCCTATAAAGCCGGAGGTCCGGCGGCTGTCAAAAGTGTAAAAGTAGATAAATATTTTTTTTTAAAATGCGTGGGACCCCTCCATCCAAGCACTTTTAACCCTAGTGCTGCCAGCTTACTGCTGGTTATGTGAAAATGGGGGAAAAACTTGTGTGGGGTCCCCCCGCTTTTCACATAACCAGCACTAGGAAAACCAGCCAGAGTGGTTGGCACTATAGCAGGGGACACGAGAAAGGGATCACCCTGCCATAATGACAAACCATCCCCAGGCTGTTCAGCACTGGGCTGGATTCCCTAGGGAGTTGGGTCCGCCGAAAAAAATGTGTGGGCCCCCTTCTAGGAATAACCAGCCTAGGGCTGAAAGCACTAGGGCTCTACCTACACCCATGGGTGGTGGGTGTAGGGTAATATTGGCGATTATAATGTTAAAGAAACAAACTGACATAATTTTGTTTTGTGGATCTACAAATCCCAGCCATGCCAGGGTGCCATAAACAGTGTGGGCAAGCTGTGGCATGCTGATGCTTGTATAACTACAAGTACCAGCATACCAATGGCAGCCAGGTCATGCTGGCACTTGGAGAACCACAAGTGCCAACATGGCCTGACACCCATGGCTGCCTGAGACCTTTAGTTCCACAAAGCAAAATGTTAAAAAAAACACAACTCCCTGTTTAAAACCACAACTTTTTATTAAAAATAATACCCCCCCCAAAAAAATACACTAAACACCCTCATTCATACCACATAAATGTATTAAAAATAATAAAACCCCAATAAACTCATCAATTTGACCCCACTCCCCAGGGAATTCAGTCCAGTGCTGAACAGCCTGGGGTTGGTGTGTCACTATGGCAGGGAGACCCCTGCCGCGTGTCCCCCTGCTATAGAGCCAACCACCCTGGTTGATTTGCCTAGTGCTGGTTATGTGAAAATCAGGAGGGCCCCATGCAAATTTTCACACAACCAACAGTAGGCTGGCAGCACTAGGGTTACTAGTTGTCGGGTGGGAGGACCCCATGCATTTTTTTCTAATACTTATCTATTTTTACATTTTTGACATCTTTCGGACCTCCGGCTGTATAGACAGCCAGTGTAACAGGGATGTGTTTACTAATCTCGCAGCTGGGAAACACCGGAAAGTTTGCTATACACAAGAGAGTTAGCTAAACGCAGGAGTGTTCGAAATCACAGCAAATCACCAGAAATGACCAGCAATTTGGGGACTAAAATAGTGGGTTATCACGATTTGCCGTAATTTTAAATTTAAAAAAATCGGACCTTGATATATTTACCCCTTGATGTTACACATCTAAACTGCAGTAATTTACTAATACACTACAGAGATTACATGTGTATTTGAGTTCAGCATTAGGTGCAGCACTATGTGATTGTTAGATACTATATAGGACTGTAACAGAGGCTGGAAACCTATTCACTATAGCAGTCTCCAATTCTGTTATAGCAGTAATCAGCCAATTAGGGATGGTGAATTTCCAGTCAATTAATTTATCCCTTAAAGGGCATCACAGTTTCAAATGGTCTGCAGAGCATCAAGATGCCTTTGCCACTATAAAGGTTTTTTCAAAAGCTCCAGTCCTTCCTCATCCAGATCCATTTTATCTATTGTTGTTGAGGTTCATACCTTAGACAAAGTCATGAGAAAAGTTGCAAAGCTGAACAAAATTATGGAATTGAGATAAAGAGCTCCTTGCTATGAAACAGTTCCTTGCCATAAAAGCTGCTTTTGAAGAGTGATAACATTTTTGGAAGGAGCTTCAATTGTCGTTTCTGTATTCACAGACCAAAAAAGCTTTCAAGACCTTATAGTATTCATGAATACTTCATGGCTGCTTGTGCCAGAAATAAAATTCATCATGCTCATCCAGCTGAACTCTTACAAATTGTACCGTTTCCTTCAGGTCCCTGGAGACCCATTTCTATGGACTTTTTCCATAGACACTGTACTTGTAATTGTGTACAGATGTACTAAACAAATTATTATTTTCATCTAAAGGGTCTCTCCTAAACTCCTGTCACATCTTGGTTCTTCATTAGAGAAGTCTTCCAAATCCATGGTTGTCCAGAATGTATATATTTGACTCAGTTTACTGAAAAATTTTGGAAGGCCTTTGTGATACGCATTAAGAAGCAGCTATTTGTCTACTGCCTATCATTCACAGTCCAATAGACAAATGGAATGAGTAAACCAGACTTAGTAGCAACATTTTAGAAATTATATTAATTTTTAGCAAGTTAACTGGTGTAATTTACTATTGAAAGTGGAGTTTGTATTCAGATATTCTCTAAACCAGCTTATTAACCAGACACCATTCTTTGCCAGCTATGGTTTACAAGGGCTTATAATTCTTGCTGGACTGGATGCTCTCTGACAGCTGTTACTGAGAAGCAGCAAAATATCCATAAGTCTTTCCCCAAGCTGTGCACAAGGGTCAATGGTCCTACAAATGCCAAATGGACAAGACTCAGCCTGTACCATATCCTTATCAAGTAGGCAAACAAGTATGACTCTCAAAAAAACCTTAGAGAACAGATGCTTTTCCAATCTTAAGGCAAGTCTTTGCTGTTAACTTTGAACTTACGTTGTCAAACTCCACACACAAAAATATATAGAGTGTTTCATGTTTGCATATGTTACTACTCTGCCTATTATTTGTATGTGGCTTCAGTACCTCAATTCCACCATAGTTGCTGCTGTTTTGCCCCTGAACTTTACACCTCGCCTGTAGGAGCTAATCCCCTTACCTGATTAAGTACCTGCACCGGATTTTCGGCTTCATATACCTGCCTCAGTCTGTGTTCGGCGCAGTTTATTGTTTATACCTGGCTGCTGCTTGTCTCCTGTTATCCCTAGTCCAGTTTGCTTTATTATTATTATTATCCTTTATTTGTTAGGTGCCACAAGATTTCTGCAGCGCCGTACACCATACAAACAGTACATTATACAGGGTGAAACAGTACAAAACAGATTATACAGCTTTACTGCTGTATAATCTCCCGTTGTGACACTCTGCCTGATTACAGGACCCGGCTTGTTTGTCTGTTGCCCTAACTTCTGCCTGATTACTGGATTATGCTTGTTTGTCTCACCCTGACCTATGCCTGGCTACTGGATTCCATTTGTACGTTTGTTTCCATGACCTCTGCCTGGTCACTGGACTCAGCTAGTCCGTCTGCTTCCTTGGACTGCCTCGTGCCTCTGGCAATCTGAAATCCTGATCCCTGCCTCCTTAGTCTGGTGTCTCATGCCTCCTGGCAATTGGGTAACTCAATTTACTTGTTCCTGCATTTGAACTGCATTTGTCATTTAAATCTTTGCTTGGAACCTGTTGCTTATGTAGATTATTCCTGCCATTCATTACATCTGTTCATATTTGTATATTGGAGTATACCTGTTTATTCTGCTACCTGAAATCTACATATTTCATGAACTCCACCGCGCCCTACATCTCCACCCTCCTCTCTATTCATGCTCCATCCCGCCCTCTCCGTTCTGCCTCTGACCGTCGCCTCTCTTCCCCCCTTATAACCTCCTCCCACGCGCGTATCCAAAACTTCGCCCGCGCTGCCCCCCTCCACTGGAACAAGCTCCCTCCCTCCATCAGAACTTCCCCTAATCTGTCCAGCTTCAAACGGGCCCTAAAAACCCACCTTTTTCTTAAAGCCTTTCTGTCTCCCACTTAACTTCCTACCTTATCTTCTGCCTCTGTCCCCCTACTCTCCCTCTCTCCCCTGCGTCTCTCTGTCTGTCCACCCCTCCCATTAGATTGTACGCTCCTCTGAGCAGGGCCATCTCTCCTCCTGTTTCCACCACTTCTAACTCTGCTCTCCAGCTACTTAGCCCTCCTCCTCGAGGGTCCTCCACCCCACGTCCACTCTCGCTCCCTCCTCCCCCCTGGGGGTCTCCCTGGCTTCCGTGCCCTCCTTCTTGGGCCCCGTCGTTTGCGGATCCTCCCTCCCCCTTCCCCGCCCTCTCTAGCTGTGCATTGAGCGTACTGAGTTGCTGTGTTTACTGTACTGTGCTGTCTCCCATTGTATTGTGATTTTGTTTGTCTCTGTACGGCGCTGCGGATGCCTTGAGGCGCCTTATAAATAAATATTAATAATAACTGAATCCTTGTTCACATATTTTGCCTAAGTAAAGTCACTTGGTTTTTATACTACTGTTGCCATGTCCTGAATTCACTATGATTTATAACAGCTTGCTAACACCTGCACATCTTTCCCTAAAGTTGCCAAAAGCTCAACCAATGGTTTGGGGTGCATCAAAAGTTCCTGTGAATTTGCAGCAGATATTCATGCTCCATGTCTATTTGCTCCCATTCACTACAGTCACCCAGGCCACCTTGGAAGGAGGGGGCTTTCATCATTGCATCTAAGACACAGGTGTCAATCATTCTTTTAAGCTGATTGCTATAGAATACCTGTCCCTTAAAATGCTTCATTGTCCTTCTTTTGTGCTGGTTGTAGTTTATTTCTTTTAGGCTGTGCTTACCTCTATAGTTGTTCATTTGGATATTTTGCATTTTGACCTGAGCTTCAATTTTTGTTTTTTTTGCTCATACTCTGCCTGTCCCAACCTTTGGATTGAATTAAGATCTTGCTCAAACTCCGCCTGCCTTGACCTTTGGACTGTATTTTGGACTTTGTTAGAACGCAGCATGCCCTTACTTTGAATTTAACTTCTGTTGTATTCTATTTTTTCTGGACTTTTGCTGGAAACTTGTACTTGACCTCCTTGAGCCTCCTTGTGTCACATCCTATTATCCATGATACTTGTTAACCTAAATCTGCACTACCTGTAATTTAAAACTTGGGGGCACCCAAGTATTGGTGAGCAACCCATGCTCTATGTTTGCTATAAGTGATGAATTCTGCAAACAGGATCTGCAGGTCTTAGAGTTGGCATTTTAGTATCATATGAGCTTGTTCAGTCCCTGGCTTTCCTTGCTCTCTGTCCACAAATCTCTTTTATCCTGAAAGCATTGAATTTAGCATGCAGGGTCACATTTAAAAACAAGGTTTTTCACGCCTAGTGCTGCTAGGACTTAATTTTCTAACTCTGGGTTACATGAATGCAGCTTTTACCTAATCTTCTGTGCCCATTTTATTATCACTTCATCTGTGTAGAGCTAGAAAAGGAATCCCCTAATGACCTGATTCATTAAGGAAAGTTAAAATAAAAAAATTGAGTAAGTATTCTCCTGGACAAAACCATGTTACAATGCAAGGGGCGCAAATTAGTTTTCTATTTTGCATATAAGTTAAATACTGTCTGTTTTTTCATGTAGCACACAAATAGGCAAATCAAGTATGTGTGTGCTACATGAAAAAACAGACAGTATTTAACTTATGTCCAAAATAGAAAACTAATTTGCACCCCTTGCATTGTAACATGGTTTTGTCCAGGAGACTACTTACTCATTTTTTTTTACTTAACTTTCCTTAATGAATCAGGCCCCTGCTGTTAACAATGAGTTGCCAGTGCACATGTTCAGGTCCTTATAAGCAGCTACCTGTGAACAACACTTGGCCAGTTTATTGAGTTGGTCTCTATAAACCAGCATTCTGTTTGATCCCGGTCATTTGGATGACTACTTCTATCTTTTACTAAATACTAACCATAGAATGGAGTGCTGATCTTCAAGCCCTCGGGTCACATAGCTTAAAATAAACTCTGATGTTTCAAAAACAATCTTATTTTTTTGAATAAAAAAAGCATTATTAATATGTGTTAAAATCAACTAATCAGAGGTTAGGTGTATATTTACAAAACTGTTGGTTTGAAAAAGTGGAGATGTTGCCTATACCAACCAATCAAATTCTAGTTATCATTTGTTTAGCACATTCTACAAAATATAACAACCAAAGCGTGCGGTGGTATGTTCCGAGTCTGCCACAAAAACACTCATGCACAAAGTATATAATTTAAAAATAGTTTATTCTAACATATAAAAAAACCATAATAGGTACAACCAATGTGGGCTGTTATCGGTGCCAAACCAATTATTAGCGAGGTAGGTGCACCTACCCGCCAACCAGATAATATGTATACCAGTCCAGCAACTGTATAAGAGCCGTTCCACTCTATTATTGTAAAGATTGTGATATGATTTTCACGGGGTATCCAAACCCTAATATTAGGGATAATAGTATGGAGAATACAGTGATGTATTTGGGAGGTCCAACTCCGGAATAACTGGTGAGATCCAATACGGAATGTCAAAGGTAACAAAAAGTCTCTTACCAATTATGGCGATGTATTACAAGACCGGTACCTTGATATGTACTATGTACTGTATACCCGGTATGGATCCTCCTCTTCTAGATGTAGATATTATACGGAGCTCCGTGTATAGCTCTTAACCTCACCACATCAACTCCAACCACTAGCGCGCGGTCCTGCTGGTGACTGACGTCATAGGAGTGCGTCCCCGTCTCCTCCGGGACTCATCAGAAGTATAAAGGTGAACGGTAGGTAAAAAGATGCACTGGTATAGGCACTGATCCAAAGTCCACAAGAATAATTTAAAATTGTTTGCTGTTCAACTGACGCGTTTCATCCCCATATAGGCGATTTCCTCAGAGATAAGTTTCACACTGACTTCGGTCGTCTTTTAAGACCATAGCAAATTGCAGACAATTACCACCTGGTAAAAAATTAACCCTTTGTAATTCGTGCATGAGTGTTTCGCCCCTATACTTGTAGAGGATATTATATTCATTAAAAAAAGCACATATATATATATATATATATATACAAACAAAGATCTACATATATTTCCAAGTTGACATTTTTCATATGCAGTGATGTTCTCTTGTTGTTTTGACATTTCTTCTTAAAAACATAAAAGTATCCATACACTTAGTTGTTCCTCCACATATATATATATGCATATAATTACACTTATATACACATAGTGTTTATCAAGTTACATACATAACCATTTTTTAAAAAATATATATATATATCTCTATATTATTCTATTTAACTGACATTCCAACATAAAGATGAATTGACATTAGCAAAAATTGCTATTTATTTCTATTTATTGGGTCCATAATTTAATAAACATTAGACTATAATCAGAAAGGTATAAAGTCTTTAAAGATTTCAAAAACTTTATAGATACCAGACTCTACCGTTACTGACAGGCAGACATAGAACATAAAAGAACTATATTTTAGATAATAAATCATAAAAGAAGGAAAAAGAGAGATCACTATATAGGCAGACATCTAGTTTGTTAATAAACCCATTCATATGATGTCGTTAAGTTCAAGAGACTCATTTAAACCTACAGGGTACAATGTATCTAAGAGATAAATCCAGTATACCTCCTGTTTGCATAATTTTTTATATCTATCTCCTCCCCTTGCTGTAGGTTTAATACACTCCAAACCAGTAATAGAGAGACCTTCTGGATTACTATCATGCTTATCACAAAAATGTCTCGACACACTGTGAGATCTCAAACCCTTTAAAATATTTCTTCTATGCTCATTGAACCGCAGTTTAAGTTTTCTTGTCGTACGACCTACATAATATAGGTTGCAACTGCATCTCAGTAAGTAAATTACGTAAGAAGAATTACAGTTAATAAAACCGCGTATATTATACATTTTCTTTGACTCTATATTTTCCACTGAAATTTCTTTGTTCCTAATATATTTACAGGTTATACAGCGGGTTCCGCCACATCTATAAGAACCATCTGGAACCGAGGCAAACCATTTTGATTGTGTTTCCATCATAGAACTACCACTACTTTCAGAATTATCACATGTCTTTTTTATTTTTATTTGTGAATGTCTTTTCAAAAAACTTGGTGCCAATAGATTTTTTAAATTATTTGCTTTCTTAAAAACCACTATTGATTTTTCTGGTAAAATAGATTTCAAAATCGGATCTTGTTTTAGTATTGAATAATTAGAGCATAATATCTTTCTTATTGCTGTAGAAGATTCATTATATTTAGAAATAAAGGCCCATTCTGTATTTTCATTATTTTTGTTGACTCTACTGTGATCCCTTTTCCCATCACTTTTAGCCCCTGCAATCTCTTCTAATTCAGGATCAAGAGTCCCATCATTAGAATTCAACAAAGTTTCTCTGTTCATTGATTCTACTTCTTCAAATGCTTGTTTAACAAGTAGGGGAGGGTACCCTCTATCTAGGAAATGTTTGGATAATATCTTGGCCTGATCTAAATAGGTATCTTTATCCGAACAGTTGCGACGTATGCGCATAAACTGTCCTTTTGGTATATTCTTTTTCCATTTATGATAATGGGCACTTTTGAAATGGAGATAATTATTACAATCTACCTTTTTAAAGAAAGTAGAGGTGGAAATAATACCATCTTTAACCATTAGGGACAGATCAAGAAACTCCATGTTTGTTTCATGGTATTTGTGAGTAAATTTAAGATGATACTCATTCTGATTCATGTAATCAACAAAGGCTCGTGCTCGTGCTTCTCCCCCTTCCCAAATAAAAAACAAATCATCTATATAACGGCCATAGAGGACGAGGTCCGCCCCGAACTCGCCCGCCCACACGTGGGACTCTTCAAAGGCTCCCACGTACAGGTTGGCATAGCTCGGGGCGAAGCGCGTCCCCATGGCCGTCCCCTTAATCTGCAAATAATAATTACCATCAAATAAAAAATAATTGTACGTTAGAATAAAAAATATAGAATCTACCAGAAATTTCTGCAGTTCAACTTACAATTCGCCATTTAATTTAAGTGCTTCTTCTATCACCTCTATCCCTTTCGTATGGGGAATATTTGTATAAAGCGATTCAGCGTCCATAGTTAAGAACGCAAATTTATCTTCCCACCTAATATCTTGTAGTAGACTTAACAAATGTGATGAATCCCGTATATGTGATCTTAGTTTTGTCACTAATGGTTGTAAGTAGAAGTCTACATAACTCGACAGATTGGCTGTCAGTGATCCAAGACTTGAAATAATGGGACGCCCAGGGGGTGACTGTAGTTGTTTGTGAATCTTTGGTAAGTGGTAATATATCGGTGTAATTGGATAAGATACATATAAAAATCCCATTTCACTTTTTGGAATTATACCATCTTCTACACTTAGATCCAAAAAATCCTTCAATAATACTTTATATAATTCTCCCGGGTTCTTAGATAGTTTCTTATAAAACACCTCATTACCCAATTGTCTATATGCTTCTATTTTATAATCTATCAGATCCTGTATAACCACCCCCCCCACCTTTATCGGCATTCTTAATGATGATGGATGAATCCTGTTGTAACAATTTTAAAGCCTCCTGTTCTTGAAATGATAAATTCGCAAGCCTCTTTCTTTTGTTAATTTTTGTATTACCTCCCTTATTCCTATCTGCACCATTAGATTGAGAGCATAGATCCTTAAATTGTTCCATAGTCACTTTATAGAAACAGTCCATTTGTGGACTTTTCATAAAAAATGGAAAAAATTCTGATTTTGCTTTAAATTTTGATCTGTCATATGTACTGTGTTGATTAATATCAAAAATAGTAGTGGGAGAATCTCCTACGCAGTTATTCTGAGCCCATAGTTCTTCTAAAATATCCAGTGCCTGAACTTCTTGATCAGTATCCACAACAATGGGTTGGCAGGTAGTATCTGATCCTTTAATTTTCAATTTTTTATTCATAAAATATTTTTTCCGGCAGAGTAATCTTATGTACCTATTTAGTTCCGTGAATAATTCAAAAAGGTTGGGACCTGTTGATGGAGCAAAGTTCAATCCTTTGCTTAGAAGTTCAATCTCAGCTTCTGTTAACACTTTTTTTGATAGATTAAAGACTCCTCTCTTATCGGGGGGTCTGGAATCTCCACTTCTCTTATGATTCTTTACTCTTTTTTTATTATTTTTATTAATATTTTTATTTTTATTTTTGTTATTATCATTGTTTCCACTCTCTTTATTTGGATTTTTACTTACTTTTTTAATCTTACTAGTCTTTACCCTTTTCTTTCTATCTCTCCCCACCCTCTTTGTAATGTTAGCTTTACTAGAAATTATAATATCTTTCATCTGATTAGTATCTGGATCTACCTTGGACTGGACAATAGAATCTTCTATGTATTTGTCCATATTGCCCCGTTTTAGTTCCAGTTCCTGGTATCTAGGTCTGATGTATCCTCCCTGTCTACTGATAGATGTCTTGATCTCTTTTTGGTTGTACCTGTTGAAAGTAATTGGTACCGATTTGGATGTAATATCTCTTTTCCTTTTTCTTTTTGTGACTGCTGTATCCCTAAAAAAGACACTGCTTCTGTATTTTTATTATTTTTAGTTTTATTTTTATTTCTATTTGAGGATACTGCCCAACTTGAGTCATCATCCTCTGACACTCTTGAGTCATTATTGTAAGATTCTTTAGAGACTTTTGGTCTAACTGCTCTTTGATCTTGTGGATGTGTTTTATTAAAATGGTTTCTCCCTCTTTCAAAAGATCTGCTTCTATGTGGTGAATTTCTATATTTTCCAAATGGAGAGGGGACATAATTTCTTTTTGAAAATCTAAACTGAGATCGCATCTCCCTATATCTTCTCCCACTAAAACTTCTCTCCGATTTACCTTCCCTCCTAAATTTATTATAGTTCCTTACCTTATCTTGTTGATAGTCTTGTACATCCCTATCATATTTGGACTCTTTAGTTTGTATTAATTGACGTTCATATTCCACTACTCTCTCATTAGTCTTTTTATCCCTTTGAATAAGGGTTTCTATCTCCTCATACGTCTCTAGTTTGTTTTTAATAACTTCAATCTCCTTAGATAGGTTTTTAGCTTTCTCTTCCCTATATTTGATCAATACTTTCATTAATGAGATAGAACATTCGTCTAAAATCAGATTCCACTGGGACAGCATATCAACGTCATCCTGAAATGGAAAAGTTTTAAACAGTCTTAAGCCCCTTGGGACCATTTTCTTATCTACATATCTTTGTAGACTAATACCATCCCACCAGTGTCTCAGCTTTCAATAAATTTTCCAATTTATTAAAATCTCTATTCAAACTATGTTCTCTGAGTGGGACACTGGTGCGACCAGACTCACAATTCAAATAGGATTGTCTCCTCCTACTCCTATCCTCAAAACTGGATAGGGAAGTCATATTCTGTGCCGGATATGCAGAAAAAAGTATCAACCAAATATATAACTTAGTCCGGTACTGAAATGACTGCTCAGACTCGGTACCAACGCTGGGGATCTGCACCCCAAAAATAGATAAATATAACAACCAAAGTGTGCGGTGGTATGTCCGAGTCTGCCACAAAAACACTCATGCACAAAGTATATAATTTAAAAATAGTTTATTCTAACATATAAAAAAACCATAATAGGTACAACCAATGTGGGCTGTTATCGGTGCCAAACCAATTATTAGCGAGGTAGGTGCACCTACCCGCCAACCAGATAATATGTATACCAGTCCAGCAACTGTATAAGAGCCGTTCCACTCTATTATTGTAAAGATTGTGATATGATTTTCACGGGGTATCCAAACCCTAATATTAGGGATAATAGTATGGAGAATACAGTGATGTATTTGAGAGGTCCAACTCCGGAATAACTGGTGAGATCCAATACGGAATGTCAAAGGTAACAAAAAGTCTCTTACCAATTATGGCGATGTATTACAAGACCGGTACCTTGATATGTACTATGTACTGTATACCCGGTATGGATCCTCCTCTTCTAGATGTAGATATTATACGGAGCTCCGTGTATAGCTCTTAACCTCACCACATCAACTCCAACCACTAGAGCGCGGTCCCGCTGGTGACTGACGTCATAGGAGTGCGTCCCCGTCTCCTCCGGGACTCATCAGAAGTATAAAGGTGAACGGTAGGTAAAAAGATGCACTGGTATAGGCACTGATCCAAAGTCCACAAGAATAATTTAAAATTGTTTGCTGTTCACCTGACGCGTTTCATCCCCATATAGGCGATTTCCTCAGAGATAAGTTTCACACTGACTTCGGTCGTCTTTTAAGACCACAGCAAATTGCAGACAATTACCGCCTGGTAAAAAATTAACCCTTTGTAATTCGTGCATGAGTGTTTCGCCCCTATACTTGTAGAGGATATTATGTTCATTAAAAAAAGCACATATATATATATATATATATACAAACAAAGATCTACATATATTTCCAAGTTGACATTTTTCATATGCAGTGATGTTCTCTTGTTGTTTTGACATTTCTTCTTAAAAACATAAAAGTATCCATACACTTAGTTGTTCCTCCACATATATATATATATATATGCATATAATTACACTTATATACACATAGTGTTTATCAAGTTACACACATAACCATTTTTTTAAAAATATATATATATATCTCTATATTATTCTATTTAACTGACATTCCAACATAAAGATGAATTGACATTAGCAAAAATTGCTATTTATTTCTATTTATTGGGTCCATAATTTAATAAACATTAGACTATAATCAGAAAGGTATAAAGTCTTTAAAGATTTCAAAAACTTTATAGATACCAGACTCTACCGTTACTGACAGGCAGACATAGAACATAAAAGAACTATATTTTAGATAATAAATCATAAATGCACAATTATTTTTTATTTGATGGTAATTATTATTTGCAGATTAAGGGGACGGCCATGGGGACGCGCTTCGCCCCGAGCTATGCCAACCTGTACGTGGGAGCCTTTGAAGAGTCCCACGTGTGGGCGGGCGAGTTCGGGGCGGACCTCGTCCTCTATGGCCGTTATATAGATGATTTGTTTTTTATTTGGAAAGGGGGAGAAACACGAGCACGAGCCTTTGTTGATCACATGAATCAGAATGAGTATCATCTTAAATTTACTCACAAATACCATGAAACAAACATGGAGTTTCTTGATCTGTCCCTAATGGTTAAAGATGGTATTATTTCCACCTCTACTTTCTTTAAAAAGGTAGATTGTAATAATTATCTCCATTTCAAAAGTGCCCATTATCATAAATGGAAAAAGAATATACCAAAAGGACAGTTTATGCGCATACGTCGCAACTGTTCGGATAAAGATACCTATTTAGATCAGGCCTAGATATTATCCAAAAATTTCCTAGATAGAGGGTACCCTCCCCTACTTGTTAAACAAGCATTTGAAGAAGTAGAATCAATGAACAGAGAAACTTTGTTGAATTCTAATGATGGGACTCTTGATCCTGAATTAGAAGAGATTGCAGGGGCTAAAAGTGATGGGAAAAGGGATCACAGTAGAGTCAACAAAAATAATGAAAATACAGAATGGGCCTTTATTTCTAAATATAATGAATCTTCTACAGCAATAAGAAAGATATTATGCTCTAATTATTCAATACTAAAACAAGATCCGATTTTGAAATCTATTTTACCAGAAAAATCAATAGTGGTTTTTAAGAAAGCAAATAATTTAAAAAATCTATTGGCACCAAGTTTTTTGAAAAGACATTCACAAATAAAAATAAAAAAGACATGTGATAATTCTGAAAGTAGTGGTAGTTCTATGATGGAAACACAATCAAAATGGTTTGCCTCGGTTCCAGATGGTTCTTATAGATGTGGCGGAACCCGCTGTATAACCTGTAAATATATTAGGAACAAAGAAATTTCAGTGGAAAATATAGAGTCAAAGAAAATGTATAATATACGCGGTTTTATTAACTGTAATTCTTCTTACGTAATTTACTTACTGAGATGCAGTTGCAACCTATATTATGTAGGTCGTACGACAAGAAAACTTAAACTGCGGTTCAATGAGCATAGAAGAAATATTTTAAAGGGTTTGAGATCTCACAGTGTGTCGAGACATTTTTGTGATAAGCATGATAGTAATCCAGAAGGTCTCTCTATTACTGGTTTGGAGTGTGTTAAACCTACAGCAAGGGGAGGAGATAGATATAAAAAATTATGCAAACAGGAGGTATACTGGATTTATCTCTTAGATACATTGTACCCTGTAGGTTTAAATGAGTCTCTTGAACTTAACGACATCATATGAATGGGTTTATTAACAAACTAGATGTCTGCCTATATAGTGATCTCTCTTTTTCCTTCTTTTATGATTTATTATCTAAAATATAGTTCTTTTATGTTCTATGTCTGCCTGTCAGTAACGGTAGAGTCTGGTATCTATAAAGTTTTTGAAATCTTTAAAGACTTTATACCTTTCTGATTATAGTCTAATGTTTATTAAATTATGGACCCAATAAATAGAAATAAATAGCAATTTTTGCTAATGTCAATTCATCTTTATGTTGGAATGTCAGTTAAATAGAATAATATAGAGATATATATATATATTTTTAAAAAAATGGTTATGTGTGTAACTTGATAAACACTATGTGTATATAAGTGTAATTATATGCATATATATATATGTGGAGGAACAACTAAGTGTATGGATACTTTTATGTTTTTAAGAAGAAATGTCAAAACAACAAGAGAACATCACTGCATATGAAAAATGTCAACTTGGAAATATATGTAGATCTTTGTTTGTATATATATATATATATATATATATATGTGCTTTTTTTAATGAATATAATATCCTCTACAAGTATAGGGGCGAAACACTCATGCACGAATTACAAAGGGTTAATTTTTTACCAGGTGGTAATTGTCTGCAATTTGCTGTGGTCTTAAAAGACGACCGAAGTCAGTGTGAAACTTATCTCTGAGGAAATCGCCTATATGGGGATGAAACGCGTCAGGTGAACAGCAAACAATTTTAAATTATTCTTGTGGACTTTGGATCAGTGCCTATACCAGTGCATCTTTTTACCTACCGTTCACCTTTATACTTCTGATGAGTCCCGGAGGAGACGGGGACGCACTCCTATGACGTCAGTCACCAGCGGGACCGCGCGCTAGTGGTTGGAGTTGATGTGGTGAGGTTAAGAGCTATACACGGAGCTCCGTATAATATCTACATCTAGAAGAGGAGGATCCATACCGGGTATACAGTACATAGTACATATCAAGGTACCGGTCTTGTAATACATCGCCATAATTGGTAAGAGACTTTTTGTTACCTTTGACATTCCGTATTGGATCTCACCAGTTATTCCGGAGTTGGACCTCCCAAATACATCACTGTATTCTCCATACTATTATCCCTAATATTAGGGTTTGGATACCCCGTGAAAATCATATCACAATCTTTACAATAATAGAGTGGAACGGCTCTTATACAGTTGCTGGACTGGTATACATATTATCTGGTTGGCGGGTAGGTGCACCTACCTCGCTAATAATTGGTTTGGCACCGATAACAGCCCACATTGGTTGTACCTATTATGGTTTTTTTATATGTTAGAATAAACTATTTTTAAATTATATACTTTGTGCATGAGTGTTTTTGTGGCAGACTCGGACATACCACCGCACACTTTGGTTGTTATATTTATCTATTTTTGGGGTGCAGATCCCCAGCGTTGGTACCGAGTCTGAGCAGTCATTTCAGTACCGGACTAAGTTATATATTTGGTTGATACATTCTACAAAATGATAGCTAGAATCTGGTTGCTATAGGCAACATCTCCAGTTTTTCAAACCCACAGTTTAGTAAATATACCCTCTAGACTTAGAAAATTCCGAACTGTATAAGACTAGAGATGGGCGGACTCGGTTTCTTGAAAACCGAACAAACTCAAACTGCGGGGATCCGAGTACCACGCCGAGTCGGCTCGGTACTTTCGCACCTATTCAGATTCCAAAACGAGGCAAAGCATCATTGTGACGTAGTGGTATCTCAGATATCGGATCTTGCTGGTTTTGGAATCAATAAATACAGACCTCCACCGCGATCTAGCGCCATTTGAGAGAGGGATACAGAAGGGGTAGGTTAGAGTGGCAAAGCACAGAGCTCTATTGATGAATTTCTCATTGCTGAAATAGAAATATACAAGTCCTTGCAGGCTTTTTGTTAGAATGTGCAGCAATAAGGGTAGGGTGTTCTATACACCCAAAGACAAGAACTCCATTGCTGAATTTGTCATTGCTGAAATACTAATATACCAGTCCTTGCAGGTTTTTTTTCTGAATTTGCACTAATAAGTGTAGGGTCTAATATACACCCAAATAGTACAACTGCCTTGGTAATTTGGTCATTGCTGAAATACTAATCTACAAGTCCTTGCAGGCTTTTTTTCTTAATTTGCACTACTAAGTGTAGGGTCTAATATACACCCAAAGACGAGTGCTCCATTGCTAAGAGTCATTGATGAATAGGAAGACAAGCAGGCTTGTCTGTAGAATTTGCAGGCAAATTCTACTGCGTTAAATATGTAACACACAAAGAGAAGAGCTCCATTGCTCATTGTAATGGCTGAAACAGAAGTTATAGGCCTGACTGGCTTGGTCTAAATATGCAGTTACATTTTATTGTACAATAGCTCACTCAGAAACAGGAGAGGTGGCAGGGTTCAGTGCTGAAACAGAAATTGTAATAATAGGGCTGTCAGTGTTCTTAAAAGTCTCCAGTGACATTGTACTGTGCCATAGCTCATACAGAAACAGGAGGGGTGACATTGTTGTTGTCACTCTCCAGTCTCAGTCACGATGATACTAATCCCTCTACCTCATGTGCTAAAGCTTATGTTCAAGTGCATCGTGGGTTTAAGTCAGTGAAACAAAAATGTAAATAAAAAGCTTGTACCCTTTTAAAGAAAAAACCCCATCTAAATATAGCTAAAAGTTTATTGTAGAAAAAGATAAAATCGCCAAGATACCATTCTACCCAAAATATTACCAGGCACACTAGCATCAGGTAGCTCCCTTCTCTTAGCTAGATTTCAGCACCTACAATCTACACTGTCATCATATTTACCATCATCATTGGGTACATCATCCTCAAACAATACAAATTCATCCCCGCTGGAATCCACCGTCACAGAAGTCTGTGTACTTTGATGCAATTGCCCAAAATGGCCCTCCTCATGGAATTTGTAGTTCATTTTATGGCAGAGCTGTCACAATTTTTGGGCAATTCTTTTACACCAGAGCAAATGTCAAAATGTTGTGCTGACTCATCTGCATCTCTACTGGGTGTCTTGGGAAAGCTAAGTTTAATCCGAGAAGCAGTTGACAGAGAAACTAAAGGAGGAGACTTCATTACAAGATGTTGATATCTCTTGGATCCTGGCAAAGCGAATTAAGTCCTAGATCTACAATTACAATAGTTAGCAGACTTGCTTAGTTTTATTTCATCCTTCAATTTCTCTAGCTGCTTCTCAAAAAGTATAACTAAGGCAATAACTTGGCTCAAGCTAATCGTGCCTGCACTCTCTTCACAGGTGACTACTTCGCTAGACTAAAGTACATTCCCCTCAAATTCTAGTATTCTTGCAGCCGCTGCATTCTCCTACATGCTGTTGCAGAATCCCGATAATGACCCTAAAGTTTTCAGGACACAAACAGCATCTCATGCATTTCATTGTCATTTTTTAAAAGTTCTGTAACACCAAATTGATTGTGTGAACAAAACAGGAAATGTGATGAAATTCCCCCCACCACGCTGTAAAATGCTCTAACAATATTGGTGTCGTTATCAGAAATCACATATCCTCAGGAGAGTCCAAGCAGGATTAGCCATGTTGTAATGTCATTCCTTATTTTTTGTAAAAAATTGTCAGCTATATGCCTCTTAGTGAAGCCGCTGATGCACAGAGTAACCTACTTCTGAAAAATGTGATGTACTTGGGTACATGCTGCTGCTGTTCCTGCTGGTGATGGCGAATCACCAACCCAGTGGGCTGTCAGTCATATAATCTTTAGTTTGCCCAATTCCGCTTGTCCCCTTATCTGTGGTTAAGTGTACAGTGGGTAGAATGGCATTTTGTAGCCCAATAATTACATTTTTACGAATGTTCTGGTAGAGGTGAGGAATTGCTTTTCTAGTAAAATGGTGTCGTGATGGAATTTGGTAATAGGGACAGAAGACCTCAAGTAACAGTCTGAAACCAGCTGCATTAATAGTGGACATTGGACACAGATCTAATACTAGCATAGTCCCTATGGCGTCTGTGATCCGCTTTGCGACTGGGTGACAGCTTTCTTACTTTCTTCCTCTAGCAAAGGATTGTTTAACAGTCAATTTTTGTAAACTACTAGTAGTCTTCTTCTGGGTTGAAGATCCACCCCCAACAGCAGCAGCAGCGGCGGACTAATGCTCAATAATTTTTCAGAGGAATCATGGTTAGTGGAGGAGTCATCTAGAATTAGCAACTTGGATTCAGGACTAACTCCCATCACTTCTGGGGATATTGATGATGAAGGTGTTGGGGGTGTAGATTGCAGGTGCTGGGATCTAGATGAGAGAAGGGAGGCAGATGATACTGGACTGCTTGTTGTTATTTTTTTAACATAAGTTTCTGATTTTCACAACAGCTTTCCATGAACTCGCTTCAAATAATGTAAAATGGATGAGGATCCTAGATGGTTAAGGTCCCTACCTCTACTGAGTGTGGCTTTAAAAACGCTACAAATGGCTAGACAACTGTTGTCTGGATTTGTGTAAAAATAATTCCACACATTAGAGGTGGATTTTTGGTCTTATGCCCAGGCATGACAATGGCCTTTTTCTTATCAATGGCAAGAACTGCTGCAATCTTTGTTTGAAAGTGTAAGAAAATGGTATTGTGACCTGTGAGGTGAATTGACTGTAAATTACTTGAAATTAGTGTTATTGAGGTTAATAATAATGTAGGATCAAAAAAAGAGCAAAATTATGTGATTTTAGCATATTTTAGCAATTTTTTAAAAAAAATACATATCCAAAACCAATACACACAAGGGTGGTTTTACCAAAACCAAAACCCCAAGGTAATCAAGATCCAAAACCAAAACACAGGGGCTAGTGAGCATCTCTATATAAGACACTATGTATTGAGACCACTGACAGAGTGTTCCAGAGAGCATCAAAGCAGGGAGACTCATGTGGCAGACTTATCCAGACCAAAAAGCGATAAAGCTAAAATAAAACTCTATCTTGTCTGTGTTTTGTGGAAATAGATATCAGTTATTGTGTTGTTGGCCTAAATTTAAGATCTAATCAATACAGGCTAAGTCAAACCGTCTAAATTTCAAACTCAGATACAAGTCTTTTCATTCCAGTCCCTTAATACTTTCAACACCTCTCCTCTCCTTGCTTTCCCTTCCCAAGTATCCCCCAACTCATCTCACTGAGTTTTCAAGTTCGGTTTACTCTTTTGTTTGATATGTTGTTTATATGTTATGTTATAATGTTATACTGCATTTTTTTTGATTCCTCTAATACTGATTTTGCTGGTACCATGTTGTACATTGTAATGTAAGTTTGTGCTTCATGTGAAAGTACTGTTGTAAAATTTTATAAAGAAAGCTTAAACGAAAAAATAAAATCAGCAGACTAACATATAGAGTGCATATAGAAATACCATCAATCATTTAAAGCAATAAAATAAGTATTAAGCAGTTAAAATGATAGAATCTACATTTTCTGAGTTGGTTCTGTGTTTTTTATTCTTAATAAAGTTGTTGCTCATACAGTCTCCGTGTTATAATTTTGAATTTTGTATTATCAAATAGCCTTATTTGAAAAAGTCTCATCCTGTTAAATATTGCAATAGAATTGAATAGTTTATTTGAAACTGATACCATTCCAGTGGTCTCTGTGTCCCAGTTCAATTAGTTCAAGAGTCTGACAGTCAAAATTTATACCAGGTCCAAAAAAGTTAAAGCTGTGAGGAGATAGTAATATGCATCGTACTAATAATTAGCTACAGCCATCTCACTAGCTACCTCTCTGCCAAGTACCTCCTCTATCCTCTCCAATCTGGTTTCTGCTCCCTCCATTCCACAGAAACTGCCCTGACTAAAGTCACTAATAATCTAGGGCCTGATTCATTAAGGAACTTAAATGAAGAAGTTTCTTATTTAAGTCTCTTGGACAAAACCATGTTACAATGCAAGGGGTGAAAATTAGCACACAAATATCAACTTTAAATTTCAGTGTACAATTAAGCTATCAAGTATTTGTGTGCTACATGAAAAAACAGTCAGTATTTAACTTATGTGCAAAACAAGAAACTAATGTCCACCCCTTGCATTGTAACATGGTTTTGTCCAGGAGACTTAAATAAGAAACTTCTTCATTTAAGTTCCTTAATGAATCAGGCCCCTACTGTCTGCCAAATCTAAAGGCCACTACTCCATTCTCATCCATTTGGACCTATCTGCAGCCTTTAACACAGCTGATCACTCTCCTGATGAAACTATTAGCACCATTGCTCTTTCTGACACTTTCCTCTCATGGGTCAACTCTAATCTCTAACTGCTCTTTCTCTTTTTCAACCTCAGGCTCCTCTTCCCCAACTTCTCCAATTCCAGGAGCCCCTCAGGCCTCGGTCCTCGGCCCTTTGCTTTTTACTTTGTAAACCCCTTCACTGGGTGAACGTATCATTTCCTTTGGCCACCAATATGTCAACGATATCCAAATCAATCTCTCATCTGCTGAACACTCCCCTTTCCTCCTCACTAAGGTGTCATGCTGACTCTTTGTAATCTCCTCTGGATGTCCCATTGTTTTCCTTAACGGTAACATGGCCAGATCTGAACTCACAGTATTCCCTCCTTCAAGACTATCTTCCCCTACCACCCACTCCATAACTATTGATAATACCAACATCTCTCCCTTTCCCTAAGTTCAATGCCTGGGTGTCATTTTGGACTCCTCTCTCTCCTTCACCCCCCACATTCAATCAATTCTGCCGCCTCCATCTCCACAGTATAGCTCGTACCAGACCCTTCCTCTCCATTGATGCTAGTTCCCGCACCATGACAACCCACTTTGTGTTTCCTGTCAGTCTTCCCTTTCCATTTATATTGTTAGCTCAAGCTAGCAGGGATCGCTTATCCTTGTGTCCTCCTCCTCCTGTTACCTTTGCCCTTGGCTCTCCATCCTCACTTTTCCACCTCCACACTTGGTCACTTTAAAAGCTGGGTGCAGGTAAACTTCAACCCAGACAAAAATCAATGATCATGCTAGGAAAGGCCAGAAGGAAAAGACTTTGGCGTGAGATGGTCAGCTTAACATATATTGAAATATCTGGAACTAACATTCCCTGTTTCCTAATACAAAAAAAGTAGAACAGCATTAATTGTGTATTTGGTGAGTGCAGAGCATTATTTTTTCTATACAATATGGGCACACCCGTTTTCCACCCCAATTTGTATTTGGTGAGTGCAGAGGATGAATATGTCTCTTTTAATACTTCACCTTTCCCTGATGTATCCTGTGTTCCCGCACCTCTCCTTACCCCCTGCTCCTGGAAAAGATGGAGATTGACTTTTTAAAAGTCCTGGTCAGCGTTCCCAGCTGATTTATTGAGAAGTCAATGATTTAACTAATAAGATTTATCTCTGCCACTGGGGCCACTGGTGGAGGAGGTAGAAACTTCAGGAGGTTGTCTGGTTTTTAAAATAGTTGATGGCTCTGCACCAGATCTGTCTCCTTTCAGCTTTTCATGACGACAGCAGCATGACAGGTCTTTAGCAACCAGTAATTAGGCTGGTGAATGGAGTAGGCTGAATCAGATCAGACATAAATCTCTCCAATATGAGAGCACGTCAGGAACACAGCTGTAAACGCCAAATGCTGGCAGGCTGTGGTACAGGCCGGAAGCCACTTGGCACCTGGTCTGTTTTAATGGCCAAACACGTGTTGCTTCTCTGTTAGATCTAAATTGTCTGCTGGTGCGAATCATGAAGGAGGTGACAGAAACTCATTTATATATGACCTGTAAAAGCAGCGAATTCCCTTAAACTGTCGACTTATCAGGCAATTGGTTCCCCCGATGGGACAGATAAAGAGACCTGGGTGCTGGAACTCCATATATGCCTAGATTTGATGTCATCTTTCATTCATATTTGCTGACGACTGGGGCTGATGTGATTATATGTCATGGCGGCATCTACCGACCCACTTTGACCACTGTGTCAGGAACTAAAAACATACAACAGAGATTACACCTGAGTAAGTTTAATTATTTCTATGAACTAAAATTCTCTACAAGCAGTCTAAGGACATCAGAACTACACACCAGGCATTCAACAGAAGCAAATGAACAACATATTCAGGAATGTACTGAGGTGACCTGTTCAAAATCTGTTGATGAAGAATGTGAAGATAGTGGACCTGAAAGTAGTCACAGAAGACATTCAACAGAAACAAATAATTAAAGTAATCAGAAGTGTATGGAGTCAACTTGTTCAAAATCTGTTGATGAAGAATGTGAAAACAGTAAACCTAATCCTTTAGAACAGGCCTGTCCAACCTGCGGCCCTCCAGGTGTTGTAAAACTACAAGCCCCAGCATGCTTTGCCAGTAAACAACCAGTTGATAGCTGGAAAGGCATGCTGGGACTTGTAGTTTTACAACACCTGGAGGGCCGCAGGTTGGACAGGCCTGCTTTAGAAGGTAGTGAAAATGAACAACAGCAATTTATGGAACATGGTAGACTTTCAAGTAGTAAAGGTATTTAAGGTGAATGCTATGTTCTGGCTAGACTGGGTGAGTGCCAATCAACAGATCCTGCAAAGTGATTTAAAATCAACTCTGCAACAGTAGATTACTTACTAAAACAAGGATGAGATAAATATAACAAGTCATCGTGTTACTAAAAATCTTCTCATGGGAATCCTAAGGAACATTATTGTTTCTTTAAAAACTCCAAATATATGGTGCTGGCCTAATGGTGTAGTCCATCATAGAAAATGGATGTCATACAGTGCTTCAAAAGGATCAATTGACTGTCTTTATTTTATGCTAATGGGAAGTAAAATGGACAAGTTCTCACATGATGATGGATTCTCTTATTGGAAAAAAGTGCAAGAGTGTCAGAATTCCTTGTATGAATCACCAAGAAGAGTAATGTGAAATGGAAAGAAGAAGTCTATTTTCCAAACAGGTCATATGGGTAAAACTGAGATGCAGCAAATGATAAGGCATATTACTCAAGTCCATAAAAACAGTGAAAACAGGATCCCAGGACACCCAGGTAGCGAAGGGACAGGAGTACTATATATCTGGCCCAACAGCCTAACTGCAGGTACTGGTTAGAAAGGGTAAGTAGGTTAGGCAGGGAAGCTGGAGACTGAAATCTTGGTATTCTAAGTGATACAGTGGACTGGAGATAGTGGATGTCTGGTTTGCAGATAAAGCAGAGAAGCTGGAGACTCTGGTTTTTCAAGTTATACCGTGGATTGTCAAAATTACAGGTGAAGCTTGGGCACAAAGAGATTGGCTTATCAGATAGTACTGATAGTCTGCAGGCGCTAATAGCATGGAAGTCCAGGTAAGCTGGGAAGTTTGGAGCTGGATGCCAGGTAGTAGCAAAAGTCTGCAGGCATAGGTAGCATTGAAGTCCAGGTAAGCTGGGAAGTTTGGAGCTGGATGCCAGGTAGTAGCAATAGTCTGCAGGCACAGGTAGCATAGAAGTCCAGGTAAGCTGGGAAGCTTGAAGCTGTATACCAAAAAATTGAGGTGATCTGCAGGCACAGAGAGACTCACAGGAGAATAAATACAAAAGAAGGGTCAGACACCAGAAGGTTTACAATGATACCAGTGAGAAAACAGAAGTGAAGTCAAACAAAGCCAGTCTGGATCATAAGATGAGGTGCAAAACAAAGGAACAAGCAGGAGTCATTACCAGGAAGTCAGTTAGAAACAGAACACAGGTGTTACACTGAGGAGCCAACAGCAGCCAAGATAATTAATGAACTGGACCAAACTGCTGGGAAAGGCAGTCTTTTAAAGGCCAGAGACAGAGGTGTGCATGATCCAGATTCAATGATAAATGCTTAACCCTTAGTGGGAAGGATAAGGGGAAAGCACAGCAGCATCCACAGTTGAGATGCTGCTGCAAATGAAGACAGATCGTGGCAAAAACAAGATTGAAAGACACAAGGAAAGTGATTCACACCAAAACTGCATTTTGCAAGCCCGGGAACATGAAAAAAAACAAAACAGGCATTTGGAATGTTGGTTCATGGAAAAAATCCTACTGGTTCAAAGGACTACATAGAGTTATAGCAGTAGTGAAACTTTTAGCAGAGAGAGGGTTAACTTTTCACTGGAGTGACGAGACTATCAGTTCAAAGTATAATGGTAATTTTCTTGCATATCATTGATAGCACAACTTGACCCTTTTTTGGAAAAGCATATCCAGGACTTTGGAAACAGCAGATAAGAACCACAGAATATTTGGAGTAGAAACACCAATATTGTATATCATTCTGTTATAGGGTAGGATGAGAATAAATTAAATCATGCTCAACTTTACTCTTAAAGTAGCAAGCAAAAGATTCCAATACCTCGAGATATAGATAGAATATGTTTATTCTTTCTCAAGAAATATCCCAAAAGCTCTCAAGACAAGGAAAACCACATAGCGTGTAAGGATTTTACCAATAGAGTGTTACCAATGATATGGGTACTCACCTTGTAATAATCTTTTCAATGGCTCTTAATAAAACTTGTCTCTTTGTATGTATCTTCAATTTAAAGGTTTAATAGAGATTACTCCCTGAGTGCTAATGTTCAATATCAAAAGTACTGATTTATCTCAATTACTGAATGAGCTCACAAAGACTTGTTAGCAATTTAAATAAGGCTCTGAATACCATGGATAACCTTTTGTACTACTGGGTTTTGTATTATTCATTTTGCTATTATGATAAAACTTTGTATTCAACAATTCTGTTACAGAATGAAAATTGAATGTGATATTTTTCTAACAAAAGTATGTTGGTAGAGCATTTATCCACAATAGATGTTTATTACAATTTTTCACAATGGTAAATAAAGGGTTAGAGAAAACAAAAAAGGGAACAAGGGGGTACAATAAGGGGGAAGGGGGTTGCACTAGGGGGAATATGCAATAGAAATAAATGTGTGAACTTGTGCATGAAAGAGAAATTACTGTAGAAAAACATAAAATACTCATATGGAGCTCTAAATACATTGCTCTAGATCAAAAATATACAAAATATCAAACATCAACAGAGGTGAAGAGTTGAGGAGATTTAATCAAATAAAAGGCTATGTAGAAGTTGAGGAGACATCAGTTAGTAGAGTTTTTACACAAGTGTTTGGTTACCATCCCTGAAAGGGTCAGAGGTGAGTCAATGGAATGGAAAGGAGAGGATAAAAGATCAACAGAAAAAATTAATCACCACTTTCTCAACAAGCAGGATGGATGTTAGTGAAATGTGTTAAAGTTGGTGGTTGTGAAACATTCAGATTTGTTAAGAAGGACTGATTTGGAGACTGTCATCCCCAGACTGCAGATGGGAAGATTGCTTCCTTTTCTTCATGTGAGTGATTTTATCTGGGAATTATTATGGCTGATGAACAAGTGGATAGAGATCTTCACCTATAGGAGTCACCATTCACGTAGAGGCGATTGTGCTCGCAAGTACTGATTAACACATGGTCGAGGAGGGTGGAAGTGACGTTCCGGCTGCCAGGGCAACAGTTGGGACGCTGTTCAAAGAAAGAAGAGACAAGTTGCTGCTTTTAGTAACAGGACTACTGAGTGAGTGCATCTTATGTAGTGGTTTAATTTTTAAGTCTGGTAATGCACAATGTTAGTGCTTTATTGTTTAGAATAAAAGTTTGGTGTGATATGATCCATGACGACTTCCCCAATCATTTTGAACCCATTTAAAACTATTAGATAATTAAACAAGCAGGTAAGTAGACAAGTTATTTTAAGAGCAGATGAAAAGATTATTACAAGGCGAGTGCCAATTTCATTGGGTAACACTCTATTGATAAAAACAATGTAATTTTCTTTGTCTTTAGAGCTTCTGTAATCCTTCATGAAAAAAAGAAAGAGCTTATTCTATCAACATCACAAAGTGGAAAGGATTGAAATATTTAACTTGCTACTTTAAGAGTTAAGTGAGCAGGATTTGAATAAATTCCCTTTAATTCCATAACAGAATGGGTGTTTCTGTTTTATTTTCATGTGCACAGAAGCCTTCCAATTCTAACATTGATAACTTATGGAGAGACTTCAGGGATCCACCAATTCTTCTGCCAGCGAGTGAAATCACATTTTCATAAGAGATTGGCACATTGGAACATTCTTATAAAACACAGGATATCTGTCATCAACCATTGTTGAAGAGTTTATTAAACTCATAGCAATGCAGGTGATAAATCATATTGTCAAGGAAATTTCACTTTCCAAGTATTTCTCTGTGTCGGTTGATTCAATACCAGATGTAACCCATGATGATCAGCTAAGTGTTACTGTGTGGTTTGTGTTGAATGACATATCCACTGAGCGTTTTTTCTCATTTTTTAGGATTCAGAGTCATAAGGCTGCAGACCTCACAAATTGTTAGAATATTTAAAGTCAGAAAACATTCATATCATGTATTGCCATGACCTATGACAATGCAAGAAACATGGCTGGAAAGTACTCTGGCCATGCAAGCAAGGGTGAAGGAATGTAAAACCACTAGCTGTGTTTATGCCATGCAGTACACATTCTTTAAACCTTGTTGGATGAAATGCTGTTGATTGCTGTGTAGAAGCTGTAAGTTTCTTTGGTTGCCTTTCAAGTGTAGCAATTTTTTTCTGCTTTCACCCCTTATTGGTCATGTTAATAAAACATTTGGGGAAGGAGGGACTCACAGTGAAGAATCTCTCAGAAACAAGCTGGTCTGCTTGCGCAGATGCATTTGCTGCCTTAACCAAAGGATACAGAAACAATCAAGATGCATTTGATGAAATTGCTGATGGTAAGCAACAAACTGGAGATTCAAGAAACTGACACCATGTGGGGATTTCAATTATCTGCGGTACTTTAACGCATTTTTTAGCCAAAATCAGGCAATGGTTTTTTTTGCTATTTAATTCACTATGTAAAGCGACAAAATTTCCCCCAAAGCTATCACCTTATGCCTGATTTTTATGCTATTAAGAAGTATAGGCAGATGCGGAAAAAGCAATTCAATTGCAAAACATTTAAATTTAACACAGTGCGTTAAACTGTCAAATCTACAACTTTTTCTCGCACATGTAATGGGTGTGATAAAAAAAATGAAAACATCAGAAAAATATTGAAATCATTAAATAGTTATTACAAAACAGAAAATCGATGTTTCTCATTAAGAAATTGTATTAAAGTCTTTAAAAAACTGTGCAAGAAAGCAAAAAATGTAGCAAAGTTTAGTAATAGTCCCTGTGATAACGAGCATCATTGTTACAGCCCATTATTTGAAATAGAGCAGCCATTTTATTTATTTTTTATTTACTCCTTTGCAATAGTAAAGTAGAGAAATCTTTCTGGTTTTGCTCTGAGCGACTAAGTGTTATGTGCGTATTGTCGCTAACCAATAACGATTGTCAAACCTCGATTTGTGTTTCCAACGCACAAAGATTTATTCGCAAATAGTAGAATAATATGCTCAATCAAAGTGATAATAAATACAGCCGTTACTTATCGCAGGCGCTCTGAATCCAGTGTGCAGTCATTCAATCCTGAAGTCTGGGGACAAGATGTCTGAACACTAGATGTGAAGCTGCTGCTTATATATACACACAAAAATACAGTAACACAATGAAGATGGTATAGCTTGCATCTATTGGTCCAGGTCTCAGGAAGGTCCAAGGGGTTGTCAATCATTGGTTAGTTCATCCTAAGGAATTCAAAGGAGGGGGTCACCTCTCCAGGGGGTATGCTCGGCTCTTCCCGCCAAGATTCCTTAGTCTTAAGTAGTTCATAATTCCCTATCATTCATAACTTGTGTATGCACTCTGCGATTCCCTCGCAGAGTGAACCAAACAGTAGGATAAGTAAAGAGGTTTATTATGATACCACTCATGATATGACTCCTTCAACCTGTTCCGTGTATTTCACTAATATGCATGTAACTCTAATATAACATATAAATAATACTATATTTCGACATAACTGACTATGTGTTGCAACTACCATTAATGTGTACTATTTTATTAGTATGCGTGTTTGTGCGAATGTATGGTAAAAGACCAATTACTGTTGCTGCCACGTGTAGTGGATGTGTACGCCCTTTCACGCCGTAGCGTGCCCTTGTACGCCGTAGCGTACCGTACGCATCTTTTCAGACAAAGACAACCAAGTTTGCTCGGCTTTAATTGAAATGACTTTATCCAATTTGCTGACTTCGACATAAGAAACTGACTTTTTCTACATTACTGGAAATGATTTAGGCCAAATTTCCAAGGATTCAAAAGACATTTACCATGTTATCGTTTGTTGTGTCCTATTGTGTATTTTAATTAAGTTAAATTAAAAATTCTGTCACTTTTTTTTTTTGCATATGATGGACTTTGCAACATCAGAGAGATTAGCAGGCCTAGTTCAAACATAAAAAAAGGTGTGTAATCCTATTGTACTCAAGCTAAGTCAACGTCACTATGCCATTTCTGGGAATGATAATATGAAATGTAGTATTAACCCACATTTTCCTTTTTTTTCTTTTTCTTTTTAGCATAGTAACCTGGATTGGATGCCACACGATAAAGGATGTATCTGGATTAACCTTGCAACACCAAAGAGATTGACAGGCAGCGTCTACCTTTAAAAAAAGGTGTGTAATCGAATTGTAATCAAGCTACATCAGTGACACTATGCCATGTCCAAGGATGATAATGTGACATGTAGTACTAACCCACATTTTTTTTGTTTTTAAGTGTAGTGAACTGGATTGGATGCCACACCATAAAGGATGCATCTGTAAGGATCTTACAACATCAGAGAGATTGACAGGACTGCGTCTACCAGGAAAAATAGGTGTGTAATCCTACTGTGATCAAACTATGTCAATGACATTATGCCATGTCTGGGAATGATATTTTGAAATGTAGTATTAACCCACATTTTCCTTTTTTTTCTTTTTCTTTTTAGCATAGTAACCTGGATTGGATGCCACACGATAAAGGATGTATCTGGATTAACCTTGCAACACCAAAGAGATTGACAGGCAGCGTCTACCTTTAAAAAAAGGTGTGTAATCGAATTGTAATCAAGCTACATCAGTGACACTATGCCATGTCCAAGGATGATAATGTGACATGTAGTACTAACCCACATTTTTTTTGTTTTTAAGTGTAGTGAACTGGATTGGATGCCACACCATAAAGGATGCATCTGTAAGGATCTTACAACATCAGAGAGATTGACAGGACTGCGTCTACCAGGAAAAATAGGTGTGTAATCCTACTGTGATCAAACTATGTCAATGACATTATGCCATGTCTGGGAATGATATTTTGAAATGTAGTATTAGCTCAAATATTTTTTCCCTTTTAGTGTAATGACCCGGACTGGATGTCACACCATAAAGGATGCATCTAGATGGACCTTGCAGTATCAGAGAGGTTGACAGGCCTGTGTCTACCATGAGAGAAAGGTGTGTAATCAAATTGTAATCAAACTACGTCAATGACACTATGCCATGTCTGGGGATGATAATACAAAATGTAGTATTAACCCATATACATTTTTTATTTATTTTAAGCATAGTGACCCAGATTGGATACCACAACCAATACTAATTTGAGTACCTCTAAAGTTTTTTCTATCAGCAACAAGGACCATATGGATGGACACTTGTTAAAAATCTTACCTCATGAACAATTATCAGTGTGTTAATGTACAGTGTCTTTTCAATCTGCAACAAGATTCTGATAGGAGTAGTAGTTGCAATTGAAGTGAATGTCACCTGTTAGTAAAAAATTTTTAAAAGCACGAACTAATCCTATTTAACTCTTGTTGTAGATTTAAACCTTACCTCATGAACAATCACCATTGTGTTTATATACTGTGTCTTTTCTATCTGCAATAAGAGTCTGATAGGAATTATGGTAGATTAGTAAGCACATCTCACCAGTGGTAAGAAGATATTTGACAACCAATAACCCCATCAGACTCTTGTTAAAGATAGAAAATTTATCTCTTTAAAAGTGAACTTTGTGTTGAAAAAATGAATAAAAACACAAATCTAACAATTTTAATATATTGTTTCTTGAGAATCTACTTGTATGTGGTATTGTGGGCCATGTTGATTGTCCATTTTTTTGTGGAGATTCCATTGTACAGTCATGGCCAAAAATTTCGAGAGTGATACAAGTATTGATTTTCACAAAATTTGCTGATTAAGTGTTTTTAGACCTTTTTGTCAGATGTTGCTTTGGTATACTGAAGTAAAATTACAAGCATTTCAGAGGTGTGAAAGGCTTTTATTGACAATTACATTACGTTTATGCAAAGAGTCAATATTTGTAGTGTTGACCAAACTTTTTGAAGACCTCTGCAATTCGCCCTGGCATGCTGTCAATCAATTTCTGGGCCACATACTGACTGATGGCTGCCCATTCTTGCCTAATCAATGCTTGGTGTTTATCAGAATTTGTGTGTTTTTGCTTGTCCACCTGCTTCTTGAGGATTTACCACAAATTCTCAATGGGATTAAGGTTCTGGGCATGGACCCAAAATTTCAATGTTTTGAACCCCAAACCACTTAGTTATCACTTTTTCCTTATGGCAAGGTGCTCCATCATGCTGGAAAAGGCATTGTTCGTCACCAAACTGTTCTTGGATGGTTGGGAGAAGTTGCTCTTAGAGAATGTTTTAGTACCATTGTTTATTCATGTCTGTGTTCTTAGGCAACACTGAGTAAGCCCACTCCCTTGGCTGAGAAGCAACCCCGCACATGAATGATCTCAGGTTTTACTGTTGGCATGACACAGGACTGATGGTATCGCTCACATTTCCTTCTCCGGACAAGTGTTTTTCCAGATGCCCAAAAACAATCTGAAAGGGGATTCAACAGAGAAAATGACTTTACCCCAGTCCTCAGCAGTCCAATCCCTGTACCTTGTACAGAATATCGGTCTGTCCCTGATGTTTTTCCTGGAGAGAAGCAGCTTCCTTGCAGGCCTTCTTGACACCAAGCTATCCTCCAAAAGTCTTCGCCTCACTGTGCATGCAGGAGCACTCACACCTGCCTGCTGCCATTCCTGACCAAGCTCTGACTGGTGGTGCCCCGATCCAGCAGCTGAATTTACTTTAGGAGACAGTCCTGGTGCTTGCTGGACATTCTTGGGCGCCCTGAGGCCTTCTTCACGACTATTGAACCTCTCTCCTTGAAGTTCTTGATGATCTGATAAATGGTTGATTGAGGTGCAATCTTACTTGCAGCAATATCGTTGCCTGTGAAGCCCTTTTTGTGCAAAGCAATGATGACTGCATGTGTTTCCTTGCAGATAACCATGGTTAACAGAGGAAGAACAATGATTTAAAACACCACCCTCCTTTTAAAGCTTCCAGTCTGTTATTCTAACTCAATCCCACCTTCAAACCACATTTGCTGTTCCATTTACCCTGACTCTCTAACTGGCTCTCCAGCTCCCCTTAGCCCATTGATCATACTCAGCCACCTCACTGCATCTTCCATTTTGTCTAATGTTATTTGCCAATGCATATTATTATATAAGCCCTCTTCACTCGTGCCAAATGTCACTGTCAAATCTAACTGTGTTTTACTAACCCATCCCTCATCTCTACTGCTCTAACTACTTTCGATTCCCTTGCTTATCCTATTATGTCTTTTCTACCACTTTTCTCTCCTACTACCATTCACTTACTTTTTCCTTTATAGCCATTACGTCACCTAACTTCTAACATCTCCCCATCCTTTCTTTCTGTTATACTTTTAATTCTCTTTCTTTTTAACTCCAACATTGTCAAGATTTGCTGCTCTCTCTCTCTTCTGTCTTTTCCCTTTATCCCTCTATTTCCCTTGTCCAAACTTCGTATATTTACCCCTCTCCTCTCCTCTTATTCCCCTATCCCTTCCCTTTGTCATCCCTATCTCTCTCCACTCATCACTCCTCTGCCCCTGATCTGGCTCACTCCCTCATCTTTCCCTCTCTCTTTCTATACCCCACTCACCCTCTCTCGCTTTAGTCCCCCTTGCTTCTCTCTGCTTCCTTCTGTTTCTGCCTATCCCCTCCCTCTTCTTATCCCCCTGAAATATATTCCCTCATATCATGCATTCTTTTTTCTGCCTCTCCCACCCAAACCCCTCAAATCAGCCCCATTTCCACCCCTCTCTCGCCTGCTGTATCCCTTCCCACCGATTGGTCTCTTTCTGTTTCTCATCCAGTTCCAACCCTCTCTCCGTCTGATGCCCCTCACTTAAAGTCATACTCACTTTTACAGTCTAGCAACCCCAAAATCCTTATCCACATCTATCGTTATCACTCACTTCCTCTATTCTGTAGTTTCTGGAATACCAGCTTAATCTGTATCAAATTGGCCTCTATCCAAGATTTTTTTTTATCTCTAGAACCTTCAACCAGCTTGCCATTACTGAAACCTGGCTATCCTCTGAGGACACTACCTCTCCCACTGCTCTCTCTTCCAGGGGCTTGTCCTTCTCCCACACTCCCAGACCCAAGGGGCTGGCAAGATGTTGGATTTGGAATATTTCTTTACCCCTGCTGCTCTTTATGGGTTCGTCCCCTGAATCCTCCCTCTCTTTCACTACCTTTGAGGTAAACTTCATCCGCCTCTTCCACCCAGCCCATCTTTATGTTGCCATTATCAACAATCCTCCTCGTCCAGTCTCTCAATTCATTGATCACTTCACCACCTGGATCCCACATTTTCTCTCCTCTGGCCTTCCCTCCCTCATCTTGGGGGACTTTTATATCCCTATAGACAGTCCCTCAGACACAGCTGCTTCCAAAATTATCTTAATCTATTCCCCCATGGTTTTTCTCAGTGGAATTCCTCTCACTCCCCCTCCTCTCCATTCTCCTTATCTGGTATTTTCTCACCTTAGTACTGTCTCCAACTTCAAAAATTCACATTTCACTCTCTCTGGCCATCATCTACTCCATTTTTTGAGGATCTCCCCACCCTTCTCACCTTGCCATCCCCTAAAGTTACACTCACCAGGCATAACATTGACACCATTTATCCTACTATGTTCTCCTCCTCCCTTGATCCAATCCACTCCCCCATCACCACTCTTTCTTGGCCCGATCAGGCTGTCTCCTTCTATAATCAAACCCTTACCACTGTACTTGACTCTTTTGCTCTGGCTGTCACTATCAAGCTTCATTGGTCCTTGACTCAACAGTGGCACTTGCCCTCTATCTTCAAAAATGCTCATGTAGAGCAGAACGGATTTAGATAAAGACAAGTTCTCAAGCTGACTCCTTCACTTCATACTCGCCTCCTACATTTCTGCCCTATCACTCTTTAAACAATCCAAATTTAAACAATTCAAATTAAAGGCTCTCATTTCCTCTCAATTCTCCAACTCCCATGGCCTTTTTGCCACCTTCAACTCCTTCCTTTTCACTCCCCTTCCCCCACTCCTCTCCTCGTTCTCTGCTATCGACTATGCTACCCATTTCACCTCCAAAATTGAGTCAATACACTGATAAGGAAAATTCATATTTCTCAATGCAGAGTCAAATGAATGGCAAATCTTCTTTATTACATGCAGCATAGATGTCTAGTTCATACAAGAAGAGACATCTTAATATGAGTATACATGCAGTTTGTATAGTCCATGGGCTGGAACTTATCCAAATTTAATGAAAAACAGAAACAAGATCTATAGTATACAAAGCATGCATTATTACAGGATAGTGAGCATGTAACCAGGAACACATAAATTCTACCACTACAAGAAAATTGACATTGCCCATTCCGAAATCCTTGTCACAGGGTACCTGAAATCTATTAACTATTTTGAGTACCATATATTGAGCACTCTCATCAATTGTCTATAAAGAAACATACATATGATAGTAAGCTTTCTATAATCCTAAAATTAATTTACTTTTGACAATGCTTATGTGTAGAGAATCTGAAGTAATTAAGAACAATTTCCTGTTTAAAACTTTCATGATCAGAGCTCTTCCCTTTTTGGCATGAATGACAGCTTAAATTTGTAAATCACAATACATGTAGTAGTACAACAGGAAAAGCATATGTTTTTCTTATTTCCAACATTTAACTTCATGACACTATCAAACATAAGTTCATCGTTTCTAGAATGCACTTGAATATGAAACCATTATAATCTATTTTAACCATTCGCTTTGCTTCAGGAATCCATTTTGACTTCAATTCAGCTTCCAGAATCCACTATTCACTCACAACATTATGAAATCTCTCATCAGTCACTTTTCACCCCACCCTCTCTCTCTCCCTTCCAACTTTGTCCCCCCTCCCATTCTCCTTAATGGATGCTATCTCCATCTCTTGCTTAACACAGACACCCCCACTTCCAAACCCACCCTCCTTTTCTTCCTTCAGACTGGTATCTGGAGATGAAGTTTGCACCCTTCTCTCCTCCTCACCCCCCTTCACCAGCCCACATGAACCCATCCCTCCCACCTCCAATGCTCCCTCTCTCTTGATGAAGCATTGGAGGTGGGGGCTACCACCTTTCCCACCTCCTCCATTTATCCTTCTCCTCTGGAACCTCCCCCTACTCCTGTAAACATGCTCTTGTCTAGCCCATGGTCAAAAAAACATCTATTGAGCAGGCCTCTATCTCTAATTACCGCTCAATCTCCGCCCTTCCTATTGCCTACAAACTACAAACAGGATGTCTACAACCATCGCAACTGCTCCTTTTCAGTCACTACACCTGACTCCTCATCCCCCATCTTCCCTTACCTGTTGAAGTTCCCCAATGATCTGTTTTTAGCCCTTTGTTTTTCTCCCTCTACACCTCCTCCCTTGGTGACCTCATCCGCTCCTATGGCCTCCAGTAACACCTCTATGCTGTTGACATCCAAATCTATCTTAGAGATTGGCATGCCCATCCCCAGCTAAGGAAGCCTTGGGTTGACATTGAGCAACATAGTTTCTCCCCATTCCCAATACTAGACCTGCTATGGTTAGGCAAGCCAAGTAGACCGAGTCCTTCCCAGGCCCTCAGAGGTGTTGGAGACTCTCTCTCTGTCTGGGATAGGATGTTGACTCTTCTGCCAAAATTTCATCTCCCCTCCTCTAGCATTTCTACAATTGTACTGTTTCAACTGATTCCAGATCTGCGCCTTGACTTTTGGGATAGGCAGGGGGCCAGGCAGGTGCAGGACCTTATAGAGGGAGGTTCACTTCTCACTTTTTTCCAAATTCAGGAACGATATGATGTCCCAGTCCGTGACTTTTACAAGTACCTCCAAATTAGGCATTGGGTGCATTCTCATCCCTCATTCCCGCCGGCCTTGAAACCAGCTCCCCCTGGTATTATGTTGTCTCTCTCTCCCACTTCTCATACGGGAGGCATCTCAGTTTTGGCATCGACTCTTGATGGTTCCTGTGGACAGCAGAGATCTCTCGGTGCAGTGGACCTCTATGCTGTTGACACCCAAATCTATCTTTCATGCCCTGACCTGTCCCCTTCTGTTATGTCTCGTGTCTCCTGCTGTCTCTCGGCCATCTCATCTTGGATGTCACAATGCTTTCTTAAACTAATCATCTCCTCCCTTCGAGAGCTGCTTCAGCTTCCCCTCTCTCATTATGTTACTAACACTAGCTTCAACTCCTCCCCGTCCTGCAAAACTCACATTCTGTCCCTTTCAATATCCTGCTACTTCCACCACCAGAATATATCCAAGGTACGACCCTTTCTCACCACGGAAGCAACCAAAGCTCTTATTCACTACCTTGTAATCTCTTGACATGGTTACTGTAATCTCCTTCACTCTGGCCTATCTGACTCCCACTTTGCCCCGCTTTATTTCTCTCTCCTGCTGATCTATCTCAGCTGTCCCTCTCTGCCAGTTGCTACACTGATATTTTAGCTCCTCTTTTTTATTGAAGCCTATCAGCCTTCCTCCTAACTCCCTTGTCTCGCCTTTCAGCACCACTCCCCCAATTAATTCAATATTTGTGTCTTTCCCTTTTCTTTAAGATGTAAGCTCTCACAAGTAGGGCCCTCTTTCATAATTTTCTATCACCCTCTGTACCCCTTATTTCTTGAGCTCAGACTTACTTCACGCTGTTCAATATCATTACTCTCACTCACTGTCCCGCAAATAATTTGATCTGCATTTCAATGGTATCTGGATATTATTTGTTTATTCATTATGTCTGGTCTTTGTATTTTATTTTTCATGTATCATGTAATATGTTATGGATCATTGTGTTCTGTATATGTCATGTACGGCACTGCAGATAGTTTGTGGGGCCTTATAAATAAAAGAAAAATAATAATGTATAAGTATAGAAATAATGTATTTAAAAGTTTTTTGCACTATTGTCTTTAGATACATGTTAAATATTCCTTTTATGATAGAATTGGTCTGACTATCTGACCTCCCCGGGATGTGTGCTTTTATCAGACACACACCAATCCACGGTCCCCGACAAAGCACTAAAAGAGCTATTGAAATGCAAAGTAAATAGGCAGTTGGGTGTCTAACTGTATATTACACCCTACACTTATAGTGAAAGTGAAAAAAGCAGCCTGCAAAGACTGTACAATAAATAGAAATGACCAAAGCAGCTTTTGTGTTTGGGTGTATATTATTCCCATACACAAATAGTGAAATTGAAAAAAAATGCAGCCTACAAAGACTGTACGATAAATAGAAATGTCCCAAGACCCTTTTCTCTTTGGGGATAGATTACACCCTACACTTATAGTGAAAGTTTCAAAAAGATGTTGTCATCATCATCTTCAGCATCATCCTCACCCTCATCAGTGTGTACATCATCATCACAGACTATTAATTCATCTCACCCCCAAACACTTGTAGTGCAAATTCAGAAATATATAGTGCTGGTATATTAGAATTTCAGCAGCCAGAAAATAGTTTTTTTTAGAAGAGGGGAATATGTCATACCCCAAACACTTTGTAGTGTAAATTAGGAAAAATGCCTCCTCTATTCCTTCCTGCAACCTAACCCTTCTCTGTCCCTCTCTCAAATGGCGCTGGATGTCTGTGAAGGCGGCTATTTACTCATTCTAAAAATCTCGAGATCTGAGATCCGACAACATCACGATGACATTTTGCCTCGTTTTGGAATCTGAATAGATGGGAGAGTACCGAGCCGAGCTGAGCCGACTCGGTACTCAGATTCCAGAAGTTCAGGCGGGTTTGGTTTCAAGGAAACCGAGCCCGCCCATCTCTAGTTGAAACTCTCTTGAGCATGATGACAATATGCTCTAAATTTTAGACCTTATGCTCCCCCCTGTCTTTAGTGTCCCCCAAAGCCTTAATCCAGTAGTGGCTGTAGGTACATTTATGATCACTCAGAATGACCTCAAAGTACATTTTATATTATTAGAAAAAATTGCAATGTCAACAAGTATTAAGATTAAAACTTTTGCAGACATTGCAGCTTGCATGGGAGTTAATTTACTAATAAAAATCTGTTACCCTATAAAATAACAAATTAACAGCTTATATACACCATATTACATGAATTGTCCTTGTTTAAATGTAGGAAAAATCCATAATTATAAATCGTAAATTTATTTCTTGCTGCTTTTTTGATAAAAAATTGTAATAGAAAGGTCACTCATCTGAGAAATAAGAAACCTTCATCCTATTAGTGAAAATAGATCTTCACATATGACCACTGATATTATATTTTTCCTATAATTTTTTGGTCTGCCATCATAATACCAAAGAGAGAGATAGAGAGAGTAAGGGATAAAGGACTTTTTTAATGAGCTGTTATATCTTCTCTTATAGCACTCTTTTTTCTCTTTACTCCTGAAAAAGATGTCAGGCAGAGGACTAAATGGAGTCTGTTTGATAAAGAGGAACCAGGGAAGTAGAGTGTGTCTGTCATCTCTGGTAGATAACTGAATAAACCCAACTGCCCTGTGACAGAAATGTCAGTCTCTCAAACTCTGCAAAGAATACTTAATTACGGTGTTCATAAAGGTGCCATTTCATATTGGATCTTTATCATGAGTGCAATGCATTATGGTCAGATTTGTAGTTTAAACAGTTAAATGTGTGCATGCATTTTCACGGATTGCCATTTTATTTATTTATTTATGCTACACACCATATGTCGCTAATGCAGTAAAAATAAGTAAAAACACACTAGATCAAGTATGCAGGTTAAAAAACAACAACAGTTTTTCCAATAAGATTTCGATATGGATGAAGCCATAGAATTTATTTAATCCAAATTAATACTGAGGTCAAAATAATAACAATAACAATAATGATAATAATAATAAATAATAAATAATAATAAAAATATTGACACAGAACCTGATTCATTAAGGAACTTAGGCAAGAAATTTCATACTTAAGTCTCCTGGACAAAACCATGTTAAAATACAAGGGGTGAAAATAAGTTTTCCATTTTGCACATAAGTTGAATACTTTTTTTCATGTAGCACACAAATGTCAACTTTAAATTTCAGTGTACAAATTACCTATCAAGTATTTGTGTGCTACATGAAAAAACAGCCAGTATTTAACTTATGTGCAAATTATAAAACTAATATTGTGTAGAACTTGATTGATTTTCAAATTTAATTGCACTGAATGATGTTAATGAGAGATGGTCAAACGAAAGAAAAACACTCAAGACCAGCTGAGCTGGAGAATAATCGCTTGGAATAGGCAGCAGTGGAGTAGTATCTTATCTTTTTCCTAAAACTAGTGCAGTGGACTATTTCCTGCAAATGTATCGCTAAATAATTTAGAACTAATACAGACAATGGTAATTTTTCAACTCAGCGCAATGTTGATTTTGGAACAGACAGAGAAATATATATTTTGTGTATTCTTTTTTTTTTTTTAACTTAAAAGGTTTTTGTTAAGTTTTTAGTAAAAGAATATGTAACAAACATGGCAGTTACAACAGAGTACAGTGCATAATGTAGTTCCAATAAATCAGTCAGAAATGCCCATAAACAATCAAAAAGTAACAAAAAACAATAACACAAGAAACATACAAATACACATAAGACAAAGACTTCAAGGGGGAGGGGGAGGGAGACAGACAGGAGTGAAAGAGTGGGAGACTGGCCGTATTGAACATAATCAATCACAAAGATACATTTTGGAAACAAGACATCTACCTTCCAGAGGGGTATACAGCATGGGAGAGTTAGGTGGCAGACACAGGTCTATACTCTGAAACAAATTCGTACCATGTGAACCATTTAACCAGGGGTGAGGAAGCCCTTGAGGTATAGTTAAAGCCTATTGTTTTCATCTCATAGCTGTGTTGAACTTTGCTGATGATTTTGGTAAGAGATGGAACCAAGGGGGATTTCCAGCTTTGAGCTATTGCGGATCTGGCTGAGATGAGTATGTGCCCAGCCACATAGTAATTATGACTCTGAAGATGAGCGGGATATAGGTGTAAAAGCGCCATAGCCGGGGATGGGGAAAAATCATCCTTAGGGACCTGGGTAATTAGCTGAAAAATTTCAACCCAAAGTGGTTGTAGCTTAGGACAGTTCCAAAAAACGAGAATAAGCATACCAATTTCCCCACAGTTTCTCTAACATTATTTGGTTTCTGATGACCAGATTTTATGCAGTTTGTCTGGCGTAAGATACACCCTGTGAACCATTTTAATAAGCATTTCTGAATGGTTAATACACATTGACATTTTGTATATATTCTTATAGATTTTCGCCCAGACCTCTGGCGAAATATCCAAGTCAAGTTCTCTATCTGAGATCCACTGCACCGAGAGATCTCTGCTGTCCACAGGAACCATCAAGAGTCGATACCAAACTGAGATGCCTCCCGAATGAGAAGTGGGAGAGAGAGATGACATAATACCAGGGGGAGCAGGTTTCAAGGCTGGCGGGAATGAGGGATGAGAATGCACCCAACATCTAATTTGGACGTACTTGTAAAAGTCACGGATTGGGACATCATATCTCTCCTGAATTTGGGAAAAAGAGAGAAGTCAACCTCCCTCTATAAGGTCCTGCACCCGGCTGGCCCCCTGCCTATCCCAAAAGCCAAGGCGCAGATCTGGAATTAGTTGAAACAGTGCAATTGTAGAAATGCAAGAGGAGGGGACATGAAATTCTGGCAGAAGAATCAACATCCTATCTTAGACAGAGAGAGAGTCTCCAACACCGCTCAGGGCCTGGGAAGGACTCGGTCTACGTGGCTTGCCTAACCATAGCAGGTCTAGTAGTGGGAATGGGGAGAAACTATGTTGCTCAATGTCAACCCAAGGCTTCCTTAGCTGGGGAGGGGCATGCCAATCCCTAAGCTGGTCTAGGATAGCCGCAAACTGATATGTTTCTAGCTTAGAGGCAGCAAGTCCACCTTTTACTTTAGCTCTAAACATCCTACATCTTGATAGTTTGGGACGTCTATTGCTCCAGATAAATTTAAACACAATATAATATTTTTTTTTAAGCAAAAGACATAGGCACCAGATAAGGGATACAATGGAATAGGTATAGTATCTTTGGAAGGAGCATCATCTTTATGGTTGCTTCTCTCCCCACCCAGGAAGCCTCAAAGTTAATCAAGGATTTTGTGAGTTTATCAAACAAGCCTAGCAATGGTTGGTAGTTACGTTGGATAGTCACGTTAGGGTCAGACGGTATACATATGCCTAAGTAAGTTATGGAGAGGGAACACCAATTAAATTTATATGTAGACATAAGGAGCTTCAAAGCATCTTGTGTGAGGGCCACCCCCAAAGCTTCTGATTTGGTAGTATTAAGCTTATAATAAGATACCTCTGAGTAGTCTTGTAAAATGCGAGATAGGGTGGGTAGGGAAGACTCAGGGTTTGAAACAAACAAAAGGACATCGTCCGCAAACAAACAAATTTTATGCTGTTGAGAACCAATGACCGTCGCCACCACATTTTGATCCATTCTAACTTTAGCCGCCAGGAGTTCCATGGCAAGAACAAAAATCAGGGGGTGTAATGGACAGCCTTGTCTGGTACCATTGCTAATCTGAAAGGCAGAGGAGAGGAACCCATTACTGAGCACTCTAGCAGACGTAGTATACAAGGTAGCTATAGCTTGAAGAAAGGAGCCCCCATAACCAAATTTAGTAAGAACAGCCATATTTTGTGTATTCTTAAGTATACTTTGTAATGTGTGTTTATAAGCAATATATAAATGTAAATGCTTAAATTGCAAACTTAGTTATACTTAGAATAATACTTCTTATACTGCCTATATTGCATCAGTATTTACTTTAATGATGGCAAGAGGATTATTTAAGGATGGCGTTGTTCAGACCTTCTTTAGACCTCTATGGTGAGTTCTGAGGATTGTGCCAGATTTATGTTAAAAAATACCTTGATATATGCTGACAATGAACTTGAAGGTAGTGAAAACAAGGAACTATAGGCCTGAGTCTTTAGGGAGTGCAAAATAATACACTAATTTACACCCCTTGCATTGTAACATGGTTTGTCCAGAAGAACATTTACTCCTTTTATTTTTGTCTTACTCTCCTTAATGACTTAGGCCCTATGTGTTTGTCTAGCAACTTACTGAAAGTTATTTTAATTGTGATATTATTTGGCAACATTCTTGCCATGTTGCCAGAATGTTACCACGAGGGCTTCATTATTCCATTGTAGCTCGGTTAAAAGTGTACAGAACTGGATAATGTATTCAGTAAGGGTATGGGAACCCTGTTGGAGTCTGAGTAAACTTGAAGTGACTGAGGAAACAAGACCTTGGCTCATCGAAAATTTGGTTGCAGTAAATGCAGCACAATCCTGCAATAAAGAATTGTTTCTTTCCCACAGAGGGGAAGACCATGTCAGAGCTTGTCCAGAGAGGAGCGATATGATGTAAGCCACTTTAGTGCAATCAGTGGGAAAATTTTGCAGGAGTAGCTCAAACTGAATTGAACATTGGTTCAAAACCCTCGACAAAGTTTAGGGCCACCATCAAACTTTTGAGGAATTCGATGGTGACCCAAAACTGAGATGATTTTCATGGGAAAATCCCCTAACACTATAAATAGACCTAGCACAATGAGCTAAGCTCATTGCACATTGTAGCTTCTACAGTGTAGAAGCTGTTTGCTGCGGCTCTCTGAATTTTTTTTTTTCTCAAGCATGTTCCGGCTAGGATCTTACCCTCTGGGACCCTCTTGGCTGAAGACAAGAAGACTTCAAGCAACAAGAGGGCCCCCCTGGCCAAGAAGAAATGAAGACTGCAATCAACAAGGGAAGCTTTTTGCCCAAGAAGAAAAGAAGACATTACAAGCAGCACCTTTTAGATACAAATACTTTTGGGACATTACAAGCAAGGACTTTGGATCTGCAAATTATTTTTGTACTTTTCAAGCCGAACTTTGGATGCAAATTTAATTGGGACTTGGTTTACAGCCATTTTAGAATTAAAAGCTGCTGACAACAGATGAAAACATCTGTAGTGAATTTCAGGGCACTTGTTATTTTTAATAAAAATATATGGTATAAATGAGGGTGTTTATTGACTTTATTGTGGGTTTATTATTTTTATTAAATGTTGTGATTTTAACAAGTGTGTGATGGTTTATTTAACATTTTCTTATGTGGTACTACAGGTCCCAGCCAGGCCTGGGTGTCAGGGCATGTTGGCACTTGTGGTTCTCCACGCAATTTTTTTCCCCGATTTTCACGGAACCAGCAGTAGTCTGGCAACATTAGGGCTAATAAGTGAATAGAGGGGGGACCCCATGCTTTTTTTTTTTTTTTTTAAACTTTCATCTATTTTTTACAGTTTAGACAGCTGACGGAGCTCCGGCTGTATTGCAGAACGGTGTAACAGTGATGAGTTTATAGAACACGCTGCTACAATACAGGAGAGTTAGCTAACATGAGAGTGTTTGACATTGCAGAAAAGCACCAGAGATGACCAGCGATTTTGAAGATCAGGGTAAAAATCACAGCTTGATACATTTAATAAGTTTGGGACTAAAATCGCGATTTCTCACAATTTTTTTTCCTCTGTCTCTGAAACAGGATGCATAGATTCACAGCAAATTTTAGGATATCACATATAAGTGTAAGCTTTGTTAAGTATAAATTGTATTTAAATCCATGTTTGGGGAAACCTATTGCATCCTGATACTAAAAATAACTCAGACTTCAGGCGGCTCTCTTCTCCTGTGAGGCTGTGTCCAAAACTGTATAAAACAGCATTGGCTTTTACTGAAATGTGTCATTCCGTTTCTTCTGACCTCTTGATCACTGGTACTTTCAAACAGTTTGAAATGCCCTTCAGGGCACTGGAGCTAAATAAATATCACTTGCTTCAAAGATCTGCTTGACAACTTCTTCCATGCTGAAATTCCTGTGGCCTACAGATTAGACCCACTTCTAATTCATTTCTGGTTGTACTGAGGTTTGGATAAAGCTTTACTGTACCAGCAGCTCTGGCCAGTGTGATAAGCCAGGGGAGGATCCATCCACAGCAACCCTAATCCTTAGGAAGAGATCAAGGGTACAAGGCCAGGTACACCAGCAAGGGGGTACCCTAGCAGCGACAGTTACCCAGAAGGAACACAGTTCTGGATGCCGTGAAAGAGTCCAGTGGTGGCAGTATTTGTAAGCCCCTCCTACTGCAGTTAGAGGGCGCATTTGAAATAATGAAAGGGAATGGTGACAAAGTAAGCCCAGCCGGTTCCCAGCAACAACAGACAGGATGGCATCGGCGATCCATCCTGTCAGAATGAGTAAGTGAACCAGGACACAAATGTGTCACAAAGGACAATGGAGTTAAGGGTGTGTGTATGAGAAGAGGGTGAACAACAGTGTCCTAAGCAGCATAGAGATCAGTGGGAATGATTGCTTGGACTATTGCAGGTTAATATTTATTTACAAATAATAAGATAGAAACAAAGGACACTACATATATACTAGGGTGTTTTTTTTAATATTTCCTTTGGTGATGTACAAACAATAAGGCCTAATAGAAGAAACTCATAGGCATGGTTGGTGGCTTTTCAAGATGGTTCAAGGTTTTGAGAAATGTGATTTTGCTAAGCTGCCACCATCTTGTTGCCTTATAGCCATTTTGTTCTGTTATAGCTTAAATACAATTAGATGCACCTGTTTTGTAGGAGTAATTCATTATTTGCAAGGCTATTCTTATAACCTTGGACATACCAGACAGGAGATAAGCCAGCCCCCCCCCCCGCCCCCCTCCTGGGGAGTTCTAGTGTGGATAATGAGAGAATATACTAACATCTGTGTTAAGGGAGCATGAGTGGTTAAAACCTTTTGGGGCATAGTTTTCTGCAATACGTGATTTTTGCTATATAGATAGGAACTTGTAACTAATAAAGCAGAGTTTATTTGTACACTCAAACCATGCAGTGTATTTCATTCTCTCCAGCTGATGAGCTCATAACTGATAAACTGACACTTACAGGTGAACAATTTGATTTAGATTCGACAGTGTGATAATGCAGGTTATGCTGAATTTAAAGCAGGCTGTCATCTTTTGCTGTTGCTCAAAAAAACATAAATAATCCATTTACAACAATATAAGTTCATATATTAATTTACTGTGTGTACTTTGTATACCCACTTGGGTGGATGAAGGTGGGAAGTATTATATAACATGCAAAGCCAGACTTTGGAAATGTCAGTCCTTTGAGTTTGGCAAATTCAGCATTATTGACATCATAGCAGCAAATAAAACGTTAAGGGAAGTTTTTGTTTGTTGGGTCAAAATGCTTGTACTAGATACCTAAGCTAAGCGAAGCTCAGATCATAAATTATTTAGGAGTTGGGTAGTAAAGCTTGGTTAGGCTTACACCGTAGTCTCTATTTTTATAGGATTTATTATGGATTCATTTTGATTCTGATAATTACAGATGTATGATTTGCTATAAGTTTGCCACAACAATATTTCATTTTGAATTTATAGTTTAAAAATCAGATTTGCTTCGCGTCTTATAGACTTGACAATAGCAATGTAACACATATGATAAATTGGAGTTACATAAAAAATGTGTCAATCACATACTGCCTGAAGTTGGCACCCTCAACCCTCTCCTGAGGTCTGGGTTCGGCCTCCCCCACCTCATCTATCCCAGCAACCTCGTCCTCCACCCCTTTTGCCCCACTCTGGATTGCAATATTTTGAAACAACACACACAGAGCTATGATGTCATATACTTTACTAGGCCCATACATCAGTGCACCACCAGACCGGTCCAGAAAGCGAAAACGTGCCTTTAAAATGTCAATGGCCCATTCAATGACTGATCTGGTGGCTCACGCTCTGTGTGTGGGTTCAACATTGAAGTGAGGAGCCAAGGGTGTAAGGGATTAGCGTTATCTCCTATGTAGGGTGAGAAGAAAGACAAAATAACCAACCTTTAATACACTCTTGGACAAACAAAGGACCCCCCTCCAAAATGGTCACATAGTATGATGTAACTAGTACATGATACAAAAGTCAAATAGCCTGGTAAGTCAGGGCTATTTGGTAAAAGGAACAATACATTATTGTAAACGTTACACATTTGCTGAAACAAATTCCATAGGTGGCTGAAAACTTGTTACAATGTGATTTATATGTGATATTTGAGGGATACCATGGACAATATATAATTTACATGTAAATAATAGTTGAAAACTAACCACACCAAAAAAAATAAATGAAAACAAAAAATTATAATAAATTTGGATTATAGACACATTTCTAAACACCTTAGCTTAGGCATGTGATCTTTGAGAGATAACTAGCTTTAAAGTGTGTAAAAAAATAGCTATTTTCTTTACATTATGTAACAAAAAAATGTGAGTTTGTTGTTTAAAAATCATGGAACATTAACATGAGTTTTGTAAACTTGGTCAAACAAACACCTAAAAATTAAACTAAACAATAGCTTGTAACTTACACTATATTACCCAATGTGGAAAACGAACATCCGAGGACAAAGTTCACATTCTGGGTACAGTGCCTCGGAAGTTAATAATTGGCCAAAAAGGTTAGAAAGACAGAGTTAATACATAAATCTAAAAACCAAGAAGGCACACGTCTCCATGTGGCCTTGCACCCCCTTGTCTCTCTTGCAATCTTCGCCATGTCCCTGATTGCCGAAACGCAAAGGAGTCATGGATACTCTCACCCCATACGGCAACCAGGTTTAAAATCTGGAGAGACGTATATATAGCCTGGACATTAATGGAGTGGAAATGCTTCCAGTTCAAATACTCAGAAGCATCCAAAATCTTAGGGACCAAGGCCACATGTGTCCCATCTTCTGCCCCCCGTGCGGAAAGCCATCTATGGTGACAAACTGCCGCTTAATGCGCACAGGGACACTGAGTGGCAGATGTATAAACTGTGTGAATGCCCTTAGCACAACCTTCAGCACACAACTAAAGATGGCCTGGGACATACCTGGAAGGACCCAGTGGCACAGAAGTGCCGTACCCCCAACAGTTTGGTCAATGGCGGTACTGCTGTAGGGTTGTGGCACATTGGCTCAAGGTCACTCTGCACAATGTGCATGGTATCCAAGATGACATAAGGAGTAAGTCGATAGCGACGGACAACCTCAGCATTTGACATCCTAAAGAGGCTGACACATGGCCTGAAGACATGCTCATTAGCATGGTGATGTTGTACCAGTTGCTGGTTTGGATGGTGTGGAGGAACAACCTCCTCGAGGAAGGCTTCCTCATCCATTTGAAGAATACTCTATATGTGAGAGAAAAGGAGGATTTAAAAATAAAGAAAGAAATTAAGAAATTACATTCTAAACTTTGTAGTTGCAATGTAGACTCCAAACATACAAATCATACAAACATGAAAATCCTGCATCATATTTCTCCATATTTCTCCATATATCACCAAAAGGTAACAGAAAGAGAGTCACAACAGATACAAGAGTAGGTAGGACTAGATACTTACCACACAGGAAAATCAGAGGTTGTGCTCCACAAAAATAGCACAAAGATTTCCACTCGAGGACAAAAACTCTATAAACTAAATCCTGGCAAACTGGTTGGAGGACTGTGTAAGAAATAGAGACAAGAAGAGAAAAAAAATATAGTAAATACTCAGACCCTGGGCAAAGTGACAAGACACACTGCAAGAAGCTTGTCAATCCAAAATCGTTTACAACACATTACCTTCACCACCCAAAAAAAGGAAAATAATTTACATTTTAAACACATAACATTGCAAATATTGTTTTAATGAATTTAATTATTTTAAGCAAAAGCCTTATCCTCTTGTCCTTTATCTTCTTTTGTGTGTATTCAATGTGGCTAATTACTTTTCAGCAGATAGAGACTGCCTCTGCAAGGTGTCGTACCCAAGAGCTGCATCTCCACAGTCCTGCCTTTTACTCTTTGTTTAAGATGCTTTGTTAATCTCAGTTTCTCTGGAGAGGATATATGAAGTGCCCTCAATATTCTATCTGCAATCTCTCCATCTCCATCCCCCAAGGATTTTTGCTGGGTGAGTTGCTGAATCCAGGTGTGTGATAAGAGGTAGGTAACTTCAGAGCTGACTTCAGAGATGATTCCAGTAATAGATTGACCTTTTTTTTATATGGACCATTTTTTATATGGGCAGATTTAGGGTCGTCCACTGAGTACTGATACCTGGTTTTCAAATGCCAATAAAGGTCTTAAACATAAAAAAATAAATCTTAAAGCGCTCAATTCCAGAACAAACAAAACAAACAAACAAAACAAATCACAAAAAAACATCCAATACCATATAAGTCTATGTGCATATGTTGTATGTACATATGCATATATATAATAGTTCTATAGCCTTGATGGAGCTGGATTATTTTCCGCTATCAGGAATTCAGATAAAATCACGGAATCCACTCCCACCAGAAGTCCCTACACTATGTACAGTTATTGATACATTTTTAGATGATTTTACACTCAGGCGTTTTATGTTTTATTTTTACTTTAACTATTTGCCTATGCATATTAGATTTCTGATCTTAGCCAATATTTTTTTTTTACAAAGCATTTGCCTAAAACTGATTATTAGTCAAACTGTAAAGTTAGAATGTGATGCATCAAAAAAGAAGTCATTTAGATGTCACTTAAATTTACCAGATAAAATGCACAGGATAAATTGAAAAACATTTTAGAGTTTATAGGATTAAACATGGAAAGCTTTGTTGATCAATAACAGTAAATTTCATGGTTGTTATTTGCATAACATTATTACTTCTTCTTCGGTGCATTTTGTCCCAGCTGTAATAAAATGATGACATTTACTGATGCAGGGTAATAACTAATCCATTGTTATAGATAATGTCTAAGCATAATAAAGAACTATGTGCATAAAATTATATCACTTTTTTTTGTAATCACATATTTGTACAGTTTTCCTCCTTATAAACTAAACTAAACTTCGAAGATTCAGAATTAAACACAATAGATTCATGATTTGTCAGAACAAACTGTGTGTGATAATGTTGTGAGCTCTGGATGCTCTATTTGAGAATTCTTTGCATTCATTTAAATAGCAAGAATATTTTACATTGCATTTTATATCTAGCATCTTACATTTTAACAATAGGTAACATCCACTGTCTGTTTCATACATTTGGCATCATGGATTAACACACAGGCAACTATCTGAGCAGTCTTTGTGGTCATGAAGAGCTTCTCTACTATTGGCTGCTGGGACCAACCTTTTCATCAGCCACAAACATATATGACCCAACCAATTGCCCATATCTCGCTCTTCTGATAGAATGCTGCAAGTCGGAAGCCACAGCAACCCATAAATCAGATTTGGAAATCCTGCTTCATTGGGGACCCTGACATGACTATGATCAGGGATTATATGACAGTGGAGCCAGAATAATCAGGCAGCAGTGATTAGGGAGTACCACTGATCCCTATGTTGGCTGCTCTGTTAAATCATTGAGCTAAAAGAAGCATGCTCTTCATCAGCAATGTGTCAGTGATAATGAGAGTTCATAACAATAATTAATTATATAAAGAGTGATTTAATATTATAGTACTATTTTTATATATTGTTTGAGCTACCAAACGCTAATTTAGCGACCAAATTATGTAATATACTAAGCCAGTATTCACATTCACATTTGAATAACTAATCACCATGCATTTTTAGCTATCCCATTACCATCAACCTTAGCCCCTCCATTATTGCAATCCCTGATAACTGTGCCATATTGGCTTGTCCACTTATTCTTCTTTTCCACTTATTCTTACTTCAGAGTCCCTGAAATCTCACTGGTGAGTGGGCTCCTAAAAACATATTACATGCCTTGAATATATCTGTCCAGTTGTTACAAATATATGAAAGCTTTTAAAATATGTTAATATACCTTACTATATCAGATAAGTTAGAATTTCATATGTCATGACAGTTTCACATTTTTTCAAAATCAAGAATTGCTAAATAATTTTTTTATCCCCCTTATTAAATGAATATTGACCTCCTTTGTCTAGACTATGCCAGGACAGCCCTGTTTTTTGCCATTGAAAATCATAAATTTGATACTCTTAGTTTAGTTTTAGATCAGTGCTCGAAGTGGGGCGGTATGTGCTGGGAAGTCTCCGCCCCTTTTCAGGAGTATCCAGGATCAGTGATTACCGTGGAAAGAAAGGCGGGGGAGCGCAATGCTGGAGATGTGCTCCGCTCTGACTGCATTCCCCACCTGTTCATGAGAGCTACATGTGGAAGCAGCTCCCTGCTCTTCTCTGGTTCAGTCTCATTTGTCATCACATCCCGACACCGTCAATGAGGAGCGACGCAAAGTAGAACAGGGAGCTTCTGACACATGCAGCTCCCGTGGACAAGCGGGAGACAAAAGAAAGAAGAAAGGAAGATGAGGAGACAGAAGAAAGAACCTCATAGAAAGGTAAGTAGAAACAGAGGGGGGCAGCAGGGAAAACATGGTGATGAAGAAGTGCACAATGTAATGGGCACAGGGTGATGAAGTAGAGCACAATCTAATGGGCACAGAGTGATGGAGGGGCACATTGTGATATGGAGGGATACATTGTGATTGAGGGAATGAGAGTGATGTAGGAGGGCAAAGTGTGATGAGTGATGGGGAACAATGTGATATGGAGGAGGCACAGTGTGATGAATGAGGGCACAGTGTGATATGGAGGGGGCTCAGTGTGATGAAGGGGGTCACAGTGTGATAAAGGGGGGTCACATTGTGATGATCAAGGGGCAAAAGTGTGAATTTACTAGTGAAAGGACCAGGGGAGAGCAGCTAGGAAAGGAGAGAGGGGGATACAGTCAATAAAGATAGGGGCACATAGGAACACTTCTAAATTTCCACTTCGACCACCTATTTAGACCTATCTGCAAGTCACAGCATAAATCAATGTTCATCAGACCTGACAACATTCTATACAGTCATTAGCTGTCCAGTTATGGTTAGCTTGTGTCCACTGTAGCCTCAGTTTCATGTACTTAACTGAAAAGGAGTTCAACCCAGTGTGGTCTTCCACAGCTGTAGCCCATCCATTTCAAAGATTGACATTGTGTGCATTTAGAGATGCATCTTCTGCATAACACTAGTTTTAACACATGATTATTTGAGTTACTGTAACCTTCCTATCAACTTGAGCCAGTCTGGCAATTCTACCTTGACCTCTTTCTTTAACAAGGCATCTACCTACCACTCACAGGGTATTTTTTCATTTTGTGCACCAGTCGCTAAACTCTAAAGACTGTTGTGCATGAAAATCTCAGGAGAATAGCAATTTCTGAGATACGCGAACCAACCCGTGTGGCACCAACAATAATTATATTTCTTTCCCACTCTGGTGTTCATTCTGAACAACAACTGAACTTCCTGACAATATCTACATGCCTTTATGTATTGAGCTGATGCCACATGATTGACTGAGTGGATATTTGCATCAATGAGCATGAATAAAGTTATATATATATATATATATATATATATATATATATATATATATATTAATTGTGGCAATTGGGACACTTTGCCACCTTATACTGGAGGAAAGAGTGGTGGTTTTCCTGGGAAACCACGGCCTAAAGGTGCAGAGAGGGTTAAATCTGCACACACACACACACACACAGAGCTGGAGACCTGGTCTAATCAATTAAGAAGTCAGCCAGAGCAATGCCTGACAGGAAGCTTAGAAAGCTGGGTTTCAACTAAGGGTGTGCACCGGCCACTTTTAGTGTTTTGTGTTTTGGGTTCTGATTAGCTTGAGGTTTTGGGTTCTGATTTGTTTTGCCAAAACACCCCATGAAAGGTTTTGGTTCTGATTTAGGGTTTTGGGTTCTGATTTTTTTTTAAAAAGCATAAAAAGTGCTAAAATCCATTTATTTTTATTTTTTTCACTCCTACGCTATTATTAACCTCAATAACAATCATTTCCACTAATTTCCAGTCTATTCTGAACACCTCACAATATTGTTTTTAGGTCAAAAGTTTGCACTGAGGTAGCTGGATGACTAAGCTAAGCGACACAAGTGGGAGGCACAAACACGTGGCCCAACACGTGGCAGGATCAGTGGACTTAAACAGCAGTACCACTGGACTTATACGGCAAGATCAGTGCCTTGCTTGCAGTCTCCTAGGTAACGCAAATAATCTGTACAAATATGCACACAGGGGCATGGCCAGTGAAATATGGAACACATACTTTATGGATAAACAATGTCAATACACTTGATGCCGAGAAGCTAACCAAATAGTTTTCTCCATACAAGATACTCCCAACTATTCACTGAAATACCTAGCTTTTATCACCACGTAAATGAACTCAGCAGTCAGATCCATAATAAAGTGTGTCATCACACAAGTCAGGTTCGGGATAGATTCATCACAGTTCAGGTAAATTTAAGTTTGACCACCTTTATGTTCATCAATATAAAAGATTTGAAAAGGTGTTTTTTTCTGCATCCTACTGAAAATCAAGCTACAGAGTATATGTTTATAGAAGCTTCAAATCCTAGATTAATTATTAAATATGCCCCATAGCATTATATTTCTTATCTTGCAGTGCAGCCCTTAAGGATTTTTTTTAAGTAACAGTGTTACGATTCATATACACGGGCACAACTGATCGCCCAATACAAGTGTGTGTGACACATATTAGTGAGGTCAGACAAAAAAGGTAACTTTACAAAAGTGCAAACCATGTACCTCTCACATTGCTTAAGATATTTTTACCTACATTCTTGTGAATGAACTTGCTTATTTTGCAAAAATCTGTGCAGTTCGGGGGGTTCTCTTGCTGATTGAGGGCTATGCATCCACTTGAAAAAATAAGCTGTTCTTAATTTTAGATGGTTAAGCACATTTTTAGGTGTAATACAATAAAAACATTATATATGTAGCAAAGGCATTCCTGACACTCTCTTGCTCTCAAATCTAATTTTAGAAGATAAATGGAAAAGGTAAAATGAATGTACAGGATAGTGCTGAAGTCACATTTTCACTCTTTACACTGTGCATATTTCCATGCAAAGCTCAATGCAACCACACAGTCAGATCCTAGTCATTGTTCAATCACATTTTTGTCGAGATTATATTAAAGTCTTCAGCTTTTAATACCAGCGATGTGCTTAAAAGTGAATAATTACCTTTATTTACGACCGGTTCCTTTTTTTTCCCTTTGCGAATTATTTAGCATTATTATTCAGGATTCAGCAGGACAGAGTGACAGGACACAGGAGCGCTAAAAAACCCAACCTCCCTATACTATCCGAGTCTCGCGAGATCCGACGGCGGGATTTGGAGTCTTCGCCTCGCTTTGACTGTTTCCCCCCACCGGAAATACCCGAACAGTGCTCGGATCGCCGTCGGATCCGCACTGTTCGGGTGGGCTTGGATTGCGATAATAAGGTCTGACTGGGACCTCAATCCCCAGAATGTCTTCCTGGATCCAAAGTTACCTCTCTGTGAAGTTTTCGTCCAAATACATCGAGTGGAAGGCTCAGAAAAAATTCCCTGGGTCAAAGATCTATCCAACGTACAGCAATAGGAGATCCGACTGGAACCCTAACCCCTTAAAACCTGTCCAGAATACAACTGCAGGCCTCACATTGGATTCATCCCTATAAGAACAAGGGTCTCCGAATACATAACCCAACAGACAAACAAATAAACAAACAGACCAATAATCTTTATATATGTCATCCAAATCCATCCAGTGGAAAGTCCAGAACAGGCTCCCCGGGTCAAAGTTCTGCCCAGCGTACACCAACAGTTGTTCTGACCGTAACACAAAACCACCTAAAACCTGGCCAGGATCCAACTGGACCACCTTACATTGGTTTCATCCCAATATATATAAATCAGCTTATTCCAATAAAAATTTTATTTTTCATTTTTTCAAATCCTGTAAGGTTTGCTATATTTTTTTCTGTCTGTTTAATACGTCCTCTATGGAATGCATCTAGTTGATTAACTGCTTGTGCGGGCACATTTACAACACACTCTCTTTGCACTATGCATTATTGAATTATTATATAATATTATAATCCACATCTCCCTGGAGAATGCAGCCCAGTGCTGACTACTCTGGGGTTAGTTGCCACTATGGCAGGGGGAGACCCATGCTGCAAAATTCTCTGCTATAGTGAAACCACCCCAGGCTGGCAAAGCCTAGTGCTGGTAATATTGAAATTGTTGTTAACCCATGTTTGCCCCCCCCCATTGTTTGGTAGTTCCTTTCTAGGCTTGCAGCATTACAGTCGGTTAAGGTTCAAAATAAAATATGATCTTATACCTATAGGCGCTACACAACCAGGATACATATAATTAATATATCTTAAACTTAAAACTTAATTGTCCATGTAATTTTAATTTCTTTGTTCCTTCACATGGGAAAAGTTCTGTATATTGACAAATGTATAATTGTATTCAGTTCATCAAATTATCCCCATTCCCTGTCCACATCAGCAGATTTTTTTATTTTCAAAATCATATGGTTGAAACAAAGAGAAAACAATCATCCCACAGTGCATTATCATTCAATCCAATTTAGTTTACAAACATAATAATAAAAACATAAAAACATATTTAAAAGAAAGAATCCTAAAGTAATATGTATTGGCCGCCTACCAAAAGAGACCGATGGTCTGTGTTTTGAAAACAATAGGGTCGATCTCCTTAGAGGATGATCACGCCTCACAGGATGCCTGACCGTCAATGCTGCAAAAGAAGGATCAACATCAGCGCATTTCGACATGCCAGTTGTCTTTTTCAAGGTATATATATATATATATATATATATATATATATATATATTTAAAAATGTCTCCCTTTTATAGTGTCATAGTTACCCTTCGCACCAAATCGGAAACAGTATCCTTATAACATTTCCAAATCTCTCATTCATTTATCCAATAGAAATCTCATAACAAAACAATCAAAGTATTTTATAAAATAATGTTTTATTAATAAATATATATATTCATCAGTTTCATTATTCTCCCCTTTAATCTGATCATGTGATCTTTTTAAAATCACCAAAGGAGAAATTCTTAATACATCTCTGTTTTTGTTTAGTCTGATCATGTGACTTTGCTAACCAATCACTGAGCTTCAATCTCGTCGTTAGTTACTCTAATCTTAGATATCTACATACATATGGCCTTTTACAGTCAATAGGAGGGACTATAGAATCGTAATTATTTACTATAAATATAGAGAACAGTAATTCTATTTAATAATGGGATTGTTTATATAGTTACTTTTTACACCTATCGGAAACACTATCCTAATAACATATACAAGTCTTTCGTTCATCATATAAAAATCTCATAACAAAGCAATAATATAAGTTTTCTATCTAATAAATGTATTATCAATGGACAGAGTTATATATTCCCCTATTACATTAGTCTCCCTTTTTGATCCGATCATATGATCTCTTTAAATCCCCAGAGAAGAAAATCCTAATACATCGCTGTTTTTGCTTAGTCCGATCATGTGACTTCTTTAGCTAATCAGAAAACTTAGATCTTGTCCTTAATTACTATAATCTTGAATGTTTATATACATATGGCTGTAAAATCGTAGCTATTACTGCAAATATAGAGAACTGTGATGCTATTTAGAAACGGGAACAGAAATTATATTATTCATATAAGATATGTATACATTTACTGCATTTAAGAATATCTTTATTAATTAAATTTTACTTAAAATATTCATATTGATGCAGCAGTCACTTGATCGCATCTTAAAACTTGTCTCTCTATGAACAAGAGTATATAGAATTTCGAAAACAATATTAAAATTTCAACTTTATATTAAGCATTTATTTTCTTTCTTTCCTAAGGAAGCATAATTTTTATATCTCTTTAATAATGAATAATTATTTTTACCTCCTATTAAACTTTATAAAGAAGGTGATTTATAGACCATAATGAAAACATAATATAATATATTCTATTAAATAATACTAATCTCATTATTAATGTAATGTGTGCCTAACCCTTTGGCTAAAATAATATAACACCAATATAAATTCTTTTTTAACAATATCACATATAAGTTGACCATATCCATTCAATGATCAAAAGATGTTATAGATTTCTTGACATATATTAATCATATTATAACTATATAACCAATACATTTATATGTTCACATCAACAATCCTAGATTTTTTCCTTATACAATAGACAGATCTCACTAACAATGTTATTGCAGAAGGTATTTAAACTGCCATATTACAAAAAACAATGACATTCAAAATCTACATTGAGATCATTGGGTGTCAAAGAATTCAATTTGTGGATCCAATACATTTCTTTCTTTGCTAATTTTGAAACAGTGTCTTTATCCTTCCAGTCAGGTTTTATTGTAGTAATACCCAAGCAGTGAATAATACCCTTTTCTGAGCAACTATGGTTTATCCTTAAAATGATTTGATAATGGACGAATAGATACACCCTTTTTGATGTTATAAAGGTGTTCAGCCATACCAATTTTCAAAGAGCGAGTGATACGGCCAATGTAATATTTATTGCACTTACATCTTAAGAAGTAAACCACATTTTTACTGTTGCAACTAATATATTGATTGATCTTATAATTTCCATATCCATTCAATGATCAAAAGATGTGGATAGATTTCTTGACATATATTAATCGTATTATAACTATAACTATATAAGCAATCCATTTATATGTTCACATCAGCAATCCTAGATTTTTTTCTTTATACAATAGATAGATCTCACTAACAATGCTATTGCAAGCGGTATTCAAACTACCATATTACAAAAACCAATGAAGTTCAAAATCTACATTGAGATCATTGGGTGTCAAAGAATTCAATTTGTGGATCCAAATACATTTCTTTCTTTGCCAATTTTGAAAACAGTGTCTTTATTCTTTCAGTCAGTTTCTGATATATTGAATATATTTTAATATATTGATTGATCTTATAATTTCTCCTTTGTATTTCAAACGCTGTAGTTTTATTCTTTTTATTGTCTGTAAATGTGTTTCTACACATTTTGCAGATTGAGACCCAATAAAGATGAGGCCCAATAGTGTTATCAGTGTTTTTTTTTATCATTTTTTCAATTTCTTTATGTTTGCTATTGAATCTCGTTATAAAAGACCATTGTTTATTTTTATGGGCAGCACGGTGGCTAAGTCTCACAGCGCTGGGGTCAAGAGTTCAATTCCCGACCATGGCCTTATCTGTGTGGATGTCAGGATTCAAACCCAGGGCTTCTGCCTCTGTGGACTGCTGCTCTACTGACTGAGCTATTCTGGCTGCTGGACAGTTCCTTGTATTCTGTGTTCTAGATCAGTTCCAGTGATCTCCTGATGTCTCAGCATGCCTTAGCCCCACCACCTTGACTTCCTATACAAGCCTGGCCAGTTCCTGTCTCCAGTGCCTGATTATTGTGCTCTGTGTCTGTGATCTAGCTCCTGTTGCTGTTTCTGATTACCAGCATTTACTACTCATGTACCGACCTTGGCTTGCCCTCTACTTCATCTCTGCCTCAACCATTGGACCTCTCCGCCTCTCTGTGTACCAAACCCGGCTTGTTTGACCTTTCTTACCATCTCACCTTCTGTTTGTCAGCCTTCCTCCCTGCCACTGGGCTCCTATCCTGTCTCCAGACCGTGACAGAATAATCAGGCCCAAAAATGGATCCTGCGGGAGTAGCTGCGCTAAATACTCTGAAAAATCAAGTAAAAGGAGTTGCAAGAGTTTGCCTGCATTTCTCAGAACAAGATCAGAGAACTAGAAAGGCTTGTTAAAGCTCAGCAGGAACAAATAACTCAATTGCTGAAAGATTATGACGCCACTTCTGCACAAGTTTCGCATCCACCTTTGCCTACAAAATTCAGTGGTGATCGTCGTTTATACAGAGGCTTCTTAAACCAGTGCAACATTTATTTTCACATGCTACCTACACAGTTCAAAGATGATCAGATGAAGATCTTTTTCATAATTAATCTCCTGATAGGGGAAGCCCTAGCCTGGGTCTCTCCTGAAAGATCTGGAATCTTTTACGTCCGCTATGGGGCAAGTCTTTGATGATCCTAATCGATGTGCCACCGCTGCAGCTAAACTCCATAGACTGCGACAAGGAAAACGCTCTGTGGCTGAGTATACTGTTGAATTCCGATGCTTGGTTGCAGACACGACATGGAATGATTCTGCAAAAAAAAGCCAGTTCCGTTGCGGCCTTTCTGAGCAAGTAAAGGATGAACTGGCCAGAGTAGACACCCCTGATGATCTGGATGATTTTATCCAGTTGTGCATTCGTATTGATCAAAGGCTAAGTGAGAGGAAAAATGAAAGATTAAGAACATTTAGTATGAGCAGTAATTTGCAGTTTAATAGACCTACAGTGTTCAAAGCTGCAACATCAGACAATCCAAGCATCTCTCCCGAACCAATGCAAATTGATGCAATTAGGAAACCCCTCAGTTTTAATGAGAAACAGAGACGTCGGGAGGAGAATTTTTGTTTATATTGTGGTGATCAAAGACATTATGCCTTCACTTGCCCAAAAAGATTTGCCAGACCATCGCTATGATTGACTTTAAGCAAATGGACTCCAAAGAGTCTAGTCAATCCAGTTCCATCTGGCAATCACTAAATCTCTTGGCTCATGAAAATGGAGTTCCTCTGCCGCAACAATCACATCTTGTTCTCCCAATAACGCTTTTATCTGGGTCTCTTTTAATTTGCAGTCTGGCTATGCTTGACTCTGGTGCTGGTGGCAATTTCGTGGATATCACCTTTGCACAGAAAAACTGCATTGAATCAAAGAGTAAACAAGCTCCTGTGAATCTGGAGACCGTAGATGAATCCCCTTTGTCTTCTGAGCCAGTAACTCATGAAACAATTCAGCTACAAATGACTATTGAACCAGGGCATCAGGAGGCTATAAGCTTTCATTTATTGCTTCACCTAAATTTCCCATAATACTGGGAATCCCTTGGCTGTCTACCCATAATCCTTCTGTCAACTGGGATACTCGCACTTTATCCTTTCCTTCCGAGCACTGCAAGCTATACTGCCTATCTAGAACTGTGGTATCTGTAGACCAGCAGGTCACCGAACTTCCTTCTACAGATTTGAAATTGTCTCCGCAATACAGTGAATTCTCAGATGTCTGTGATAAAAAGAATGCAGATATATTACCTCCTCATCGCCCTTATGATTGTCCCATTGAGCTGTTACCAGGATCATACATATCTTTTGGGCGACTTTATTCTCTATCCGAACCAGAGTTTAAATTCCTTAGGGAATTTCTGGATGAAAACTTAAACAAAGGCTTCATTCGCCATTCTACTTCTCCTGCTGGTGCTGCCTTATTCTTTGTTGAAAAGAAAGATTCTACCTTACATCCCTATATTGATTATAGGGAACTCAATAAGATTACAGTCAAGAATCGTTATCCACTCCCCTTAATTCCTGAATTTTTGGAGAGGCTACAGAAGGTAAAGATCTTTACGAAGCTTGATTTGCGACCCGGAGATGAGTGGAAAACTGCCTTCAGGACAAGATATGGACATTTTGACTCTTTGGTCATGCCTTTTGGTCTATGTAATGCCCATGCAACCTTTCAGCATTTCATCAATGATGTCTTAAGAGACTTATTAGATTAATTTGTTGTCGCCTATCTGAATGACATTCTTATATTCTCCGATAATCTGGAGGAATATCGCAAATATGTCTGTACTGTACTCGAAAGACGTCGAAGGAACCAATTCTACATCTAATTGGAAAAGTGTGAATTTAAAGAAGTCAAGATTCATTTCTTAGGATACATAATTTCCCCTGATGGTCTGAGCATGGATTCCAGTAAGATTGATGCAGTCATTAACTGGCCTGTACCTAAGAACGAAAAGCAAGTACAACGGTTTATTGGTTTTGCCAATTTCTACCGGAAATTCATAAGGAACTTTTCTGGAATCATTTCTCCTATTACGCAACTTACAAAGAAGGGCATTCCTTTTGAATGGTCACCTGAAGCTCAAGAAGCCTTTACAGAACTTAAGACTCTTTTCACATTAGCACCAATCCTGATACATCCAAATCCTTAATTACCCTTCATTGTTGAAGTTGATGCCTCTGATTCTGCAGTGTGAGTAATCCTTTCCCAACGTGTCTGTGAGAAGATGTTGTTGCATCCTTGTTCTTATTTTTCTCTCCAGATGACATCACCTGAGAAAAACTATGATATTGGCAACAAAGAATTACTGGCCATTAAGTGTGCTCTTTCAGAATAGAGACACCTTTGTGAGGGTTCTAGTCACCCCGAGACAGTTCTTACTGATCACAGAAATCTTGAATTTTTACGTACTGCTAAACAATTGTCTCCTAGACAGACTAGATGGACTTTATTCTTCTCTCGCTTTAACTTTCTTACTGACCGGGATCCAGAAATGGCAAAGCAGATGCACTCTCAAGAATGTTCTCCGAGCCTCATTTAGAAGAAAATTCCGAAATACTATTCTACCTGAGCACAACTTCTTAGGGGCAAATGTTACTACAGATTTACTCTCTCTTTTGAAGAAAGGTTATGACGCCGATCTTTTCCTCAGAAGTCCTTCTACAGATGTTAATTTAACTTTTCATAATTGGCTACTGGACTCAGGTTCATCGACTTTATGTACCCGAGTCAGTACGAGTTTAAGTATTGAAATTAGTCCATGATTCCAAAGCCGCTGAACATTTAGGAGTATACAGGACTCAAGAATTGTTGGCACGTTCCTTTTGGTGGCCAAATTATAAAAGCAATGTTAAAAAATATGTTTATCATGTCCGACATGTGCCCGAAACAAGACTCCTCGCACCTCACTACTAGGTTTGCTACAACCTCTTCCTATTCCATCTAGTCCCTGGAGCTCTATTTCTATGGATTTCATAGTTGATCTACCTGCTTCGAAAGGGATGACAACAATTCTTGTGGCAGTGGACCATCTAACTAAAATATGGCTCATTTTATTCCTGTTAATGGAGTACCCACTGTTGACCAGACTGCAGAGCTTTTGATTCAGGAAATATCCAGACTTCATGGCATCCCTGATGACAGTCTCAGATCGAGGTGTTCAGTTCACTTCTAAGCTCTGGAAGAGTTTTTGCACTGCCCTGGGAATAAAACGGAATCTGTCCTCAGCTTTTCATCCACAGTCTAATGGACAGACTGAAAGGACTAATCAGACACTTGAACAATATTTAAGATGTTTTATTAGCTACCTGCAAAATGATTGGATGAATTTTCTACCGACTGCTGAATTTTCTTACAACTCTGAAAACAGTTCAATTTCCCAGACGCCCTTCTTTGCCAACTGTGGACTCGATCTAACGTTCATTCCAAATCTTCCGGTTTCCACATCAATTCCAACAGTGACTGATAGAATCACAAGTTTACAAGAGGTTCAAAAGAGGCTTATTGTAAATTTGAGAGAAGCCCAGGAACATTACAGGCAAGCTGCCAACAGACACCGTAGAGATGGACCCAATTTTCTTATTGGAGACAAAGTCTGGCTATCCACTAAGAACCTTAAACAGTGGATACCCTCACCAAAATTGGGTCAAAAGTTTATTGGGTCATTTAAAATTCTATCCCAGATTGGTCAAGTTGCATTCCGCTTAAAACTTCCCGCCTCTATGAAGATACATCCGGTATTCCACGTCTCTCTGCTCAAGCCATTTCAAGACAACCCCTTCCCTAGCCGTATTTCAGCCCCACCACCACCAGTCATGGTGGAAGGTGAAGAGGAATTTGTTGTTGAAGAGATCCTGGACTTCAGAATCCGCAGAAATAGGCTGCAGTATTTGGTGAAATGGAGGGGATATGGCCCAGAAGAAAATTCATGGGAGCCTGCAGAAATTGTCCATGCCTCCAGATTAACCAGAAAGTTTCACCAGAGAGATCCTAGCAAGCCAGCTCCTAAGTTATGTTTGCTATTGAATCTCGTTATAAAAGACCATTGTTTATTTTTATGGGCAGCACGGTGGCTAAGTGGTTAGCACTTGAGTCTCACAGCGCTGGGGTCAAGAGTTCAATTCCCGACCATGGCCTTATCTGTGTGGATGTCAGGATTCGAACCCAGGGCTTCTGCCTCTGTGGACTTCCTATACAAGCCTGGCCAGTTCCTGTCTCCAGTGCCTGATTATTGTGCTC